>NC_137507.1:19862500-20482500 GCF_041902795.1 Electrophorus electricus
CTGCTATAAACTCTTTTCATTTGAAATATGTGTTTTCTTAGGATATTGTAAGTTATTCAGTTTGGTTAAAAACAAGATGTCTTGCTCTGAAACGCTGTATAAGCCGCTTACAATGCATAGAAACCCTGTTTCATGTGGTTAGAGGTGTACAAACAGAGTTGCAATTACTTTCAAGGGTCATATTAGAACCATGTTAAAACAACTTGTTCTCCCCTAGATAAACTATTTTCACTTGAAATATGTGTTTTCTTAGGATATTGTAAGTTATTCAGTTTGGTTAAAAACAAGATGTCTTGCTCTGAAACGGTGTATAAGCTGATTACAATGCATAAAGACCCTGTTTCGTTGTGGTTAGAGGTCTACCAACAGAGTTGCATTTACTTTAAATGGTCATATTACGAACAACTTGTTTCTCCCCTGGATAAACTCTTTTCACTTGAAATATGTCTTTTCTTAGGATATTGTAAGTTATTCAGTTTGGTTAAAAACAAGATGTCTTGCTCTGAAACGCTGTATAAGCCGCTTACAATGGATAGAAGCTCTGTTTCGTTGTGGTTAGAGGTGTACAAACAGAGTTGCAATTACTTTAAATGGTCATATTACAAACAACTTGTTCTCCCCTGCTATAAACTCTTTTCATTTGAAATATGTGTTTTCTTAGGATATTGTAAGTTATTCAGTTTGGTTAAAAACAAGATGTCTTGCTCTGAAACTCTGTATAAGCCGATTACAATGCATAGAATCCCTGTTTCCTTGTGGTTAGAGGTGTACAAACAGAGTTGCAAATACTTTAAATCTTCATGTTACAAACAACTTCTTTCTCCCCTGGATAAACTCTTTTCACTTGAAATATGTGTTTTCTTAAAACAATGTAAGTTATTCAGTTTGGTTAAAAACAAGATGTCTTGCTCTGAAACGCTGTATAAGCAGATTACAATGCATAGAAGCTCTGTTTCTTTGTGGTTAGAGGTCTACCAACAGAGTTTCAATTACTTTAAATGTTCATATTACAAACAACTTGTTCTCCCCTGCTATAAACTCTTTTCATTTGAAATATGTGTTTTCTTAGGATATTGTAAGTTATTCAGTTTGGTTAAAAACAAGATGTCTTGCTCTGAAACGGTGTATAAGCTGATTACAATGCATAAAGACCCTGTTTCGTTGTGGTTAGAGGTCTACCAAGAGAGTTGCAATTACTTTAAATGGTCATATTACGAACAACTTGTTTCTCCCCTGGATAAACTCTTTTCACTTGAAATATGTCTTTTCTTAGGATATTGTAAGTTATTCAGTTTGGTTAAAAACAAGATGTCTTGCTCTGAAACGGTGTATAAGCTGATTACAATGCATAAAGACCCTGTTTCGTTGTGGTTAGAGGTCTACCAACAGAGTTGCAATTACTTTAAATGGTCATATTACGAACAACTTGTTTCTCCCCTGGATAAACTCTTTTCACTTGAAATATGTCTTTTCTTAAAACAATGTAAGTTATTCAGTTTGGTTAAAAACAAGATGTCTTGCTCTGAAACGCTGTATAAGCAGATTACAATGCATAGAAACCCTGTTTCGTTGTGGTTAGAGGTGTACAAACAGAGTTGCAATTACTTTAAATGGTCATATTACAAACAACTTGTTCTCCCATGCTATAAACTCTTTTCATTTGAAATATGTGTTTTCTTAGGATATTGTAAGTTATTCAGTTTGGTTAAAAACAAGATGTCTTGCTCTGAAACGCTGTATAAGCCGCTTACAATGCATAGAAACCCTGTTTCATGTGGTTAGAGGTGTACAAACAGAGTTGCAATTACTTTCAAGGGTCATATTAGAACCATGTTAAAACAACTTGTTCTCCCCTAGATAAACTATTTTCACTTGAAATATGTGTTTTCTTAGGATATTGTAAGTTATTCAGTTTGGTTAAAAACAAGATGTCTTGCTCTGAAACGGTGTATAAGCTGATTACAATGCATAGAAACCCTGTTTCGTTGTAGTTAGACGTGTACAAAGAGAGTTGCAATTACTTTAAATTGTCATACTAGAAACAACTTGTTTCTCCCCTGTATAAACTCTTTTCACTGGAAATATGTGTTTTCTTAGGATATTGTAAGTTATTCAGTTTGGTTAAAAACAAGATGTCTTGCTCTGAAACGCTGTATAAGCAGATTACAATGCATAGAAGCTCTGTTTCTTTATGGTTAGATGTGTATAAACAGAGTTGCAATTACTTTAAATTGACATATTAGAAACAACTTGTTTCTCCCATGTATAAACTCTTTTCACTCGAAATATGTGTTTTCTTAGGATATTGTAAGTTATTCAGTTTGGTTAAAAACAAGATGTCTTGCTCTGAAACAGTGTATAAACCGATTACAATGCATTGAAACCCTGTTTCGTTGTGGGTAGAGGTGTACAAACAGAGTTGCAATTACTTTAAATTGTCATATTACAAACAACTTGTTCTCCTCTGCTATAAACTCTTTTCATTTGAAATATGTGGTTTCTTAGTATATTGTAAGTTATTCAGTTTGGTTAAAAACAAGATGTCTTGCTCTGAAACTCTGTATAAGCCGATTACAATGCATAGAAGCTCTGTTTCTTTGTGGTTAGAAGTGTATAAACAGAGTTGCAATTACTTTAAATTGACATATTAGAAACAATTGTTTCTCCCATGTATAAACTCTTTTCACTCGAAATATGTGTTTTCTTAGGATATTGTAAGTTATTCAGTTTGGTTAAAAAAAAGATGTCTTGCTCTGAAACTCTGTATAAGTCGATAACAATGCATAGAAACCCTGTTTCGTTGTGGTTAGAGGTGTACAAACAGAGTTGCAATTACTTTAAATGGTCATGTTACAAACAACTTGTTTCTCCCCTGGATAAACTCTTTTCACTTGATATATGTGTTTTCTTAGGATATTCTAAGGTATTCAGTTTGGTTAAAAACAAGATGTCTTGCTCTGAAATGCTGTATAAGCAGATTACAATGCATAGAAGCTCTGTTTCTTTATGGTTAGATGTGTATAAACAGAGTTGCAATTACTTTAAAATGACATATTAGAAACAACTTGTTTCTCCCATGTATAAACTCTTTTCACTCGAAATATGTGTTTTCTTAGGATATTGTAAGTTATTCAGTTTGGTTAAAAACAAGATGTCTTGCTCTGAAACAGTGTATAAACCGATTACAATGCATTGAAACCCTGTTTCGTTGTGGGTAGAGGTGTACAAACAGAGTTGCAATTACTTTAAATGGTCATATTACAAACAACTTGTTCTCCCCTGCTATAAACTCTTTTCATTTGAAATATGTGTTTTCTTAGGATATTGTAAGTTATTCAGTTTGGTTAAAAACAAGATGTCTTGCTCTGAAACGCTGTATAAGCCGCTTACAATGCATAGAAACCCTGTTTCATGTGGTTAGAGGTGTACAAACAGAGTTGCAATTACTTTCAAGGGTCATATTAGAACCATGTTAAAACAACTTGTTCTCCCCTAGATAAACTATTTTCACTTGAAATATGTGTTTTCTTAGGATATTGTAAGTTATTCAGTTTGGTTAAAAACAAGATGTCTTGCTCTGAAACGGTGTATAAGCTGATTACAATGCATAGAAACCCTGTTTCGTTGTAGTTAGACGTGTACAAAGAGAGTTGCAATTACTTTAAATTGTCATACTAGAAACAACTTGTTTCTCCCCTGTATAAACTCTTTTCACTGGAAATATGTGTTTTCTTAGGATATTGTAAGTTATTCAGTTTGGTTAAAAACAAGATGTCTTGCTCTGAAACGCTGTATAAGCAGATTACAATGCATAGAAGCTCTGTTTCTTTATGGTTAGATGTGTATAAACAGAGTTGCAATTACTTTAAATTGACATATTAGAAACAACTTGTTTCTCCCATGTATAAACTCTTTTCACTCGAAATATGTGTTTTCTTAGGATATTGTAAGTTATTCAGTTTGGTTAAAAACAAGATGTCTTGCTCTGAAACAGTGTATAAACCGATTACAATGCATTGAAACCCTGTTTCATTGTGGGTAGGGGTGTACAAACAGAGTTGCAATTACTTTAAATTGTCATATTACAAACAACTTGTTCTCCTCTGCTATAAACTCTTTTCATTTGAAATATGTGGTTTCTTAGTATATTGTAAGTTATTCAGTTTGGTTAAAAACAAGATGTCTTGCTCTGAAACTCTGTATAAGCCGATTACAATGCATAGAAGCTCTGTTTCTTTGTGGTTAGAAGTGTATAAACAGAGTTGCAATTACTTTAAATTGACATATTAGAAACAATTGTTTCTCCCATGTATAAACTCTTTTCACTCGAAATATGTGTTTTCTTAGGATATTGTAAGTTATTCAGTTTGGTTAAAAAAAAGATGTCTTGCTCTGAAACTCTGTATAAGTCGATTACAATGCATAGAAACCCTGTTTCGTTGTGGTTAGAGGTGTACAAACAGCGTTGCAATTACTTTAAATGGTCATGTTACAAACAACTTGTTTCTCCCCTGGATAAACTCTTTTCACTTGAAATATGTCTGTTCTTAGGATATTGTAAGTTAATCAGTTTGGTTAAAAACAAAATTTCTTGCTCTGAAACTATGTATAAGACAATTATAATGCGTGGAAACATTGCCTCCTTGTGGTTAGAGGTGTAAAAACAGAGTTGCAATTACTTTCAAGGGTCACATTAGAATCATGTTAAAACAACTTGTTCTCCCCTAGATAAACTCTTTTCACTTGAAATATGTCTTTTCTTAGGATATTGTAAGTTATTCAGTTTGGTTAAAAACAAGATGTCTTGCTCTGAAACGCTGTATAAGCCGCTTACAATGGATAGAAGCTCTGTTTCTTTGTGGTTAGAGGTGTACAAAGAGAGTTGCAATTACTTTAAATTGTCATACTAGAAACAACTTGTTTCTCCCCTGTATAAACTCTTTTCACTTGAAATATGTCTTTTCTTAGGATATTGTAAGTTATTCAGTTTGGATAAAAACAAGATGTCTTGCTCTGAAACGCTGTATAAGCCGATTACAATGCATAGAAACCCTGTTTCGTTGTGGTTAGAGGTGTACAAACAGAGTTGCAATTACTTTGAATGTTCATATTACAAACAACTTGTTCTCCCCTGCTATAAACTCTTTTCATTTGAAATATGTGTTTTCTTAGGATATTGTAAGTTATTCAGTTTGGTTAAAAACAAGATGTCTTGCTCTGAAACGCTGTATAAGCCGCTTACAATGCATAGAAACCCTGTTTCATGTGGTTATAGGTGTACAAACAGAGTTGCAATTACTTTCAAGGGTCATATTAGAACCATGTTAAAACAACTTGTTCTCCCCTAGATAAACTATTTTCACTTGAAATATGTGTTTTCTTAGGATATTGTAAGTTATTCAGTTTGGTTAAAAACAAGATGTCTTGCTCTGAAACGGTGTATATGCTGATTACAATGCATAAAGACCCTGTTTCGTTGTGGTTAGAGGTCTACCAACAGAGTTGCAATTACTTTAAACGGTCATATTACGAACAACTTGTTTCTCCCCTGGATAAACTCTTTTCACTTGATATATGTGTTTTCTTAGGATATTCTAAGGTATTCAGTTTGGTTAAAAACAAGATGTCTTGCTCTGAAACGCTGTATAAGCAGATTACAATGCATAGAAGCTCTGTTTCTTTATGGTTAGATGTGTATAAACAGAGTTGCAATTACTTTAAAATGACATATTAGAAACAACTTGTTTCTCCCATGTATAAACTCTTTTCACTCGAAATATGTGTTTTCTTAGGATATTGTAAGTTATTCAGTTTGGTTAAAAACAAGATGTCTTGCTCTGAAACGCTGTATAAGCCGCTTACAATGCATAGAAACCCTGTTTCATGTGGTTAGAGGTGTACAAACAGAGTTGCAATTACTTTCAAGGGTCATATTAGAACCATGTTAAAACAACTTGTTCTCCCCTAGATAAACTATTTTCACTTGAAATATGTGTTTTCTTAGGATATTGTAAGTTATTCAGTTTGGTTAAAAACAAGATGTCTTGCTCTGAAACGGTGTATAAGCTGATTACAATGCATAAAGACCCTGTTTCGTTGTGTTTAGAGGTCTACCAACAGAGTTGCAATTACTTTAAATGGTCATATTACAAACAAATTGTTCTCCCCTGCTATAAACTCTTTTCATTTGAAATATGTGTTTTCTTAGGATATTGTAAGTTATTCAGTTTGGTTAAAAACAAGATGTCTTGCTCTGAAACGCTGTATAAGCCGCTTACAATGCATAGAAACCCTGTTTCATGTGGTTAGAGGTGTACAAACAGAGTTGCAATTACTTTCAAGGGTCATATTAGAACCATGTTAAAACAACTTGTTCTCCCCTAGATAAACTATTTTCACTTGAAATATGTGTTTTCTTAGGATATTGTAAGTTATTCAGTTTGGTTAAAAACAAGATGTCTTGCTCTGAAACGGTGTATAAGCTGATTACAATGCATAAAGACCCTGTTTCGTTGTGGTTAGAGGTCTACCAACAGAGTTGCAATTACTTTAAATGGTCATATTACGAACAACTTGTTTCTCCCCTGGATAAACTCTTTTCACTTGAAATATGTGTTTTCTTAGGATATTGTAAGTTATTCAGTTTGGTTAAAAACAAGATGTCTTGCTCTGAAACGGTGTATAAGCTGATTACAATGCATAGAAACCCTGTTTCGTTGTAGTTAGACGTGTACAAAGAGAGTTGCAATTACTTTAAATTGTCATACTAGAAACAACTTGTTTCTCCCCTGTATAAACTCTTTTCACTGGAAATATGTGTTTTCTTAGGATATTGTAAGTTATTCAGTTTGGTTAAAAACAAGATGTCTTGCTCTGAAACGCTGTATAAGCAGATTACAATGCATAGAAGCTCTGTTTCTTTATGGTTAGATGTGTATAAACAGAGTTGCAATTACTTTAAATTGACATATTAGAAACAACTTGTTTCTCCCATGTATAAACTCTTTTCACTCGAAATATGTGTTTTCTTAGGATATTGTAAGTTATTCAGTTTGGTTAAAAACAAGATGTCTTGCTCTGAAACAGTGTATAAACCGATTACAATGCATTGAAACCCTGTTTCGTTGTGGGTAGAGGTGTACAAACAGAGTTGCAATTACTTTAAATTGTCATATTACAAACAACTTGTTCTCCTCTGCTATAAACTCTTTTCATTTGAAATATGTGGTTTCTTAGTATATTGTAAGTTATTCAGTTTGGTTAAAAACAAGATGTCTTGCTCTGAAACTCTGTATAAGCCGATTACAATGCATAGAAGCTCTGTTTCTTTGTGGTTAGAAGTGTATAAACAGAGTTGCAATTACTTTAAATTGACATATTAGAAACAATTGTTTCTCCCATGTATAAACTCTTTTCACTCGAAATATGTGTTTTCTTAGGATATTGTAAGTTATTCAGTTTGGTTAAAAAAAAGATGTCTTGCTCTGAAACTCTGTATAAGTCGATTACAATGCATAGAAACCCTGTTTCGTTGTGGTTAGAGGTGTACAAACAGCGTTGCAATTACTTTAAATGGTCATGTTACAAACAACTTGTTTTTCCCCTGGATAAACTCTTTTCACTTGAAATATGTCTGTTCTTAGGATATTGTAAGTTAATCAGTTTGGTTAAAAACAAAATTTCTTGCTCTGAAACTATGTATAAGACAATTATAATGCGTGGAAACATTGCCTCCTTGTGGTTAGAGGTGTAAAAACAGAGTTGCAATTACTTTCAAGGGTCACATTAGAATCATGTTAAAACAACTTGTTCTCCCCTAGATAAACTCTTTTCACTTGAAATATGTCTTTTCTTAGGATATTGTAAGTTATTCAGTTTGGTTAAAAACAAGATGTCTTGCTCTGAAACGCTGTATAAGCCGCTTACAATGGATAGAAGCTCTGTTTCTTTGTGGTTAGAGGTGTACAAAGAGAGTTGCAATTACTTTAAATTGTCATACTAGAAACAACTTGTTTCTCCCCTGTATAAACTCTTTTCACTTGAAATATGTCTTTTCTTAGGATATTGTAAGTTATTCAGTTTGGATAAAAACAAGATGTCTTGCTCTGAAACGCTGTATAAGCCGATTACAATGCATAGAAACCCTGTTTCGTTGTGGTTAGAGGTGTACAAACAGAGTTGCAATTACTTTAAATGGTCATATTACAAACAACTTGTTCTCCCCTGCTATAAACTCTTTTCATTTGAAATATGTGTTTTCTTAGGATATTGTAAGTTATTCAGTTTGGTTAAAAACAAGATGTCTTGCTCTGAAACTCTGTATAAGCCGATTACAATGCATAGAATCCCTGTTTCCTTGTGGTTAGAGGTGTACAAACAGAGTTGCAAATACTTTAAATCTTCATGTTACAAACAACTTCTTTCTCCCCTGGATAAACTCTTTTCACTTGAAATATGTGTTTTCTTAAAACAATGTAAGTTATTCAGTTTGGTTAAAAACAAGATGTCTTGCTCTGAAACGCTGTATAAGCAGATTACAATGCATAGAAGCTCTGTTTCTTTGTGGTTAGAGGTCTACCAACAGAGTTTCAATTACTTTAAATGTTCATATTACAAACAACTTGTTCTCCCCTGCTATAAACTCTTTTCATTTGAAATATGTGTTTTCTTAGGATATTGTAAGTTATTCAGTTTGGTTAAAAACAAGATGTCTTGCTCTGAAACGGTGTATAAGCTGATTACAATGCATAAAGACCCTGTTTCGTTGTGGTTAGAGGTCTACCAAGAGAGTTGCAATTACTTTAAATGGTCATATTACGAACAACTTGTTTCTCCCCTGGATAAACTCTTTTCACTTGAAATATGTCTTTTCTTAGGATATTGTAAGTTATTCAGTTTGGTTAAAAACAAGATGTCTTGCTCTGAAACGGTGTATAAGCTGATTACAATGCATAAAGACCCTGTTTCGTTGTGGTTAGAGGTCTACCAACAGAGTTGCAATTACTTTAAATGGTCATATTACGAACAACTTGTTTCTCCCCTGGATAAACTCTTTTCACTTGAAATATGTCTTTTCTTAAAACAATGTAAGTTATTCAGTTTGGTTAAAAACAAGATGTCTTGCTCTGAAACGCTGTATAAGCAGATTACAATGCATAGAAACCCTGTTTCGTTGTGGTTAGAGGTGTACAAACAGAGTTGCAATTACTTTAAATGGTCATATTACAAACAACTTGTTCTCCCATGCTATAAACTCTTTTCATTTGAAATATGTGTTTTCTTAGGATATTGTAAGTTATTCAGTTTGGTTAAAAACAAGATGTCTTGCTCTGAAACGCTGTATAAGCCGCTTACAATGCATAGAAACCCTGTTTCATGTGGTTAGAGGTGTACAAACAGAGTTGCAATTACTTTCAAGGGTCATATTAGAACCATGTTAAAACAACTTGTTCTCCCCTAGATAAACTATTTTCACTTGAAATATGTGTTTTCTTAGGATATTGTAAGTTATTCAGTTTGGTTAAAAACAAGATGTCTTGCTCTGAAACGGTGTATAAGCTGATTACAATGCATAGAAACCCTGTTTCGTTGTAGTTAGACGTGTACAAAGAGAGTTGCAATTACTTTAAATTGTCATACTAGAAACAACTTGTTTCTCCCCTGTATAAACTCTTTTCACTGGAAATATGTGTTTTCTTAGGATATTGTAAGTTATTCAGTTTGGTTAAAAACAAGATGTCTTGCTCTGAAACGCTGTATAAGCAGATTACAATGCATAGAAGCTCTGTTTCTTTATGGTTAGATGTGTATAAACAGAGTTGCAATTACTTTAAATTGACATATTAGAAACAACTTGTTTCTCCCATGTATAAACTCTTTTCACTCGAAATATGTGTTTTCTTAGGATATTGTAAGTTATTCAGTTTGGTTAAAAACAAGATGTCTTGCTCTGAAACAGTGTATAAACCGATTACAATGCATTGAAACCCTGTTTCGTTGTGGGTAGAGGTGTACAAACAGAGTTGCAATTACTTTAAATTGTCATATTACAAACAACTTGTTCTCCTCTGCTATAAACTCTTTTCATTTGAAATATGTGGTTTCTTAGTATATTGTAAGTTATTCAGTTTGGTTAAAAACAAGATGTCTTGCTCTGAAACTCTGTATAAGCCGATTACAATGCATAGAAGCTCTGTTTCTTTGTGGTTAGAAGTGTATAAACAGAGTTGCAATTACTTTAAATTGACATATTAGAAACAATTGTTTCTCCCATGTATAAACTCTTTTCACTCGAAATATGTGTTTTCTTAGGATATTGTAAGTTATTCAGTTTGGTTAAAAAAAAGATGTCTTGCTCTGAAACTCTGTATAAGTCGATAACAATGCATAGAAACCCTGTTTCGTTGTGGTTAGAGGTGTACAAACAGAGTTGCAATTACTTTAAATGGTCATGTTACAAACAACTTGTTTCTCCCCTGGATAAACTCTATTCACTTGATATATGTGTTTTCTTAGGATATTCTAAGGTATTCAGTTTGGTTAAAAACAAGATGTCTTGCTCTGAAATGCTGTATAAGCAGATTACAATGCATAGAAGCTCTGTTTCTTTATGGTTAGATGTGTATAAACAGAGTTGCAATTACTTTAAAATGACATATTAGAAACAACTTGTTTCTCCCATGTATAAACTCTTTTCACTCGAAATATGTGTTTTCTTAGGATATTGTAAGTTATTCAGTTTGGTTAAAAACAAGATGTCTTGCTCTGAAACAGTGTATAAACCGATTACAATGCATTGAAACCCTGTTTCGTTGTGGGTAGAGGTGTACAAACAGAGTTGCAATTACTTTAAATGGTCATATTACAAACAACTTGTTCTCCCCTGCTATAAACTCTTTTCATTTGAAATATGTGTTTTCTTAGGATATTGTAAGTTATTCAGTTTGGTTAAAAACAAGATGTCTTGCTCTGAAACGCTGTATAAGCCGCTTACAATGCATAGAAACCCTGTTTCATGTGGTTAGAGGTGTACAAACAGAGTTGCAATTACTTTCAAGGGTCATATTAGAACCATGTTAAAACAACTTGTTCTCCCCTAGATAAACTATTTTCACTTGAAATATGTGTTTTCTTAGGATATTGTAAGTTATTCAGTTTGGTTAAAAACAAGATGTCTTGCTCTGAAACGGTGTATAAGCTGATTACAATGCATAGAAACCCTGTTTCGTTGTAGTTAGACGTGTACAAAGAGAGTTGCAATTACTTTAAATTGTCATACTAGAAACAACTTGTTTCTCCCCTGTATAAACTCTTTTCACTGGAAATATGTGTTTTCTTAGGATATTGTAAGTTATTCAGTTTGGTTAAAAACAAGATGTCTTGCTCTGAAACGCTGTATAAGCAGATTACAATGCATAGAAGCTCTGTTTCTTTATGGTTAGATGTGTATAAACAGAGTTGCAATTACTTTAAATTGACATATTAGAAACAACTTGTTTCTCCCATGTATAAACTCTTTTCACTCGAAATATGTGTTTTCTTAGGATATTGTAAGTTATTCAGTTTGGTTAAAAACAAGATGTCTTGCTCTGAAACAGTGTATAAACCGATTACAATGCATTGAAACCCTGTTTCGTTGTGGGTAGGGGTGTACAAACAGAGTTGCAATTACTTTAAATTGTCATATTACAAACAACTTGTTCTCCTCTGCTATAAACTCTTTTCATTTGAAATATGTGGTTTCTTAGTATATTGTAAGTTATTCAGTTTGGTTAAAAACAAGATGTCTTGCTCTGAAACTCTGTATAAGCCGATTACAATGCATAGAAGCTCTGTTTCTTTGTGGTTAGAAGTGTATAAACAGAGTTGCAATTACTTTAAATTGACATATTAGAAACAATTGTTTCTCCCATGTATAAACTCTTTTCACTCGAAATATGTGTTTTCTTAGGATATTGTAAGTTATTCAGTTTGGTTAAAAAAAAGATGTCTTGCTCTGAAACCCTGTATAAGTCGATTACAATGCATAGAAACCCTGTTTCGTTGTGGTTAGAGGTGTACAAACAGCGTTGCAATTACTTTAAATGGTCATGTTACAAACAACTTGTTTCTCCCCTGGATAAACTCTTTTCACTTGAAATATGTCTGTTCTTAGGATATTGTAAGTTAATCAGTTTGGTTAAAAACAAAATTTCTTGCTCTGAAACTATGTATAAGACAATTATAATGCGTGGAAACATTGCCTCCTTGTGGTTAGAGGTGTAAAAACAGAGTTGCAATTACTTTCAAGGGTCACATTAGAATCATGTTAAAACAACTTGTTCTCCCCTAGATAAACTCTTTTCACTTGAAATATGTCTTTTCTTAGGATATTGTAAGTTATTCAGTTTGGTTAAAAACAAGATGTCTTGCTCTGAAACGCTGTATAAGCCGCTTACAATGGATAGAAGCTCTGTTTCTTTGTGGTTAGAGGTGTACAAAGAGAGTTGCAATTACTTTAAATTGTCATACTAGAAACAACTTGTTTCTCCCCTGTATAAACTCTTTTCACTTGAAATATGTCTTTTCTTAGGATATTGTAAGTTATTCAGTTTGGATAAAAACAAGATGTCTTGCTCTGAAACGCTGTATAAGCCGATTACAATGCATAGAAACCCTGTTTCGTTGTGGTTAGAGGTGTACAAACAGAGTTGCAATTACTTTGAATGTTCATATTACAAACAACTTGTTCTCCCCTGCTATAAACTCTTTTCATTTGAAATATGTGTTTTCTTAGGATATTGTAAGTTATTCAGTTTGGTTAAAAACAAGATGTCTTGCTCTGAAACGCTGTATAAGCCGCTTACAATGCATAGAAACCCTGTTTCATGTGGTTATAGGTGTACAAACAGAGTTGCAATTACTTTCAAGGGTCATATTAGAACCATGTTAAAACAACTTGTTCTCCCCTAGATAAACTATTTTCACTTGAAATATGTGTTTTCTTAGGATATTGTAAGTTATTCAGTTTGGTTAAAAACAAGATGTCTTGCTCTGAAACGGTGTATAAGCTGATTACAATGCATAAAGACCCTGTTTCGTTGTGGTTAGAGGTCTACCAACAGAGTTGCAATTACTTTAAACGGTCATATTACGAACAACTTGTTTCTCCCCTGGATAAACTCTTTTCACTTGAAATATGTCTTTTCTTAGGATATTGTAAGTTATTCAGTTTGGTTAAAAACAAGATGTCTTGCTCTGAAACTCTGTATAAGTCGATAACAATGCATAGAAACCCTGTTTCGTTGTGGTTAGAGGTGTACAAACAGAGTTGCAATTACTTTAAATGGTCATGTTACAAACAACTTGTTTCTCCCCTGGATAAACTCTTTTCACTTGATATATGTGTTTTCTTAGGATATTCTAAGGTATTCAGTTTGGTTAAAAACAAGATGTCTTGCTCTGAAACGCTGTATAAGCAGATTACAATGCATAGAAGCTCTGTTTCTTTATGGTTAGATGTGTATAAACAGAGTTGCAATTACTTTAAAATGACATATTAGAAACAACTTGTTTCTCCCATGTATAAACTCTTTTCACTCGAAATATGTGTTTTCTTAGGATATTGTAAGTTATTCAGTTTGGTTAAAAACAAGATGTCTTGCTCTGAAACGCTGTATAAGCCGCTTACAATGCATAGAAACCCTGTTTCATGTGGTTAGAGGTGTACAAACAGAGTTGCAATTACTTTCAAGGGTCATATTAGAACCATGTTAAAACAACTTGTTCTCCCCTAGATAAACTATTTTCACTTGAAATATGTGTTTTCTTAGGATATTGTAAGTTATTCAGTTTGGTTAAAAACAAGATGTCTTGCTCTGAAACGGTGTATAAGCTGATTACAATGCATAAAGACCCTGTTTCGTTGTGTTTAGAGGTCTACCAACAGAGTTGCAATTACTTTAAATGGTCATATTACAAACAAATTGTTCTCCCCTGCTATAAACTCTTTTCATTTGAAATATGTGTTTTCTTAGGATATTGTAAGTTATTCAGTTTGGTTAAAAACAAGATGTCTTGCTCTGAAACGCTGTATAAGCCGCTTACAATGCATAGAAACCCTGTTTCATGTGGTTAGAGGTGTACAAACAGAGTTGCAATTACTTTCAAGGGTCATATTAGAACCATGTTAAAACAACTTGTTCTCCCCTAGATAAACTATTTTCACTTGAAATATGTGTTTTCTTAGGATATTGTAAGTTATTCAGTTTGGTTAAAAACAAGATGTCTTGCTCTGAAACGGTGTATAAGCTGATTACAATGCATAAAGACCCTGTTTCGTTGTGGTTAGAGGTCTACCAACAGAGTTGCAATTACTTTAAATGGTCATATTACGAACAACTTGTTTCTCCCCTGGATAAACTCTTTTCACTTGAAATATGTGTTTTCTTAGGATATTGTAAGTTATTCAGTTTGGTTAAAAACAAGATGTCTTGCTCTGAAACGGTGTATAAGCTGATTACAATGCATAGAAACCCTGTTTCGTTGTAGTTAGACGTGTACAAAGAGAGTTGCAATTACTTTAAATTGTCATACTAGAAACAACTTGTTTCTCCCCTGTATAAACTCTTTTCACTGGAAATATGTGTTTTCTTAGGATATTGTAAGTTATTCAGTTTGGTTAAAAACAAGATGTCTTGCTCTGAAACGCTGTATAAGCAGATTACAATGCATAGAAGCTCTGTTTCTTTATGGTTAGATGTGTATAAACAGAGTTGCAATTACTTTAAATTGACATATTAGAAACAACTTGTTTCTCCCATGTATAAACTCTTTTCACTCGAAATATGTGTTTTCTTAGGATATTGTAAGTTATTCAGTTTGGTTAAAAACAAGATGTCTTGCTCTGAAACAGTGTATAAACCGATTACAATGCATTGAAACCCTGTTTCGTTGTGGGTAGAGGTGTACAAACAGAGTTGCAATTACTTTAAATTGTCATATTACAAACAACTTGTTCTCCTCTGCTATAAACTCTTTTCTTTGAAATATGTGGTTTCTTAGTATATTGTAAGTTATTCAGTTTGGTTAAAAACAAGATGTCTTGCTCTGAAACTCTGTATAAGCCGATTACAATGCATAGAAGCTCTGTTTCTTTGTGGTTAGAAGTGTATAAACAGAGTTGCAATTACTTTAAATTGACATATTAGAAACAATTGTTTCTCCCATGTATAAACTCTTTTCACTCGAAATATGTGTTTTCTTAGGATATTGTAAGTTATTCAGTTTGGTTAAAAAAAAGATGTCTTGCTCTGAAACTCTGTATAAGTCGATTACAATGCATAGAAACCCTGTTTCGTTGTGGTTAGAGGTGTACAAACAGCGTTGCAATTACTTTAAATGGTCATGTTACAAACAACTTGTTTTTCCCCTGGATAAACTCTTTTCACTTGAAATATGTCTGTTCTTAGGATATTGTAAGTTAATCAGTTTGGTTAAAAACAAAATTTCTTGCTCTGAAACTATGTATAAGACAATTATAATGCGTGGAAACATTGCCTCCTTGTGGTTAGAGGTGTAAAAACAGAGTTGCAATTACTTTCAAGGGTCACATTAGAATCATGTTAAAACAACTTGTTCTCCCCTAGATAAACTCTTTTCACTTGAAATATGTCTTTTCTTAGGATATTGTAAGTTATTCAGTTTGGTTAAAAACAAGATGTCTTGCTCTGAAACGCTGTATAAGCCGCTTACAATGGATAGAAGCTCTGTTTCTTTGTGGTTAGAGGTGTACAAAGAGAGTTGCAATTACTTTAAATTGTCATACTAGAAACAACTTGTTTCTCCCCTGTATAAACTCTTTTCACTTGAAATATGTCTTTTCTTAGGATATTGTAAGTTATTCAGTTTGGATAAAAACAAGATGTCTTGCTCTGAAACGCTGTATAAGCCGATTACAATGCATAGAAACCCTGTTTCGTTGTGGTTAGAGGTGTACAAACAGAGTTGCAATTACTTTGAATGTTCATATTACAAACAACTTGTTCTCCCCTGCTATAAATTCTTTTCATTTGAAATATGTGTTTTCTTAGGATATTGTAAGTTATTCAGTTTGGTTAAAAACGAGATGTCTTGCTGTGAAACGCTGTATAAGCCGCTTACAATGCATAAAGACCCTGTTTCGTTGTGGTTAGAGGTCTACCAACAGAGTTGCAATTACTTTAAACGGTCATATTACGAACAACTTGTTTCTCCCCTGGATAAACTCTTTTCACTTGAAATATGTCTTTTCTTAGGATATTGTAAGTTATTCAGTTTGGTTAAAAACAAGATGTCTTGCTCTGAAACGCTGTATAAGCAGATTACAATGCATAGAATCCCTGTTTCGTTGTGGTTAGAGGTGTACAAACAGAGTTGCAATTACTTTAAATGGTCATGTTACAAACAACTTGTTTCTCCCCTGGATAAACTTTTTTCACTTGAAATATGTCTTTTCTTAGGATATTGTAAGTTATTCAGTTTGGTTAAAAACAAGATGTCTTGCTCTGAAACTCTGTATAAGCCGATTACAATGCATAGAAGCTCTGTTTCTTTGTGGTTAGAAGTGTATAAACAGAGTTGCAATTACTTTAAATTGACATATTAGAAACAATTGTTTCTCCCATGTATAAACTCTTTTCACTCGAAATATGTGTTTTCTTAGGATATTGTAAGTTATTCAGTTTGGTTAAAAAAAAGATGTCTTGCTCTGAAACTCTGTATAAGTCGATAACAATGCATAGAAACCCTGTTTCGTTGTGGTTAGAGGTGTACAAACAGAGTTGCAATTACTTTAAATGGTCATGTTACAAACAACTTGTTTCTCCCCTGGATAAACTCTTTTCACTTGATATATGTGTTTTCTTAGGATATTCTAAGGTATTCAGTTTGGTTAAAAACAAGATGTCTTGCTCTGAAACGCTGTATAAGCAGATTACAATGCATAGAAGCTCTGTTTCTGTATGGTTAGATGTGTATAAACAGAGTTGCAATTACTTTAAAATGACATATTAGAAACAACTTGTTTCTCCCATGTATAAACTCTTTTCACTCGAAATATGTGTTTTCTTAGGATATTGTAAGTTATTCAGTTTGGTTAAAAACAAGATGTCTTGCTCTGAAACAGTGTATAAACCGATTACAATGCATTGAAACCCTGTTTCGTTGTGGGTAGAGGTGTACAAACAGAGTTGCAATTACTTTAAATGGTCATATTACAAACAACTTGTTCTCCCCTGCTATAAACTCTTTTCATTTGAAATATGTGTTTTCTTAGGATATTGTAAGTTATTCAGTTTGGTTAAAAACAAGATGTCTTGCTCTGAAACGCTGTATAAGCCGCTTACAATGCATAGAAACCCTGTTTCATGTGGTTAGAGGTGTACAAACAGAGTTGCAATTACTTTCAAGGGTCATATTAGAACCATGTTACAAACAACTTGTTTCTCCCCTGGATAAACTTTTTTCACTTGAAATATGTCTTTTCTTAGGATATTGTAAGTTATTCAGTTTGGTTAAAAACAAGATGTCTTGCTCTGAAACTCTGTATAAGCCGATTACAATGCATAGAAGCTCTGTTTCTTTGTGGTTAGAAGTGTATAAACAGAGTTGCAATTACTTTAAATTGACATATTAGAAACAATTGTTTCTCCCATGTATAAACTATTTTCACTTGAAATATGTGTTTTCTTAGGATATTGTAAGTTATTCAGTTTGGTTAAAAACAAGATGTCTTGCTCTGAAACGGTGTATAAGCTGATTACAATGCATAGAAACCCTGTTTCGTTGTAGTTAGACGTGTACAAAGAGAGTTGCAATTACTTTAAATTGTCATTCTAGAAACAACTTGTTTCTCCCCTGTATAAACTCTTTTCACTGGAAATATGTGTTTTCTTAGGATATTGTAAGTTATTCAGTTTGGTTAAAAACAAGATGTCTTGCTCTGAAACGCTGTATAAGCAGATTACAATGCATAGAAGCTCTGTTTCTTTATGGTTAGATGTGTATAAACAGAGTTGCAATTACTTTAAATTGACATATTAGAAACAACTTGTTTCTCCCATGTATAAACTCTTTTCACTCGAAATATGTGTTTTCTTAGGATATTGTAAGTTATTCAGTTTGGTTAAAAACAAGATGTCTTGCTCTGAAACAGTGTATAAACCGATTACAATGCATTGAAACCCTGTTTCGTTGTGGGTAGACGTGTACAAACAGAGTTGCAATTACTTTAAATTGTCATATTACAAACAACTTGTTCTCCTCTGCTATAAACTCTTTTCATTTGAAATATGTGGTTTCTTAGTATATTGTAAGTTATTCAGTTTGGTTAAAAACAAGATGTCTTGCTCTGAAACTCTGTATAAGCCGATTACAATGCATAGAAGCTCTGTTTCTTTGTGGTTAGAAGTGTATAAACAGAGTTGCAATTACTTTAAATTGACATATTAGAAACAATTGTTTCTCCCATGTATAAACTCTTTTCACTCGAAATATGTGTTTTCTTAGGATATTGTAAGTTATTCAGTTTGGTTAAAAAAAAGATGTCTTGCTCTGAAACTCTGTATAAGTCGATTACAATGCATAGAAACCCTGTTTCGTTGTGGTTAGAGGTGTACAAACAGCGTTGCAATTACTTTAAATGGTCATGTTACAAACAACTTGTTTCTCCCCTGGATAAACTCTTTTCACTTGAAATATGTCTGTTCTTAGGATATTGTAAGTTAATCAGTTTGGTTAAAAACAAAATTTCTTGCTCTGAAACTATGTATAAGACAATTATAATGCGTGGAAACATTGCCTCCTTGTGGTTAGAGGTGTAAAAACAGAGTTGCAATTACTTTCAAGGGTCACATTAGAATCATGTTAAAACAACTTGTTCTCCCCTAGATAAACTCTTTTCACTTGAAATATGTCTTTTCTTAGGATATTGTAAGTTATTCAGTTTGGTTAAAAACAAGATGTCTTGCTCTGAAACGCTGTATAAGCCGCTTACAATGGATAGAAGCTCTGTTTCTTTGTGGTTAGAGGTGTACAAAGAGAGTTGCAATTACTTTAAATTGTCATACTAGAAACAACTTGTTTCTCCCCTGTATAAACTCTTTTCACTTGAAATACGTCTTTTCTTAGGATATTGTAAGTTATTCAGTTTGGATAAAAACAAGATGTCTTGCTCTGAAACGCTGTATAAGCCGATTACAATGCATAGAAACCCTGTTTCGTTGTGGTTAGAGGTGTACAAACAGAGTTGCAATTACTTTGAATGTTCATATTACAAACAACTTGTTCTCCCCTGCTATAAACTCTTTTCATTTGAAATATGTGTTTTCTTAGGATATTGTAAGTTATTCAGTTTGGTTAAAAACAAGATGTCTTGCTCTGAAACGCTGTATAAGCCGCTTACAATGCATAGAAACCCTGTTTCATGTGGTTATAGGTGTACAAACAGAGTTGCAATTACTTTCAAGGGTCATATTAGAACCATGTTAAAACAACTTGTTTCTCCCCTGGATAAACTTTTTTCACTTGAAATATGTGTTTTCTTAGGATATTGTAAGTTATTCAGTTTGGTTAAAAACAAGATGTCTTGCTCTGAAACGCTGTATAAGCCGATTACAATGCATAGAAACCCTGTTTCGTTGTGGGTAGACGTGTACAAACAGAGTTGCAATTACTTTAAATTGTCATATTACAAACAACTTGTTCTCCTCTGCTATAAACTCTTTTCATTTGAAATATGTGGTTTCTTAGTATATTGTAAGTTATTCAGTTTGGTTAAAAACAAGATGTCTTGCTCTGAAACTCTGTATAAGCCGATTACAATGCATAGAAGCTCTGTTTCTTTGTGGTTAGAAGTGTATAAACAGAGTTGCAATTACTTTAAATTGACATATTAGAAACAATTGTTTCTCCCATGTATAAACTCTTTTCACTCGAAATATGTGTTTTCTTAGGATATTGTAAGTTATTCAGTTTGGTTAAAAAAAAGATGTCTTGCTCCGAAACTCTGTATAAGTCGATTACAATGCATAGAAACCCTGTTTCGTTGTGGTTAGAGGTGTACAAACAGCGTTGCAATTACTTTAAATGGTCATGTTACAAACAACTTGTTTCTCCCCTGGATAAACTCTTTTCACTTGAAATATGTCTGTTCTTAGGATATTGTAAGTTAATCAGTTTGGTTAAAAACAAAATTTCTTGCTCTGAAACTATGTATAAGACAATTATAATGCGTGGAAACATTGCCTCCTTGTGGTTAGAGGTGTAAAAACAGAGTTGCAATTACTTTCAAGGGTCACATTAGAATCATGTTAAAACAACTTGTTCTCCCCTAGATAAACTCTTTTCACTTGAAATATGTCTTTTCTTAGGATAATGTAAGTTATTCAGTTTGGTTAAAAACAAGATGTCTTGCTCTGAAACGCTGTATAAGCCGCTTACAATGGATAGAAGCTCTGTTTCTTTGTGGTTAGAGGTGTACAAAGAGAGTTGCAATTACTTTAAATTGTCATACTAGAAACAACTTGTTTCTCCCCTGTATAAACTCTTTTCACTTGAAATACGTCTTTTCTTAGGATATTGTAAGTTATTCAGTTTGGATAAAAACAAGATGTCTTGCTCTGAAACGCTGTATAAGCCGATTACAATGCATAGAAACCCTGTTTCGTTGTGGTTAGAGGTGTACAAACAGAGTTGCAATTACTTTGAATGTTCATATTACAAACAACTTGTTCTCCCCTGCTATAAACTCTTTTCATTTGAAATATGTGTTTTCTTAGGATATTGTAAGTTATTCAGTTTGGTTAAAAACAAGATGTCTTGCTCTGAAACGCTGTATAAGCCGCTTACAATGCATAGAAACCCTGTTTCATGTGGTTATAGGTGTACAAACAGAGTTGCAATTACTTTCAAGGGTCATATTAGAACCATGTTAAAACAACTTGTTTCTCCCCTGGATAAACTTTTTTCACTTGAAATATGTGTTTTCTTAGGATATTGTAAGTTATTCAGTTTGGTTAAAAACAAGATGTCTTGATCTGAAACGCTGTATAAGCCAATTACAATGGATTGAAGCCCTGTTTCTTTGTGGTTTGAGGTCTACCAACAGAGTTGCAATTACTTTAAATGGTCATGTTACAAACAACTTGTTTCTCCCCTGGATAAACTCTTTTCACTTGAAATATGTCTTTTCTTAGGATATTGTAAGTTATTCAGTTTGGTTAAAAACAAGATGTCATGCTCTGAAACTCTGTATAAGTCGATAACAATACATAGAAACCCTGTTTCGTTGTGGTTAGAGGTGTACAAACAGAGTTGCAATTACTTTAAATGGTCATGTTACAAACAACTTGTTTCTCCCCTGGATAAACTCTTTTCACTTGATATATGTGTTTTCTTAGGATATTCTAAGGTATTCAGTTTGGTTAAAAACAAGATGTCTTGCTCTGAAACGCTGTATAAGCAGATTACAATGCATAGAAGCTCTGTTTCTTTATGGTTAGATGTGTATAAACAGAGTTGCAATTACTTTAAAATGACATATTAGAAACAACTTGTTTCTCCCATGTATAAACTCTTTTCACTCGAAATATGTGTTTTCTTAGGATATTGTAAATTATTCAGTTTGGTTAAAAACAAGATGTCTTGCTCTGAAACAGTGTATAAACCGATTACAATGCATTGAAACCCTGTTTCGTTGTGGGTAGAGGTGTACAAACAGAGTTGCAATTACTTTAAATGGTCATATTACAAACAACTTGTTCTCCCCTGCTATAAACTCTTTTCATTTGAAATATGTGTTTTCTTAGGATATTGTAAGTTATTCAGTTTGGTTAAAAACAAGATGTCTTGCTCTGAAACGCTGTATAAGCCGCTTACAATGCATAGAAACCCTGTTTCATGTGGTTAGAGGTGTACAAACAGAGTTGCAATTACTTTCAAGGGTCATATTAGAACCATGTTAAAACAACTTGTTCTCCCCTAGATAAACTATTTTCACTTGAAATGTGTGTTTTCTTAGGATATTGTAAGTTATTCAGTTTGGTTAAAAACAAGATGTCTTGCTCTGAAACGGTGTATAAGCTGATTACAATGCATAAAGACCCTGTTTCGTTGTGGTTAGAGGTCTACCAACAGAGTTGCAATTACTTTAAATGGTCATATTACGAACAACTTGTTTCTCCCCTGGATAAACTCTTTTCACTTGAAATATGTCTTTTCTTAGGATATTGTAAGTTATTCAGTTTGGTTAAAAACAAGATGTCTTGCTCTGAAACGCTGTATAAGCCGCTTACAATGGATAGAAGCTCTGTTTCTTTGTGGTTAGAGGTGTACAAAGAGAGTTGCAATTACTTTAAATTGTCATACTAGAAACAACTTGTTTCTCCCCTGTATAAACTCTTTTCACTTGAAATATGTCTTTTCTTAGGATATTGTAAGTTATTCAGTTTGGATAAAAACAAGATGTCTTGCTCTGAAACGCTGTATAAGCCGATTACAATGCATAGAAACCCTGTTTCGTTGTGGTTAGAGGTGTACAAACAGAGTTGCAATTACTTTAAATGGTCATATTACAAACAACTTGTTCTCCCCTGCTATAAACTCTTTTCATTTGAAATATGTGTTTTCTTAGGATATTGTAAGTTATTCAGTTTGGTTAAAAACAAGATGTCTTGCTCTGAAACTCTGTATAAGCCGATTACAATGCATAGAATCCCTGTTTCCTTGTGGTTAGAGGTGTACAAACAGAGTTGCAAATACTTTAAATCTTCATGTTACAAACAACTTCTTTCTCCCCTGGATAAACTCTTTTCACTTGAAATATGTGTTTTCTTAAAACAATGTAAGTTATTCAGTTTGGTTAAAAACAAGATGTCTTGCTCTGAAACGCTGTATAAGCAGATTACAATGCATAGAAGCTCTGTTTCTTTGTGGTTAGAGGTCTACCAACAGAGTTTCAATTACTTTAAATGTTCATATTACAAACAACTTGTTCTCCCCTGCTATAAACTCTTTTCATTTGAAATATGTGTTTTCTTAGGATATTGTAAGTTATTCAGTTTGGTTAAAAACAAGATGTCTTGCTCTGAAACGGTGTATAAGCTGATTACAATGCATAAAGACCCTGTTTCGTTGTGGTTAGAGGTCTACCAAGAGAGTTGCAATTACTTTAAATGGTCATATTAGAAACAACTTGTTTCTCCCATGTATAAACTCTTTTCACTCGAAATATGTGTTTTCTTAGGATATTGTAAGTTATTCAGTTTGGTTAAAAACAAGACGTCTTGCTCTGAAACGGTGTATAAGCCGATTACAATGTATTGAAGCCCTGTTTCTTTGTGGTTAGAGGTCTACCAACAGAGTTGCAATTACTTTAAATGGTCATGTAACAAACAACTTGTTTCTCCCCTGGATAAACTCTTTTCACTTGAAATATGTGTTTTCTTAAAATATTGTAAGTTATTCAGTTTGGTTAAAAAAAATATGTCTTGCTCTGAAACGCTGTATAAGCCGATTACAATGCATTGAAGCCCTGTTTCTTTGTGGTTTGAGGTCTACCAACAGAGTTGCAATTACTTTAAATGGTCATGTTACAAACAACTTGTTTCTCCCCTGGATAAACTCTTTTCACTTGAAATATGTGTTTTCTTAGGATATTGTAAGTTATTCAGTTTGGTTAAAAACAAGATGTCTTGCTCTGAAACGGTGTATAAGCCGATTACAATGCATTGAAGCCCTGTTTCTTTGAGGTTAGAGGTCTACCAACAGAGTTGCAATTACTTTAAATTGTCATATTAGAAATAACTTGTTTCTCCACTGTATGAACTCTTTTCACTTGAAATATGTGTTTTCTTAGGATATTGTAAGTTATTCAGTTTGGTTAAAAACAAGATGTCTTGCTCTGAAACGCTGTATAAGCCGATTACAATGCATAGAAACCCTGTTTCCTTGTGGGTAGGGGTCTACCAACAGAGTTGCAATTACTTTAAATTGTCATATTAGAAATAACTTGTTTCTCCACTGTATGAACTCTTTTCACTTGAAATATGTGTTTTCTTAGGATATTGTAAGTTATTCAGTTTGGTTAAAAACAAGATGTCTTGCTCTGAAACGCTGCATAAGCCGATTACAATGCATAGAAACCCTGTTTCGTTGTGGTTAGATGTGTACAAATAGAGTTGCAATTACTTTAAATTGTCATGTTACAAACAACTTGTTTCTCGCCTGTTATAAACTCTTTTCATTTGAAAAATGTGTTTTCTTAACACATTGTAAGTTATTCAGTTTTGTTTAAAACAAAATGTCTTCCTCTGAAACGCTGTATAAGCCGATTACAATGCATAGAAGCTCTGTATCTTTGTGGGTAGACGTCTACCAACAGAGTTGCAATTATTTAAATGGTCATATTACAAACAACTTGTTTCTCCCCTGGATAAACTCTTTTCACTTGAAATATGTGTTTTCTTAAAATATTGTAAGTTATTCAGTTTGGTTAAAAAAAATATGTATTGCTCTGAAACGCTGTATAAGCCGATTACAATGCATTGAAGCCCTGTTTCATTGTGGTTTGAGGTCTACCAACAGAGTTGCAATTACTTTAAATGGTCATGTTACAAACAACTTGTTCTCCCCTGCTATAAACTCTTTTCATTTGAAATATGTGTTTTCTTAGGATATTGTAAGTTATTCAGTTTGGTTAAAAACAAGATGTCTTGCTCTGAAACGCTGTATAAGCCGCTTACAATGCATAGAAACCCTGTTTCATGTGGTTAGAGGTGTACAAACAGAGTTGCAATTACTTTCAAGGGTCATATTAGAACCATGTTAAAACAACTTGTTCTCCCCTAGATAAACTATTTTCACTTGAAATATGTGTTTTCTTAGGATATTGTAAGTTATTCAGTTTGGTTAAAAACAAGATGTCTTGCTCTGAAACGGTGTATAAGCTGATTACAATGCATAAAGACCCTGTTTCGTTGTGTTTAGAGGTCTACCAACAGAGTTGCAATTACTTTAAATGGTCATATTACAAACAAATTGTTCTCCCCTGCTATAAACTCTTTTCATTTGAAATATGTGTTTTCTTAGGATATTGTAAGTTATTCAGTTTGGTTAAAAACAAGATGTCTTGCTCTGAAACTCTGTATAAGCCGTTTACAATGCATAGAATCCCTGTTTCCTTGTGGTTAGAGGTGTACAAACAGAGTTGCAAATACTTTAAATCTTCATGTTACAAACAACTTCTTTCTCCCCTGGATAAACTCTTTTCACTTGAAATATGTCTTTTCTTAAAACAATGTAAGTTATTCAGTTTGGTTAAAAACAAGATGTCTTGCTCTGAAACGCTGTATAAGCAGATTACAATGCATAGAAGCTCTGTTTCTTTGTGGTTAGAGGTCTACCAACAGAGTTGCAATTACTTTAAATGTTCATATTACAAACAACTTGTTCTACCCTGCTATAAACTCTTTTCATTTGAAATATGTGTTTTCTTAGGATATTGTAAGTTATTCAGTTTGGTTAAAAACAAGATGTCTTGCTCTGAAACGCTGTATAAGCCGCTTACAATGCATAGAAACCCTGTTTCCTTGTGGTTAGAGGTGTACAAACAGAGTTGCAAATAGTTTAAATGGTCATGTTACAAACAACTTCTTTCTCCCCTGGATAAACTCTTTTCACTTGAAATATGTGTTTTCTTAAAACAATGTAAGTTATTCAGTTTGGTTAAAAACAAGATGTCTTGCTCTGAAACGGTGTATAAGCCGATTACAATGCATTGAAGCCCTGTTTCTTTGAGGTTAGAGGTCTACCAACAGAGTTGCAATTACTTTAAATTGTCATATTAGAAATAACTTGTTTCTCCACTGTATGAACTCTTTTCACTTGAAATATGTGTTTTCTTAGGATATTGTAAGTTATTCAGTTTGGTTAAAAACAAGATGTCTTGCTCTGAAACGCTGTATAAGCCGATTACAATGCATAGAAACCCTGTTTCCTTGTGGGTAGGGGTCTACCAACAGAGTTGCAATTACTTTAAATTGTCATATTAGAAATAACTTGTTTCTCCACTGTATGAACTCTTTTCACTTGAAATATGTGTTTTCTTAGGATATTGTAAGTTATTCAGTTTGGTTAAAAACAAGATGTCTTGCTCTGAAACGCTGTATAAGCCGATTACAATGCATAGAAACCCTGTTTCGTTGTGGTTAGAGGTGTACAAATAGAGTTGCAATTACTTTAAATTGGCATGTTACAAACAACTTGTTTCTCCCCTGTTATAAACTCTTTTCATTTGAAAAATGTGTTTTCTTAACACATTGTAAGTTATTCAGTTTTGTTTAAAACAAAATGTCTTGCTCTGAAACGGTGTATAAGCCGATTACAATGTATTGAAGCCCTGTTTCTTTGTGGTTAGAGGTCTACCAACAGAGTTGCAATTACTTTAAATGGTCATGTAACAAAAAACTTGTTTCACCCATGGATAAACTCTTTTCACTTGAAATATGTGTTTTCTTAAAATATTGTAAGTTATTCAGTTAGGTTAAAAACAAGATGTCTTGCTCTGAAACGCTGTTTAAGCCAATTACAATGCATAGAAACCCTGTTTCGTTGTGGTTAGAGGTGTACAAACAGAGTTGCAATTTCTTTAAATTGTCATATTAGAAACAACTTGTTTCTCCCATGTATAAACTCTTTTCACTCGAAATATGTGTTTTCTTAGGATATTGTAAGTTATTCAGTTTGGTTAAAAACAAGACGTCTTGCTCTGAAACGGTGTATAAGCCGATTACAATGTATTGAAGCCCTGTTTCTTTGTGGTTAGAGGTCTACCAACAGAGTTGCAATTACTTTAAATGGTCATGTAACAAACAACTTGTTTCTCCCCTGGATAAACTCTTTTCACTCGAAATATGTGTTTTCTTAGGATATTGTAAGTTATTCAGTTTGGTTAAAAACAAGACGTCTTGCTCTGAAACGGTGTATAAGCCGATTACAATGTATTGAAGCCCTGTTTCTTTGTGGTTAGAGGTCTACCAACAGAGTTGCAATTACTTTAAATGGTCATGTTACAAACAACTTGTTTCTCCCCTGGATAAACTCTTTTCACTTGAAATATGTGTTTTCTTAGGATATTGTAAGTTATTCAGTTTGGTTAAAAACAAGATGTCTTGCTCTGAAACGGTGTATAAGCCGATTACAATGCATTGAAGCCCTGTTTCTTTGAGGTTAGAGGTCTACCAACAGAGTTGCAATTACTTTAAATTGTCATATTAGAAATAACTTGTTTCTCCACTGTATGAACTCTTTTCACTTGAAATATGTGTTTTCTTAGGATATTGTAAGTTATTCAGTTTGGTTAAAAACAAGATGTCTTGCTCTGAAACGCTGTATAAGCCGATTACAATGCATAGAAACCCTGTTTCCTTGTGGGTAGGGGTCTACCAACAGAGTTGCAATTACTTTAAATTGTCATATTAGAAATAACTTGTTTCTCCACTGTATGAACTCTTTTCACTTGAAATATGTGTTTTCTTAAAATATTGTAAGTTATTCAGTTTGGTTAAAAAAAATATGTATTGCTCTGAAACGCTGTATAAGCCGATTACAATGCATTGAAGCCCTGTTTCTTTGTGGTTTGAGGTCTACCAACAGAGTTGCAATTACTTTAAATGGTCATGTTACAAACAACTTGTTCTCCCCTGCTATAAACTCTTTTCATTTGAAATATGTGTTTTCTTAAAATATTGTAAGTTATTCAGTTTGGTTAAAAAAAATATGTATTGCTCTGAAACGCTGCATAAGCCGATTACAATGCATAGAAACCCTGTTTCGTTGTGGTTAGATGTGTACAAATAGAGTTGCAATTACTTTAAATTGTCATGTTACAAACAACTTGTTTCTCGCCTGTTATAAACTCTTTTCATTTGAAAAATGTGTTTTCTTAACACATTGTAAGTTATTCAGTTTTGTTTAAAACAAAATGTCTTCCTCTGAAACGCTGTATAAGCCGATTACAATGCATAGAAGCTCTGTATCTTTGTGGGTAGACGTCTACCAACAGAGTTGCAATTATTTAAATGGTCATATTACAAACAACTTGTTTCTCCCCTGGATAAACTCTTTTCACTTGAAATATGTGTTTTCTTAAAATATTGTAAGTTATTCAGTTTGGTTAAAAAAAATATGTATTGCTCTGAAACGCTGTATAAGCCGATTACAATGCATTGAAGCCCTGTTTCTTTGTGGTTTGAGGTCTACCAACAGAGTTGCAATTACTTTAAATGGTCATGTTACAAACAACTTGTTCTCCCCTGCTATAAACTCTTTTCATTTGAAATATGTGTTTTCTTAGGATATTGTAAGTTATTCAGTTTGGTTAAAAACAAGATGTCTTGCTCTGAAACGCTGTATAAGCCGCTTACAATGCATAGAAACCCTGTTTCATGTGGTTAGAGGTGTACAAACAGAGTTGCAATTACTTTCAAGGGTCATATTAGAACCATGTTAAAACAACTTGTTCTCCCCTAGATAAACTATTTTCACTTGAAATATGTGTTTTCTTAGGATATTGTAAGTTATTCAGTTTGGTTAAAAACAAGATGTCTTGCTCTGAAACGGTGTATAAGCTGATTACAATGCATAAAGACCCTGTTTCGTTGTGTTTAGAGGTCTACCAACAGAGTTGCAATTACTTTAAATGGTCATATTACAAACAAATTGTTCTCCCCTGCTATAAACTCTTTTCATTTGAAATATGTGTTTTCTTAGGATATTGTAAGTTATTCAGTTTGGTTAAAAACAAGATGTCTTGCTCTGAAACTCTGTATAAGCCGATTACAATGCATAGAATCCCTGTTTCCTTGTGGTTAGAGGTGTACAAACAGAGTTGCAAATACTTTAAATCTTCATGTTACAAACAACTTCTTTCTCCCCTGGATAAACTCTTTTCACTTGAAATATGTCTTTTCTTAAAACAATGTAAGTTATTCAGTTTGGTTAAAAACAAGATGTCTTGCTCTGAAACGCTGTATAAGCAGATTACAATGCATAGAAGCTCTGTTTCTTTGTGGTTAGAGGTCTACCAACAGAGTTGCAATTACTTTAAATGTTCATATTACAAACAACTTGTTCTACCCTGCTATAAACTCTTTTCATTTGAAATATGTGTTTTCTTAGGATATTGTAAGTTATTCAGTTTGGTTAAAAACAAGATGTCTTGCTCTGAAACGCTGTATAAGCCGCTTACAATGCATAGAAACCCTGTTTCCTTGTGGTTAGAGGTGTACAAACAGAGTTGCAAATAGTTTAAATGGTCATGTTACAAACAACTTCTTTCTCCCCTGGATAAACTCTTTTCACTTGAAATATGTGTTTTCTTAAAACAATGTAAGTTATTCAGTTTGGTTAAAAACAAGATGTCTTGCTCTGAAACGGTGTATAAGCCGATTACAATGCATTGAAGCCCTGTTTCTTTGAGGTTAGAGGTCTACCAACAGAGTTGCAATTACTTTAAATTGTCATATTAGAAATAACTTGTTTCTCCACTGTATGAACTCTTTTCACTTGAAATATGTGTTTTCTTAGGATATTGTAAGTTATTCAGTTTGGTTAAAAACAAGATGTCTTGCTCTGAAACGCTGTATAAGCCGATTACAATGCATAGAAACCCTGTTTCCTTGTGGGTAGGGGTCTACCAACAGAGTTGCAATTACTTTAAATTGTCATATTAGAAATAACTTGTTTCTCCACTGTATGAACTCTTTTCACTTGAAATATGTGTTTTCTTAGGATATTGTAAGTTATTCAGTTTGGTTAAAAACAAGATGTCTTGCTCTGAAACGCTGTATAAGCCGATTACAATGCATAGAAACCCTGTTTCGTTGTGGTTAGAGGTGTACAAATAGAGTTGCAATTACTTTAAATTGGCATGTTACAAACAACTTGTTTCTCCCCTGTTATAAACTCTTTTCATTTGAAAAATGTGTTTTCTTAACACATTGTAAGTTATTCAGTTTTGTTTAAAACAAAATGTCTTGCTCTGAAACGGTGTATAAGCCGATTACAATGTATTGAAGCCCTGTTTCTTTGTGGTTAGAGGTCTACCAACAGAGTTGCAATTACTTTAAATGGTCATGTAACAAAAAACTTGTTTCACCCATGGATAAACTCTTTTCACTTGAAATATGTGTTTTCTTAAAATATTGTAAGTTATTCAGTTAGGTTAAAAACAAGATGTCTTGCTCTGAAACGCTGTTTAAGCCAATTACAATGCATAGAAACCCTGTTTCGTTGTGGTTAGAGGTGTACAAACAGAGTTGCAATTTCTTTAAATTGTCATATTAGAAACAACTTGTTTCTCCCATGTATAAACTCTTTTCACTCGAAATATGTGTTTTCTTAGGATATTGTAAGTTATTCAGTTTGGTTAAAAACAAGACGTTTTGCTCTGAAACGGTGTATAAGCCGATTACAATGTATTGAAGCCCTGTTTCTTTGTGGTTAGAGGTCTACCAACAGAGTTGCAATTACTTTAAATGGTCATGTAACAAACAACTTGTTTCTCCCCTGGATAAACTCTTTTCACTTGAAATATGTGTTTTCTTAAAATATTGTAAGTTATTCAGTTTGGTTAAAAAAAATATGTCTTGCTCTGAAACGCTGTATAAGCCGATTACAATGCATTGAAGCCCTGTTTCTTTGTGGTTTGAGGTCTACCAACAGAGTTGCAATTACTTTAAATGGTCATGTTACAAACAACTTGTTTCTCCCCTGGATAAACTCTTTTCACTTGAAATATGTGTTTTCTTAGGATATTGTAAGTTATTCAGTTTGGTTAAAAACAAGATGTCTTGCTCTGAAACGGTGTATAAGCCGATTACAATGCATTGAAGCCCTGATTCTTTGAGGTTAGAGGTCTACCAACAGAGTTGCAATTACTTTAAATTGTCATATTAGAAATAACTTGTTTCTCCACTGTATGAACTCTTTTCACTTGAAATATGTGTTTTCTTAGGATATTGTAAGTTATTCAGTTTGGTTAAAAACAAGATGTCTTGCTCTGAAACGCTGTATAAGCCGATTACAATGCATAGAAACCCTGTTTCCTTGTGGGTAGGGGTCTACCAACAGAGTTGCATTTACTTTAAATTGTCATATTAGAAATAACTTGTTTCTCCACTGTATGAACTCTTTTCACTTGAAATATGTGTTTTCTTAGGATATTGTAAGTTATTCAGTTTGGTTAAAAACAAGATGTCTTGCTCTGAAACGCTGCATAAGCCGATTACAATGCATAGAAACCCTGTTTCGTTGTGGTTAGATGTGTACAAATAGAGTTGCAATTACTTTAAATTGTCATGTTACAAACAACTTGTTTCTCGCCTGTTATAAACTCTTTTCATTTGAAAAATGTGTTTTCTTAACACATTGTAAGTTATTCAGTTTTGTTTAAAACAAAATGTCTTCCTCTGAAACGCTGTATAAGCCGATTACAATGCATAGAAGCTCTGTATCTTTGTGGGTAGACGTCTACCAACAGAGTTGCAATTACTTTAAATGGTCATATTACAAACAACTTGTTTCTCCCCTGGATAAACTCTTTTCACTTGAAATATGTGTTTTCTTAAAATATTGTAAGTTATTCAGTTTGGTTAAAAAAAATATGTCTTGCTCTGAAACGCTGTATAAGCCGATTACAATGCATTGAAGCCCAGTTTCTTTGTGGTTTGAGGTCTACCAACAGAGTTGCAATTACTTTAAATGGTCATGTTACAAACAACTTGTTTCTCCCCTGGATAAACTCTTTTCACTTGAAATATGTGTTTTCTTAGGATATTGTAAGTTATTCAGTTTGGTTAAAAACAAGATGTCTTGCTCTGAAACGCTGTATAAGCCGATTACAATGCATAGAAACCCTGTTTCCTTGTGGGTAGGGGTCTACCAACAGAGTTGCATTTACTTTAAATTGTCATATTAGAAATAACTTGTTTCTCCACTGTATGAACTCTTTTCACTTGAAATATGTGTTTTCTTAGGATATTGTAAGTTATTCAGTTTGGTTAAAACAAGATGTCTTGCTCTGAAACGCTGCATAAGCCGATTACATTGCATAGAAACCCTGTTTCGTTGTGGTTAGATGTGTACAAATAGAGTTGCAATTACTTTAAATTGTCATGTTACAAACAACTTGTTTCTCGCCTGTTATAAACTCTTTTCATTTGAAAAATGTGTTTTCTTAACACATTGTAAGTTATTCAGTTTTGTTTAAAACAAAATGTCTTCCTCTGAAACGCTGTATAAGCCGATTACAATGCATAGAAGCTCTGTATCTTTGTGGGTAGACGTCTACCAACAGAGTTGCAATTACTTTAAATGGTCATATTACAAACAACTTGTTTCTCCCATGGATAAACTCTTTTCACTTGAAATATGTGTTTTCTTAAAATATTGTAAGTTATTCAGTTTGGTTAAAAACAATATGTCTTGTTCTGAAACGCTGTATAAGCCGATTACAATGCATTGAAGCCCTGTTTCTTTGTGGTTTGAGGTCAACCAACAGAGTTGCAATTACTTTAAATGGTCATTTTACAAACAACTTGTTTCTCCCCTGGATAAACTCTTTTCACTTGAAATATGTGTTTTCTTAGGATATTGTAAGTTATTCAGTTTGGTTAAAAACAATATGTCTTGCTCTGAAACGGTGTATAAGCCGATTACAATGTATTGAAGCCCTGTTTCGTTGTGGTTTGCGGTCTACCAACAGAGTTCCAATTACTTTAAATGGTCATGTTACAAACAACTTGTTTCTCCCCTGGATAAACTCTTTTCACTTGAAATATGTGTTTTCTTAAAACAATGTAAGTTATTCAGTTTGGTTAAAAACAAGATGTCTTGCTCTGGAAAGCTGTATAAGCCGATTACAATGCATATAAACCCTGTTTCGTTGTGGTTAGAGGTGTACAAACAGAGTTGCAATTACTTTAAATTGTCATACTAGAAACAACTTGTTTCTCCCCTGTATAAACTCTTTTCACTTTACATATGTGTTTTCTTAGGATATTGTAAGTTATTCAGTTTGGTTAAAAACAAGATGTCTTGCTCTGAAACGGTGTATAAGCCGATTACAATGTATTGAAGCCCTGTTTCGTTGTGGTTTGAGGTCTACCAACAGAGTTCCAATTACTTTAAATGGTCATGTTACAAACAACTTGTTTCTCCCCTGGATAAACTCTTTTCACTTGAAATATGTGTTTTCTTAAAACAATGTAAGTTATTCAGTTTGGTTAAAAACAAGATGTCTTGCTCTGGAAAGCTGTATAAGCCGATTACAATGCATATAAACCCTGTTTCGTTGTGGTTAGAGGTGTACAAACAGAGTTGCAATTACTTTAAATTGTCATACTAGAAACAACTTGTTTCTCCCCTGGATAAACTCTTTTCACTTGAAATATGTGTTTTCTTAGGATGTTGTAAGTTATTCAGTTTGGTTAAAAACAATATGTCTTGCTCTGAAACGCTGTATAAGCCGATTACAATGCATAGAAACCCTGTTTCGTTGTGGTTAGATGTGTACAAATAGAGTTGCAATTACTTTAAATTGTCATGTTACAAACAACTTGTTTCTCGCCTGTTATAAACTCTTTTCATTTGAAAAATGTGTTTTCTTAACACATTGTAAGTTATTCAGTTTTGTTTAAAACAATATGTCTTGCTCTGAAACGCTGTATAAGCCGATTACAATGTATTGAAGCCCTGTTTCGTTGTGGTTTGAGGTCTACCAACAGAGTTCCAATTACTTTAAATTGTCATACTAGAAACAACTTGTTTCTCCCCTGTATAAACTCTTTTCACTTTACATATGTGTTTTCTTAGGATATTGTAAGTTATTCAGTTTGGTTAAAAACAAGATGTCTTGCTCTGAAACGGTGTATAAACCGATTACAATGTATTGAAACCCTGTTTCTTTGTGGTTAGAGGTCTACCAACAGAGTTGCAATTACTTTAAATGGTCATGTAACAAACAACTTGTTTCTCCCCTGGATAAACTCTTTTCACTTGAAATATGTGTTTTCTTAGGATGTTGTAAGTTATTCAGTTTGGTTAAAAACAATATGTCTTGCTCTGAAACGCTGTATAAGCCGATTACAATGCATAGAAACCCTGTTTCGTTGTGGTTAGAGGTGTACAAACAGAGTTGCAATTACTTTAAATTTTCATGTTACAAACAAGTTGTTTCTCCCCTGGATAAACTCTTTTCACTTTAAATATGTGTTTTCTTAGGATATTGTAAGTTATTCAGTTTGGTTAAAAACAAGATGTCTTGCTCTGAAAAGCTGTATAAGCCGATTACAATGCATTGAAGCCCTTTTTCTTTGTGGTTTGAGGTCTACCAACAGAGTTGTAATTACTTTAAATGGTCATATTACAAACAACTTGTTTCTCCCCTGGATAAACTCTTTTCACTTCAAATATGTGTTTTCTTAGGATATTGTAAGTTATTCAGTTTGGTTAAAAACAAGATGTCTTGCTCTGAAAAGCTGTATAAGCCGATTACAATGCATATAAACCCTGTTTCGTTGTGGTTAGAGGTGTACAAACAGAGTTGCAATTACTTTAAATTGTCATATTAGAAATAACTTGTTTCTCCACTGTATGAACTCTTTTCACTTGAAATATGTGTTTTCTTAGGATATTGTATGTTATTCAGTTTGGTTAAAAACAAGATGTCTTGCTCTGAAACGCTGTATAAGCCGATTACAATGCATAGAAACCCTGTTTCCTTGTGGGTAGGGGTCTACCAACAGAGTTGCAATTACTTTAAATTGTCATATTAGAAATAACTTGTTTCTCCACTGTATGAACTCTTTTCACTTGAAATATGTGTTTTCTTAGGATATTGTAAGTTATTCAGTTTGGTTAAAAACAAGATGTCTTGCTCTGAAACGCTGCATAAGCCGATTACAATGCATAGAAACCCTGTTTCGTTGTGGTTAGATGTGTACAAATAGAGTTGCAATTACTTTAAATTGTCATGTTACAAACAACTTGTTTCTCGCCTGTTATAAACTCTTTTCATTTGAAAAATGTGTTTTCTTAACACATTGTAAGTTATTCAGTTTTGTTTAAAACAATATGTCTTGCTCTGAAACGCTGTATAAGCCGATTACAATGTATTGAAGCCCTGTTTCGTTGTGGTTTGAGGTCTACCAACAGAGTTCCAATTACTTTAAATTGTCATACTAGAAACAACTTGTTTCTCCCCTGTATAAACTCTTTTCACTTTACATATGTGTTTTCTTAGGATATTGTAAGTTATTCAGTTTGGTTAAAAACAAGATGTCTTGCTCTGAAACGGTGTATAAACCGATTACAATGTATTGAAACCCTGTTTCTTTGTGGTTAGAGGTCTACCAACAGAGTTGCAATTACTTTAAATGGTCATGTAACAAACAACTTGTTTCTCCCCTGGATAAACTCTTTTCACTTGAAATATGTGTTTTCTTAGGATGTTGTAAGTTATTCAGTTTGGTTAAAAACAATATGTCTTGCTCTGAAACGCTGTATAAGCCGATTACAATGCATAGAAACCCTGTTTCGTTGTGGTTAGAGGTGTACAAACAGAGTTGCAATTACTTTAAATTTTCATGTTACAAACAAGTTGTTTCTCCCCTGGATAAACTCTTTTCACTTTAAATATGTGTTTTCTTAGGATATTGTAAGTTATTCAGTTTGGTTAAAAACAAGATGTCTTGCTCTGAAAAGCTGTATAAGCCGATTACAATGCATTGAAGCCCTTTTTCTTTGTGGTTTGAGGTCTACCAACAGAGTTGTAATTACTTTAAATGGTCATATTACAAACAACTTGTTTCTCCCCTGGATAAACTCTTTTCACTTGAAATATGTGTTTTCTTAGGATATTGTAAGTTATTCAGTTTGGTTAAAAACAAGATGTCTTCCTCTGAAACGCTGTATAAGTCGATTACAATGCATAGAAACCCTGTTTCGTTGTGGTTTGAGGTCTACCAACAGAGTTGCAATTACTTTAAATGGTCATGTTACAAACAACTTGTTTCTCCCCTGTATAAACTCTTTTCACTTTACATATGTGTTTTCTTAAAACAATGTAAGTTATTCAGTTTGGTTAAAAACAAGATATCTTGCTCTGAAAAGCTGTATAAGCCGATTACAATGCATATAAACCCTGTTTCGTTGTGGTTAGAGGTGTACAAACAGAGTTGCAATTACTTTAAATTGTCATACTGGAAACAACTTGTTTCTCCCCTTTATAAACTCTTTTCACTTTAAATATGTGTTTTCTTAGGATATTGTAAGTTATTCAGTTAGGTTAAAAACAAGATGTCTTGCTCTGAAACGCTGTTTAAGCCAATTACAATGCATAGAAACCCTGTTTCGTTGTGGTTAGAGGTCTACAAACAGAGTTGCAATTTCTTTAAATTGTCATATTAGAAACAACTTGTTTCTCCCGTGTATAAACTCTTTTCACTTGAAATATGTGTTTTCTTAGGATATTGTAAGTTATTCAGTTTGGTTAAAAACAAGACGTCTTGCTCTGAAACGGTGTATAAGCCCATTACAATGTATTGAAGCCCTGTTTCTTTGTGGTTAGAGGTCTACCAACAGAGTTGCAATTACTTTAAATGGTGATGTCACAAACAACTCGTTTCTCCCCTGGATAAATTCTTTTCACTTTAAATATGTTTTCTTAGGATACTGTAAGTTATTTAGTTTAGTTAAAAACAATATGTATTGCTCTGAAACGCTGTATAAACCGATTACAATGCATAGAAGCTCTGTATCTTTGTGGGTAGACGTCTACCAACAGAGTTGCAATTACTTTAAATGGTCATATTACAAACAACTTGTTTCTCCCATGGATAAACTCTTTTCACTTGAAATATGTGTTTTCTTAAAATATTGTAAGTTATTCAGTTTGGTTAAAAAAAATAGGTCTTGCTCTGAAACGCTGTATAAGCCGATTACAATGCATTGAAGCCCTGTTTCTTTGTGGTTTGAGGTCTACCAACAGAGTTGCAATTACTTTAAATGGTCATGTTACAAACAACTTGTTTCTCCCCTGGATAAACTCTTTTCACTTGAAATATGTGTTTTCTTAGGATATTGTAAGTTATTCAGTTTGGTTAAAAACAAGATGTCTTGCTCTGAAACGGTGTATAAGCCGATTACAATGCATTGAAGCCCTGTTTCTTTGAGGTTAGAGGTCTACCAACAGAGTTGCAATTACTTTAAATTGTCATATTAGAAATAACTTGTTTCTCCACTGTATGAACTCTTTTCACTTGAAATATGTGTTTTCTTAGGATATTGTAAGTTATTCAGTTTGGTTAAAAACAAGATGTCTTGCTCTGAAACGCTGTATAAGCCGATTACAATGCATAGAAACCCTGTTTCCTTGTGGGTAGGTGTCTACCAACAGAGTTGCAATTACTTTAAATTGTCATATTAGAAATAACTTGTTTCTCCACTGTATGAACTCTTTTCACTTGAAATATGTGTTTTCTTAGGATATTGTAAGTTATTCAGTTTGGTTAAAAACAAGATGTCTTGCTCTGAAACGCTGCATAAGCCGATGACAATGCATAGAAACCCTGTTTCGTTGTGGTTAGATGTGTACAAATAGAGTTGCAATTACTTTAAATTGTCATGTTACAAACAACTTGTTTCTCGCCTGTTATAAACTCTTTTCATTTGAAAAATGTGTTTTCTTAACACATTGTAAGTTATTCAGTTTTGTTTAAAACAAAATGTCTTCCTCTGAAACGCTGTATAAGCCGATTACAATGCATAGAAGCTCTGTATCTTTGTGGGTAGACGTCTACCAACAGAGTTGCAATTACTTTAAATTGTCATACTAGAAACAACTTGTTTCTCCCCTGTATAAACTCTTTTCACTTGAAATATGTGTTTTCTTAGGATATTGTAAGTTATTCAGTTTGGTTAAAAACAAGATGTCTTGCTCTGAAACGCTGCATAAGCCGATTACAATGCATAGAAACCCTGTTTCTTTGTGGTTAGAGGTCTACCAACAGAGTTGCAATTACTTTAAATGGTCATGTAACAAACAACTTGTTTCTCCCCTGGATAAACTCTTTTCACTTGAAATATGTGTTTTCTTAGGATGTTGTAAGTTATTCAGTTTGGTTAAAAACAATCTGTCTTGCTCTGAAACACTGTATAAGCCGATTACAATGCATAGAAACCCTGTTTCGTTGTGGTTAGAGGTGTACAAACAGAGTTGCAATTACTTTAAATGGTGATGTTACAAACAACTTGTTTCTCCCCTAGATAAACTCTTTTCACTTGAAATATGTGTTTTCTTAGGATATTGAAAAATTATTCAGTTTGGTTAAAAACAATATGTATTGCTCTGAAACGCTGTATAAGCCAATTACAATGCATAGAAACCCTGTTTCGTTGTGGTTAGAGGTGTAGAAACAGAGTTGCAATTACTTTAAATCGTCATATTACAAACAACTTGTTCTCCCCTGCTATAAACTCTTTTCATTTGAAATATGTGTTTTCTTAGGATATTGTAAGTTATTCAGTTTGGTTAAAAACAATATGTCTTGCTCTGAAACGCTGTATAAGCCGATTACAATGCATAGAAACCCTGTTTCGTTGTGGTTAGAGGTGTACAAACAGAGTTGCAATTATTTTAAATGGTCATGTTACAAACAACTTGTTTCTCCCCTGGATAAACTCTTTTCACTTGAAATATGTGTTTTCTTAGGATATTGTAAGTTATTCAGTTTGGTTAAAAACAAGATGTCTTGCTCTGAAATGCTGTATAAGTCGATTACAATGCATTGAAGCCCTGTTTCTTTGTGGTTAGAGGTCTCCCAACAGAGTTGCAATTAATTTAAATGGTCATATTACAAACAACTTGTTCTCCCCTTCTATGAACTCTTTTCATTTGAAATATGTGTTTTCTTAGGATATTGTGAGTTATTCAGTTTGGTTAAAAACAATATGTCTTGCTCTGAAACGCTGTATAAGCCGATTACAATGCATTGAAGCCCTGTTTCTTTGTGGTTTGAGGTCTACCAACAGAGTTGCAATTACTTTAAATGGTCATATTACAAACAACTTGTTTCTCCCCTGGATAAACTCTTTTCACTTGAAATATGTGTTTTCTTAGGATATTGTAAGTTATTCAGTTTGGTTAAAAACAAGATGTCTTCCTCTGAAACGCTGTATAAGTCGATTACAATGCATAGAAACCCTGTTTCGTTGTGGTTTGAGGTCTACCAACAGAGTTGCAATTACTTTAAATGGTCATGTTACAAACAACTTGTTTCTCCCCTGGATAAACTCTTTTCACTTGAAATATGTGTTTTCTTAAAACAATGTAAGTTATTCAGTTTGGTTAAAAACAAGATGTCTTGCTCTGAAAAGCTGTATAAGCCGATTACAATGCATATAAACCCTGTTTCGTTGTGGTTAGAGGTGTACAAACAGAGTTGCAATTACTTTAAATTGTCATACTGGAAACAACTTGTTTCTCCCCTTTATAAACTCTTTTCACTTTAAATATGTGTTTTCTTAGGATATTGTAAGTTATTCAGTTAGGTTAAAAACAAGATGTCTTGCTCTGAAACGCTGTTTAAGCCAATTACAATGCATAGAAACCCTGTTTCGTTGTGGTTAGAGGTGTACAAACAGAGTTGCAATTTCTTTAAATTGTCATATTAGAAACAACATGTTTCTCCCGTGTATAAACTCTTTTCACTCGAAATATGTGTTTTCTTAGGATATTGTAAGTTATTCAGTTTGGTTAAAAACAATATGTCTTTCTCTGAAACGCTGTATAAGCCGATTACAATGCATAGAAATCCTGTTTCGTTGTGGTTAGAGGTGTACCAACAGAGTTGCAATTACTTTAAATGGTGATGTCACAAAGAACTCGTTTCTCCCGTGGATAAACTCTTTTCACTTTAAATATGTGTTTTCTTAGGATACTGTAAGTTATTTAGTTTAGTTAAAAACAATATGTATTGCTCTGAAACGCTGTATAAACCGATTACAATGCATAGAAGCTCTGTATCTTTGTGGGTAGACGTCTACCAACAGAGTTGCAATTACTTTAAATGGTCATATTACAAACAACTTGTTTCTCCCATGGATAAACTCTTTTCACTTGAAATATGTGTTTTCTTAAAATATTGTAAGTTATTCAGTTTGGTTAAAAAAAATATGTCTTGCTCTGAAACGCTGTATAAGCCGATTACAATGCATTGAAGCCCTGTTTCTTTGTGGTTTCAGGTCTACCAACAGAGTTGCAATTACTTTAAATGGTCATGTTACAAACAACTTGTTTCTCCCCTGGATAAACTCTTTTCACTTGAAATATGTGTTTTCTTAGGATATTGTAAGTTATTCAGTTTGTGTAAAAACAAGATGTCTTGCTCTGAAACGCTGTATAAGCCGATTACAATGCATTGAAGCCCTCTTTCTTTGTGGTTTGAGGTCTACCAACAGAGTTGCAATTACTTTAAATGGTGATGTTACAAACAACTTGTTTCTCCCCTGGATAAACTCTTTACACTTGAAATATGTGTTTTATTAGGATACTGTAAGTTATTTCGTTTAGTTAAAAACAATATGTATTGCTCTGAAACGCTGTATAAGCCGATTACAATGCATAGAAACCCTCTTTCGTTGTGGTTAGAGGTGTACAAACAGAGTTGCAATTACTTTAAATTTTCATGTTACAAACAAGTTGTTTCTCCCCTGGATAAACTCTTTTCACTTTAAATATGTGTTTTCTTAGGATATTGTAAGTTATTCAGTTTGGTTAAAAACAAGATGTCTTGCTCTGAAAAGCTGTATAAGCCGATAACAATGCATTGAAGCCCTGTTTCTTTGTGGTTTGATGTCTACCAACAGAGTTGTAATTACTTTAAATGGTCATATTACAAACAACTTGTTTCTCCCCTGGATAAACTCTTTTCACTTGAAATATGTGTTTTCTTAGGATATTGTAAGTTATTCAGTTTGGTTAAAAACAAGATGTCTTCCTCTGAAACGCTGTATAAGTCGATTACAATGCATAGAAACCCTGTTTCGTTGTGGTTTGAGGTCTACCAACAGAGTTGCAATTACTTTAAATGGTCATGTTACAAACAACTTGTTTCTCCCCTGGATAAACTCTTTTCACTTGAAATATGTGTTTACTTAAAACAATGTAAGTTATTCAGTTTGGTTAAAAACAAGATGTCTTGCTCTGAAAAGCTGTATAAGCTGATTACAATGCATATAAACCCTGTTTCGTTGTGGTTAGAGGTGTACAAACAGAGTTGCAATTACTTTAAATTGTCATACTGGAAACAACTTGTTTCTCCCCTTTATAAACTCTTTTCACTTTAAATATGTGTTTTCTTAGGATATTGTAAGTTATTCAGTTTGGTTAAAAACAAGACGTCTTGCTCTGAAACGGTGTATAAGCCGATTACAATGTATTGAAGCCCTGTTTCTTTGTGGTTAGAGGTCTACCAACAGAGTTGCAATTACTTTAAATGGTCATGTAACAAACAACTTGTTTCTCCCCTGGATAAACTCTTTTCACTTGAAATATGTGTTTTCTTAGGATGTTGTAAGTTATTCAGTTTGGTTAAAAACAATATGTCTTGCTCTGAAACGCTGTATAAGCCGATTACAATGCATATAAACCCTGTTTCGTTGTGGTTAGAGGTGTACAAACAGAGTTGCAATTACTTTAAATGGTGATGTTACAAACAACTTGTTTCTCCCCTGGATAAACTCTTTTCACTTGAAATATGTGTTTTATTAGGATACTGTAAGTTATTTAGTTTAGTTAAAAACAAGATGTCTTGCTCTGAAACGCTGTATAAGAAGATTACAATGCATTGAAGCCCTGTTTCTTTGTGGTTAGAGGTCTACCAATAGAGTTGCAATTAATTTAAATGGTCATATTACAAACAACTTGCTCTGCCCTGCTATGAACTCTTTTAGTTTGAAATATGTGTTTTCTTACGATATTGTAAGTTAGTCAGTTTGGTTAAAAAAAGATATCTTGCTCTGAAACGCTGTATAAGCCGATTACAATGCATTGAAGCCCTGTTTCTTTGTGGTTTGAGGTCTACCAACAGAGTTGCAATTACTTTAAATGGTCATGTTACAAACAACTTGTTTCTCCCCTGGATAAACTCTTTTCACTTGAAATATGTGTTTTCTTAGGATATTGAAAAATTATTCAGTTTGGTTAAAAACAATATGTATTGCTCTGAAACGCTGTATAAGCCGATTACAATGCATAGAAACCCTGTTTCGTTGTGGTTAGAGGTGTAGAAACAGAGTTGCAATTACTTTAAATCGTCATATTACAAACAACTTGTTCTCCCCTGCTATAAACTCTTTTCATTTGAAATATGTGTTTTCTTAGGATATTGTAAGTTATTCAGTTTGGTTAAAAACAATATGTCTTGCTCTGAAACGCTGTATAAGCCGATTACAATGCATTGAAGCCCTGTTTCTTTGTGGTTTGAGGTCTACCAACAGAGTTGCAATTACTTTAAATGGTCATATTACAAACAACTTGTTTCTCCCCTGGATAAACTCTTTTCACTTGAAATATGTGTTTTCTTAGGATATTGTAAGTTATTCAGTTTGGTTAAAAACAAGATGTCTTGCTCTGAAACGCTGTATAAGCCGATTACAATGCATTGAAGCCCTTTTTCTTTGTGGTTTGAGGTCTACCAACAGAGTTGTAATTACTTTAAATGGTCATATTACAAACAACTTGTTTCTCCCCTGGATAAACTCTTTTCACTTGAAATATGTGTTTTCTTAGGATATTGTAAGTTATTCAGTTTGGTTAAAAACAAGATGTCTTCCTCTGAAACGCTGTATAAGTCGATTACAATGCATAGAAACCCTGTTTCGTTGTGGTTTGAGGTCTACCAACAGAGTTGCAATTACTTTAAATGGTCATATTACAAACAACTTGTTTCTCCCATGGATAAACTCTTTTCACTTGAAATATGTGTTTTCTTAAAATATTGTAAGTTATTCAGTTTGGTTAAAAAAAATATGTCTTGCTCTGAAACGCTGTATAAGCCGATTACAATGCATTGAAGCCCTGTTTCTTTGTGGTTTGAGGTCTACCAACAGAGTTGCAATTACTTTAAATGGTCATGTTACAAACAACTTGTTTCTCCCCTGGATAAACTCTTTTCACTTGAAATATGTGTTTTCTTAGGATATTGTAAGTTATTCAGTTTGGTTAAAAACAAGATGTCTTGCTCTGAAACGGTGTATAAGCCGATTACAATGCATTGAAGCCCTGTTTCTTTGAGGTTAGAGGTCTAGCAACAGAGTTGCAATTACTTTAAATTGTCATATTAGAAATAACTTGTTTCTCCACTGTATGAACTCTTTTCACTTGAAATATGTGTTTTCTTAGGATATTGTAAGTTATTCAGTTTGGTTAAAAACAAGATGTCTTGCTCTGAAACGCTGTATAAGCCGATTACAATGCATAGAAACCCTGTTTCCTTGTGGGTAGGGGTCTACCAACAGAGTTGCAATTACTTTAAATTATCATATTAGAAATAACTTGTTTCTCCACTGTATGAACTCTTTTCACTTGAAATATGTGTTTTCTTAGGATATTGTAAGTTATTCAGTTTGGTTAAAAACAAGATGTCTTGCTCTGAAACGCTGCATAAGCCGATTACAATGCATAGAAACCCTGTTTCGTTGTGGTTAGATGTGTACAAATAGAGTTGCAATTACTTTAAATTGTCATGTTACAAACAACTTGTTTCTCGCCTGTTATAAACTCTTTTCATTTGAAAAATGTGTTTTCTTAACACATTGTAAGTTATTCAGTTTTGTTTAAAACAAAATGTCTTCCTCTGAAACGCTGTATAAGCCGATTACAATGCATAGAAGCTCTGTATCTTTGTGGGTAGACGTCTACCAACAGAGTTGCAATTACTTTAAATTGTCATACTAGAAACAACTTGTTTCTCCCCTGTATAAACTCTTTTCACTTTACATATGTGTTTTCTTAAAATATTGTAAGTTATTCAGTTTGGTTAAAAAAAATATGTCTTGCTCTGAAACGCTGTATAAGCCGATTACAATGCATTGAAGCCCAGTTTCTTTGTGGTTTGAGGTCTACCAACAGAGTTGCAATTACTTTAAATGGTCATGTTACAAACAACTTGTTTCTCCCCTGGATAAACTCTTTTCACTTGAAATATGTGTTTTCTTAGGATATTGTAAGTTATTCAGTTTGGTTAAAAACAAGATGTCTTGCTCTGAAACGGTGTATAAGCCGATTACAATGCATTGAAGCCCTGTTTCTTTGAGGTTAGAGGTCTAGCAACAGAGTTGCAATTACTTTAAATTGTCATATTAGAAATAACTTGTTTCTCCACTGTATGAACTCTTTTCACTTGAAATATGTGTTTTCTTAGGATATTGTAAGTTATTCAGTTTGGTTAAAAACAAGATGTCTTGCTCTGAAACGCTGTATAAGCCGATTACAATGCATAGAAACCCTGTTTCCTTGTGGGTAGGGGTCTACCAACAGAGTTGCAATTACTTTAAATTATCATATTAGAAATAACTTGTTTCTCCACTGTATGAACTCTTTTCACTTGAAATATGTGTTTTCTTAGGATATTGTAAGTTATTCAGTTTGGTTAAAAACAAGATGTCTTGCTCTGAAACGCTGCATAAGCCGATTACAATGCATAGAAACCCTGTTTCGTTGTGGTTAGATGTGTACAAATAGAGTTGCAATTACTTTAAATTGTCATGTTACAAACAACTTGTTTCTCGCCTGTTATAAACTCTTTTCATTTGAAAAATGTGTTTTCTTAACACATTGTAAGTTATTCAGTTTTGTTTAAAACAAAATGTCTTCCTCTGAAACGCTGTATAAGCCGATTACAATGCATAGAAGCTCTGTATCTTTGTGGGTAGACGTCTACCAACAGAGTTGCAATTACTTTAAATTGTCATACTAGAAACAACTTGTTTCTCCCCTGTATAAACTCTTTTCACTTTACATATGTGTTTTCTTAGGATATTGTAAGTTATTCAGTTTGGTTAAAAACAAGATGTCTTGCTCTGAAACGGTGTATAAACCGATTACAATGTATTGAAGCCCTGTTTCTTTGTGGTTAGAGGTCTACCAACAGAGTTGCAATTACTTTAAATGGTCATGTAAGAAACAACTTGTTTCTCCCCTGGATAAACTCTTTTCACTTGAAATATGTGTTTTCTTAGGATGTTGTAAGTTATTCAGTTTGGTTAAAAACAATATGTCTTGCTCTGAAACACTGTATAAGCCGATTACAATGCATAGAAACCCTGTTTCGTTGTGGTTAGAGGTGTACAAACAGAGTTGCAATTACTTTAAATGGTGATGTTACAAACAACTTGTTTCTCCCCTGGATAAACTCTTTTCACTTGAAATATGTGTTTTATTAGGATACTGTAAGTTATTTCGTTTAGTTAAAAACAATATGTATTGCTCTGAAACGCTGTATAAGCCGATTACAATGCATAGAAACCCTGTTTCGTTGTGGTTAGAGGTGTACAAACAGAGTTGCAATTACTTTAAATTTTCATGTTACAAACAAGTTGTTTCTCCCCTGGATAAACTCTTTTCACTTTAAATATGTGTTTTCTTAGGATATTGTAAGTTATTCAGTTTGGTTAAAAACAAGATGTCTTGCTCTGAAAAGCTGTATAAGCCGATTACAATGCATTGAAGCCCTTTTTCTTTGTGGTTTGAGGTCTACCAACAGAGTTGTAATTACTTTAAATGGTCATATTACAAACAACTTGTTTTTCCCCTGGATAAACTCTTTTCACTTGAAATATGTGTTTTCTTAGGATATTGTAAGTTATTCAATTTGGTTAAAAACAAGATGTCTTCCTCTGAAACGCTGTATAAGTCGATTACAATGCATAGAAACCCTGTTTCGTTGTGGTTTGAGGTCTACCAACAGAGTTGCAATTACTTTAAATGGTCATGTTACAAACAACTTGTTTCTCCCCTGGATAAACTCTTTTCACTTGAAATATGTGTTTTCTTAAAACAATGTAAGTTATTCAGTTTGGTTAAAAACAAGATGTCTTGCTCTGAAAAGCTGTATAAGCCGATTACAATGCATATAAACCCTGTGTCGTTGTGGTTAGAGGTGTACAAACAGAGTTGCAATTACTTTAAATTGTCATACTGGAAACAACTTGTTTCTCCCCTTTATAAACTCTTTTCACTTTAAATATGTGTTTTCTTAGGATATTGTAAGTTATTCAGTTTGGTTAAAAACAAGACGTCTTGCTCTGAAACGGTGTATAAGCCGATTACAATGTATTTGAAGCCCTGTTTCTTTGTGGTTAGAGGTGTACAAACAGAGTTGCAATTACTTTAAATGGTGATGTTACAAACAACTTGTTTCTCCCCTGGATAAACTCTTTTCACTTGAAATATGTGTTTTCTTAGGATGTTGTAAGTTATTCAGTTTGGTTAAAAACAATATGTCTTGCTCTGAAACGCTGTATAAGCCGATTACAATGCATATAAACCCTGTTTCGTTGTGGTTAGAGGTGTACAAACAGAGTTGCAATTACTTTAAATGGTGATGTTACAAACAACTTGTTTCTCCCCTGGATAAACTCTTTTCACTTGAAATATGTGTTTTATTAGGATACTGTAAGTTATTTAGTTTAGTTAAAAACAAGATGTCTTGCTCTGAAACGCTGTATAAGAAGATTACAATGCATTGAAGCCCTGTTTCTTTGTGGTTAGAGGTCTACCAACAGAGTTGCAATTAATTTAAATGGTCATATTACAAACAACTTGCTCTGCCCTGCTATGAACTCTTTTAATTTGAAATATGTGTTTTCTTACGATATTGTAAGTTAGTCAGTTTGGTTAAAAAAAGATATCTTGCTCTGAAACGCTGTATAAGCCGATTACAATGCATTGAAGCCCTGTTTCTTTGTGGTTTGAGGTCTACCAACAGAGTTGCAATTACTTTAAATGGTCATGTTACAAACAACTTGTTTCTCCCCTGGATAAACTCTTTTCACTTGAAATATGTGTTTTCTTAGGATATTGAAAAATTATTCAGTTTGGTTAAAAACAATATGTATTGCTCTGAAACGCTGTATAAGCCGATTACAATGCATAGAAACCCTGTTTCGTTGTGGTTAGAGGTGTAGAAACAGAGTTGCAATTACTTTAAATCGTCATATTACAAACAACTTGTTCTCCCCTGCTATAAACTCTTTTCATTTGAAATATGTGTTTTCTTAGGATATTGTAAGTTATTCAGTTTGGTTAAAAACAATATGTCTTGCTCTGAAACGCTGTATAAGCCGATTACAATGCATTGAAGCCCTGTTTCTTTGTGGTTTGAGGTCTACCAACAGAGTTGCAATTACTTTAAATGGTCATATTACAAACAACTTGTTTCTCCCCTGGATAAACTCTTTTCACTTGAAATATGTGTTTTCTTAGGATATTGTAAATTATTCAGTTTGGTTAAAAACAATATGTCTTGCTCTGAAACGGTGTATAAGCCGATTACAATGCATTAAAGCCCTGTTTCTTTGTGGTTAGAGGTCTACCAACAGAGTTGCAATTAATTTAAATGGTCATATTACAAACAACTTGCTCTGCCCTGCTATAAACTCTTTTAATTTGAAATATGTGTTTTCTTAGGATATTGTAAGTTATTCAGTTTGGTTAAAAACAAGATGTCTTGCTCTGAAACGCTGTATAAGCCGATTACAAAGCATTGAAGCCCTGTTTCTTTGTGGTTTCAGGTCTTCCAACAGTGTTGCAATTACTTTAAATGGTCATATTACAAACAACTTGTTTCTCCCCTGGATAAACTTTTTTCACTTGAAATATGTGTTTTCTTAGGATATTGTAAGTTATTCTGTTTGGTTAAAAACAAGATGTCTTGTTCTGAAACGCTGTATAAGTCGATTACAATGCATAGAAACCCTGTTTCGTTGTGGTTTGAGGTCTACCAACAGAGTTGCAATTAATTTAAATGGTCATGTTACAAACAACTTGTTTCTCCCCTGGATAAACTCTTTTCACTTGAAATATGTGTTTTCTTAAAACAATGTAAGTTATTCAGTTTGGTTAAAAACAATATGTATTGCTCTGAAACGCTGTATAAGCCGATTACAATGCGTAGAAACCCTGTTTCGTTGTGGTTAGAGGTGTACAAACAGAGTTGCAATTACTTTAAATCGTCATATTACAAACAACTTGTTCTCCCCTGCTATAAACTCTTTTCATTTGAAATATGTGTTTTCTTAGGATATTGTAAGTTATTCAGTTTGGTTAAAAACAATATGTATTGCTCTGAAACGCTGTATAAGCCGATTACAATGCATAGAAACCCTGTTTCGTTGTGTTTAGAGGTATACAAACAGAGTTGCAATTACTTTAAATGGTGATGTTACAAACAACTTGTTTCTCCCCTGGATAAACTCTTTTCACTTTAAATATGTGTTTTCTTAGGATATTGTAAGTTATTCAGTGTGGTTAAAAACAAAATGTCTTGCTCTGAAACGGTGTATAAGCTGATTACAATGCATAGAAGCTCTTTATCTTTGTGGGTAGACGTCTACCAACAGAGTTGCAATTACTTTAAATGGTCATATTACAAACAACTTGTTTCTCCCCTGGATAAACTTTTTTCACTTGAAATATGTGTTTTCTTAGGATATTGTAAGTTATTCAGTTTGGTTAAAAACAAGATGTCTTGCTCTGAAACGCTGTATAAGTCGATTACAATGCATAGAAACCCTGTTTCGTTGTGGTTTGAGTTCTACCAACAGAGTTGCAATTAATTTAAATGGTCATGTTACAAACAACTTGTTTCTCCTCTGGATAAACTCTTTTCACTTTAAATATGTGTTTTCTTAAAACAATGTAAGTTAGTCAGTTTGGTTAAAAACAATATGTATTGCTCTGAAACGCTGTATAAGCCGATTACAATGCATAGAAACCCTGTTTCGTTGTGGTTAGAGGTGTACAAACAGAGTTGCAATTACGTTAAATGGTCATGTTACAAACAACTTGTTTCTCCCCTGGATAAACTCTTTTCACTTGAAATATGTGTTTTCTTAGGATATTGTAAGTTATTCAGTTGGGTTAAAAACAAGATGTCTTGCTCTGAAACGCTGTATAAGCCGATTACAATGCATTGAAGCACTGTTTCTTTGTGGTTTGAGGTCTACCAACAGAGTTGCAATTACTTTAAATGGTCATGTTAAAAACAACTTGTTTCTCCCCTGGATAAACTCTTTTCACTTGAAATATGTGTTTTCTTAGGATATTGAAAAGTTATTCAGTTTGGTTAAAAACAATATGTATTGCTCTGAAACGCTGTATAAGCCGATTACAATGCATAGAAACCCTGTTTCGTTGTGGTTAGAGGTGTACAAACAGAGTTGCAATTACTTTAAATCGTCATATTACAAACAACTTGTTCTCCCCTGCTAAAAACTCTTTTCATTTGAAATATGTGTTTTCTTAGGATATTGTAAGTTATTCAGTTTGGTTAAAAACAAGATGTCTTGCTCTGAAACGCTGTATAAGCCTATTACAATGCATAGAAACCCTGTTTCGTTGTGGTTAGAGGTGTACAAACAGAGTTGCAATTACTTTAAATGGTCATGTTACAAACAACTTGTTTCTCCCCTGGATAAACTCTTTTCACTTGAAATATGTGTTTTCTTAGGATATTGTAAGTTATTCAGTTTGGTTAAAAACAAGATGTCTTGCTCGGAAACGCTTTATAAGTCGATTACAATGCATTGAAGCTCTGTTTCTTTGTGGTTAGAGGTCTACCAACAGAGTTGCAATTAATTTAAATGGTCATATTACAAACAACTTGTTCTCCCCTTCTATGAACTCTTTTCATTTGAAATATGTGTTTTCTTAGGATATTGTAAGTTATTCAGTTTGGTTAAAAACAAGATGTCTTGCTCTGAAACGCTGTATAAGCCAATTACAATGCATTGAAGCCCTGTTTCTTTGTGGTTTGAGGTCTACCAACAGAGTTGCAATTACTTTAAATGGTCATGTTACAAACAACTTGTTTCTCCCCTGGATAAACTCTTTTCACTTGAAATATGTGTTTTCTTAGGATATTGAAAAGTTATTCAGTTTGGTTAAAAACAATGTGTATTGCTCTGAAACGCTGTATAAGCCGATTACAATGCATAGAAACCCTGTTTCGTTGTGGTTAGAGGTGTACAAACAGAGTTGCAATTACTTTAAATGGTCATGTTACAAACAACTTGTTTCTCCCCTGGATAAACTCTTTTCACTTGAAATATGTGTTTTCTTAGGATATTGTAAGTTATTCAGTTTGGTTAAAAACAAGATGTCTTGCTCTGAAACGCTTTATAAGTCGATTACAATGCATTGAAGCCCTGTTTCTTTGTGGTTAGAGGTCTACCAACAGAGTTGCAATTAATTTAAATGGTCATATTACAAACAACTTGTTCTCCCCTTCTATGAACTCTTTTCATTTGAAATATGTGTTTTCTTAGGATATTGTAAGTTATTCAGTTTGGTTAAAAACAAGATGTCTTGCTCTGAAACGCTGTATAAGCCAATTACAATGCATTGAAGCCCTGTTTCTTTGTGGTTTGAGGTCTACCAACAGAGTTGCAATTACTTTAAATGGTCATGTTACAAACAACTTGTTTCTCCCCTGGATAAACTCTTTTCACTTGAAATATGTGTTTTCTTAGGATATTGAAAAGTTATTCAGTTTGGTTAAAAACAATATGTATTGCTCTGAAACGCTGTATAAGCCGATTACAATGCATAGAAACCCTGTTTCGTTGTGGTTAGAGGTGTACAAACAGAGTTGCAATTACTTTAAATGGTCATGTTACAAACAACTTGTTTCTCCCCTGGATAAACTCTTTTGACTTGAAATATGTGTTTTCTTAGGATATTGAAAAGTTATTCAGTTTGGTTAAAAACAATATGTATTGCTCTGAAACGCTGTATAAGCCGATTACAATGCATAGAAACCCTGTTTCGTTGTGGTTAGAGGTGTACAAACAGAGTTGCAATTACTTTAAATGGTCATGTTACAAACAACTTGTTTCTCCCCTGGATAAACTCTTTTCACTTGAAATATGTGTTTTCTTAGGATATTGTAAGTTATTCAGTTTGGTTAAAAACAAGATGTCTTGCTCTGAAACGCTGTATAAGCCGATTACAATGCATAGAAACCCTGTTTCGTTGTGGTTAGAGGTGTACAAACAGAGTTGCAATTACTTTAAATGGTCATGTTACAAACAACTTGTTTCTCCCCTGGATAAACTCTTTTGACTTGAAATATGTGTTTTCTTAGGATATTGTAAGTTATTCAGTTTGGTTAAAAACAAGATGTCTTGCTCTGAAACGCTGTATAAGTCGATTACAATGCATAGAAACCCTGTTTTGTTTTGGTTGGAGGTCTACCAACAGAGTTGCAATTACTTTAAATGGTCATGATACAAACAACTTGTTTCTCCCCTGGATAAACTCTTTTCACTTGAAATATGTCTTTTCTTAGGATATTGTAAGTTAATCAGTTTGGTTAAAAACAATATGTCTTGCTCTGAAACGGTGTATAAGCTGATTACAATGCATAGAATCTCTGTATCTTTGTGGGTAGACGTCTACCAACAGAGTTGCAATTACTTTAAATGGTCATATTACAAACAACTTGTTTCTCCCCTGGATAAACTTTTTTCACTTGAAATATGTGTTTTCTTAGGATATTGTAAGTTATTCAGTTTGGTTAAAAACAAGATGTCTTGCTCTGAAACGCTGTATAAGCCGATTACAATGCATTGAAGCGCTGTTTCTTTGTGGTTTAAGGTCTACCAACAGAGTTGCAATTACTTTAAATGGTCATGTTAAAAACAACTTGTTTCTCCCCTGGATAAACTCTTTTCACTTGAAATATGTGTTTTCTTAGGATATTGAAAAGTTATTCAGTTTGGTTAAAAACAATATGTCTTGCTCTGAAACGCTTTATAAGTCGATTACAATGCATTGAAGCCCTGTTTCTTTGTGGTTAGAGGTCTACCAACAGAGTTGCAATTAATTTAAATGGTCATATTACAAACAACTTGTTCTCCCCTTCTATGAACTCTTTTCATTTGAAATATGTGTTTTCTTAGGATATTGTAAGTTATTCAGTTTGGTTAAAAACAAGATGTCTTGCTCTGAAACGCTGTATAAGCCAATTGCAATGCATTGAAGCCCTGTTTCTTTGTGGTTTGAGGTCTACCAACAGAGTTGCAATTACTTTAAATGGTCATGTTACAAACAACTTGTTTCTCCCCTGGATAAACTCTTTTCACTTGAAATATGTGTTTTCTTAGGATATAGAAAAGTTATTCAGTTTGGTTAAAAACAATATGTATTGCTCTGAAACGCTGTATAAGCCGATTACAATGCATAGAAACCCTGTTTCGTTGTGGTTAGAGGTGTGCAAACAGAGTTGCAATTACTTTAAATCGTCATATTACAAACAACTTGTTCTCCCCTGCTATAAACTCTTTTCATTTGTAATATGTGTTTTCTTAGGATATTGTAAGTTATTCAGTTTGGTTAAAAACAAGATGTCTTGCTCTGAAACGCTGTATAAGTCGATTACAATGCATAGAAACCCTGTTTTGTTTTGGTTGGAGGTCTACCAACAGAGTTGCAATTACTTTAAATGGTCATGATACAAACAACTTGTTTCTCCCCTGGATAAACTCTTTTCACTTGAAATATGTCTTTTCTTAGGATATTGTAAGTTAATCAGTTTGGGTAAAAACACTATGTCTTGCTCTGAAATGCTGTATAAGCCGATTACAATGCATAGAAACCCTGTTTCGTTGTGTTTAGATGTGTACAAACAGAGTTGCAATTACTTTAAATGGTGATGTTAGAAACAACTTGTTTCTCCCCTGGATAAACTCTTTTCACTTGAAATATGTGTTTTCTTAGGATATTGAAAAGTTATTCAGTTTGGTTAAAAACAATATGTCTTGCTCTGAAACGCTTTATAAGTCGATTACAATGCATTGAAGCCCTGTTTCTTTGTGGTTAGAGGTCTAACAACAGAGTTGCAATTAATTTAAATGGTCATATTACAAACAACTTGTTCTCCCCTTCTATGAACTCTTTTCATTTGAAATATGTGTTTTCTTAGGATATTGTAAGTTATTCAGTTTGGTTAAAAACAAGATGTCTTGCTCTGAAACGCTGTATAAGCCAATTACAATGCATTGAAGCCCTGTTTCTTTGTGGTTTGAGGTCTACCAACAGAGTTGCAATTACTTTAAATGGTCATGTTACAAACAACTTGTTTCTCCCCTGGATATACTCTTTTCACTTGAAATATGTGTTTTCTTAGGATATAGAAAAGTTATTCAGTTTGGTTAAAAACAATATGTATTGCTCTGAAACGCTGTATAAGCCGATTACAATGCATAGAAACCCTGTTTCGTTGTGGTTAGAGGTGTGCAAACAGAGTTGCAATTACTTTAAATCGTCATATTACAAACAACTTGTTCTCCCCTGCTATAAACTCTTTTCATTTGTAATATGTGTTTTCTTAGGATATTGTAAGTTATTCAGTTTGGTTAAAAACAAGATGTCTTGCTCTGAAACGCTGTATAAGTCGATTACAATGCATAGAAACCCTGTTTTGTTTTGGTTGGAGGTCTACCAACAGAGTTGCAATTACTTTAAATGGTCATGATACAAACAACTTGTTTCTCCCCTGGATAAAGTCTTTTCACTTTAAATATGTGTTTTCTTAGGATATTGTAAGTTATTCAGTGTGGTTAAAAACAAGATGTCTTGCTCTGAAACGGTGTATAAGCTGATTACAATGCATTGAATCTCTGTATCTTTGTGGGTAGACATCTACCAACAGAGTTGCAATTACTTTAAATGGTCATATTACAAACAACTTGTTTCTCCCCTGGATAAACTTTTTTCACTTGAAATATGTGTTTTCTTAGGATATTGTAAGTTATTCAGTTTGGTTAAAAACAAGATGTCTTGCTCTGAAACGCTGTATAAGCCAATTACAATGCATTGAAGCCCTGTTTCTTTGTGGTTTGAGGTCTACCAACAGAGTTGCAATTACTTTAAATGGTCATGTTACAAACAACTTGTTTCTCCCCTGGATAAACTCTTTTCACTTGAAATATGTGTTTTCTTAGGATATTGAAAAGTTATTCAGTTTGGTTAAAAACAATATGTATTGCTCTGAAACGCTGTATAAGCCGATTACAATGCATAGAAACCCTGTTTCGTTGTGGTTAGAGGTGTGCAAGCAGAGTTGCAATTACTTTAAATCGTCATATTACAAACAACTTGTTCTCCCCTGCTATAAACTCTTTTCATTTGTAATATGTGTTTTCTTAGGATATTGTAAGTTATTCAGTTTGGTTAAAAACAAGATGTCTTGCTCTGAAACGCTGTATAAGTCGATTACAATGCATAGAAACCCTGTTTTGTTTTGGTTGGAGGTCTACCAACAGAGTTGCAATTACTTTAAATGGTCATGATACAAACAACTTGTTTCTCCCCTGGATAAACTCTTTTCACTTGAAATATGTCTTTTCTTAGGATATTGTAAGTTAATCAGTTTGGTTAAAAACAATATGTCTTGCTCTGAAATGCTGTATAAGCCGATTACAATGCATAGAAACCCTGTTTCGTTGTGTTTAGATGTGTACAAACAGAGTTGCAATTACTTTAAATGGTGATGTTACAAACAACTTGTTTCTCCCCTGGATAAAGTCTTTTCACTTTAAATATGTGTTTTCTTAGGATATTGTAAGTTATTCAGTGTGGTTAAAAACAAGATGTCTTGCTCTGAAACGGTGTATAAGCTGATTACAATGCATAGAATCTCTGTATCTTTGTGGGTAGACGTCTACCAACAGAGTTGCAATTACTTTAAATGGTCATATTACAAACAACTTGTTTCTCCCCTGGATAAACTTTTTTCACTTGAAATATGTGTTTTCTTAGGATATTGTAAGTTATTCAGTTTGGTTAAAAACAAGATGTCTTGCTCTGAAACGCTGTATAAGTCGATTACAATGCATAGAAACCCTGTTTTGTTTTGGTTGGAGGTCTACCAACAGAGTTGCAATTACTTTAAATGGTCATGATACAAACAACTTGTTTCTCCCCTGGATAAACTCTTTTCACTTGAAATATGTGTTTTCTTAGGAAATTGTAAGTTATTCAGTTTGGTTAAAAACAAGATGTCTTGCTCTGAAACGCTGTATAAGCCAATTACAATGCATTGAAGCCCTGTTTCTTTGTGGTTTGAGGTCTACCAACAGAGTTGCAATTACTTTAAATGGTCATGTTACAAACAACTTGTTTCTCCCCTGGATAAACTCTTTTCACTTGAAATATGTGTTTTCTTAGGATATTGAAAAGTTATTCAGTTTGGTTAAAAACAATATGTATTGCTCTGAAACGCTGTATAAGCCGATTACAATGCATAGAAACCCTGTTTCGTTGTGGTTAGAGGTGTGCAAACAGAGTTGCAATTACTTTAAATCGTCATATTACAAACAACTTGTTCTCCCCTGCTATAAACTCTTTTCATTTGTAATATGTGTTTTCTTAGGATATTGTAAGTTATTCAGTTTGGTTAAAAACAAGATGTCTTGCTCTGAAATGGTGTATAAGCTGATTACAATGCATAGAAGCTCTGTATCTTTGTGGGTAGACGTCTACCAACAGAGTTGCAATTATTTTAAATGGTCATATTACAAACAACTTGTTTCTCCCATGGATAAACTCTTTTCACTTGAAATATGTGTTTTCTTAAAATATTGTAAGTTATTCAGTTTGGTTAAAAACAATATGTCTTGCTCTGAAACGCTGTATAAGCCGATTACAATGCATAGAAACCCTGTTTCGTTGTGGTTAGAGGTGTACAAACAGAGTTGCAATTACTTTAAATTTTCATGTTACAAACAACTTGTTTCTCCCCTGGATAAACTCTTTTCACTTTAAATATGTGTTTTCTTAGGTTATTGTAAGTTATTCAGTTTGGTTAAAAACAAGATGTATTGCTCTGAAACGCTGTATAAGCCGATTACAATGCATTGAAGCCCTGTTTCTTTGTGGTTTGAGGTCTACCAACAGAGTTGCAATTACTTTAAATGGTCATGTTACAAACAACTTGTTTCTCCCCTGGATAAACTCTTTTCACTTGAAATATGTGTTTTCTTAAAACAATGTAAGTTATTCAGTTTGGTTAAAAACAAGATGTCTTGCTCTGAAACGCTGTATAAGCCGATTACAATGCATTGAAGCCCTGTTTCTTTGTGGTTTGAGGTCTACCAACAGAGTTGCAATTACTTTAAATGGTCATGTTACAAACAACTTGTTTCTCCCCTGGATAAACTCTTTTCACTTGAAATATGTGTTTTCTTAGGATATTTAAAAGTTATTCAGTTTGGTTAAAAAATAATATGTATTGCTCTGAAACGTTGTATTAGCCGATTACAATGCATAGAAACCCTGTTTCGTTGTGGTTAGAGGTGTGCAAACAGAGTTGCAATTACTTTAAATCGTCATATTACAAACAACTTGTTCTCCCCTGGTATAAACTCTTTTCATTTGAAATATGTGTTTTCTTAGGATATTGTAAGTTATTCAGTTTGGTTAAAAACAATATGTATTGCTCTGAAAGGCTGTATAAGCCGATTACAATGCATAGAAACCCTGTTTCGTTGTGGTTAGCGGTGTACAAACAGAGATGCAATTACTTTAAATTTTCATGTTACAAACAACTTGTTTCTCCCCTGGATAAACTCTTTTCACTTGAAATATGTGTTTTCTTAGGATATTGTAAGTTATTCAGTTTGGTTAAAAACAAGATGTCTTGCTCTGGAACGCTGTATAAGCCGATTACAATGCATAGAAACCCTGTTTCGTTGTGTTTAGATGTGTACAAACAGAGTTGCAATTACTTTAAATGGTGATGTTACAAACAACTTGTTTCTCCCCTGGATAAACTCTTTTCACTTTACATATGTGTTTTCTTAGGATATTGTAAGTTATTCAGTGTGGTTAAAAACAAGATGTCTTGCTCTGAAATGGTGTATAAGCTGATTACAATGCATAGAAGCTCTGTATCTTTGTGGGTAGACGTCTAACAACAGAGTTGCAATTACTTTAAATGGTCATATTACAAACAACTTGTTTCTCCCATGGATAAACTCTTTTCACTTGAAATATGTGTTTTCTTAAAATATTGTAAGTTATTCAGTTTGGTTAAAAACAATATGTCTTGCTCTGAAACGCTGTATAAGCCGATTACAATGCATAGAAACCCTGTTTCGTTGTGGTTAGAGGTGTACAACCAGAGTTGCAATTACTTTAAATTTTCATGTTACAAACAACTTGTTTCTCCCCTGGATAAACTCTTTTCACTTTAAATATGTGTTTTCTTAGGATATTGTAAGTTATTCAGTTTGGTTAAAAACAAGATGTATTGCTCTGAAAGGCTGAATAAGCCGATTACAATGCATAGAAACCCTGTTTCGTTGTGGTTAGAGGTTTACAAACAGAGTTGCAATTACTTTAAATCGTCATATTACAAACAACTTGTTTCTCCCCTGCTATAAACTCTTTTCATTTGAAATATGTGTTTTCTTAGGATATTGTAAGTTATTCAGTTTGGTTATAAACAATATGTATTGCTCTGAAAGGCTGTATAAGCCGATTACAATGCATAGAAACCCTGTTTCGTTGTGGTTAGAGGTCTACCAACAGAGTTGCAATTACTTTAAATGGTCATGTTACAAACAACTTGTTTCTCCCCTGGATAAACTCTTTTCACTTGAAATATGTGTTTTCTTAAAACAATGTAAGTTATTCAGTTTGGTTAAAAACAAGATGTCTTGCTCTGAAACGCTGTATAAGCCGATTACAATGCATTGAAGCCCTGTTTCTTTGTGGTTTGAGGTCTACCAACAGAGTTGCAATTACTTTAAATGGTCATGTTACAAACAACTTGTTTCTCCCCTGGATAAACTCTTTTCACTTGAAATATGTGTTTTCTTAGGATATTTAAAAGTTATTCAGTTTGGTTAAAAAATAATATGTATTGCTCTGAAACGTTGTATTAGCCGATTACAATGCATAGAAACCCTGTTTCGTTGTGGTTAGAGGTGTGCAAACAGAGTTGCAATTACTTTAAATCGTCATATTACAAACAACTAGTTCTCCCCTGGTATAAACTCTTTTCATTTGAAATATGTGTTTTCTTGGGATATTGTAAGTTATTCAGTTTGGTTAAAAACAATATGTATTGCTCTGAAAGGCTGTATAAGCCGATTACAATGCATAGAAACCCTGTTTCGTTGTGGTTAGCGGTGTACAAACAGAGATGCAATTACTTTAAATTTTCATGTTACAAACAACTTGTTTCTCCCCTGGATAAACTCTTTTCACTTGAAATATGTGTTTTCTTAGGATATTGTAAGTTATTCAGTTTGGTTAAAAACAAGATGTCTTGCTCTGGAACGCTGTATAAGCCGATTACAATGCATAGAAACCCTGTTTCGTTGTGTTTAGAGGTGTACAAACAGAGTTGCAATTACTTTAAATGGTGATGTTACAAACAACTTGTTTCTCCCCTGGATAAACTCTTTTCACTTTAAATATGTGTTTTCTTAGGATATTGTAAGTTATTCAGTTTGGTTAAAAACAAGATGTATTGCTCTGAAAGGCTGAATAAGCCGATTACAATGCATAGAAACCCTGTTTCGTTGTGGTTAGAGGTGTACAAACAGAGTTGCAATTACTTTAAATCGTCATATTACAAACAACTTGTTTCTCCCCTGCTATAAACTCTTTTCATTTGAAATATGTGTTTTCTTAGGATATTGTAAGTTATTCAGTTTGGTTAAAAACAAGATGTCTTGCTCTGAAACGGTGTATAAGCTGATTACAATGCATAGAATCTCTGTATCTTTGTGGGTAGACGTCTACCAACAGAGTTGCAATTACTTTAAATGGTCATATTACAAACAACTTGTTTCTCCCCTGGATAAACTTTTTTCACTTGAAATATGTGTTTTCTTAGGATATTGTAAGTTATTCAGTTTGGTTAAAAACAAGATGTCTTGCTCTGAAACGCTGTATAAGCCGATTACAATGCATAGAAACCCTGTTTCGTTGTGGTTAGATGTGTACAAATAGAGTTGCAATTACTTTAAATTGTCATGTTACAAACAACTTGTTTCTCGCCTGTTATAAACTCTTTTCATTTGAAAAATGTGTTTTCTTAAAACATTGTAAGTTATTCAGTTTTGTTTAAAACAAAATGTCTTCCTCTGAAACGCTGTATAAGCCGATTACAATGCATAGAAGCTCTGTATCTTTGTGGGTAGACGTCTACCAACAGAGTTGCAAATACTTTAAATTGTCATACTAGAAACAACTTGTTTCTCCCCTGTATAAACTCTTTTCACTTGAAATATGTGTTTTCTTAGGATATTGTAAGTTATTCAGTTTGGTTAAAAACAAGATGTCTTGCTCTGAAACGCTGTATAAGCCGATTACAATGCATAGAAACCCTGTTTCCTTGTGGGTAGGTGTCTACCAACAGAGTTGCAATTACTTTAAATGGTCATTTTACAAACAACTTGTTTCTCCCCTGGATAAACACTTTTCACTTGAAATATGTGTTTTCTTAGGATATTGTAAGTTATTCAGTTTGGTTAAAAACAATATGTCTTGCTCTGAAACGGTGTATAAGCCGATTACAATGTATTGAAGCCCTGTTTCGTTGTGGTTTGAGGTCTACCAACAGAGTTCCAATTACTTTAAATGGTCATGTTACAAACAACTTGTTTCTCCCCTGGATAAACTCTTTTCACTTGAAATATGTGTTTTCTTAAAACAATGTAAGTTATTCAGTTTGGTTAAAAACAAGATGTCTTGCTCTGGAAAGCTGTATAAGCCGATTACAATGCATATAATCCCTGTTTCGTTGTGGTTAGAGGTGTACAAACAGAGTTGCAATTACTTTAAATTGTCATACTAGAAACAACTTGTTTCTCCCCTGTATAAACTCTTTTCACTTTACATATGTGTTTTCTTAGGATATTGTAAGTTATTCAGTTTGGTTAAAAACAAGATGTCTTGCTCTGAAACGGTGTATAAACCGATTACAATGTATTGAAACCCTGTTTCTTTGTGGTTAGAGGTCTACCAACAGAGTTGCAATTACTTTAAATGGTCATGTAACAAACAACTTGTTTCTCCCCTGGATAAACTCTTTTCACTTGAAATATGTGTTTTCTTAGGATGTTGTAAGTTATTCAGTTTGGTTAAAAACAATATGTCTTGCTCTGAAACGCTGTATAAGCCGATTACAATGCATAGAAACCCTGTTTCGTTGTGGTTAGAGGTGTACAAACAGAGTTGCAATTACTTTAAATTTTCATGTTACAAACAAGTTGTTTCTCCCCTGGATAAACTCTTTTCACTTGAAATATGTGTTTTCTCAAAACAATGTAAGTTATTCAGTTTGGTTAAAAACAAGATATCTTGCTCTGAAAAGCTGTATAAGCCGATTACAATGCATAGAAACCCTGTTTCGTTGTGGTTAGAGGTGTACAAACAGAGTTGCAATTACTTTAAATTGTCATATTAGAAATAACTTGTTTCTCCACTGTATGAACTCTTTTCACTTGAAATATGTGTTTTCTTAGGATATTGTAAGTTATTCAGTTTGGTTAAAAACAAGATGTCTTGCTCTGAAACGCTGTATAAGCCGATTACAATGCATAGAAACCCTGTTTCCTTGTGGGTAGGGGTCTACCAACAGAGTTGCAATTACTTTAAATTGTCATATTAGAAATAACTTGTTTCTCCACTGTATGAACTCTTTTCACTTGAAATATGTGTTTTCTTAGGATATTGTAAGTTATTCAGTTTGGTTAAAAACAAGATGTCTTGCTCTGAAACGCTGCATAAGCCGATTACAATGCATAGAAACCCTGTTTCGTTGTGGTTAGATGTGTACAAATAGAGTTGCAATTACTTTAAATTGTCATGTTACAAACAACTTGTTTCTCGCCTGTTATAAACTCTTTTCATTTGAAAAATGTGTTTTCTTAACACATTGTAAGTTATTCAGTTTTGTTTAAAACAATATGTCTTGCTCTGAAACGCTGTATAAGCCGATTACAATGTATTGAAGCCCTGTTTCGTTGTGGTTTGAGGTCTACCAACAGAGTTCCAATTACTTTAAATGGTCATGTTACAAACAACTTGTTTCTCCCCTGGATAAACTCTTTTCACTTGAAATATGTGTTTTCTTAAAACAATGTAAGTTATTCAGTTTGGTTAAAAACAAGATGTCTTGCTCTGAAAAGCTGTATAAGCCGATTACAATGCATATAAACCCTGTTTCGTTGTGGTTAGAGGTGTACAAACAGAGTTGCAATTACTTTAAATTGTCATACTAGAAACAACTTGTTTCTCCCCTGTATAAACTCTTTTCACTTTACATATGTGTTTTCTTAGGATATTGTAAGTTATTCAGTTTGGTTAAAAACAAGATGTCTTGCACTGAAACGGTGTATAAACCGATTACAATGTATTGAAACCCTGTTTCTTTGTGGTTAGAGGTCTACCAACAGAGTTGCAATTACTTTAAATGGTCATGTAACAAACAACTTGTTTCTCCCCTGGATAAACTCTTTTCACTTGAAATATGTGTTTTCTTAGGATGTTGTAAGTTATTCAGTTTGGTTAAAAACAATGTCTTTCTCTGAAACGCTGTATAAGCCGATTACAATGCATAGAAACCCTGTTTCGTTGTGGTTAGAGGTGTACCAACAGAGTTGCAATTACTTTAAATGGTGATGTCACAAACAACTCGTTTCTCCCCTGGATAAATTCTTTTCACTTTAAATATGTGTTTTCTTAGGATACTGTAAGTTATTTAGTTTAGTTAAAAACAATATGTATTGCTCTGAAACGCTGTATAAACCGATTACAATGCATAGAAGCTCTGTATCTTTGTGGGTAGACGTCTACCAACAGAGTTGCAATTACTTTAAATGGTCATGTTACAAACAACTTGTTTCTCCCCTGGATAAACTCTTTTCACTTGAAATATGTGTTTTCTTAGGATATTGTAAGTTATTCAGTTTGGTTAAAAACAAGATGTCTTGCTCTGAAACGGTGTATAAGCCGATTACAATGCATTGAAGCCCTGTTTCTTTGAGGTTAGAGGTCTACCAACAGAGTTGCAATTACTTTAAATTGTCATATTAGAAATAACTTGTTTCTCCACTGTATGAACTCTTTTCACTTGAAATATGTGTTTTCTTAGGATATTGTAAGTTATTCAGTTTGGTTAAAAACAAGATGTCTTGCTCTGAAACGCTGTATAAGCCGATTACAATGCATAGAAACCCTGTTTCCTTGTGGGTAGGTGTCTACCAACAGAGTTGCAATTACTTTAAATTGTCATATTAGAAATAACTTGTTTCTCCACTGTATGAACTCTTTTCACTTGAAATATGTGTTTTCTTAAAACAATGTAAGTTATTCAGTTTGGTTAAAAACAAGATGTCTTGCTCTGAAACGCTGTATAAGCCGATTACAATGCATTGAAGCGCTGTTTCTTTGTGGTTTGAGGTCTACCAACAGAGTTGCAATTACTTTAAATGGTCATGTTACAAACAACTTGTTTCTCCCCTGGATAAACTCTTTTCACTTGAAATATGTGTTTTCTTAAAACAATGTAAGTTATTCAGTTTGGTTAAAAACAAGATGTCTTGCTCTGAAACACTGTATAAGCCGATTACAATGCATTGAAGCCCTGTTTCTTTGTGGTTTGAGTTCTACCAACAGAGTTGCAATTACTTTAAATGGTCATATTACAAACAACTTGTTTCTCCCCTGGATAAACTCTTTTCACTTGAAATATGTGTTTTCTTAGGATATTTAAAAGTTATTCAGTTTGGTTAAAAAATAATATGTATTGTTCTGAAACGCTGTATAAGCCGATTACAATGCATAGAAACCCTGTTTCGTTGTGGTTAGAGGTGTGCAAACAGAGTTGCAATTACTTTAAATCGTCATATTACAAACAACTTGTTCTCTCCTGGTATAAACTCTTTTCATTTGAAATATGTGTTTTCTTAGGATATTGTAAGTTATTCAGTTTGGTTAAAAACAATATGTATTGCTCTGAAACGCTGTATAAGCCGATTACAATGCATATAAACCCTGTTTCGTTGTGGTTAGAGGTGTACAAACAGAGTTGCAATTACTTTAAATTTTCATGTTACAAACAACTTGTTTCTCCCCTGGATAAACTCTTTTCACTTGAAATATGTGTTTTCTTAGGATATTGTAAGTTATTCCGTTTGGTTAAAAACAAGATGTCTTGCTCTGAAACGCTGTATAAGCCGATTACAATGCATTGAAGCGCTGTTTCTTTGTGGTTTGAGGTCTACCAACAGAGTTGCAATTACTTTAAATGGTCATGTTACAAACAACTTGTTTCTCCCCTGGATAAACTCTTTTCACTTGAAATATGTGTTTTCTTAGGATATTGAAAAGTTATTCAGTTTGGTTAAAAACAATATGTATTGCTCTGAAACGCTGTATAAGCCGATTACAATGCATAGAAACCCTGTTTCGTTGTGGTTAGAAGTGTACAAACAGAGTTGCAATTACTTTAAATCGTCATATTACAAACAACTTGTTCTCCCCTGCTATAAACTCTTTTCATTTGAAATATGTGTTTTCTTAGGATATTGTAAGTTATTCAGTTTGGTTAAAAACAATATGTCTTGCTCTGAAACGCTGTATAAGCCGATTACAATGCATAGAAACCCTGTTTCGTTGTGGTTAGAGGTGTACAAACAGAGTTGCAATTACTTTAAATGGTCATGTTACAAACAACTTGTTTCTCCCATGGATAAACTCTTTTCACTTGAAATATGTGTTTTCTTAGGATATTGAAAAGTTATTCAGTTTGGTTAAAAACAATATGTATTGCTCTGAAACGCTGTATAAGCCGATTACAATGCATAGAAACCCTGTTTCGTTGTGGTTAGAGGTGTGCAAACAGAGTTGCAATTACTTTAAATCGTCATATTACAAACAACTTGTTCTCCCCTGCTATAAACTCTTTTCATTTGTAATATGTGTTTTCTTAGGATATTGTAAGTTATTCAGTTTGGTTAAAAACGAGATGTCTTGCTCTGAAACGCTGTATAAGTCGATTAAAATGCATAGAAACCCTGTTTTGTTTTGGTTGGAGGTCTACCAACAGAGTTGCAATTACTTTAAATGGTCATGATACAAACAACTTGTTTCTCCCCTGGATAAACTCTTTTCACTTGAAATATGTCTTTTCTTAGGATATTGTAAGTTAATCAGTTTGGTTAAAAACAATATGTCTTGCTCAGAAATGCTGTATAAGCCGATTACAATGCATAGAAACCCTGTTTCGTTGTGGTTAGAGGTCTACCAACGGAGTTGCAATTACTTTAAATGGTCACATTACAAACAACTTGTTTCTCCCCTGGATAAACTCTTTTCACTTGAAATATGTGTTTTCTTAGGATATTGTAAGTTATTCAGTTTGGTTAAAAACAATATGTCTTGCTCTGAAACGGTGTATAAGCCGATTACAATGCATTGAAGCCCTGTTTCTTTGTGGTTAGAGGTCTACCAACAGAGTTGCAATTAATTTAAATGGTCATATTACAAACAACTTGCTCTGCCCTGCTATGAACTCTTTTAATTTGAAATATGTGTTTTCTTAGGATATTGTAAGTTATTCAGTTTGGTTAAAAACAAGATGTCTTGCTCTGAAACGCTGTATAAGCCGATTACAATGCATTGAAGCCCTGTTTCTTTGTGGTTTGAGGTCTACCAACAGAGTTGCAATTACTTTAAATGGTCATGTTACAAACAACTTGTTTCTCCCCTGGATAAACTCTTTTCACTTGAAATATGTGTTTTCTTAGGATATTTAAAAGTTATTCAGTTTGGTTAAAAAATAATATGTATTGTTCTGAAACGCTGTATAAGCCGATTACAATGCATAGAAACCCTGTTTCGTTGTGGTTAGAGGTGTGCAAACAGAGTTGCAATTACTTTAAATCGTCATATTACAAACTACTTGTTCTCTCCTGGTATAAACTCTTTTCATTTGAAATATGTGTTTTCTTAGGATATTGTAAGTTATTCAGTTTGGTTAAAAACAATATGTATTGCTCTGAAACGCTGTATAAGCCGATTACAATACATATAAACCCTGTTTCGTTGTGGTTAGAGGTGTACAAACAGAGTTGCAATTACTTTAAATTTTCATGTTACAAACAACTTGTTTCTCCCCTGGATAAACTCTTTTCACTTGAAATATGTGTTTTCTTAGGATATTGTAAGTTATTCCGTTTGGTTAAAAACAAGATGTCTTGCTCTGAAACGCTGTATAAGCCGATTAGAATGCATTGAAGCGCTGTTTCTTTGTGGTTTGAGGTCTACCAACAGAGTTGCAATTACTTTAAATGGTCATGTTACAAACAACTTGTTTCTCCCCTGGATAAACTCTTTTCACTTGAAATATGTGTTTTCTTAGGATATTGAAAAGTTATTCAGTTTGGTTAAAAACAATATGTATTGCTCTGAAACGCTGTATAAGCCGATTACAATGCATAGAAACCCTGTTTCGTTGTGGTTAGAGGTGTACAAACAGAGTTGCAATTACTTTAAATGGTCATGTTACAAACAACTTGTTTCTCCCCTGGATAAACTCTTTTCACTTGAAATATGTGTTTTCTTAGGATATTGAAAAGTTATTCAGTTTGGTTAAAAACAATATGTATTGCTCTGAAACGCTGTATAAGCCGATTACAATGCATAGAAACCCTGTTTCGTTGTGGTTAGAGGTGTGCAAACAGAGTTGCAATTACTTTAAATCGTCATATTACAAACAACTTGTTCTCCCCTGCTATAAACTCTTTTCATTTGTAATATGTGTTTTCTTAGGATATTGTAAGTTATTCAGTTTGGTTAAAAACGAGATGTCTTGCTCTGAAACGCTGTATAAGTCGATTACAATGCATAGAAACCCTGTTTTGTTTTGGTTGGAGGTCTACCAACAGAGTTGCAATTACTTTAAATGGTCTTGATACAAACAACTTGTTTCTCCCCTGGATAAACTCTTTTCACTTGAAATATGTCTTTTCTTAGGATATTGTAAGTTAATCAGTTTGGTTAAAAACAATATGTCTTGCTCTGAAATGCTGTATAAGCCGATTACAATGCATAGAAACCCTGTTTCGTTGTGGTTAGAGGTCTACCAACGGAGTTGCAATTACTTTAAATGGTCACATTACAAACAACTTGTTTCTCCCCTGGATAAACTCTTTTGACTTGAAATATGTGTTTTCTTAGGATATTGTAAGTTATTCAGTTTGGTTAAAAACAATATGTCTTGCTCTGAAACGGTGTATAAGCCGATTACAATGCATTGAAGCCCTGTTTCTTTGTGGTTAGAGGTCTACCAACAGAGTTGCAATTAATTTAAATGGTCATATTACAAACAACTTGCTCTGCCCTGCTATGAACTCTTTTAATTTGAAATATGTGTTTTCTTAGGATATTGTAAGTTATTCAGTTTGGTTAAAAACAAGATGTCTTGCTCTGAAACGCTGTATAAGCCGATTACAATGCATTGAAGCCCTGTTTCTTTGTGGTTTGAGGTCTACCAACAGAGTTGCAATTACTTTAAATGGTCATGTTACAAACAACTTGTTCTCCCCTTCTATGAACTCTTTTCATTTGAAATATGTGTTTTCTTAGGATATTGTAAGTTATTCAGTTTGGTTAAAAACATGATGTCTTGCTCTGAAACGCTGTATAAGCCAATTACAATGCATAGAAACCCTGTTTCGTTGTGGTTAGAGGTGTGCAAACAGAGTTGCAATTACTTTAAATCGTCATATTACAAACAACTTGTTCTCCCCTGCTATAAACTCTTTCCATTTGAAATATGTGTTTTCTTGGGATATTGTAAGTTATTCAGTTTGGTTAAAAACAATATGTATTGCTCTGAAAGGCTGTATAAGCCGATTACAATGCATAGAAACCCTGTTTCGTTGTGGTTAGAGGTGTACAAACAGAGTTGCAATTACTTTAAATTTTCATGTTACAAACAACTTGTTTCTCCCCTGGATAAACTCTTTTCACTTGAAATATGTGTTTTCTTAGGATATTGTAAGTTATTCAGTTTGGTTAAAAACAAGATGTCTTGCTCTGAAACGCTGTATAAGCCGATTACAATGCATAGAAACCCTGTTTCGTTGTGGTTAGAGGTCTACCAACAGAGTTGCAAATAATTTAAATGGTCATATTACAAACAACTTGCTCTGCCCTGCTATGAACTCTTTTAATTTGAAATATGTGTTTTCTTAGGATATTGTAAGTTATTCAGTTTGGTTAAAAACAAGATGTCTTGCTCTGAAACGCTGTATAAGCCGATTACAATGCATATAAACCCTGTTTCGTTGTGGTTAGAGGTGTACAAACAGAGTTGCAATTACTTTAAATTTTCATGTTACAAACAACTTGTTTCTCCCCTGGATAAACTCTTTTCACTTGAAATATGTGTTTTCTTAGGATATTGTAAGTTATTCCGTTTGGTTAAAAACAAGATGTCTTGCTCTGAAACGCTGTATAAGCCAATTAGAATGCATTGAAGCGCTGTTTCTTTGTGGTTTGAGGTCTACCAACAGAGTTGCAATTACTTTAAATGGTCATGTTACAAACAACTTGTTTCTCCCCTGGATAAACTCTTTTCACTTGAAATATGTGTTTTCTTAGGATATTGAAAAGTTATTCAGTTTGGTTAAAAACAATATGTATTGCTCTGAAACGCTGTATAAGCCGATTACAATGCATAGAAACCCTGTTTCGTTGTGGTTAGAGGTGTACAAACAGAGTTGCAATTACTTTAAATGGTCATGTTACAAACAACTTGTTTCTCCCCTGGATAAACTCTTTTCACTTGAAATATGTGTTTTCTTAGGATATTGAAAAGTTATTCAGTTTGGTTAAAAACAATATGTATTGCTCTGAAACGCTGTATAAGCCGAGTACAATGCATAGAAACCCTGTTTCGTTGTGGTTAGATGTGTGCAAACAGAGTTGCAATTACTTTAAATCGTCATATTACAAACAACTTGTTCTCCCCTGCTATAAACTCTTTTCATTTGTAATATGTGTTTTCTTAGGATATTGTAAGTTATTCAGTTTGGTTAAAAACGAGATGTCTTGCTCTGAAACGCTGTATAAGTCGATTACAATGCATAGAAACCCTGTTTTGTTTTGGTTGGAGGTCTACCAACAGAGTTGCAATTACTTTAAATGGTCTTGATACAAACAACTTGTTTCTCCCCTGGATAAACTCTTTTCACTTGAAATATGTCTTTTCTTAGGATATTGTAAGTTAATCAGTTTGGTTAAAAACAATATGTCTTGCTCTGAAATGCTGTATAAGCCGATTACAATGCATAGAAACCCTGTTTCGTTGTGGTTAGAGGTCTACCAACGGAGTTGCAATTACTTTAAATGGTCACATTACAAACAACTTGTTTCTCCCCTGGATAAACTCTTTTGACTTGAAATATGTGTTTTCTTAGGATATTGTAAGTTATTCAGTTTGGTTAAAAACAATATGTCTTGCTCTGAAACGGTGTTAAAGCCGATTACAATGCATTGAAGCCCTGTTTCTTTGTGGTTAGAGGTCTACCAACAGAGTTGCAATTAATTTAAATGGTCATATTACAAACAACTTGCTCTGCCCTGCTATGAACTCTTTTAATTTGAAATATGTGTTTTCTTAGGATATTGTAAGTTATTCAGTTTGGTTAAAAACAGGATGTCTTGCTCTGAAACGCTGTATAAGCCGATTACAATGCATTGAAGCCCTGTTTCTTTGTGGTTTGAGGTCTACCAACAGAGTTGCAATTACTTTAAATGGTCATGTTACAAACAACTTGTTTCTCCCCTGGATAAACTCTTTTCACTTGAAATATGTGTTTTCTTAGGATATTGAAAAGTTATTCAGTTTGGTTAAAAACAATATGTCTTGCTCTGAAACGCTGTATAAGCCGATTACAATGCATAGAAACCCTGTTTCGTTGTGGTTAGAGGTGTACAAACAGAGTTGCAATTACTTTAAATGGTCATGTTACAAACAACTTGTTCTCCCCTTCTATGAACTCTTTTCATTTGAAATATGTGTTTTCTTAGGATATTGTAAGTTATTCAGTTTGGTTAAAAACATGATGTCTTGCTCTGAAACGCTGTATAAGCCAATTACAATGCATAGAAACCCTGTTTCGTTGTGGTTAGAGGTGTGCAAACAGAGTTGCAATTACTTTAAATCGTCATATTACAAACAACTTGTTCTCCCCTGCTATAAACTCTTTCCATTTGAAATATGTGTTTTCTTGGGATATTGTAAGTTATTCAGTTTGGTTAAAAACAATATGTATTGCTCTGAAAGGCTGTATAAGCCGATTACAATGCATAGAAACCCTGTTTCGTTGTGGTTAGAGGTGTACAAACAGAGTTGCAATTACTTTAAATTTTCATGTTACAAACAACTTGTTTCTCCCCTGGATAAACTCTTTTCACTTGAAATATGTGTTTTCTTAGGATATTGTAAGTTATTCAGTTTGGTTAAAAACAAGATGTCTTGCTCTGAAACGCTGTATAAGCCGATTACAATGCATAGAAACCCTGTTTCGTTGTGGTTAGAGGTCTACCAACAGAGTTGCAAATAATTTAAATGGTCATATTACAAACAACTTGCTCTGCCCTGCTATGAACTCTTTTAATTTGAAATATGTGTTTTCTTAGGATATTGTAAGTTATTCAGTTTGGTTAAAAACAAGATGTCTTGCTCTGAAACGCTGTATAAGCCGATTACAATGCATATAAACCCTGTTTCGTTGTGGTTAGAGGTGTACAAACAGAGTTGCAATTACTTTAAATTTTCATGTTACAAACAACTTGTTTCTCCCCTGGATAAACTCTTTTCACTTGAAATATGTGTTTTCTTAGGATATTGTAAGTTATTCCGTTTGGTTAAAAACAAGATGTCTTGCTCTGAAACGCTGTATAAGCCAATTAGAATGCATTGAAGCGCTGTTTCTTTGTGGTTTGAGGTCTACCAACAGAGTTGCAATTACTTTAAATGGTCATGTTACAAACAACTTGTTTCTCCCCTGGATAAACTCTTTTCACTTGAAATATGTGTTTTCTTAGGATATTGAAAAGTTATTCAGTTTGGTTAAAAACAATATGTATTGCTCTGAAACGCTGTATAAGCCGATTACAATGCATAGAAACCCTGTTTCGTTGTGGTTAGAGGTGTACAAACAGAGTTGCAATTACTTTAAATGGTCATGTTACAAACAACTTGTTTCTCCCCTGGATAAACTCTTTTCACTTGAAATATGTGTTTTCTTAGGATATTGAAAAGTTATTCAGTTTGGTTAAAAACAATATGTATTGCTCTGAAACGCTGTATAAGCCGAGTACAATGCATAGAAACCCTGTTTCGTTGTGGTTAGAGGTGTGCAAACAGAGTTGCAATTACTTTAAATCGTCATATTACAAACAACTTGTTCTCCCCTGCTATAAACTCTTTTCATTTGTAATATGTGTTTTCTTAGGATATTGTAAGTTATTCAGTTTGGTTAAAAACGAGATGTCTTGCTCTGAAACGCTGTATAAGTCGATTACAATGCATAGAAACCCTGTTTTGTTTTGGTTGGAGGTCTACCAACAGAGTTGCAATTACTTTAAATGGTCTTGATACAAACAACTTGTTTCTCCCCTGGATAAACTCTTTTCACTTGAAATATGTCTTTTCTTAGGATATTGTAAGTTAATCAGTTTGGTTAAAAACAATATGTCTTGCTCTGAAATGCTGTATAAGCCGATTACAATGCATAGAAACCCTGTTTCGTTGTGGTTAGAGGTCTACCAACGGAGTTGCAATTACTTTAAATGGTCACATTACAAACAACTTGTTTCTCCCCTGGATAAACTCTTTTGACTTGAAATATGTGTTTTCTTAGGATATTGTAAGTTATTCAGTTTGGTTAAAAACAATATGTCTTGCTCTGAAACGGTGTTAAAGCCGATTACAATGCATTGAAGCCCTGTTTCTTTGTGGTTAGAGGTCTACCAACAGAGTTGCAATTAATTTAAATGGTCATATTACAAACAACTTGCTCTGCCCTGCTATGAACTCTTTTAATTTGAAATATGTGTTTTCTTAGGATATTGTAAGTTATTCAGTTTGGTTAAAAACAAGATGTCTTGCTCTGAAACGCTGTATAAGCCGATTACAATGCATTGAAGCCCTGTTTCTTTGTGGTTTGAGGTCTACCAACAGAGTTGCAATTACTTTAAATGGTCATGTTACAAACAACTTGTTTCTCCCCTGGATAAACTCTTTTCACTTGAAATATGTGTTTTCTTAGGATATTGAAAAGTTATTCAGTTTGGTTAAAAACAATATGTCTTGCTCTGAAACGCTGTATAAGCCGATTACAATGCATAGAAACCCTGTTTCGTTGTGGTTAGAGGTGTACAAACAGAGTTGCAATTACTTTAAATGGTCATGTTACAAACAACTTGTTCTCCCCTTCTATGAACTCTTTTCATTTGAAATATGTGTTTTCTTAGGATATTGTAAGTTATTCAGTTTGGTTAAAAACATGATGTCTTGCTCTGAAACGCTGTATAAGCCAATTACAATGCATAGAAACCCTGTTTCGTTGTGTTTAGAGGTGTACAAACAGAGTTGCAATTACTTTAAATGGTGATGTTACAAACAACTTGTTTCTCCCCTGGATAAACTCTTTTCACTTTACATATGTGTTTTCTTAGGATATTGTAAGTTATTCAGTGTGGTTAAAAACAAGATGTCTTGCTCTGAAATGGTGTATAAGCTGATTACAATGCATAGAAGCTCTGTATCTTTGTGGGTAGACGTCTACCAACAGAGTTGCAATTACTTTAAATTTTCATGTTACAAACAACTTGTTTCTCCCCTGGATAAACTCTTTTCACTTTAAATATGTCTTTTCTTAGGATATTGTAAGTTAATCAGTTTGGTTAAAAACAATATGTCTTGCTCTGAAATGCTGTATAAGCCGATTACAATGCATAGAAACCCTGTTTCGTTGTGGTTAGAGGTCCACCAACGGAGTTGCAATTACTTTAAATGGTCACATTACAAACAACTTGTTTCTCCCCTGGATAAACTCTTTTGACTTGAAATATGTGTTTTCTTAGGATATTGTAAGTTATTCAGTTTGGTTAAAAACAATATGTCTTGCTCTGAAACGGTGTATAAGCCGATTACAATGCATTGAAGCCCTGTTTCTTTGTGGTTAGAGGTCTACCAACAGAGTTGCAATTAATTTAAATGGTCATATTACAAACAACTTGCTCTGCCCTGCTATGAACTTTTTAATTTGAAATATGTGTTTTCTTAGGATATTGTAAGTTATTCAGTTTGGTTAAAAACAAGATGTCTTGCTCTGAAACGCTGTATAAGCCGATTACAATGCATTGAAGCCCTGTTTCTTTGTAGTTTGAGGTCTACCAACAGAGTTGCAATTACTTTAAATGGTCATGTTACAAACAACTTGTTTCTCCCCTGGATAAACTCTTTTCACTTGAAATATGTGTTTTCTTAGGATATTGAAAAGTTATTCAGTTTGGTTAAAAACAATATGTCTTGCTCTGAAACGCTGTATAAGCCGATTGCAATGCATAGAAACCCTGTTTCGTTGTGGTTAGAGGTGTACAAACAGAGTTGCAATTACTTTAAATGGTCATGTAACAAACAACTTGTTTCTCCCCTGGTTAAACTCTTTTCACTTGAAATATGTGTTTTCTTAGGATATTGTAAGTTATTCAGTTTGGTTAAAAACAAGATGTCTTGCTCTGAAACGCTGTATAAGTCGATTACAATGCATTGAAGCCCTGTTTCTTTGTGGTTAGAGGTCTACCAACAGAGTTGCAATTAAGTTAAATGGTCATATTGCAAACAACTTGTTCTCCCCTTCTATGAACTCTTTTCATTTGAAATATGTGTTTTCTTAGGATATTGTAAGTTATTCAGTTTGGTTAAAAACATGATGTCTTGCTCTGAAACGCTGTATAAGCCAATTACAATGCATAGAAACCCTGTTTCGTTGTGTTTAGAGGTGTACAAACAGAGTTGCAATTACTTTAAATGGTGATGTTACAAACAACTTGTTTCTCCCCTGGATAAACTCTTTTCACTTTACATATGTGTTTTCTTAGGATATTGTAAGTTATTCAGTGTGGTTAAAAACAAGATGTCTTGCTCTGAAATGGTGTATAAGCTGATTACAATGCATAGAAGCTCTGTATCTTTGTGGGTAGACGTCTACCAACAGAGTTGCAATTACTTTAAATTTTCATGTTACAAACAACTTGTTTCTCCCCTGGATAAACTCTTTTCACTTTAAATATGTGTTTTCTTAGGATATTGTAAGTTATTCAGTTTGGTTAAAAACAAGATGTATTGCTCTGAAAGGCTGTATAAGCCGATTACAATGCACAGAAACCCTGTTTCGTTGTGGTTAGAGGTCTACCAACGGAGTTGCAATTACTTTAAATGGTCACATTACAAACAACTTGTTTCTCCCCTGGATAAACTCTTTTGACTTGAAATATGTGTTTTCTTAGGATATTGTAAGTTATTCAGTTTGGTTAAAAACAATATGTCTTGCTCTGAAACGGTGTATAAGCCGATTACAATGCATTGAAGCCCTGTTTCTTTGTGGTTAGAGGTCTACCAACAGAGTTGCAATTAATTTAAATGGTCATATTACAAACAACTTGCTCTGCCCTGCTATGAACTTTTTAATTTGAAATATGTGTTTTCTTAGGATATTGTAAGTTATTCAGTTTGGTTAAAAACAAGATGTCTTGCTCTGAAACGCTGTATAAGCCGCTTACAATGCATTGAAGCCCTGTTTCTTTGTGGTTTGAGGTCTACCAACAGAGTTGCAGTTACTTTAAATGGTCATGTTACAAACAACTTGTTTCTCCCCTGGATAAACTCTTTTCACTTGAAATATGTGTTTTCTTAAAACAATGTAAGTTATTCAGTTTGGTTAAAAACAAGATGTCTTGCTCTGAAACACTGTATAAGCCGATTACAATGCATTGAAGCCCTGTTTCTTTGTAGTTTGAGTTCTACCAACAGAGTTGCAATTACTTTAAATGGTCATGTTACAAACAACTTGTTTCTCCCCTGGATAAACTCTTTTCACTTGAAATATGTGTTTTCTTAGGATATTTAAAAGTTATTCAGTTTGGTTAAAAAATAATATGTATTGCTCTGAAACGCTGTATAAGCCGATTACAATGCATAGAAACCCTGTTTCGTTGTGGTTAGAGGTGTACAAACAGAGTTGCAATTACTTTAAATGGTCATGTTACAAACAACTTGTTTCTCCCCTGGTTAAACTCTTTTCACTTGAAATATGTGTTTTCTTAGGATATTGTAAGTTATTCAGTTTGGTTAAAAACAAGATGTCTTGCTCTGAAACGCTGTATAAGTCGATTACAATGCATTGAAGCCCTGTTTCTTTGTGGTTAGAGGTCTACCAACAGAGTTGCAATTAAGTTAAATGGTCATATTACAAACAACTTGTTCTCCCCTTCTATGAACTCTTTTCATTTGAAATATGTGTTTTCTTAGGATATTGTAAGTTATTCAGTTTGGTTAAAAACATGATGTCTTGCTCTGAAACGCTGTATAAGCCAATTACAATGCATAGAAACCCTGTTTCGTTGTGTTTAGAGGTGTACAAACAGAGTTGCAATTACTTTAAATGGTGATGTTACAAACAACTTGTTTCTCCCCTGGATAAACTCTTTTCACTTTACATATGTGTTTTCTTAGGATATTGTAAGTTATTCAGTTTGGTTAAAAACAATATGTCTTGCTCTGAAACGGTGTATAAGCCGATTACAATGCATTGAAGCCCTGTTTCTTTGTGGTTAGAGGTCTACCAACAGAGTTGCAATTAATTTAAATGGTCATATTACAAACAACTTGCTCTGCCCTGCTATGAACTTTTTAATTTGAAATATGTGTTTTCTTAGGATATTGTAAGTTATTCAGTTTGGTTAAAAACAAGATGTCTTGCTCTGAAACGCTGTATAAGCCGCTGACAATGCATTGAAGCCCTGTTTCTTTGTGGTTTGAGGTCTACCAACAGAGTTGCAATTACTTTAAATGGTCATGTTACAAACAACTTGTTTCTCCCCTGGATAAACTCTTTTCACTTGAAATATGTGTTTTCTTAAAACAATGTAAGTTATTCAGTTTGGTTAAAAACAAGATGTCTTGCTCTGAAACACTGTATAAGCCGATTACAATGCATTGAAGCCCTGTTTCTTTGTAGTTTGAGTTCTACCAACAGAGTTGCAATTACTTTAAATGGTCATGTTACAAACAACTTGTTTCTCCCCTGGATAAACTCTTTTCACTTGAAATATGTGTTTTCTTAGGATATTTAAAAGTTATTCAGTTTGGTTAAAAAATAATATGTATTGCTCTGAAACGCTGTATAAGCCGATTACAATGCATAGAAACCCTGTTTCGTTGTGGTTAGAGGTGTACAAACAGAGTTGCAATTACTTTAAATGGTCATGTTACAAACAACTTGTTTCTCCCCTGGTTAAACTCTTTTCACTTGAAATATGTGTTTTCTTAGGATATTGTAAGTTATTCAGTTTGGTTAAAAACAAGATGTCTTGCTCTGAAACGCTGTATAAGTCGATTACAATGCATTGAAGCCCTGTTTCTTTGTGGTTAGAGGTCTACCAACAGAGTTGCAATTAAGTTAAATGGTCATATTACAAACAACTTGTTCTCCCCTTCTATGAACTCTTTTCATTTGAAATATGTGTTTTCTTAGGATATTGTAAGTTATTCAGTTTGGTTAAAAACGAGATGTCTTGCTCTGAAACGCTGTATAAGTCGATTACAATGCATAGAAACCCTGTTTTGTTTTGGTTGGAGGTCTACCAACAGAGTTGCAATTACTTTAAATGGTCATGATACAAACAACTTGTTTCTCCCCTGGATAAACTCTTTTCACTTGAAATATGTCTTTTCTTAGGATATTGTAAGTTAATCAGTTTGGTTAAAAACAATATGTCTTGCTCTGAAACGGTGTATAAGCCGATTACAATGCATTGAAGCCCTGTTTCTTTGTGGTTAGAGGTCTACCAACAGAGTTGCAATTAATTTAAATGGTCATATTACAAACAACTTGCTCTGCCCTGCTATGAACTTTTTAATTTGAAATATGTGTTTTCTTAGGATATTGTAAGTTATTCAGTTTGGTTAAAAACAAGATGTCTTGCTCTGAAACGCTGTATAAGCCGCTTACAATGCATTGAAGCCCTGTTTCTTTGTGGTTTGAGGTCTACCAACAGAGTTGCAATTACTTTAAATGGTCATGTTACAAACAACTTGTTTCTCCCCTGGATAAACTCTTTTCACTTGAAATATGTGTTTTCTTAAAACAATGTAAGTTATTCAGTTTGGTTAAAAACAAGATGTCTTGCTCTCAAACACTGTATAAGCCGATTACAATGCATTGAAGCCCTGTTTCTTTGTAGTTTGAGTTCTACCAACAGAGTTGCAATTACTTTAAATGGTCATGTTACAAACAACTTGTTTCTCCCCTGGATAAACTCTTTTCACTTGAAATATGTGTTTTCTTAGGATATTTAAAAGTTATTCAGTTTGGTTAAAAAATAATATGTATTGCTCTGAAACGCTGTATAAGCCGATTACAATGCATAGAAACCCTGTTTCGTTGTGGTTAGAGGTGTACAAACAGAGTTGCAATTACTTTAAATGGTCATGTTACAAACAACTTGTTTCTCCCCTGGTTAAACTCTTTTCACTTGAAATATGTGTTTTCTTAGGATATTGTAAGTTATTCAGTTTGGTTAAAAACAAGATGTCTTGCTCTGAAACGCTGTATAAGTCGATTACAATGCATTGAAGCCCTGTTTCTTTGTGGTTAGAGGTCTACCAACAGAGTTGCAATTAAGTTAAATGGTCATATTACAAACAACTTGTTCTCCCCTTCTATGAACTCTTTTCATTTGAAATATGTGTTTTCTTAGGATATTGTAAGTTATTCAGTTTGGTTAAAAACATGATGTCTTGCTCTGAAACGCTGTATAAGCCAATTACAATGCATAGAAACCCTGTTTCGTTGTGTTTAGAGGTGTACAAACAGAGTTGCAATTACTTTAAATGGTGATGTTACAAACAACTTGTTTCTCCCCTGGATAAACTCTTTTGACTTGAAATATGTGTTTTCTTAGGATATTGTAAGTTATTCAGTTTGGTTAAAAACAATATGTCTTGCTCTGAAACGGTGTATAAGCCGATTACAATGCATTGAAGCCCTGTTTCTTTGTGGTTAGAGGTCTACCAACAGAGTTGCAATTAATTTAAATGGTCATATTACAAACAACTTGCTCTGCCCTGCTATGAAATTTTTAATTTGAAATATGTGTTTTCTTAGGATATTGTAAGTTATTCAGTTTGGTTAAAAACAAGATGTCTTGCTCTGAAACGCTGTATAAGCCGCTTACAATGCATTGAAGCCCTGTTTCTTTGTGGTTTGAGGTCTACCAACAGAGTTGCAATTACTTTAAATGGTCATGTTACAAACAACTTGTTTCTCCCCTGGATAAACTCTTTTCACTTGAAATATGTGTTTTCTTAAAACAATGTAAGTTATTCAGTTTGGTTAAAAACAAGATGTCTTGCTCTGAAACACTGTATAAGCCGATTACAATGCATTGAAGCCCTGTTTCTTTGTAGTTTGAGTTCTACCAACAGAGTTGCAATTAGTTTAAATGGTCATGTTACAAACTACTTGTTTCTCCCCTGGATAAACTCTTTTCACTTGAAATATGTGTTTTCTTAGGATATTTAAAAGTTATTCAGTTTGGTTAAAAAATAATATGTATTGCTCTGAAACGCTGTATAAGCCGATTACAATGCATAGAAACCCTGTTTCGTTGTGGTTAGAGGTGTACAAACAGAGTTGCAATTACTTTAAATGGTCATGTTACAAACAACTTGTTTCTCCCCTGGTTAAACTCTTTTCACTTGAAATATGTGTTTTCTTAGGATATTGTAAGTTATTCAGTTTGGTTAAAAACAAGATGTCTTGCTCTGAAACGCTGTATAAGTCGATTACAATGCATTGAAGCCCTGTTTCTTTGTGGTTAGAGGTCTACCAACAGAGTTGCAATTAAGTTAAATGGTCATATTACAAACAACTTGTTCTCCCCTTCTATGAACTCTTTTCATTTGAAATATGTGTTTTCTTAGGATATTGTAAGTTATTCAGTTTGGTTAAAAACATGATGTCTTGCTCTGAAACGCTGTATAAGCCAATTACAATGCATAGAAACCCTGTTTCGTTGTGTTTAGAGGTGTACAAACAGAGTTGCAATTACTTTAAATGGTGATGTTACAAACAACTTGTTTCTCCCCTGGATAAACTCTTTTCACTTTACATATGTGTTTTCTTAGGATATTGTAAGTTATTCAGTGTGGTTAAAAACAAGATGTCTTGCTCTGAAATGGTGTATAAGCTGATTACAATGCATAGAAGCTCTGTATCTTTGTGGGTAGACGTCTACCAACAGAGTTGCAATTACTTTAAATTTTCATGTTACAAACAACTTGTTTCTCCCCTGGATAAACTCTTTTCACTTTAAATATGTGTTTTCTTAGGATATTGTAAGTTATTCAGTTTGGTTAAAAACAAGATGTATTGCTCTGAAAGGCTGTATAAGCCGATTACAATGCATAGAAACCCTGTTTCGTTGTGGTTAGAGGTGTGCAAACAGAGTTGCAATTACTTTAAATCGTCATATTACAAACAACTTGTTCTCCCCTGCTATAAACTCTTTTCATTTGTAATATGTGTTTTCTTAGGATATTGTAAGTTATTCAGTTTGGTTAAAAACGAGATGTCTTGCTCTGAAACGCTGTATAAGTCGATTACAATGCATAGAAACCCTGTTTTGTTTTGGTTGGAGGTCTACCAACAGAGTTGCAATTACTTTAAATGGTCATGATACAAACAACTTGTTTCTCCCCTGGATAAACTCTTTTCACTTGAAATATGTCTTTTCTTAGGATATTGTAAGTTAATCAGTTTGGTTAAAAACAATATGTCTTGCTCTGAAATGCTGTATAAGCCGATTACAATGCACAGAAACCCTGTTTCGTTGTGGTTAGAGGTCTACCAACGGAGTTGCAATTACTTTAAATGGTCACATTACAAACAACTTGTTTCTCCCCTGGATAAACTCTTTTGACTTGAAATATGTGTTTTCTTAGGATATTGTAAGTTATTCAGTTTGGTTAAAAACAATATGTCTTGCTCTGAAACGGTGTATAAGCCGATTACAATGCATTGAAGCCCTGTTTCTTTGTGGTTAGAGGTCTACCAACAGAGTTGCAATTAATTTAAATGGTCATATTACAAACAACTTGCTCTGCCCTGCTATGAACTTTTTAATTTGAAATATGTGTTTTCTTAGGATATTGTAAGTTATTCAGTTTGGTTAAAAACAAGATGTCTTGCTCTGAAACGCTGTATAAGCCGCTTACAATGCATTGAAGCCCTGTTTCTTTGTGGTTTGAGGTCTACCAACAGAGTTGCAATTACTTTAAATGGTCATGTTACAAACAACTTGTTTCTCCCCTGGATAAACTCTTTTCACTTGAAATATGTGTTTTCTTAAAACAATGTAAGTTATTCAGTTTGGTTAAAAACAAGATGTCTTGCTCTGAAACACTGTATAAGCCGATTACAATGCATTGAAGCCCTGTTTCTTTGTAGTTTGAGTTCTACCAACAGAGTTGCAATTACTTTAAATGGTCATGTTACAAACAACTTGTTTCTCCCCTGGATAAACTCTTTTCACTTGAAATATGTGTTTTCTTAGGATATTTAAAAGTTATTCAGTTTGGTTAAAAAATAATATGTATTGCTCTGAAACGCTGTATAAGCTGATTACAATGCATAGAAACCCTGTTTCGTTGTGGTTAGAGGTGTGCAAACAGAGTTGCAATTACTTTAAATCGTCATATTACAAACAACTTGTTCTCTCCTGGTATAAACTCTTTTCATTTGAAATATGTGTTTTCTTAGGATATTGTAAGTTATTCAGTTTGGTTAAAAACAATATGTATTGCTCTGAAACGCTGTATAAGCCGATTACAATGCATATAAACCCTGTTTCGTTGTGGTTAGAGGTGTACAAACAGAGTTGCAATTACTTTAAATTTTCATGTTACAAACAACTTGTTTCTCCCATGGATAAACTCTTTTCACTTGAAATATGTGTTTTCTTAGGATATTGTAAGTTATTCAGTTTGGTTAAAATCAAGATGTCTTGCTCTGAAACGCTTTATAAGCCGATTACAATGCATAGAAACCCTGTTTCGTTGTGTTTAGATGTGTACAAACAGAGCTGCAATTACTTTAAATGGTGATGTTACAAACAACTTGTTTCTCCCCTGGATAAAGTCTTTTCACTTGAAATATGTGTTTTCTTAGGATATTGAAAAGTTATTCAGTTTGGTTAAAAACAATATGTATTGCTCTGAAACGCTGTATAAGCCGAATTCAATGCATAGAAACCCTGTTTCGTTGTGGTTAGAGCTGTACAAACAGAGTTGCAATTACTTTAAATCGTCATATTACAAACAACTTGTTTCTCCCCTGGATAAACTTTTTTCACTTGAAATATGTGTTTTCTTAGGATATTGTAAGTTATTCAGTTTGGTTAAAAACAAGATGTCTTGCTTTGAAACGCTGTATAAGCCGATTACAATGCATTGAAGCGCTGTTTCTTTGTGGTTTGAGGTCTACCAACAGAGTTGCAATTACTTTAAATGGTCATGTTACAAACAACTTGTTTCTCCCCTGGATAAACTCTTTTCACTTGAAATATGTGTTTTCTTAAAACAATGTAAGTTATTCAGTTTGGTTAAAAACAAGATGTCTTGCTCTGAAACGCTGTATAAGCCGATTACAATGCATTGAAGCCCTGTTTCTTTGTGGTTTGAGGTCTACCAACAGAGTTGCAATTACTTTAAATGGTCATGTTACAAACAACTTGTTTCTCCCCTGGATAAACTCTTTTCACTTGAAATATGTGTTTTCTTAGGATATTTAAAAGTTATTCAGTTTGGTTAAAAAATAATATGTATTGCTCTGAAACGCTGTATAAGCCGATTACAATGCATAGAAACCCTGTTTCGTTGTGGTTAGAGGTGTGCAAACAGAGTTGCAATTACTTTAAATCGTCATATTACAAACAACTTGTTCTCCCCTGGTATAAACTCTTTTCATTTGAAATATGTGTTTTCTTGGGATATTGTAAGTTATTCAGTTTGGTTAAAAACAATATGTATTGCTCTGAAAGGCTGTATAAGCCGATTGCAATGCATAGAAACCCTGTTTCGTTGTGGTTAGAGGTGTACAAACAGAGATGCAATTACTTTAAATTTTCATGTTACAAACAACTTGTTTCTCCCCTGGATAAACTCTTTTCACTTGAAATATGTGTTTTCTTAGGATATTGTAAGTTATTCAGTTTGGTTAAAAACAAGATGTCTTGCTCTGGAATGCTGTATAAGCCGATTACAATGCATAGAAACCCTGTTTCGTTGTGTTTAGAGGTGTACAAACAGAGTTGCAATTACTTTAAATGGTGATGTTACAAACAACTTGTTTCTCCCCTGGATAAACTCTTTTCACTTTACATATGTGTTTTCTTAGGATATTGTAAGTTATTCAGTGTGGTTAAAAACAAGATGTCTTGCTCTGAAATGGTGTATAAGCTGATTACAATGCATAGAAGCTCTATATCTTTGTGGGTAGATGTCTACCAACAGAGTTGCAATTACTTTAAATGGTCATATTACAAACAACTTGTTTCTCCCCTGGATAAACTCTTTTCACTTGAAATATGTGTTTTCTTAAAATATTGTAAGTTATTCAGTTTGGTTAAAAACAATATGTCTTGCTCTGAAACGCTGTATAAGCCGATTACAATGCATAGAAACCCTGTTTCGTTGTGGGTAGAGGTGTACAAACAGAGTTGCAATTACTTTTAATTTTCATGTTACAAACAACTTGTTTCTCCCCTGGATAAACTCTTTTCACTTTAAATATGTGATTTCTTAGGATATTGTAAGTTATTCAGTTTGGTTAAAAACAAGATGTATTGCTCTGAAAGGCTGTATAAGCCAATTACAATGCATAGAAACCCTGTTTCGTTGTGGTTAGAGGTGTGCAAACAGAGTTGCAATTACTTTAAATGGTCATATTACAAACAACTTGTTTCTCCCCTGGATAAACTTTTTTCACTTGAAATATGTGTTTTCTTAGGATATTGTAAGTTATTCTGTTTGGTTAAAAACAAGATGTCTTGCTCTGAAACGCTGTATAAGCCGATTACAATGCATTGAAGCGCTGTTTCTTTGTGGTTTGAGGTCTACCAACAGAGGTGCAATTACTTTAAATGGTCATGTTACAAACAACTTGTTTCTCCCCTGGATAAACTCTTTTCACTTGAAATATGTGTTTTCTTAAAACAATGTAAGTTATTCAGTTTGGTTAAAAACAAGATGTCTTGCTCTGAAACACTGTATAAGCCGATTACAATGCATTGAAGCCCTGTTTCTTTGTGGTTTGAGTTCTACCAACAGAGTTGCAATTACTTTAAATGGTCATGTTACAAACAACTTGTTTCTCCCCTGGATAAACTCTTTTCACTTGAAATATGTGTTTTCTTAGGATATTTAAAAGTTATTCAGTTTGGTTAAAAAATAATATGTATTGCTCTGAAACGCTGTATAAGCCGATTACAATGCATAGAAACCCTGTTTCGTTGTGGTTAGAGGTGTGCAAACAGAGTTGCAATTACTTTAAATCGTCATATTACAAACAACTTGTTCTCTCCTGGTATAAACTCTTTTCATTTGAAATATGTGTTTTCTTAGGATATTGTAAGTTATTCAGTTTGGTTAAAAACAACATGTATTGCTCTGAAACGCTGTATAAGCCGATTACAATGCATATAAACCCTGTTTCGTTGTGGTTAGAGGTGTACAAACAGAGTTGCAATTACTTTAAATTTTCATGTTACAAACAACTTGTTTCTCCCCTGGATAAACTCTTTTCACTTGAAATATGTGTTTTCTTAGGATATTGTAAGTTATTCAGTTTGGTTAAAAACAAGATGTCTTGCTCTGGAATGCTGTATAAGCCGATTACAATGCATAGAAACCCTGTTTCGTTGTGTTTAGAGGTGTACAAACAGAGTTGTAATTACTTTAAATGGTGATGTTACAAACAACTTGTTTCTCCCCTGGATAAACTCTTTTCACTTTACATATGTGTTTTCTTAGGATATTGTAAGTTATTCAGTGTGGTTAAAAACAAGATGTCTTGCTCTGAAATGGTGTATAAGCTGATTACAATGCATAGAAGCTCTATATCTTTGTGGGTAGATGTCTACCAACAGAGTTGCAATTACTTTAAATGGTCATATTACAAACAACTTGTTTCTCCCCTGGATAAACTCTTTTCACTTGAAATATGTGTTTTCTTAAAATATTGTAAGTTATTCAGTTTGGTTAAAAACAATATGTCTTGCTCTGAAACGCTGTATAAGCCGATTACAATGCATAGAAACCCTGTTTCGTTGTGGGTAGAGGTGTACAAACAGAGTTGCAATTACTTTAAATTTTCATGTTACAAACAACTTGTTTCTCCCCTGGATAAACTCTTTTCACTTTAAATATGTGATTTCTTAGGATATTGTAAGTTATTCAGTTTGGTTAAAAACAAGATGTATTGCTCTGAAAGGCTGTATAAGCCAATTACAATGCATAGAAACCCTGTTTCGTTGTGGTTAGAGGTGTGCAAACAGAGTTGCAATTACTTTAAATGGTCATATTACAAACAACTTGTTTCTCCCCTGGATAAACTTTTTTCACTTGAAATATGTGTTTTCTTAGGATATTGTAAGTTATTCAGTTTGGTTAAAAACAAGATGTCTTGCTTTGAAACGCTGTATAAGCCGATTACAATGCATTGAAGCGCTGTTTCTTTGTGGTTTGAGGTCTACCAACAGAGTTGCAATTACTTTAAATGGTCATGTTACAAACAACTTGTTTCTCCCCTGGATAAACTCTTTTCACTTGAAATATGTGTTTTCTTAAAACAATGTAAGTTATTCAGTTTGGTTAAAAACAAGATGTCTTGCTCTGAAACGCTGTATAAGCCGATTACAATGCATTGAAGCCCTGTTTCTTTGTGGTTTGAGGTCTACCAACAGAGTTGCAATTACTTTAAATGGTCATGTTACAAACAACTTGTTTCTCCCCTGGATAAACTCTTTTCACTTGAAATATGTGTTTTCTTAGGATATTTAAAAGTTATTCAGTTTGGTTAAAAAATAATATGTATTGCTCTGAAACGCTGTATAAGCCGATTACAATGCATAGAAACCCTGTTTCGTTGTGGTTAGAGGTGTGCAAACAGAGTTGCAATTACTTTAAATCGTCATATTACAAACAACTTGTTCTCCCCTGGTATAAACTCTTTTCATTTGAAATATGTGTTTTCTTGGGATATTGTAAGTTATTCAGTTTGGTTAAAAACAATATGTATTGCTCTGAAAGGCTGTATAAGCCGATTGCAATGCATAGAAACCCTGTTTCGTTGTGGTTAGAGGTGTACAAACAGAGATGCAATTACTTTAAATTTTCATGTTACAAACAACTTGTTTCTCCCCTGGATAAACTCTTTTCACTTGAAATATGTGTTTTCTTAGGATATTGTAAGTTATTCAGTTTGGTTAAAAACAAGATGTCTTGCTCTGGAATGCTGTATAAGCCGATTACAATGCATAGAAACCCTGTTTCGTTGTGTTTAGAGGTGTACAAACAGAGTTGCAATTACTTTAAATGGTGATGTTACAAACAACTTGTTTCTCCCCTGGATAAACTCTTTTCACTTTACATATGTGTTTTCTTAGGATATTGTAAGTTATTCAGTGTGGTTAAAAACAAGATGTCTTGCTCTGAAATGGTGTATAAGCTGATTACAATGCATAGAAGCTCTATATCTTTGTGGGTAGATGTCTACCAACAGAGTTGCAATTACTTTAAATGGTCATATTACAAACAACTTGTTTCTCCCCTGGATAAACTCTTTTCACTTGAAATATGTGTTTTCTTAAAATATTGTAAGTTATTCAGTTTGGTTAAAAACAATATGTCTTGCTCTGAAACGCTGTATAAGCCGATTACAATGCATAGAAACCCTGTTTCGTTGTGGGTAGAGGTGTACAAACAGAGTTGCAATTACTTTAAATTTTCATGTTACAAACAACTTGTTTCTCCCCTGGATAAACTCTTTTCACTTTAAATATGTGATTTCTTAGGATATTGTAAGTTATTCAGTTTGGTTAAAAACAAGATGTATTGCTCTGAAAGGCTGTATAAGCCAATTACAATGCATAGAAACCCTGTTTCGTTGTGGTTAGAGGTGTGCAAACAGAGTTGCAATTACTTTAAATGGTCATATTACAAACAACTTGTTTCTCCCCTGGATAAACTTTTTTCACTTGAAATATGTGTTTTCTTAGGATATTGTAAGTTATTCTGTTTGGTTAAAAACAAGATGTCTTGCTCTGAAACGCTGTATAAGCCGATTACAATGCATTGAAGCGCTGTTTCTTTGTGGTTTGAGGTCTACCAACAGAGGTGCAATTACTTTAAATGGTCATGTTACAAACAACTTGTTTCTCCCCTGGATAAACTCTTTTCACTTGAAATATGTGTTTTCTTAAAACAATGTAAGTTATTCAGTTTGGTTAAAAACAAGATGTCTTGCTCTGAAACACTGTATAAGCCGATTACAATGCATTGAAGCCCTGTTTCTTTGTGGTTTGAGTTCTACCAACAGAGTTGCAATTACTTTAAATGGTCATGTTACAAACAACTTGTTTCTCCCCTGGATAAACTCTTTTCACTTGAAATATGTGTTTTCTTAGGATATTTAAAAGTTATTCAGTTTGGTTAAAAAATAATATGTATTGCTCTGAAACGCTGTATAAGCCGATTACAATGCATAGAAACCCTGTTTCGTTGTGGTTAGAGGTGTGCAAACAGAGTTGCAATTACTTTAAATCGTCATATTACAAACAACTTGTTCTCTCCTGGTATAAACTCTTTTCATTTGAAATATGTGTTTTCTTAGGATATTGTAAGTTATTCAGTTTGGTTAAAAACAACATGTATTGCTCTGAAACGCTGTATAAGCCGATTACAATGCATATAAACCCTGTTTCGTTGTGGTTAGAGGTGTACAAACAGAGTTGCAATTACTTTAAATTTTCATGTTACAAACAACTTGTTTCTCCCCTGGATAAACTCTTTTCACTTGAAATATGTGTTTTCTTAGGATATTGTAAGTTATTCAGTTTGGTTAAAAACAAGATGTCTTGCTCTGGAATGCTGTATAAGCCGATTACAATGCATAGAAACCCTGTTTCGTTGTGTTTAGAGGTGTACAAACAGAGTTGTAATTACTTTAAATGGTGATGTTACAAACAACTTGTTTCTCCCCTGGATAAACTCTTTTCACTTTACATATGTGTTTTCTTAGGATATTGTAAGTTATTCAGTGTGGTTAAAAACAAGATGTCTTGCTCTGAAATGGTGTATAAGCTGATTACAATGCATAGAAGCTCTATATCTTTGTGGGTAGATGTCTACCAACAGAGTTGCAATTACTTTAAATGGTCATATTACAAACAACTTGTTTCTCCCCTGGATAAACTCTTTTCACTTGAAATATGTGTTTTCTTAAAATATTGTAAGTTATTCAGTTTGGTTAAAAACAATATGTCTTGCTCTGAAACGCTGTATAAGCCGATTACAATGCATAGAAACCCTGTTTCGTTGTGGGTAGAGGTGTACAAACAGAGTTGCAATTACTTTAAATTTTCATGTTACAAACAACTTGTTTCTCCCCTGGATAAAGTCTTTTCACTTGAAATATGTGTTTTCTTAGGATATTGAAAAGTTATTCAGTTTGGTTAAAAACAATATGTATTGCTCTGAAACGCTGTATAAGCCGATTACAATGCATAGAAACCCTGTTTCGTTGTGGTTAGAGGTGTACAAACAGAGTTGCAATTACTTTAAATCGTCATATTACAAACAACTTGTTCTCCCCTGCTATAAACTCTTTTCATTTGAAATATGTGTTTTCTTAGTATATTGTAAGTTATTCAGTTGGGTTAAAAACAATATGTATTGCTCTGAAAGGCTGTATAAGCCGATTACAATGCATAGAAACCCTGTTTCGTTGTGGTTAGAGGTGTACAAACAGAGTTGCAATTACTTTAAATTTTCATGTTACAAACCACTTGTTTCTCCCCTGGATAAACTCTTTTCACTTGAAATATGTGTTTTCTTAGGATATTGTAAGTTATTCAGTTTGGTTAAAAACAAGATGTCTTGCTCTGAAACGCTGTATAAGCCGATTACAATGCATTGAAGCCCTGTTTCTTTGTGGTTTGAGGTCTACCAACAGAGTTGCAATTACTTTAAATGGTCATGTTACAAACACCTTGTTTCTCCCCTGGATAAACTCTTTTCACTTGAAATATGTCTTTTCTTAGGATATTGTAAGTTAATCAGTTTGGTTAAAAACAATATGTCTTGCTCTGAAATGCTGTATAAGCCGATTACAATGCATAGAAACCCTGTTTCGTTGTGGTTAGAGGTCTACCAACGGAGTTGCAATTACTTTAAATGGTCACATTACAAACAACTTGTTTCTCCCCTGGATAAACTCTTTTGACTTGAAATATGTGTTTTCTTAGGATATTGTAAGTTATTCAGTTTGGTTAAAAACAATATGTCTTGCTCTGAAACGGTGTATAAGCCGATTACAATGCATTGAAGCCCTGTTTCTTTGTGGTTAGAGGTCTACCAACAGAGTTGCAATTAATTTAAATGGTCATATTACAAACAACTTGCTCTGCCCTGCTATGAACTTTTTAATTTGAAATATGTGTTTTCTTAGGATATTGTAAGTTATTCAGTTTGGTTAAAAACAATATGTCTTGCTCTGAAACGTTGTATAAGCCGATTACAATGCATAGAAACCCTGTTTCGTTGTGGTTAGAGGTGTACAAACAGAGTTGCAATTACTTTAAATTTTCATGTTACAAACAACTTGTTTCTCCCATGGATAAACTCTTTTCACTTGAAATATGTGTTTTCTTAGGATATTGTAAGTTATTCAGTTTGGTTAAAATCAAGATGTCTTGCTCTGAAACGCTTTATAAGCCGATTACAATGCATAGAAACCCTGTTTCGTTGTGTTTAGATGTGTACAAACAGAGTTGCAATTACTTTAAATGGTGATGTTACAAACAACTTGTTTCTCCCCTGGATAAAGTCTTTTCACTTGAAATATGTGTTTTCTTAGGATATTGAAAAGTTATTCAGTTTGGTTAAAAACAATATGTATTGCTCTGAAACGCTGTATAAGCCGAATTCAATGCATAGAAACCCTGTTTCGTTGTGGTTAGAGCTGTACAAACAGAGTTGCAATTACTTTAAATCGTCATATTACAAACAACTTGTTTCTCCCCTGGATAAACTTTTTTCACTTGAAATATGTGTTTTCTTAGGATATTGTAAGTTATTCAGTTTGGTTAAAAACAAGATGTCTTGCTCTGAAACGCTGTATAAGCCGATTACAATGCATTGAAGCGCTGTTTCTTTGTGGTTTGAGGTCTACCAACAGAGTTGCAATTACTTTAAATGCTCATGTTACAAACAACTTGTTTCTCCCCTGGATAAACTCTTTTCACTTGAAATATGTGTTTTCTTAAAATATTGTAAGTTATTCAGTTTGGTTAAAAACAATATGTCTTGCTCTGAAACGCTGTATAAGCCGATTACAATGCATAGAAACCCTGTTTCGTTGTGGGTAGAGGTGTACAAACAGAGTTGCAATTACTTTAAATTTTCATGTTACAAACAACTTGTTTCTCCCCTGGATAAACTCTTTTCACTTTAAATATGTGATTTCTTAGGATATTGTAAGTTATTCAGTTTGGTTAAAAACAAGATGTATTGCTCTGAAAGGCTGTATAAGCCAATTACAATGCATAGAAACCCTGTTTCGTTGTGGTTAGAGGTGTGCAAACAGAGTTGCAATTACTTTAAATGGTCATATTACAAACAACTTGTTTCTCCCCTGGATAAACTTTTTTCACTTGAAATATGTGTTTTCTTAGGATATTGTAAGTTATTCAGTTTGGTTAAAAACAAGATGTCTTGCTCTGAAACGCTGTATAAGCCGATTACAATGCATTGAAGCGCTGTTTCTTTGTGGTTTGAGGTCTACCAACAGAGGTGCAATTACTTTAAATGGTCATGTTACAAACAACTTGTTTCTCCCCTGGATAAACTCTTTTCACTTGAAATATGTGTTTTCTTAGGATATTTAAAAGTTATTCAGTTTGGTTAAAAAATAATATGTATTGCTCTGAAACGCTGTATAAGCCGATTACAATACATAGAAACCCTGTTTCGTTGTGGTTAGAGGTGTGCAAACAGAGTTGCAATTACTTTAAATCGTCATATTACAAACAACTTGTTCTCTCCTGGTATAAACTCTTTTCATTTGAAATATGTGTTTTCTTAGGATATTGTAAGTTATTCAGTTTGGTTAAAAACAACATGTATTGCTCTGAAACGCTGTATAAGCCGATTACAATGCATATAAACCCTGTTTCGTTGTGGTTAGAGGTGTACAAACAGAGTTGCAATTACTTTAAATTTTCATGTTACAAACAACTTGTTTCTCCCATGGATAAACTCTTTTCACTTGAAATATGTGTTTTCTTAGGATATTGTAAGTTATTCAGTTTGGTTAAAATCAAGATGTCTTGCTCTGAAACGCTTTATAAGCCGATTACAATGCATAGAAACCCTGTTTCGTTGTGTTTAGATGTGTACAAACAGAGTTGCAATTACTTTAAATGGTGATGTTACAAACAACTTGTTTCTCCCCTGGATAAAGTCTTTTCACTTGAAATATGTGTTTTCTTAGGATATTGAAAAGTTATTCAGTTTGGTTAAAAATATGTATTGCTCTGAAACGCTGTATAAGCCGATTACAATGCATAGAAACCCTGTTTCGTTGTGGTTAGAGGTGTACAAACAGAGTTGCAATTACTTTAAATCGTCATATTACAAACAACTTGTTCTCCCCTGCTATAAACTCTTTTCATTTGAAATATGTGTTTTCTTAGTATATTGTAAGTTATTCAGTTGGGTTAAAAACAATATGTATTGCTCTGAAAGGCTGTATAAGCCGATTACAATGCATAGAAACCCTGTTTCGTTGTGGTTAGAGGTGTACAAACAGAGTTGCAATTACTTTAAATTTTCATGTTACAAACCACTTGTTTCTCCCCTGGATAAACTCTTTTCACTTGAAATATGTGTTTTCTTAGGATATTGTAAGTTATTCAGTTTGGTTAAAAACAAGATGTCTTGCTCTGAAACGCTGTATAAGCCGATTACAATGCATTGAAGCCCTGTTTCTTTGTGGTTTGAGGTCTACCAACAGAGTTGCAATTACTTTAAATGGTCATGTTACAAACACCTTGTTTCTCCCCTGGATAAACTCTTTTCACTTGAAATATGTCTTTTCTTAGGATATTGTAAGTTAATCAGTTTGGTTAAAAACAATATGTCTTGCTCTGAAATGCTGTATAAGCCGATTACAATGCATAGAAACCCTGTTTCGTTGTGGTTAGAGGTCTACCAACGGAGTTGCAATTACTTTAAATGGTCACATTACAAACAACTTGTTTCTCCCCTGGATAAACTCTTTTGACTTGAAATATGTGTTTTCTTAGGATATTGTAAGTTATTCAGTTTGGTTAAAAACAATATGTCTTGCTCTGAAACGGTGTATAAGCCGATTACAATGCATTGAAGCGCTGTTTCTTTGTGGTTTGAGGTCTACCAACAGAGTTGCAATTACTTTAAATGGTCATGTTACAAACAACTTGTTTCTCCCCTGGATAAACTCTTTTCACTTGAAATATGTGTTTTCTTAAAATATTGTAAGTTATTCAGTTTGGTTAAAAACAATATGTCTTGCTCTGAAACGCTGTATAAGCCGATTACAATGCATAGAAACCCTGTTTCGTTGTGGGTAGAGGTGTACAAACAGAGTTGCAATTACTTTAAATTTTCATGTTACAAACAACTTGTTTCTCCCCTGGATAAACTCTTTTCACTTTAAATATGTGATTTCTTAGGATATTGTAAGTTATTCAGTTTGGTTAAAAACAAGATGTATTGCTCTGAAAGGCTGTATAAGCCAATTACAATGCATAGAAACCCTGTTTCGTTGTGGTTAGAGGTGTGCAAACAGAGTTGCAATTACTTTAATTGGTCATATTACAAACAACTTGTTTCTCCCCTGGATAAACTTTTTTCACTTGAAATATGTGTTTTCTTAGGATATTGTAAGTTATTCAGTTTGGTTAAAAACAAGATGTCTTGCTCTGAAACGCTGTATAAGCCGATTACAATGCATTGAAGCGCTGTTTCTTTGTGGTTTGAGGTCTACCAACAGAGGTGCAATTACTTTAAATGGTCATGTTACAAACAACTTGTTTCTCCCCTGGATAAACTCTTTTCACTTGAAATATGTGTTTTCTTAAAACAATGTAAGTTATTCAGTTTGGTTAAAAACAAGATGTCTTGCTCTGAAACACTGTATAAGCCGATTACAATGCATTGAAGCCCTGTTTCTTTGTGGTTTGAGTTCTACCAACAGAGTTGCAATTACTTTAAATGGTCATGTTACAAACAACTTGTTTCTCCCCTGGATAAACTCTTTTCACTTGAAATATGTGTTTTCTTAGGATATTTAAAAGTTATTCAGTTTGGTTAAAAAATAATATGTATTGCTCTGAAACGCTGTATAAGCCGATTACAATGCATAGAAACCCTGTTTCGTTGTGGTTAGAGGTGTGCAAACAGAGTTGCAATTACTTTAAATCGTCATATTACAAACAACTTGTTCTCTCCTGGTATAAACTCTTTTCATTTGAAATATGTGTTTTCTTAGGATATTGTAAGTTATTCAGTTTGGTTAAAAACAACATGTATTGCTCTGAAACGCTGTATAAGCCGATTACAATGCATATAAACCCTGTTTCGTTGTGGTTAGAGGTGTACAAACAGAGTTGCAATTACTTTAAATTTTCATGTTACAAACAACTTGTTTCTCCCATGGATAAACTCTTTTCACTTGAAATATGTGTTTTCTTAGGATATTGTAAGTTATTCAGTTTGGTTAAAATCAAGATGTCTTGCTCTGAAACGCTTTATAAGCCGATTACAATGCATAGAAACCCTGTTTCGTTGTGTTTAGATGTGTACAAACAGAGTTGCAATTACTTTAAATGGTGATGTTACAAACAACTTGTTTCTCCCCTGGATAAAGTCTTTTCACTTGAAATATGTGTTTTCTTAGGATATTGAAAAGTTATTCAGTTTGGTTAAAAACAATATGTATTGCTCTGAAACGCTGTATAAGCCGATTACAATGCATAGAAACCCTGTTTCGTTGTGGTTAGAGGTGTACAAACAGAGTTGCAATTACTTTAAATCGTCATATTACAAACAACTTGTTCTCCCCTGCTATAAACTCTTTTCATTTGAAATATGTGTTTTCTTAGTATATTGTAAGTTATTCAGTTGGGTTAAAAACAATATGTATTGCTCTGAAACGCTGTATAAGCCGATTACAATGCATTGAAGCCCTGTTTCTTTGTGGTTTGAGGTCTACCAACAGAGTTGCAATTACTTTAAATGGTCATGTTACAAACACCTTGTTTCTCCCCTGGATAAACTCTTTTCACTTGAAATATGTCTTTTCTTAGGATATTGTAAGTTAATCAGTTTGGTTAAAAACAATATGTCTTGCTCTGAAATGCTGTATAAGCCGATTACAATGCATAGAAACCCTGTTTCGTTGTGGTTAGAGGTCTACCAACGGAGTTGCAATTACTTTAAATGGTCACATTACAAACAACTTGTTTCTCCCCTGGATAAACTCTTTTGACTTGAAATATGTGTTTTCTTAGGATATTGTAAGTTATTCAGTTTGGTTAAAAACAATATGTCTTGCTCTGAAACGGTGTATAAGCCGATTACAATGCATAGAAGCCCTGTTTCTTTGTGGTTAGAGGTCTACCAACAGAGTTGCAATTAATTTAAATGGTCATATTACAAACAACTTGCTCTGCCCTGCTATGAACTTTTTAATTTGAAATATGTGTTTTCTTAGGATATTTAAAAGTTATTCAGTTTGGTTAAAAAATAATATGTATTGCTCTGAAACGCTGTATAAGCCGATTACAATGCATAGAAACCCTGTTTCGTTGTGGTTAGAGGTGTGCAAACAGAGTTGCAATTACTTTAAATCGTCATATTACAAACAACTTGTTCTCTCCTGGTATAAACTCTTTTCATTTGAAATATGTGTTTTCTTAGGATATTGTAAGTTATTCAGTTTGGTTAAAAACAATATGTATTGCTCTGAAACGCTGTATAAGCCGATTACAATGCATATAAACCCTGTTTCGTTGTGGTTAGAGGTGTACAAACAGAGTTGCAATTACTTTAAATTTTCATGTTACAAACAACTTGTTTCTCCCATGGATAAACTCTTTTCACTTGAAATATGTGTTTTCTTAGGATATTGTAAGTTATTCAGTTTGGTTAAAATCAAGATGTCTTGCTCTGAAACGCTTTATAAGCCGATTACAATGCATAGAAACCCTGTTTCGTTGTGTTTAGATGTGTACAAACAGAGTTGCAATTACTTTAAATGGTGATGTTACAAACAACTTGTTTCTCCCCTGGATAAAGTCTTTTCACTTGAAATATGTGTTTTCTTAGGATATTGAAAAGTTATTCAGTTTGGTTAAAAGCAATATGTATTGCTCTGAAACGCTGTATAAGCCGAATTCAATGCATAGAAACCCTGTTTCGTTGTGGTTAGAGCTGTACAAACAGAGTTGCAATTAGTTTAAATCGTCATATTACAAACAACTTGTTTCTCCCCTGGATAAACTTTTTTCACTTGAAATATGTGTTTTCTTAGGATATTGTAAGTTATTCAGTTTGGTTAAAAACAAGATGTCTTGCTCTGAAACGCTGTATAAGCCGATTACAATGCATTGAAGCGCTGTTTCTTTGTGGTTTGAGGTCTACCAACAGAGTTGCAATTACTTTAAATGGTCATGTTACAAACAACTTGTTTCTCCCCTGGATAAACTCTTTTCACTTGAAATATGTGTTTTCTTAAAACAATGTAAGTTATTCAGTTTGGTTAAAAACAAGATGTCTTGCTCTGAAACGCTGTATAAGCCGATTACAATGCATTGAAGCCCTGTTTCTTTGTGGTTTGAGGTCTACCAACAGAGTTGCAATTACTTTAAATTGTCATGTTACAAACAACTTGTTTCTCCCCTGGATAAACTCTTTTCACTTGAAATATGTGTTTTCTTAGGATATTTAAAAGTTATTCAGTTTGGTTAAAAAATAATATGTATTGCTCTGAAACGCTGTATAAGCCGATTACAATGCATAGAAACCCTGTTTCGTTGTGGTTAGAGGTGTGCAAACAGAGTTGCAATTACTTTAAATCGTCATATTACAAACAACTTGTTCTCCCCTGGTATAAACTCTTTTCATTTGAAATATGTGTTTTCTTGGGATATTGTAAGTTATTCAGTTTGGTTAAAAACAATATGTATTGCTCTGAAAGGCTGTATAAGCCGATTACAATGCATAGAAACCCTGTTTCGTTGTGGTTAGAGGTGTACAAACAGAGATGCAATTACTTTAAATGGTGATGTTACAAACAACTTGTTTCTCCCCTGGATAAACTCTTTTCACTTTACATATGTGTTTTCTTAGGATATTGTAAGTTATTCAGTGTGGTTAAAAACAAGATGTCTTGCTCTGAAATGGTGTATAAGCTGATTACAATGCATAGAAGCTCTGTATCTTTGTGGGTAGATGTCTACCAACAGAGTTGCAATTACTTTAAATGGTCATATTACAAACAACTTGTTTCTCCCATGGATAAACTCTTTTCACTTGAAATATGTGTTTTCTTAAAATATTGTAAGTTATTCAGTTTGGTTAAAAACAATATGTCTTGCTCTGAAACGCTGTATAAGCCGATTACAATGCATAGAAACCCTGTTTCTTTGTGGGTAGAGGTGTACAAACAGAGTTGCAATTACTTTAAATTTTCATGTTACAAACAACTTGTTTCTCCCCTGGATAAACTCTTTTCACTTTAAATATGTGATTTCTTAGGATATTGTAAGTTATTCAGTTTGGTTAAAAACAAGATGTATTGCTCTGAAAGGCTGTATAAGTCAATTACAATGCATAGAAACCCTGTTTCGTTGTGGTTAGAGGTGTGCAAACAGAGTTGCAATTACTTTAAATGGTCATATTACAAACAACTTGTTTCTCCCCTGGATAAACTTTTTTCACTTGAAATATGTGTTTTCTTAGGATATTGTAAGTTATTCAGTTTGGTTAAAAACAAGATGTCTTGCTCTGAAACGCTGTATAAGCCGATTACAATGCATTGAAGCGCTGTTTCTTTGTGGTTTGAGGTCTACCAACAGAGGTGCAATTACTTTAAATGGTCATGTTACAAACAACTTGTTTCTCCCCTGGATAAACTCTTTTCACTTGAAATATGTGTTTTCTTAAAACAATGTAAGTTATTCAGTTTGGTTAAAAACAAGATGTCTTGCTCTGAAACACTGTATAAGCCGATTACAATGCATATAAACCCTGTTTCGTTGTGGTTAGAGGTGTACAAACAGAGTTGCAATTACTTTAAATTTTCATGTTACAAACAACTTGTTTCTCCCATGGATAAACTCTTTTCACTTGAAATATGTGTTTTCTTAGGATATTGTAAGTTATTCAGTTTGGTTAAAATCAAGATGTCTTGCTCTGAAACGCTTTATAAGCCGATTACAATGCATAGAAACCCTGTTTCGTTGTGTTTAGATGTGTACAAACAGAGTTGCAATTACTTTAAATGGTGATGTTACAAACAACTTGTTTCTCCCCTGGATAAACTCTTTTCACTTGAAATATGTGTTTTCTTAGGATATTTAAAAGTTATTCAGTTTGGTTAAAAAATAATATGTATTGCTCTGAAACGCTGTATAAGCCGATTACAATGCATAGAAAGCCTGTTTCGTTGTGGTTAGAGGTGTGCAAACAGAGTTGCAATTACTTTAAATCGTCATATTACAAACAACTTGTTCTCTCCTGGTATAAACTCTTTTCATTTGAAATATGTGTTTTCTTAGGATATTGTAAGTTATTCAGTTTGGTTAAAAACAATATGTATTGCTCTGAAACGCTGTATAAGCCGATTACAATGCATATAAACCCTGTTTCGTTGTGGTTAGAGGTGTACAAACAGAGTTGCAATTACTTTAAATTTTCATGTTACAAACAACTTGTTTCTCCCATGGATAAACTCTTTTCACTTGAAATATGTGTTTTCTTAGGATATTGTAAGTTATTCAGTTTGGTTAAAATCAAGATGTCTTGCTCTGAAACGCTTTATAAGCCGATTACAATGCATAGAAACCCTGTTTCGTTGTGTTTAGATGTGTACAAACAGAGTTGCAATTACTTTAAATGGTGATGTTACAAACAACTTGTTTCTCCCCTGGATAAAGTCTTTTCACTTGAAATATGTGTTTTCTTAGGATATTGAAAAGTTATTCAGTTTGGTTAAAAGCAATATGTATTGCTCTGAAACGCTGTATAAGCCGAATTCAATGCATAGAAACCCTGTTTCGTTGTGGTTAGAGCTGTACAAACAGAGTTGCAATTACTTTAAATCGTCATATTACAAACAACTTGTTTCTCCCCTGGATAAACTTTTTTCACTTGAAATATGTGTTTTCTTAGGATATTGTAAGTTATTCAGTTTGGTTAAAAACAAGATGTCTTGCTCTGAAACGCTGTATAAGCCGATTACAATGCATTGAAGCGCTGTTTCTTTGTGGTTTGAGGTCTACCAACAGAGTTGCAATTACTTTAAATGGTCATGTTACAAACAACTTGTTTCTCCCCTGGATAAACTCTTTTCACTTGAAATATGTGTTTTCTTAAAACAATGTAAGTTATTCAGTTTGGTTAAAAACAAGATGTCTTGCTCTGAAACGCTGTATAAGCCGATTACAATGCATTGAAGCCCTGTTTCTTTGTGGTTTGAGGTCTACCAACAGAGTTGCAATTACTTTAAATGGTCATGTTACAAACAACTTGTTTCTCCCCTGGATAAACTCTTTTCACTTGAAATATGTGTTTTCTTAGGATATTTAAAAGTTATTCAGTTTGGTTAAAAAATAATATGTATTGCTCTGAAACGCTGTATAAGCCGATTACAATGCATAGAAACCCTGTTTCGTTGTGGTTAGAGGTGTGCAAACAGAGTTGCAATTACTTTAAATCGTCATATTACAAACAACTTGTTCTCCCCTGGTATAAACTCTTTTCATTTGAAATATGTGTTTTCTTGGGATATTGTAAGTTATTCAGTTTGGTTAAAAACAATATGTATTGCTCTGAAAGGCTGTATAAGCCGATTACAATGCATAGAAACCCTGTTTCGTTGTGGTTAGAGGTGTACAAACAGAGATGCAATTACTTTAAATTTTCATGTTACAAACAACTTGTTTCTCCCCTGGATAAACTCTTTTCACTTGAAATATGTGTTTTCTTAGGATATTGTAAGTTATTCAGTTTGGTTAAAAACAAGATGTCTTGCTCTGGAACGCTGTATAAGCCGATTACAATGCATAGAAACCCTGTTTCGTTGTGTTTAGAGGTGTACAAACAGAGTTGCAATTACTTTAAATGGTGATGTTACAAACAACTTGTTTCTCCCCTGGATAAACTCTTTTCACTTTACATATGTGTTTTCTTAGGATATTGTAAGTTATTCAGTGTGGTTAAAAACAAGATGTCTTGCTCTGAAATGGTGTATAAGCTGATTACAATGCATAGAAGCTCTGTATCTTTGTGGGTAGATGTCTACCAACAGAGTTGCAATTACTTTAAATGGTCATATTACAAACAACTTGTTTCTCCCATGGATAAACTCTTTTCACTTGAAATATGTGTTTTCTTAAAATATTGTAAGTTATTCAGTTTGGTTAAAAACAATATGTCTTGCTCTGAAACGCTGTATAAGCCGATTACAATGCATAGAAACCCTGTTTCTTTGTGGGTAGAGGTGTACAAACAGAGTTGCAATTACTTTAAATTTTCATGTTACAAACAACTTGTTTCTCCCCTGGATAAACTCTTTTCACTTTAAATATGTGATTTCTTAGGATATTGTAAGTTATTCAGTTTGGTTAAAAACAAGATGTATTGCTCTGAAAGGCTGTATAAGCCAATTACAATGCATAGAAACCCTGTTTCGTTGTGGTTAGAGGTGTGCAAACAGAGTTGCAATTACTTTAAATGGTCATATTACAAACAACTTGTTTCTCCCCTGGATAAACTTTTTTCACTTGAAATATGTGTTTTCTTAGGATATTGTAAGTTATTCAGTTTGGTTAAAAACAAGATGTCTTGCTCTGAAACGCTGTATAAGCCGATTACAATGCATTGAAGCGCTGTTTCTTTGTGGTTTGAGGTCTACCAACAGAGGTGCAATTACTTTAAATGGTCATGTTACAAACAACTTGTTTCTCCCCTGGATAAACTCTTTTCACTTGAAATATGTGTTTTCTTAAAACAATGTAAGTTATTCAGTTTGGTTAAAAACAAGATGTCTTGCTCTGAAACACTGTATAAGCCGATTACAATGCATATAAACCCTGTTTCGTTGTGGTTAGAGGTGTGCAAACAGAGTTGCAATTACTTTAAATCGTCATATTACAAACAACTTGTTCTCTCCTGGTATAAACTCTTTTCATTTGAAATATGTGTTTTCTTAGGATATTGTAAGTTATTCAGTTTGGTTAAAAACAACATGTATTGCTCTGAAACGCTGTATAAGCCGATTACAATGCATATAAACCCTGTTTCGTTGTGGTTAGAGGTGTACAAACAGAGTTGCAATTACTTTAAATTTTCATGTTACAAACAACTTGTTTCTCCCATGGATAAACTCTTTTCACTTGAAATATGTGTTTTCTTAGGATATTGTAAGTTATTCAGTTTGGTTAAAATCAAGATGTCTTGCTCTGAAACGCTTTATAAGCCGATTACAATGCATAGAAACCCTGTTTCGTTGTGTTTAGATGTGTACAAACAGAGTTGCAATTACTTTAAATGGTGATGTTACAAACAACTTGTTTCTCCCCTGGATAAAGTCTTTTCATTTGAAATATGTGTTTTCTTAGTATATTGTAAGTTATTCAGTTGGGTTAAAAACAATATGTATTGCTCTGAAAGGCTGTATAAGCCGATTACAATGCATAGAAACCCTGTTTCGTTGTGGTTAGAGGTGTACAAACAGAGTTGCAATTACTTTAAATTTTCATGTTACAAACCACTTGTTTCTCCCCTGGATAAACTCTTTTCACTTGAAATATGTGTTTTCTTAGGATATTGTAAGTTATTCAGTTTGGTTAAAAACAAGATGTCTTGCTCTGAAACGATGTATAAGCCGATTACAATGCATTGAAGCCCTGTTTCTTTGTGGTTTGAGGTCTACCAACAGAGTTGCAATTACTTTAAATGGTCATGTTACAAACACCTTGTTTCTCCCCTGGATAAACTCTTTTCACTTGAAATATGTGTTTTCTTAGGATTTTTAAAAGTTATTCAGTTTGGTTAAAAAATAATATTTATTGCTCTGAAACGCTGTATAAGCCGATTACAATGCATAGAAACCCTGTTTCGTTGTGGTTAGAGGTGTGCAAACAGAGTTGCAATTACTTTAAATCGTCATATTACAAACAACTAGTTCTCCCCTGGTATAAACTCTTTTCATTTGAAATATGTGTTTTCTTAGGATATTGTAAGTTATTCAGTTTGGTTAAAAACAATATGTATTGCTCTGAAACGCTGTATAAGCCGATTACAATGCATAGAAACCCTGTTTCGTTGTGGTTAGAGGTGTACAAACAGAGTTGCAATTACTTTAAATTTTCATGTTACAAACAACTTGTTTCTCCCATGGATAAACTCTTTTCACTTGAAATATGTGTTTTCTTAGGATATTGTAAGTTATTCAGTTTGGTTAAAAACAAGATGTCTTGCTCTGAAACGCTTTATAAGCCAATTACAATGCATAGAAACCCTGTTTCGTTGTGTTTAGATGTGTACAAACAGAGTTGCAATTACTTTAAATGGTGATGTTACAAACAACTTGTTTCTCCCCTGGATAAAGTCTTTTCACTTTAAATATGTGTTTTCTTAGGATATTGTAAGTTATTCAGTGTGGTTAAAAACAAGATGTCTTGCTCTGAAACGGTGTATAAGCTGATTACAATGCATAGAATCTCTGTATCTTTGTGGGTAGACGTCTACCAACAGAGTTGCAATTACTTTAAATGGTCATATTACAAACAACTTGTTTCTCCCCTGGATAAACTTTTTTCACTTGAAATATGTGTTTTCTTAGGATATTGTAAGTTATTCAGTTTGGTTGAAAACAAGATGTCTTGCTCTGAAACGCTGTATAAGCCGATTACAATGCATTGAAGCGCTGTTTCTTTTTGGTTTGAGGTCTACCAACAGAGTTGCAATTACTTTAAATGGTCATGTTACAAACAACTTGTTTCTCCCCTGGATAAACTCTTTTCACTTGAAATATGTGTTTTCTTAAAACAATGTAAGTTATTCAGTTTGGTTAAAAACAAGATGTCTTGCTCTGAAACGCTGTATAAGCCGATTACAATGCATTGAAGCCCTGTTTCTTTGTGGTTTGAGGTCTACCAACAGAGTTGCAATTACTTTAAATGGTCATGTTACAAACAACTTGTTTCTCCCCTGGATAAACTCTTTTCACTTGAAATATGTGTTTTCTTAGGATATTGTAAGTTATTCAGTTTGGTTAAAAACAAGATGTCTTGCTCTGAAACGCTGTATAAGCCGATTACAATGCATAGAAACCCTGTTTCGTTGTGTTTAGAGGTGTACAAACAGAGTTGCAATTACGTTAAATGGTGATGTTACAAACAACTTGTTTCTCCCCTGGATAAACTCTTTTCACTTTACATATGTGTTTTCTTAGGATATTGTAAGTTATTCAGTTTGGTTAAAAACAAGATGTATTGCTCTGAAAGGCTGTATAAGCCAATTACAATGCATAGAAACCCTGTTTCGTTGTGGTTAGAGGTGTGCAAACAGAGTTGCAATTACTTTAAATCGTCATATTACAAACAACTTGTTCTCCCCTGCTATAAACTCTTTCCATTTGAAATATGTGTTTTCTTGGGATATTGTAAGTTATTCAGTTTGGTTAAAAACAATATGTATTGCTCTGAAACGCTGTATAAGCCGATTACAATGCATAGAAACCCTGTTTCGTTGTGGTTAGAGGTGTGCAAACAGAGTTGCAATTACTTTAAATCGTCATATTACAAACAACTAGCTCTCCCCTGGTATAAACTCTTTTCATTTGAAATATGTGTTTTCTTAGGATATTGTAAGTTATTCACTTTGGTTAAAAACAATATGTATTGCTCTGAAACGCTGTATAAGCCGATTACAATGCATAGAAACCCTGTTTCGTTGTGGTTAGAGGTGTACAAACAGAGTTGCAATTACTTTAAATTTTCATGTTACAAACAACTTGTTTCTCCCATGGATAAACTCTTTTCACTTTAAATATGTGTTTTCTTAGGATATTGTAAGTTATTCAGTGTGGTTAAAAACAAGATGTCTTGCTCTGAAACGGTGTATAAGCTGATTACAATGCATAGAATCTCTGTATCTTTGTGGGTAGATGTCTACCAACAGAGTTGCAATTACTTTAAATGGTCATATTACAAACAACTTGTTTCTCCCCTGGATAAACTTTTTTCACTTGAAATATGTGTTTTCTTAGGATATTGTAAGTTATTCAGTTTGGTTAAAAACAAGATGTCTTGCTCTGAAACGCTGTATAAGCCGATTACAATGCATTGAAGCGCTGTTTCTTTGTGGTTTGAGGTCTACCAACAGAGTTGCAATTACTTTAAATGGTCATGTTACAAACAACTTGTTTCTCCCCTGGATAAACTCTTTTCACTTGAAATATGTGTTTTCTTAAAACAATGTAAGTTATTCAGTTTGGTTAAAAACAAGATGTCTTGCTCTGAAACACTGTATAAGCCGATTACAATGCATTGAAGCCCTGTTTCTTTGTGGTTTGAGGTCTACCAACAGAGTTGCAATTACTTTAAATGGTCATGTTACAAACAACTTGTTTCTCCCCTGCATAAACTCTTTTCACTTGAAATATGTGTTTTCTTAGGATATTTAAAAGTTATTCAGTTTGGTTAAAAAATAATATGTATTGCTCTGAAACGCTGTATAAGCCGATTACAATGCATAGAAACCCTGTTTCGTTGTGGTTAGAGGTGTGCAAACAGACTTGAATTACTTTAAATCGTCATATTACAAACAACTTGTTCTCCCCTGGTATAAACTCTTTTCATTTGAAATATGTGTTTTCTTGGGATATTGTAAGTTATTCAGTTTGGTTAAAAACAATATGTATTGCTCTGAAACGCTGTATAACCCGATTACAATGCATAGAAACCCTGTTTCGTTGTGGTTAGAGGTGTACAAACAGAGATGCAATTACTTTAAATTTTCATGTTACAAACAACTTGTTTCTCCCCTGGATAAACTCTTTTCACTTGAAATATGTGTTTTCTTAGGATATTGTAAGTTATTCAGTTTGGTTAAAAACAAGATGTCTTGCTCTGGAACGCTGTATAAGCCGATTACAATGCATAGAAACCCTGTTTCGTTGTGTTTAGAGGTGTACAAACAGAGTTGCAATTACTTTAAATGGTGATGTTACAAACAACTTGTTTCTCCCCTGGATAAACTCTTTTCACTTTACATATGTGTTTTCTTAGGATATTGTAAGTTATTCAGTGTGGTTAAAAACAAGATGTCTTGCTCTGAAATGGTGTATAAGCTGATTACAATGCATAGAAGCTCTGTATCTTTGTGGGTAGATGTCTACCAACAGAGTTGCAATTACTTTAAATGGTCATATTACAAACAACTTGTTTCTCCCATGGATAAACTCTTTTCACTTGAAATATGTGTTTTATTAGGATATTCTAAGGTATTCAGTTTGGTTAAAAACAAGATGTCTTGCTCTGAAACGCTGTATAAGCAGATTACAATGCATATAAGCTCTGTTTCTTTATGGTTAGATGTGTATAAACAGAGTTGCAATTACTTTAAAATGACATATTAGAAACAACTTGTTTCTCCCATGTATAAACTCTTTTCACTCGAAATATGTGTTTTCTTAGGATATTGTAAGTTATTCAGTTTGGTTAAAAACAAGATGTCTTGCTCTGAAACAGTGTATAAACCGATTACAATGCATTGAAACCCTGTTTCGTTGTGGGTAGAGGTGTACAAACAGAGTTGCAATTACTTTAAATGGTTATATTACAAACAACTTGTTCTCCCCTGCTATAAACTCTTTTCATTTGAAATATGTGTTTTCTTAGGATATTGTAAGTTATTCAGTTTGGTTAAAAACAAGATGTCTTGCTCTAAAACGCTGTATAAGCCGCTTACAATGCATAGAAACCCTGTTTCATGTGGTTAGAGGTGTACAAACAGAGTTGCAATTACTTTCAAGGGTCATATTAGAACCATGTTAAAACAACTTGTTCTCCCCTAGATAAACTATTTTCACTTGAAATATGTGTTTTCTTAGGATATTGTAAGTTATTCAGTTTGGTTAAAAACAAGATGTCTTGCTCTGAAACTGTGTATAAGCTGATTACAATGCATAGAAACCCTGTTTCGTTGTAGTTAGACGTGTACAAAGAGAGTTGCAATTACTTTAAATTTTCATACTAGAAACAACTTGTTTCTCCCCTGTATAAAGTCTTTTCACTGGAAATATGTGTTTTCTTAGGATATTGTAAGTTATTCAGTTTGGTTAAAAACAAGATGTCTTGCTCTGAAACGCTGTATAAGCAGATTACAATGCATAGAAGCTCTGTTTCTTTATGGTTAGATGTGTATAAACAGAGTTGCAATTACTTTAAATTGACATATTAGAAACAACTTGTTTCTCCCATGTATAAACTCTTTTCACTCGAAATATGTGTTTTCTTAGGATATTGTAAGTTATTCAGTTTGGTTAAAAACAAGATGTCTTGCTCTGAAACAGTGTATAAACCGATTACAATGCATTGAAACCCTGTTTCGTTGTGGGTAGAGGTGTACAAACAGAGTTGCAATTACTTTAAATTGTCATATTACAAACAACTTGTTCTCCTCTGCTATAAACTCTTTTCATTTGAAATATGTGTTTTCTTAGTATATTGTAAGTTATTCAGTTTGGTTAAAAACAAGATGTCTTGCTCTGAAACTCTGTATAAGCCGATTACAATGCATAGAAGCTCTGTTTCTTTGTGGTTAGAAGTGTATAAACAGAGTTGCAATTACTTTAAATTGACATATTAGAAACAATTGTTTCTCCCATGTATAAACTCTTTTCACTTGAAATATGTGTTTTCTTAGGATATTGTAAGTTATTCAGTTTGGTTAAAAAAAAGATGTCTTGCTCTGAAACTCTGTATAAGTCGATTACAATGCATAGAAACCCTGTTTCGTTGTGGTTAGAGGTGTACAAACAGCGTTGCAATTACTTTAAATGGTCATGTTACAAACAACTTGTTTCTCCCCTGGATAAACTCTTTTCACTTGAAATATGTCTTTTCTTAGGATATTGTAAGTTATTCAGTTTGGATAAAAACAAGATGTCTTGCTCTGAAACGCTGTATAAGCCGATTACAATGCATAGAAACCCTGTTTCGTTGTGGTTAGAGGTGTACAAACAGAGTTGCAATTACTTTAAATGGTCATATTACAAACAACTTGTTCTCCCCTGCTATAAACTCTTTTCATTTGAAATATGTGTTTTCTTAGGATATTGTAAGTTATTCAGTTTGGTTAAAAACAAGATGTCTTGCTCTGAAACGCTGTATAAGCCGCTTACAATGCATAGAAACCCTGTTTCATGTGGTTATAGGTGTACAAACAGAGTTGCAATTACTTTCAAGGGTCATATTAGAACCATGTTAAAACAAATTGTTCTCCCCTAGATAAACTATTTTCACTTGAAATATGTGTTTTCTTAGGATATTGTAAGTTATTCAGTTTGATTAAAAACAAGATGTCTTGCTCTGAAACGGTGTATAAGCTGATTACAATGCATAAAGACCCTGTTTCGTTGTGGTTAGAGGTCTACCAACAGAGTTGCAATTACTTTAAACGGTCATATTACGAACAACTTGTTTCTCCCCTGGATAAACTCTTTTCACTTGAAATATGTCTTTTCTTGGGATATTGTAAGTTATTCAGTTTGGTTAAAAACAATATGTATTGCTCTGAAACGCTGTATAACCCGATTACAATGCATAGAAACCCTGTTTCGTTGTGGTTAGAGGTGTACAAACAGAGATGCAATTACTTTAAATGGTCATATTACAAACAACTTGTTTCTCCCATGGATAAACTCTTTTCACTTGAAATATGTGTTTTATTAGGATATTCTAAGGTATTCAGTTTGGTTAAAAACAAGATGTCTTGCTCTGAAACGCTGTATAAGCAGATTACAATGCATATAGGCTCTGTTTCTTTATGGTTAGATGTGTATAAACAGAGTTGCAATTACTTTAAAATGACATATTAGAAACAACTTGTTTCTCCCATGTATAAACTCTTTTCACTCGAAATATGTGTTTTCTTAGGATATTGTAAGTTATTCAGTTTGGTTAAAAACAAGATATCTTGCTCTGAAACAGTGTATAAACCGATTACAATGCATTGAAACCCTGTTTCGTTGTGGGTAGAGGTGTACAAACAGAGTTGCAATTACTTTAAATGGTCATATTACAAACAACTTGTTCTCCCCTGCTATAAACTCTTTTCATTTGAAATATGTGTTTTCTTAGGATATTGTAAGTTATTCAGTTTGGTTAAAAACAAGATGTCTTGCTCTGAAACGCTGTATAAGCCGCTTACAATGCATAGAAACCCTGTTTCATGTGGTTAGAGGTGTACAAACAGAGTTGCAATTACTTTCAAGGGTCATATTAGAACCATGTTAAAACAACTTGTTCTCCCCTAGATAAACTATTTTCACTTGAAATATGTGTTTTCTTACGATATTGTAAGTTATTCAGTTTGGTTAAAAACAAGATGTCTTGCTCTGAAACGGTGTATAAGCTGATTACAATGCATAGAAACCCTGTTTCGTTGTAGTTAGACGTGTACAAAGAGAGTTGCAATTACTTTAAATTGTCATACTAGAAACAACTTGTTTCTCCCCTGTATAAAGTCTTTTCACTGGAAATATGTGTTTTCTTAGGATATTGTAAGTTATTCAGTTTGGTTAAAAACAAGATGTCTTGCTCTGAAACGCTGTATAAGCAGATTACAATGCATAGAAGCTCTGTTTCTTTATGGTTAGATGTGTATAAACAGAGTTGCAATTACTTTAAATTGACATATTAGAAACAACTTGTTTCTCCCATGTATAAACTCTTTTCACTCGAAATATGTGTTTTCTTAGGATATTGTAAGTTATTCAGTTTGGTTAAAAACAAGATGTCTTGCTCTGAAACAGTGTATAAACCGATTACAATGCATTGAAACCCTGTTTCGTTGTGGGTAGAGGTGTACAAACAGAGTTGCAATTACTTTAAATTGTCATATTACAAACAACTTGTTCTCCCCTGCTATAAACTCTTTTCATTTGAAATATGTGTTTTCTTAGGATATTGTAAGTTATTCAGTTTGGTTAAAAACAAGATGTCTTGCTCTGAAACTCTGTATAAGCCGATTACAATGCATAGAATCCCTGTTTCCTTGTGGTTAGAGGTGTACAAACAGAGTTGCAAATACTTTAAATCTTCATGTTACAAACAACTTCTATCTCCCCTGGATAAACTCTTTTCACTTGAAATATGTGTTTTCTTAAAACAATGTAAGTTATTCAGTTTGGTTAAAAACAAGATGTCTTGCTCTGAAACGGTGTATAAGCTGATTACAATGCATAAAGACCCTGTTTCGTTGTGGTTAGAGGTCTACCAACAGAGTTGCAATTACTTTAAATGGTCATATTACGAACAACTTGTTTCTCCCCTGGATAAACTCTTTTCACTTGAAATATGTCTTTTCTTAAAACAATGTAAGTTATTCAGTTTGGTTAAAAACAAGATGTCTTGCTCTGAAACGCTGTATAAGCAGATTACAATGCATAGAAACCCTGTTTCGTTGTGGTTAGAGGTGTACAAACAGAGTTGCAATTACTTTAAATGGTCATATTACAAACAACTTGTTCTCCCATGCTATAAACTCTTTTCATTTGAAATATGTGTTTTCTTAGGATATTGTAAGTTATTCAATTTGGTTAAAAACAAGATGTCTTGCTCTGAAACGCTGTATAAACCGATTACAATGCATTGAAACCCTGTTTCGTTGTGGGTAGAGGTGTACAAACAGAGTTGCAATTACTTTAAATTGTCATATTACAAACAACTTGTTCTCCTCTGCTATAAACTCTTTTCATTTGAAATATGTGTTTTCTTAGTATATTGTAAGTTATTCAGTTTGGTTAAAAACAAGATGTCTTGCTCTGAAACTCTGTATAAGCCGATTACAATGCATAGAAGCTCTGTTTCTTTGTGGTTAGAAGTGTATAAACAGAGTGGCAATTACTTTAAATTGACATATTAGAAACAATTGTTTCTCCCATGTATAAACTCTTTTCACTCGAAATATGTGTTTTCTTAGGATATTGTAAGTTATTCAGTTTGGTTAAAAAAAGATGTCTTGCTCTGAAACGCTGTATAAGCCGATTACAATGCATTGAAGCGCTGTTTCTTTTTGGTTTGAGGTCTACCAACAGAGTTGCAATTACTTTAAATGGTCATGTTACAAACAACTTGTTTCTCCCCTGGATAAACTCTTTTCACTTGAAATATGTGTTTTCTTAAAACAATGTAAGTTATTCAGTTTGGTTAAAAACAAGATGTCTTGCTCTGAAACGCTGTATAAGCCGATTACAATGCATTGAAGCCCTGTTTCTTTGTGGTTTGAGGTCTACCAACAGAGTTGCAATTACTTTAAATGGTCATGTTACAAACAACTTGTTTCTCCCCTGGATAAACTCTTTTCACTTGAAATATGTGTTTTCTTAGGATATTGTAAGTTATTCAGTTTGGTTAAAAACAAGATGTCTTGCTCTGAAACGCTGTATAAGCCGATTACAATGCATAGAAACCCTGTTTCGTTGTGTTTAGAGGTGTACAAACAGAGTTGCAATTATTTTAAATGGTGATGTTACAAACAACTTGTTTCTCCCCTGGATAAACTCTTTTCACTTTACATATGTGTTTTCTTAGGATATTGTAAGTTATTCAGTTTGGTTAAAAACAAGATGTATTGCTCTGAAAGGCTGTATAAGCCAATTACAATGCATAGAAACCCTGTTTCGTTGTGGTTAGAGGTGTGCAAACAGAGTTGCAATTACTTTAAATCGTCATATTACAAACAACTTGTTCTCCCCTGCTATAAACTCTTTCCATTTGAAATATGTGTTTTCTTGGGTTATTGTAAGTTATTCAGTTTGGTTAAAAACAATATGTATTGCTCTGAAACGCTGTATAAGCCGATTTCAATGCATAGAAACCCTGTTTCGTTGTGGTTAGAGGTGTACAAACAGAGTTGCAATTACTTTAAATTTTCATGTTACAAACAACTTGTTTCTCCCATGGATAAACTCTTTTCACTTTAAATATGTGTTTTCTTAGGATATTGTAAGTTATTCAGTGTGGTTAAAAACAAGATGTCTTGCTCTGAAACGGTGTATAAGCTGATTACAATGCATAGAATCTCTGTATCTTTGTGGGTAGATGTCTACCAACAGAGTTGCAATTACTTTAAATGGTCATATTACAAACAACTTGTTTCTCCCCTGGATAAACTTTTTTCACTTGAAATATGTGTTTTCTTAGGATATTGTAAGTTATTCAGTTTGGTTAAAAACAAGATGTCTTGCTCTGAAACGCTGTATAAGCCGATTACAATGCATTGAAGCGCTGTTTCTTTGTGGTTTGAGGTCTACCAACAGAGTTGCAATTACTTTAAATGGTCATGTTACAAACAACTTGTTTCTCCCCTGGATAAACTCTTTTCACTTGAAATATGTGTTTTCTTAAAACAATGTAAGTTATTCAGTTTGGTTAAAAACAAGATGTCTTGCTCTGAAACACTGTATAAGCCGATTACAATGCATTGAAGCCCTGTTTCTTTGTGGTTTGAGGTCTACCAACAGAGTTGCAATTACTTTAAATGGTCATGTTACAAACAACTTGTTTCTCCCCTGCATAAACTCTTTTCACTTGAAATATGTGTTTTCTTAGGATATTTAAAAGTTATTCAGTTTGGTTAAAAAATAATATGTATTGCTCTGAAACGCTGTATAAGCCGATTACAATGCATAGAAACCCTGTTTCGTTGTGGTTAGAGGTGTGCAAACAGACTTGAATTACTTTAAATCGTCATATTACAAACAACTTGTTCTCCCCTGGTATAAACTCTTTTCATTTGAAATATGTGTTTTCTTGGGATATTGTAAGTTATTCAGTTTGGTTAAAAACAATATGTATTGCTCTGAAACGCTGTATAACCCGATTACAATGCATAGAAACCCTGTTTCGTTGTGGTTAGAGGTGTACAAACAGAGATGCAATTACTTTAAATTTTCATGTTACAAACAACTTGTTTCTCCCCTGGATAAACTCTTTTCACTTGAAATATGTGTTTTCTTAGGATATTGTAAGTTATTCAGTTTGGTTAAAAACAAGATGTCTTGCTCTGGAACGCTGTATAAGCCGATTACAATGCATAGAAACCCTGTTTCGTTGTGTTTAGAGGTGTACAAACAGAGTTGCAATTACTTTAAATGGTGATGTTACAAACAACTTGTTTCTCCCCTGGATAAACTCTTTTCACTTTACATATGTGTTTTCTTAGGATATTGTAAGTTATTCAGTGTGGTTAAAAACAAGATGTCTTGCTCTGAAATGGTGTATAAGCTGATTACAATGCATAGAAGCTCTGTATCTTTGTGGGTAGATGTCTACCAACAGAGTTGCAATTACTTTAAATGGTCATATTACAAACAACTTGTTTCTCCCATGGATAAACTCTTTTCACTTGAAATATGTGTTTTATTAGGATATTCTAAGGTATTCAGTTTGGTTAAAAACAAGATGTCTTGCTCTGAAACGCTGTATAAGCAGATTACAATGCATATAAGCTCTGTTTCTTTATGGTTAGATGTGTATAAACAGAGTTGCAATTACTTTAAAATGACATATTAGAAACAACTTGTTTCTCCCATGTATAAACTCTTTTCACTCGAAATATGTGTTTTCTTAGGATATTGTAAGTTATTCAGTTTGGTTAAAAACAAGATGTCTTGCTCTGAAACAGTGTATAAACCGATTACAATGCATTGAAACCCTGTTTCGTTGTGGGTAGAGGTGTACAAACAGAGTTGCAATTACTTTAAATGGTCATATTACAAACAACTTGTTCTCCCCTGCTATAAACTCTTTTCATTTGAAATATGTGTTTTCTTAGGATATTGTAAGTTATTCAGTTTGGTTAAAAACAAGATGTCTTGCTCTAAAACGCTGTATAAGCCGCTTACAATGCATAGAAACCCTGTTTCATGTGGTTAGAGGTGTACAAACAGAGTTGCAATTACTTTCAAGGGTCATATTAGAACCATGTTAAAACAACTTGTTCTCCCCTAGATAAACTATTTTCACTTGAAATATGTGTTTTCTTAGGATATTGTAAGTTATTCAGTTTGGTTAAAAACAAGATGTCTTGCTCTGAAACTGTGTATAAGCTGATTACAATGCATAGAAACCCTGTTTCGTTGTAGTTAGACGTGTACAAAGAGAGTTGCAATTACTTTAAATTGTCATACTAGAAACAACTTGTTTCTCCCCTGTATAAAGTCTTTTCACTGGAAATATGTGTTTTCTTAGGATATTGTAAGTTATTCAGTTTGGTTAAAAACAAGATGTCTTGCTCTGAAACGCTGTATAAGCAGATTACAATGCATAGAAGCTCTGTTTCTTTATGGTTAGATGTGTATAAACAGAGTTGCAATTACTTTAAATTGACATATTAGAAACAACTTGTTTCTCCCATGTATAAACTCTTTTCACTCGAAATATGTGTTTTCTTAGGATATTGTAAGTTATTCAGTTTGGTTAAAAACAAGATGTCTTGCTCTGAAACAGTGTATAAACCGATTACAATGCATTGAAACCCTGTTTCGTTGTGGGTAGAGGTGTACAAACAGAGTTGCAATTACTTTAAATTGTCATATTACAAACAACTTGTTCTCCTCTGCTATAAACTCTTTTCATTTGAAATATGTGTTTTCTTAGTATATTGTAAGTTATTCAGTTTGGTTAAAAACAAGATGTCTTGCTCTGAAACTCTGTATAAGCCGATTACAATGCATAGAAGCTCTGTTTCTTTGTGGTTAGAAGTGTATAAACAGAGTTGCAATTACTTTAAATTGACATATTAGAAACAATTGTTTCTCCCATGTATAAACTCTTTTCACTTGAAATATGTGTTTTCTTAGGATATTGTAAGTTATTCAGTTTGGTTAAAAAAAAGATGTCTTGCTCTGAAACTCTGTATAAGTCGATTACAATGCATAGAAACCCTGTTTCGTTGTGGTTAGAGGTGTACAAACAGCGTTGCAATTACTTTAAATGGTCATGTTACAAACAACTTGTTTCTCCCCTGGATAAACTCTTTTCACTTGAAATATGTCTTTTCTTAGGATATTGTAAGTTATTCAGTTTGGATAAAAACAAGATGTCTTGCTCTGAAACGCTGTATAAGCCGATTACAATGCATAGAAACCCTGTTTCGTTGTGGTTAGAGGTGTACAAACAGAGTTGCAATTACTTTAAATGGTCATATTACAAACAACTTGTTCTCCCCTGCTATAAACTCTTTTCATTTGAAATATGTGTTTTCTTAGGATATTGTAAGTTATTCAGTTTGGTTAAAAACAAGATGTCTTGCTCTGAAACGCTGTATAAGCCGCTTACAATGCATAGAAACCCTGTTTCATGTGGTTATAGGTGTACAAACAGAGTTGCAATTACTTTCAAGGGTCATATTAGAACCATGTTAAAACAAATTGTTCTCCCCTAGATAAACTATTTTCACTTGAAATATGTGTTTTCTTAGGATATTGTAAGTTATTCAGTTTGATTAAAAACAAGATGTCTTGCTCTGAAACGGTGTATAAGCTGATTACAATGCATAAAGACCCTGTTTCGTTGTGGTTAGAGGTCTACCAACAGAGTTGCAATTACTTTAAACGGTCATATTACGAACAACTTGTTTCTCCCCTGGATAAACTCTTTTCACTTGAAATATGTCTTTTCTTGGGATATTGTAAGTTATTCAGTTTGGTTAAAAACAATATGTATTGCTCTGAAACGCTGTATAACCCGATTACAATGCATAGAAACCCTGTTTCGTTGTGGTTAGAGGTGTACAAACAGAGATGCAATTACTTTAAATGGTCATATTACAAACAACTTGTTTCTCCCATGGATAAACTCTTTTCACTTGAAATATGTGTTTTATTAGGATATTCTAAGGTATTCAGTTTGGTTAAAAACAAGATGTCTTGCTCTGAAACGCTGTATAAGCAGATTACAATGCATATAAGCTCTGTTTCTTTATGGTTAGATGTGTATAAACAGAGTTGCAATTACTTTAAAATGACATATTAGAAACAACTTGTTTCTCCCATGTATAAACTCTTTTCACTCGAAATATGTGTTTTCTTAGGATATTGTAAGTTATTCAGTTTGGTTAAAAACAAGATGTCTTGCTCTGAAACAGTGTATAAACCGATTACAATGCATTGAAACCCTGTTTCGTTGTGGGTAGAGGTGTACAAACAGAGTTGCAATTACTTTAAATGGTCATATTACAAACAACTTGTTCTCCCCTGCTATAAACTCTTTTCATTTGAAATATGTGTTTTCTTAGGATATTGTAAGTTATTCAGTTTGGTTAAAAACAAGATGTCTTGCTCTGAAACGCTGTATAAGCCGCTTACAATGCATAGAAACCCTGTTTCATGTGGTTAGAGGTGTACAAACAGAGTTGCAATTACTTTCAAGGGTCATATTAGAACCATGTTAAAACAACTTGTTCTCCCCTAGATAAACTATTTTCACTTGAAATATGTGTTTTCTTACGATATTGTAAGTTATTCAGTTTGGTTAAAAACAAGATGTCTTGCTCTGAAACGGTGTATAAGCTGATTACAATGCATAGAAACCCTGTTTCGTTGTAGTTAGACGTGTACAAAGAGAGTTGCAATTACTTTAAATTGTCATACTAGAAACAACTTGTTTCTCCCCTGTATAAAGTCTTTTCACTGGAAATATGTGTTTTCTTAGGATATTGTAAGTTATTCAGTTTGGTTAAAAACAAGATGTCTTGCTCTGAAACGCTGTATAAGCAGATTACAATGCATAGAAGCTCTGTTTCTTTATGGTTAGATGTGTATAAACAGAGTTGCAATTACTTTAAATTGACATATTAGAAACAACTTGTTTCTCCCATGTATAAACTCTTTTCACTCGAAATATGTGTTTTCTTAGGATATTGTAAGTTATTCAGTTTGGTTAAAAACAAGATGTCTTGCTCTGAAACAGTGTATAAACCGATTACAATGCATTGAAACCCTGTTTCGTTGTGGGTAGAGGTGTACAAACAGAGTTGCAATTACTTTAAATTGTCATATTACAAACAACTTGTTCTCCCCTGCTATAAACTCTTTTCATTTGAAATATGTGTTTTCTTAGGATATTGTAAGTTATTCAGTTTGGTTAAAAACAAGATGTCTTGCTCTGAAACTCTGTATAAGCCGATTACAATGCATAGAATCCCTGTTTCCTTGTGGTTAGAGGTGTACAAACAGAGTTGCAAATACTTTAAATCTTCATGTTACAAACAACTTCTATCTCCCCTGGATAAACTCTTTTCACTTGAAATATGTGTTTTCTTAAAACAATGTAAGTTATTCAGTTTGGTTAAAAACAAGATGTCTTGCTCTGAAACGGTGTATAAGCTGATTACAATGCATAAAGACCCTGTTTCGTTGTGGTTAGAGGTCTACCAACAGAGTTGCAATTACTTTAAATGGTCATATTACGAACAACTTGTTTCTCCCCTGGATAAACTCTTTTCACTTGAAATATGTCTTTTCTTAAAACAATGTAAGTTATTCAGTTTGGTTAAAAACAAGATGTCTTGCTCTGAAACGCTGTATAAGCAGATTACAATGCATAGAAACCCTGTTTCGTTGTGGTTAGAGGTGTACAAACAGAGTTGCAATTACTTTAAATGGTCATATTACAAACAACTTGTTCTCCCATGCTATAAACTCTTTTCATTTGAAATATGTGTTTTCTTAGGATATTGTAAGTTATTCAATTTGGTTAAAAACAAGATGTCTTGCTCTGAAACGCTGTATAAACCGATTACAATGCATTGAAACCCTGTTTCGTTGTGGGTAGAGGTGTACAAACAGAGTTGCAATTACTTTAAATTGTCATATTACAAACAACTTGTTCTCCTCTGCTATAAACTCTTTTCATTTGAAATATGTGTTTTCTTAGTATATTGTAAGTTATTCAGTTTGGTTAAAAACAAGATGTCTTGCTCTGAAACTCTGTATAAGCCGATTACAATGCATAGAAGCTCTGTTTCTTTGTGGTTAGAAGTGTATAAACAGAGTGGCAATTACTTTAAATTGACATATTAGAAACAATTGTTTCTCCCATGTATAAACTCTTTTCACTCGAAATATGTGTTTTCTTAGGATATTGTAAGTTATTCAGTTTGGTTAAAAAAAGATGTCTTGCTCTGAAACTCTGTATAAGTCGATTACAATGCATAGAAACCCTGTTTCGTTGTGGTTAGAGGTGTACAAACAGCGTTGCAATTACTTTAAATGGTCATGTTACAAACAACTTGTTTCTCCCCTGGATAAACTCTTTTCACTTGAAATATGTCTTTTCTTAGGATATTGTAAGTTATTCAGTTTGGATAAAAACAAGATGTCTTGCTCTGAAACGCTGTATAAGCCGATTACAATGCATAGAAACCCTGTTTCGTTGTGGTTAGAGGTGTACAAACAGAGTTGCAATTACTTTAAATGGTCATATTACAAACAACTTGTTCTCCCCTGCTATAAACTCTTTTCATTTGAAACATGTGTTTTCTTAGGATATTGTAAGTTATTCAGTTTGGTTAAAAACAAGTTGTCTTGCTCTGAAACGCTGTATAAGCCGCTTACAATGCATAGAAACCCTGTTTCATGTGGTTATAGGTGTACAAACAGAGTTGCAATTACTTTCAAGGGTCATATTAGAACCATGTTAAAACAACTTGTTCTCCCCTAGATAAACTATTTTCACTTGAAATATGTGTTTTCTTAGGATATTGTAAGTTATTCAGTTTGGTTAAAAACAAGATGTCTTGCTCTGAAACTGTGTATAAGCTGATTACAATGCATAAAGACCCTGTTTCGTTGTGGTTAGAGGTGTACAAAGAGAGTTGCAATTACTTTAAATTGTCATACTAGAAACAACTTGTTTCTCCCCTGTATAAACTCTTTTCACTTGAAATATGTCTTTTCTTCGGATATTGTAAGTTATTCAGTTTGGATAAAAACAAGATGTCTTGCTCTGAAACGCTGTATAAGCCGATTACAATGCATAGAAACCCTGTTTCGTTGTGGTTAGAGGTGTACAAACAGAGTTGCAATTACTTTAAATGGTCATATTACAAACAACTTGTTCTCCCCTGCTATAAACTCTTTTCATTTGAAACATGTGTTTTCTTAGGATATTGTAAGTTATTCAGTTTGGTTAAAAACAAGTTGTCTTGCTCTGAAACGCTGTATAAGCCGCTTACAATGCATAGAAACCCTGTTTCATGTGGTTATAGGTGTACAAAAAGAGTTGCAATTACTTTCAAGGGTCATATTAGAACCATGTTAAAACAACTTGTTCTCCCCTAGATAAACTATTTTCACTTGAAATATGTGTTTTCTTAGGATATTGTAAGTTATTCAGTTTGGTTAAAAACAAGATGTCTTGCTCTGAAACTGTGTATAAGCTGATTACAATGCATAAAGACCCTGTTTCGTTGTGGTTAGAGGTCTACCAACAGAGTTGCAATTACTTTAAATGTTCATATTACAAACAACTTGTTCTCCCCTGCTATAAACTCTTTTCATTTGAAATATGTGTTTTCTTAGGATATTGTAAGTTATTCAGTTTGGTTAAAAACAAGATGTCTTGCTCTGAAACGCTGTATAAGCCGCTTACAATGGATAGAAGCTCTGTTTCTTTGTGGTTAGAGGTGTACAAAGAGAGTTGCAATTACTTTAAATTGTCATACTAGAAACAACTTGTTTCTCCCCTGTATAAACTCTTTTCACTTGAAATATGTCTTTTCTTCGGATATTGTAAGTTATTCAGTTTGGATAAAAACAAGATGTCTTGCTCTGAAACGCTGTATAAGCCGATTACAATGCATAGAAACCCTGTTTCGTTGTGGTTAGAGGTGTACAAACAGAGTTGCAATTACTTTAAATGTTCATATTACAAACAACTTGTTCTCCCCTGCTATAAACTCTTTTCATTTGAAATATGTGTTTTCTTAGGATATTGTAAGTTATTCAGTTTGGTTAAAAACAAGATGTCTTGCTCTGAAACGCTGTATAAGCCGCTTACAATGCATAGAAACCCTGTTTCATGTGGTTATAGGTGTACAAACAGAGTTGCAATTACTTTCAAGGGTCATATTACAACCATGTTAAAACAACTTGTTCTCCCCTAGATAAACTATTTTCACTTGAAATATGTGTTTTCTTAGGATATTGTAAGTTATTCAGTTTGGTTAAAAACAAGATGTCTTGCTCTGAAACGGTGTATAAGCTGATTACAATGCATAGAAACCCTGTTTCGTTGTAGTTAGACATGTACAAAGAGAGTTGCAATTACTTTAAATTGTCATACTAGAAACAACTTGGTTCTCCCCTGTATAAACTCTTTTCACTGGAAATATGTGTTTTCTTAGGATATTGTAAGTTATTCAGTTTGGTTAAAAACAAGATGTCTTGCTCTGAAACGCTGTATAAGCAGATTACAATGCATAGAAGCTCTGTTTCTTTGTGGTTAGAAGTGTATAAACAGAGTTGCAATTACTTTAAATTGACATATTAGAAACAATTGTTTCTCCCATGTATAAACTATTTTCACTCGAAATATGTGTTTTCTTAGGATATTGTAAGTTATTCAGTTTGGTTAAAAAAAAGATGTCTTGCTCTGAAACTCTGTATAAGTCGATTACAATGCATAGAAACCCTGTTTCGTTGTGGTTAGAGGTGTACAAACAGAGTTGCAATTACTTTAAATGGTCATGTTACAAACAACTTGTTTCTCCCCTGGATAAACTCTTTTCACTTGAAATATGTCTGTTCTTAGGATATTGTAAGTTAATCAGTTTGGTTAAAAACAAAATTTCTTGCTCTGAAACTATGTATAAGACAATTATAATGCGTGGAAACGTTGCCTCCTTGTGGTTAGAGGTGTAAAAACAGAGTTGCAATTACTTTAAATGGTCATATTACAAACAACTTGTTCTCCCCTGCTATAAACTCTTTTCATTTGAAACATGTGTTTTCTTAGGATATTGTAAGTTATTCAGTTTGGTTAAAAACAAGTTGTCTTGCTCTGAAACGCTGTATAAGCCGCTTACAATGCATAGAAACCCTGTTTCATGTGGTTATAGGTGTACAAAAAGAGTTGCAATTACTTTCAAGGGTCATATTAGAACCATGTTAAAACAACTTGTTCTCCACTAGATAAACTATTTTCACTTGAAATATGTGTTTTCTTAGGATATTGTAAGTTATTCAGTTTGGTTAAAAACAAGATGTCTTGCTCTGAAACTGTGTATAAGCTGATTACAATGCATAAAGACCCTGTTTCGTTGTGGTTAGAGGTCTACCAACAGAGTTGCAATTACTTTAAATGTTCATATTACAAACAACTTGTTCTCCCCTGCTATAAACTCTTTTCATTTGAAATATGTGTTTTCTTAGGATATTGTAAGTTATTCAGTTTGGTTAAAAACAAGATGTCTTGCTCTGAAACGCTGTATAAGCCGCTTACAATGGATAGAAGCTCTGTTTCTTTGTGGTTAGAGGTGTACAAAGAGAGTTGCAATTACTTTAAATTGTCATACTAGAAACAACTTGTTTCTCCCCTGTATAAACTCTTTTCACTTGAAATATGTCTTTTCTTCGGATATTGTAAGTTATTCAGTTTGGATAAAAACAAGATGTCTTGCTCTGAAACGCTGTATAAGCCGATTACAATGCATAGAAACCCTGTTTCGTTGTGGTTAGAGGTGTACAAACAGAGTTGCAATTACTTTAAATGTTCATATTACAAACAACTTGTTCTCCCCTGCTATAAACTCTTTTCATTTGAAATATGTGTTTTCTTAGGATATTGTAAGTTATTCAGTTTGGTTAAAAACAAGATGTCTTGCTCTGAAACGCTGTATAAGCCGCTTACAATGCATAGAAACCCTGTTTCATGTGGTTATAGGTGTACAAACAGAGTTGCAATTACTTTCAAGGGTCATATTACAACCATGTTAAAACAACTTGTTCTCCCCTAGATAAACTATTTTCACTTGAAATATGTGTTTTCTTAGGATATTGTAAGTTATTCAGTTTGGTTAAAAACAAGATGTCTTGCTCTGAAACGGTGTATAAGCTGATTACAATGCATAGAAACCCTGTTTCGTTGTAGTTAGACATGTACAAAGAGAGTTGCAATTACTTTAAATTGTCATACTAGAAACAACTTGGTTCTCCCCTGTATAAACTCTTTTCACTGGAAATATGTGTTTTCTTAGGATATTGTAAGTTATTCAGTTTGGTTAAAAACAAGATGTCTTGCTCTGAAACGCTGTATAAGCAGATTACAATGCATAGAAGCTCTGTTTCTTTGTGGTTAGAAGTGTATAAACAGAGTTGCAATTACTTTAAATTGACATATTAGAAACAATTGTTTCTCCCATGTATAAACTATTTTCACTCGAAATATGTGTTTTCTTAGGATATTGTAAGTTATTCAGTTTGGTTAAAAAAAAGATGTCTTGCTCTGAAACTCTGTATAAGTCGATTACAATGCATAGAAACCCTGTTTCGTTGTGGTTAGAGGTGTACAAACAGAGTTGCAATTACTTTAAATGGTCATGTTACAAACAACTTGTTTCTCCCCTGGATAAACTCTTTTCACTTGAAATATGTCTGTTCTTAGGATATTGTAAGTTAATCAGTTTGGTTAAAAACAAAATTTCTTGCTCTGAAACTATGTATAAGACAATTATAATGCGTGGAAACGTTGCCTCCTTGTGGTTAGAGGTGTAAAAACAGATTTGCAATTACTTTCAAGGGTCACATTAGAATCATGTTAAAACAACTTGTTCTCCCCTAGATAAACTCTTTTCACTTGAAATATGTCTTTTCTTAGGATATTGTAAGTTATTCAGTTTGGTTAAAAACAAGATGTCTTGCTCTGAAACTCTGTATAAGCCGATTACAATGCATAGAAGCTCTGTTTCTTTGTGGTTAGAAGTGTATAAACAGAGTTGCAATTACTTTAAATTGACATATTAGAAACAATTGTTTCTCCCATGTATAAACTCTTTTCACTCGAAATATGTGTTTTCTTAGGATATTGTAAGTTATTCAGTTTGGATAAAAACAAGATGTCTTGCTCTGAAACGCTGTATAAGCCGATTACAATGCATAGAAACCCTGTTTCGTTGTGGTTAGAGGTGTACAAACAGAGTTGCAATTACTTTAAATGGTCATATTACAAACAACTTGTTCTCCCCTGCTATAAACTCTTTTCATTTGAAACATGTGATTTCTTAGGATATTGTAAGTTATTCAGTTTGGTTAAAAACAAGTTGTCTTGCTCTGAAACGCTGTATACGCCGCTTACAATGCATAGAAACCCTGTTTCATGTGGTTATAGGTGTACAAACAGAGTTGCAATTACTTTCAAGGGTCATATTAGAACCATGTTAAAACAACTTGTTCTCCCCTAGATAAACTATTTTCACTTGAAATATGTGTTTTCTTAGGATATTGTAAGTTATTCAGTTTGGTTAAAAAAAAGATGTCTTGCTCTGAAACTCTGTATAAGTCGATTACAATGCATAGAAACCCTGTTTCGTTGTGGTTAGAGGTGTACAAACAGAGTTGCAATTACTTTAAATGGTCATGTTACAAACAACTTGTTTCTCCCCTAGATAAACTATTTTCACTTGAAATATGTGTTTTCTTAGGATATTGTAAGTTATTCAGTTTGGTTAAAAACAAGATGTCTTGCTCTGAAACGCTGTATAAGCAGATTACAATGCATAGAATCCCTGTTTCGTTGTGGTTAGAGGTGTACAAACAGAGTTGCAATTACTTTAAATGGTCATGTTACAAACAACTTGTTTCTCCCCTGGATAAACTTTTTTCACTTGAAATATGTCTTTTCTTAGGATATTGTAAGTTATTCAGTTTGGTTAAAAACAAGATGTCTTGCTCTGAAACTCTGTATAAGCCGATTACAATGCATAGAAGCTCTGTTTCTTTGTGGTTAGAAGTGTATAAACAGAGTTGCAATTACTTTCAAGGGTCATATTACAACCATGTTAAAACAACTTGTTCTCCCCTAGATAAACTATTTTCACTTGAAATATGTGTTTTCTTAGGATATTGTAAGTTATTCAGTTTGGTTAAAAACAAGATGTCTTGCTCTGAAACGGTGTATAAGCTGATTACAATGCATAGAAACCCTGTTTCGTTGTAGTTAGACGTGTACAAAGAGAGTTGCAATTACTTTAAATTGTCATACTAGAAACAACTTGTTTCTCCCCTGTATAAACTCTTTTCACTGGAAATATGTGTTTTCTTAGGATATTGTAAGTTATTCAGTTTGGTTAAAAACAAGATGTCTTGCTCTGAAACGTTGTATAAGCAGATTACAATGCATTGAAACCCTGTTTCGTTGTGGGTAGAGGTGTACAAACAGAGTTGCAATTACTTTAAATTGTCATATTACAAACAACTTGTTCTTCTCTGCTATAAACTCTTTTCATTTGAAATATGTGTTTTCTTAGTATATTGTAAGTTATTCAGTTTGGTTAAAAACAAGATGTCTTGCTCTGAAACTCTGTATAAGCCGATTACAATGCATAGAAGCTCTATTTCTTTGTGGTTAGAAGTGTATAAACAGAGTTGCAATTACTTTAAATTGACATATTAGAAACAATTGTTTCTCCCACGTATAAACTCTTTTCACTCGAAATATGTGTTTTCTTAGGATATTGTAAGTTATTCAGTTTAGTTAAAAAAAAGATGTCTTGCTCTGAAACTCTGTATAAGTCGATTACAATGCATAGAAACCCTGTTTCGTTGTGGTTAGAGGTGTACAAACAGAGTTGCAATTACTTTAAATGGTCATGTTACAAACAACTTGTTTCTCCCCTGGATAAACTCTTTTCACTTGAAATATGTCTGTTCTTAGGATATTGTAAGTTAATCAGTTTGGTTAAAAACAAAATTTCTTGCTCTGAAACTATGTATAAGACAATTATAATGCGTGGAAACATTGCCTCCTTGTGGTTAGAGGTGTAAAAACAGAGTTGCAATTACTTTCAAGGGTCACATTAGAATCATGTTAAAACAACTTGTTCTCCCCTAGATAAACTCTTTTCACTTGAAATATGTCTTTTCTTAGGATATTGTAAGTTATTCAATTTGGTTAAAAACAAGATGTCTTGCTCTGAAACGCTGTATAAGCCGCTTACAATGGATAGAAGCTCTGTTTCTTTGTGGTTAGAGGTGTACAAAGAGAGTTGCAATTACTTTAAATTGTCATACTAGAAACAACTTGTTTCTCCCCTGTATAAACTCTTTTCACTTGAAATATGTCTTTTCTTAGGATATTGTAAGTTATTCAGTTTGGATAAAAACAAGATGTCTTGCTCTGAAACGCTGTATAAGCCGATTACAATGAATAGAAACCCTGTTTCGTTGTGGTTAGAGGTGTACAAACAGAGTTGCAATTACTTTAAATGGTCATATTACAAACAACTTGTTCTCCCCTGCTATAAACTCTTTTCATTTGAAATATGTGTTTTCTTAGGATATTGTAAGTTATTCAGTTTGGTTAAAAACAAGATGTCTTGCTCTGAAACGCTGTATAAGCCGCGTACAATGCATAGAAACCCTGTTTCATGTGGTTATAGGTGTACAAACAGAGTTGCAATTACTTTCAAGGGTCATATTAGAACCATGTTAAAACAACTTGTTCTCCCCTAGATAAACTATTTTCACTTGAAATATGTGTTTTCTTAGGATATTGTAAGTTATTCAGTTTGGTTAAAAACAAGATGTCTTGCTCTGAAACGGTGTATAAGCTGATTACAATGCATAAAGACCCTGTTTCGTTGTGGTTAGAGGTCTACCAACAGAGTTGCAATTACTTTAAACGGTCATATTACGAACAACTTGTTTCTCCCCTGGATAAACTCTTTTCACTTGAAATATGTCTTTTCTTAGGATATTGTAAGTTATTCAGTTTGGTTAAAAACAAGATGTCTTGCTCTGAAACGGTGTATAAGTTGATTACAATGCATAGAAGCTCTTTTTCTTTGTGGTTAGAGGTCTACCAACAGAGTTGCAATTACTTTAAATGTTCATATTACAAACAACTTGTTCTCCCCTGCTATAAACTCTTTTCATTTGAAATATGTGTTTTCTTAGGATATTGTAAGTTATTCAGTTTGGTTAAAAACAAGATGTCTTGCTCTGAAACGCTGTATAAGCAGATTACAATGCATAGAATCCCTGTTTCGTTGTGGTTAGAGGTCTACCAACAGAGTTGCAATTACTTTAAACGGTCATATTACGAACAACTTGTTTCTCCCCTGGATAAACTCTTTTCACTTGAAATATGTCTTTTCTTAGGATATTGTAAGTTATTCAGTTTGGTTAAAAACAAGATGTCTTGCTCTGAAACTCTGTATAAGCCGATTACAATGCATTGAAGCTCTGTTTCTTTGTGGTTAGAAGTGTATAAACAGAGTTGCAATTACTTTAAATTGACATATTAGAAACAATTGTTTCTCCCATGTATAAACTCTTTTCATTTGAAATATGTGTTTTCTTAGGATATTGTAAATTATTCAGTTTGGTTAAAAACAAGATGTCTTGCTCTGAAACGCTGTATAAGTCGATAACAATGCATAGAAACCCTGTTTCATGTGGTTAGAGGTGTACAAACAGAGTTGCAATTACTTTCAAGGGTCATATTAGAACCATGTTAAAACAACTTGTTCTCCCCTAGATAAACTATTTTCACTTGAAATATGTGTTTTCTTAGGATATTGTAAGTTATTCAGTTTGGTTAAAAACAAGATGTCTTGCTCTGAAACGGTGTATAAGCTGATTACAATGCATAGAAACCCTGTTTCGTTGTAGTTAGACGTGTACAAAGAGAGTTGCAATTACTTTAAATTGTCATACTAGAAACAACTTGTTTCTCCCCTGTATAGACTCTTTTCACTGGAAATATGTGTTTTCTTAGGATATTGTAAGTTATTCAGTTTGGTTAAAAACAAGATGTCTTGCTCTGAAACGCTGTATAAGCAGATTACAATGCATAGAAGCTCTGTTTCTTTATCGTTAGATGTGTATAAACAGAGTTGCAATTACTTTAAATTGACATATTAGAAACAACTTGTTTCTCCCATGTATAAACTCTTTTCACTCGAAATATGTGTTTTCTTAGGATATTGTAAGTTATTCAGTTTGGTTAAAAACAAGATGTCTTGCTCTGAAACAGTGTATAAACCGATTACAATGCATTGAAACCCTGTTTCGTTGTGGGTAGAGGTGTACAAACAGAGTTGCAATTACTTTAAATTGTCATATTACAAACAACTTGTTCTCCTCTGCTATAAACTCTTTTCATTTGAAATATGTGTTTTCTTAGTATATTGTAAGTTATTCAGTTTGGTTAAAAACAAGATGTCTTGCTCTGAAACTCTGTATAAGCCGATTACAATGCATAGAAGCTCTGTTTCTTTGTGGTTAGAAGTGTATAAACAGAGTTGCAATTACTTTAAATTGACATATTAGAAACAATTGTTTCTCCTATGTATAAACTCTTTTCACTCGAAATATGTGTTTTCTTAGGATATTGTAAGTTATTCAGTTTGGTTAAAAAAAAGATGTCTTGCTCTGAAACTCTGTATAAGTCGATTACAATGCATAGAAACCCTGTTTCGTTGTGGTTAGAGGTGTACAAACAGAGTTGCAATTACTTTAAATGGTCATGTTACAAACAACTTGTTTCTCCCCTGGATAAACTCTTTTCACTTGAAATATGTCTGTTCTTAGGATATTGTAAGTTAATCAGTTTGGTTAAAAACAAAATTTCTTGCTCTGAAACTATGTATAAGACAATTATAATGCGTGGAAACATTGCCTCCTTGTGGTTAGAGGTGTAAAAACAGAGTTGCAATTACTTTCAAGGGTCACATTAGAATCATGTTAAAACAACTTGTTCTCCCCTAGATAAACTCTTTTCACTTGAAATATTTCTTTTCTTAGGATATTGTAAGTTATTCAGTTTGGTTAAAAACAAGATGTCTTGCTCTGAAACGCTGTATAAGCCGCTTACAATGGATAGAAGCTCTGTTTCTTTGTGGTTAGAGGTGTACAAAGAGAGTTGCAATTACTTTAAATTGTCATACTAGAAACAACTTGTTTCTCCCCTGTATAAACTCTTTTCACTTGAAATATGTCTTTTCTTAGGATATTGTAAGTTATTCAGTTTGGATAAAAACAAGATGTCTTGCTCTGAAACGCTGTATAAGCCGATTACAATGCATAGAAACCCTGTTTCGTTGTGGTTAGAGGTGTACAAACAGAGTTGCAATTACTTTAAATGGTCATATTACAAACAACTTGTTCTCCCCTGCTATAAACTCTTTTCATTTGAAATATGTGTTTTCTTAGGATATTGTAAGTTATTCAGTTTGGTTAAAAACAAGATGTCTTGCTCTGAAACGCTGTATAAGCCGCTTACAATGCATAGAAACCCTGTTTCATGTGGTTATAGGTGTACAAACAGAGTTGCAATTACTTTCAAGGGTCATATTAGAACCATGTTAAAACAACTTGTTCTCCCCTAGATAAACTATTTTCACTTGAAATATGTGTTTTCTTAGGATATTGTAAGTTATTCAGTTTGGTTAAAAACAAGATGTCTTGCTCTGAAACGGTGTATAAGCTGATTACAATGCATAAAGACCCTGTTTCGTTGTGGTTAGAGGTCTACCAACAGAGTTGCAATTACTTTAAATGTTCATATTACAAACAACTTGTTCTCCCCTGCTATAAACTCTTTTCATTTGAAATATGTGTTTTCTTAGGATATTGTAAGTTATTCAGTTTGGTTAAAAACAAGATGTCTTGCTCTGAAACGCTGTATAAGCAGATTACAATGCATAGAATCCCTGTTTCGTTGTGGTTAGAGGTCTACCAACAGAGTTGCAATTACTTTAAACGGTCATATTACGAACAACTTGTTTCTCCCCTGGATAAACTCTTTTCACTTGAAATATGTCTTTTCTTAGGATATTGTAAGTTATTCAGTTTGGTTAAAAACAAGATGTCTTGCTCTGAAACTCTGTATAAGCCGATTACAATGCATTGAAGCTCTGTTTCTTTGTCGTTAGAAGTGTATAAACAGAGTTGCAATTACTTTAAATTGACATATTAGAAACAATTGTTTCTCCCATGTATAAACTCTTTTCATTTGAAATATGTGTTTTCTTAGGATATTGTAAGTTATTCAGTTTGGTTAAAAACAAGATGTCTTGCTCTGAAACGCTGTATAAGTCGATAACAATGCATAGAAACCCTGTTTCATGTGGTTAGAGGTGTACAAACAGAGTTGCAATTACTTTCAAGGGTCATATTAGAACCATGTTAAAACAACTTGTTCTCCCCTAGATAAACTATTTTCACTTGAAATATGTGTTTTCTTAGGATATTGTAAGTTATTCAGTTTGGTTAAAAACAAGATGTCTTGCTCTGAAACGGTGTATAAGCTGATTACAATGCATAGAAACCCTGTTTCGTTGTAGTTAGACGTGTACAAAGAGAGTTGCAATTACTTTAAATTGTCATACTAGAAAAAACTTGTTTCTCCCCTGTATAAACTCTTTTCACTGGAAATATGTGTTTTCTTAGGATATTGTAAGTTATTCAGTTTGGTTAAAAACAAGATGTCTTGCTCTGAAACGCTGTATAAGCAGATTACAATGCATAGGCTCTGTTTCTTTATGGTTAGATGTGTATAAACAGAGTTGCAATTACTTTAAATTGACATATTAGAAACAACTTGTTTCTCCCATGTATAAACTCTTTTCACTCGAAATATGTGTTTTCTTAGGATATTGTAAGTTATTCAGTTTGGTTAAAAACAAGATGTCTTGCTCTGAAACAGTGTATAAACCGATTACAATGCATTGAAACACTGTTTCGTTGTGGGTAGAGGTGTACAAACAGAGTTGCAATTACTTTAAATTGTCATATTACAAACAACTTGTTCTCCTCTGCTATAAACTCTTTTCATTTGAAATATGTGTTTTCTTAGTATATTGTAAGTTATTCAGTTTGGTTAAAAACAAGATGTCTTGCTCTGAAACTCTGTATAAGCCGATTACAATGCATAGAAGCTCTGTTTCTTTGTGGTTAGAAGTGTATAAACAGAGTTGCAATTACTTTAAATTGACATATTAGAAACAATTGTTTCTCCTATGTATAAACTCTTTTCACTCGAAATATGTGTTTTCTTAGGATATTGTAAGTTATTCAATTTGGTTAAAAAAAAGATGTCTTGCTCTGAAACTCTGTATAAGTCGATTACAATGCATAGAAACCCTGTTTCGTTGTGGTTAGAGGTGTACAAACAGAGTTGCAATTACTTTAAATGGTCATGTTACAAACAACTTGTTTCTCCCCTGGATAAACTCTTTTCACTTGAAATATGTCTGTTCTTAGGATATTGTAAGTTAATCAGTTTGGTTAAAAACAAAATTTCTTGCTCTGAAACTATGTATAAGACAATTATAATGCGTGGAAACATTGCCTCCTTGTGGTTAGAGGTGTAAAAACAGAGTTGCAATTACTTTAAATTGTCATATTACAAACAACTTGTTCTCCTCTGCTATAAACTCTTTTCATTTGAAATATGTGTTTTCTTAGTATATTGTAAGTTATTCAGTTTGGTTAAAAACAAGATGTCTTGCTCTGAAACGCTGTATAAGCCGATTACAATGCATAGAAACCCTGTTTCGTTGTGGTTAGAGGTGTACAAACAGAGCTGCAATTACTTTAAATTGTCATACTAGAAACAACTTGTTTCTCCCCTGTATAAACTCTTTTCACTTGAAATATGTCTTTTCTTAGGATATTGTAAGTTATTCAGTTTGGATAAAAACAAGATGTCTTGCTCTGAAACGCTGTATAAGCCGATTACAATGCATAGAAACCCTGTTTCGTTGTGGTTAGAGGTGTACAAACAGAGTTGCAATTACTTTCAAGGGTCATATTAGAACCATGTTAAAACAACTTGTTCTCCCCTAGATAAACTATTTTCACTTGAAATATGTGTTTTCTTAGGATATTGTAAGTTATTCAGTTTGGTTAAAAACAAGATGTCTTGCTCTGAAACGGTGTATAAGTTGATTACAATGCATAGAAGCTCTGTTTCTTTGTGGTTAGAGGTCTACCAACAGAGTTGCAATTACTTTAAATGTTCATATTACAAACAACTTGTTCTCCCCTGCTATAAACTCTTTTCATTTGAAATATGTGTTTTCTTAGGATATTGTAAGTTATTCAGTTTGGTTAAAAACAAGATGTCTTGCTCTGAAACGCTGTATAAGCCGCTTACAATGGATAGAAGCTCTGTTTCTTTGTGGTTAGAGGTGTACAAAGAGAGTTGCAATTACTTTAAATTGTCATACTAGAAACAACTTGTTTCTCCCCTGTATAAACTCTTTTCACTTGAAATATGTCTTTTCTTCGGATATTGTAAGTTATTCAGTTTGGATAAAAACAAGATGTCTTGCTCTGAAACGCTGTATAAGCCGATTACAATGCATAGAAACCCTGTTTCGTTGTGGTTAGAGGTGTACAAACAGAGTTGCAATTACTTTAAATGGTCATATTACAAACAACTTGTTCTCCCCTGCTATAAACTCTTTTCATTTGAAACATGTGTTTTCTTAGGATATTGTAAGTTATTCAGTTTGGTTAAAAACAAGTTGTCTTGCTCTGAAACGCTGTATAAGCCGCTTACAATGCATAGAAACCCTGTTTCATGTGGTTATAGGTGTACAAACAGAGTTGCAATTACTTTCAAGGGTCATATTAGAACCATGTTAAAACAACTTGTTCTCCCCTAGATAAACTATTTTCACTTGAAATATGTGTTTTCTTAGGATATTGTAAGTTATTCAGTTTGGTTAAAAACAAGATGTCTTGCTCTGAAACGGTGTATAAGCTGATTACAATGCATAAAGACCCTGTTTCGTTGTGGTTAGAGGTCTACCAACAGAGTTGCAATTACTTTAAATGTTCATATTACAAACAACTTGTTCTCCCCTGCTATAAACTCTTTTCATTTGAAATATGTGTTTTCTTAGGATATTGTAAGTTATTCAGTTTGGTTAAAAACAAGATGTCTTGCTCTGAAACGCTGTATAAGCCGCTTACAATGCATAGAAACCCTGTTTCATGTGGTTATAGGTGTACAAACAGAGTTGCAATTACTTTCAAGGGTCATATTACAACCATGTTAAAACAACTTGTTCTCCCCTAGATAAACTATTTTCACTTGAAATATGTGTTTTCTTAGGATATTGTAAGTTATTCAGTTTGGTTAAAAACAAGATGTCTTGCTCTGAAACGGTGTATAAGCTGATTACAATGCATAGAAACCCTGTTTCGTTGTAGTTAGACATGTCCAAAGAGAGTTGCAATTACTTTAAATTGTCATACTAGAAACAACTTGGTTCTCCCCTGTATAAACTCTTTTCACTGGAAATATGTGTTTTCTTAGGATATTGTAAGTTATTCAGTTTGGTTAAAAACAAGATGTCTTGCTCTGAAACGCTGTATAAGCAGATTACAATGCATAGAAGCTCTGTTTCTTTGTGGTTAGAAGTGTATAAACAGAGTTGCAATTACTTTAAATTGACATATTAGAAACAATTGTTTCTCCCATGTATAAACTATTTTCACTCGAAATATGTGTTTTCTTAGGATATTGTAAGTTATTCAGTTTGGTTAAAAAAAAGATGTCTTGCTCTGAAACTCTGTATAAGTCGATTACAATGCATAGAAACCCTGTTTCGTTGTGGTTAGAGGTCTACCAACAGAGTTGCAATTACTTTAAATGGTCATATTACGAACAACTTGTTTCTCCCCTGGATAAACTCTTTTCACTTGAAATATGTCTTTTCTTAGGATATTGTAAGTTATTCAGTTTGGTTAAAAACAAGATGTCTTGCTCTGAAACGGTGTATAAGTTGATTACAATGCATAGAAGCTCTGTTTCTTTGTGGTTAGAGGTCTACCAACAGAGTTGCAATTACTTTAAATTGTCATACTAGAAACAACTTGTTTCTCCCCTGTATAAACTCTTTTCACTTGAAATATGTCTTTTCTTCGGATATTGTAAGTTATTCAGTTTGGATAAAAACAAGATGTCTTGCTCTGAAACGCTGTATAAGCCGATTACAATGCATAGAAACCCTGTTTCGTTGTGGTTAGAGGTGTACAAACAGAGTTGCAATTACTTTAAATGGTCATATTACAAACAACTTGTTCTCCCCTGCTATAAACTCTTTTCATTTGAAACATGTGTTTTCTTAGGATATTGTAAGTTATTCAGTTTGGTTAAAAACAAGTTGTCTTGCTCTGAAACGCTGTATAAGCCGCTTACAATGCATAGAAACCCTGTTTCATGTGGTTATAGGTGTACAAACAGAGTTGCAATTACTTTCAAGGGTCATATTAGAACCATGTTAAAACAACTTGTTCTCCCCTAGATAAACTATTTTCACTTGAAATATGTGTTTTCTTAGGATATTGTAAGTTATTCAGTTTGGTTAAAAACAAGATGTCTTGCTCTGAAACGGTGTATAAGCTGATTACAATGCATAAAGACCCTGTTTCGTTGTGGTTAGAGGTCTACCAACAGAGTTGCAATTACTTTAAATGTTCATATTACAAACAACTTGTTCTCCCCTGCTATAAACTCTTTTCATTTGAAATATGTGTTTTCTTAGGATATTGTAAGTTATTCAGTTTGGTTAAAAACAAGATGTCTTGCTCTGAAACGCTGTATAAGCCGCTTACAATGCATAGAAACCCTGTTTCATGTGGTTATAGGTGTACAAACAGAGTTGCAATTACTTTCAAGGGTCATATTACAACCATGTTAAAACAACTTGTTCTCCCCTAGATAAACTATTTTCACTTGAAATATGTGTTTTCTTAGGATATTGTAAGTTATTCAGTTTGGTTAAAAACAAGATGTCTTGCTCTGAAACGGTGTATAAGCTGATTACAATGCATTAAAACCCTGTTTCGTTGTGGTTAGAGGTCTACCAACAGAGTTGCAATTACTTTAAATGGTCATATTACGAACAACTTGTTTCTCCCCTGGATAAACTCTTTTCACTTGAAATATGTCTTTTCTTAGGATATTGTAAGTTATTCAGTTTGGTTAAAAGCAAGATGTCTTGCTCTGAAACGGTGTATAAGTTGATTACAATGCATAGAAGCTCTGTTTCTTTGTGGTTAGAGGTCTACCAACAGAGTTGCAATTACTTTAAATGTTCATATTACAAACAACTTGTTCTCCCCTGCTATAAACTCTTTTCATTTGAAACATTTGTTTTCTTAGGATATTGTAAGTTATTCAGTTTGGTTAAAAACAAGTTGTCTTGCTCTGAAACGCTGTATAAGCCGCTTACAATGCATAGAAACCCTGTTTCATGTGGTTATAGGTGTACAAACAGAGTTGCAATTACTTTCAAGGGTCATATTAGAACCATGTTAAAACAACTTGTTCTCCCCTAGATAAACTATTTTCACTTGAAATATGTGTTTTCTTAGGATATTGTAAGTTATTCAGTTTGGTTAAAAACAAGATGTCTTGCTCTGAAACGGTGTATAAGCTGATTACAATGCATAAAGACCCTGTTTCGTTGTGGTTAGAGGTCTACCAACAGAGTTGCAATTACTTTAAATGTTCATATTACAAACAACTTGTTCTCCCCTGCTATAAACTCTTTTCATTTGAAATATGTGTTTTCTTAGGATATTGTAAGTTATTCAGTTTGGTTAAAAACAAGATGTCTTGCTCTGAAACGCTGTATAAGCCGCTTACAATGCATAGAAACCCTGTTTCATGTGGTTATAGGTGTACAAACAGAGTTGCAATTACTTTCAAGGGTCATATTACAACCATGTTAAAACAACTTGTTCTCCCCTAGATAAACTATTTTCACTTGAAATATGTGTTTTCTTAGGATATTGTAAGTTATTCAGTTTGGTTAAAAACAAGATGTCTTGCTCTGAAACGGTGTATAAGCTGATTACAATGCATAGAAACCCTGTTTCGTTGTAGTTAGACATGTACAAAGAGAGTTGCAATTACTTTAAATTGTCATACTAGAAACAACTTGGTTCTCCCCTGTATAAACTCTTTTCACTGGAAATATGTGTTTTCTTAGGATATTGTAAGTTATTCAGTTTGGTTAAAAACAAGATGTCTTGCTCTGAAACGCTGTATAAGCAGATTACAATGCATAGAAGCTCTGTTTCTTTGTGGTTAGAAGTGTATAAACAGAGTTGCAATTACTTTAAATTGACATATTAGAAACAATTGTTTCTCCCATGTATAAACTATTTTCACTCGAAATATGTGTTTTCTTAGGATATTGTAAGTTATTCAGTTTGGTTAAAAAAAAGATGTCTTGCTCTGAAACTCTGTATAAGTCGATTACAATGCATAGAAACCCTGTTTCGTTGTGGTTAGAGGTCTACCAACAGAGTTGCAATTACTTTAAATGGTCATATTACGAACAACTTGTTTCTCCCCTGGATAAACTCTTTTCACTTGAAATATGTCTTTTCTTAGGATATTGTAAGTTATTCAGTTTGGTTAAAAACAAGATGTCTTGCTCTGAAACGGTGTATAAGTTGATTACAATGCATAGAAGCTCTGTTTCTTTGTGGTTAGAGGTCTACCAACAGAGTTGCAATTACTTTAAATGTTCATATTACAAACAACTTGTTCTCCCCTGCTATAAACTCTTTTCATTTGAAATATGTGTTTTCTTAGGATATTGTAAGTTATTCAGTTTGGTTAAAAACAAGATGTCTTGCTCTGAAACGCTGTATAAGCCGCTTACAATGGATAGAAGCTCTGTTTCTTTGTGGTTAGAGGTGTACAAAGAGAGTTGCAATTACTTTAAATTGTCATACTAGAAACAACTTGTTTCTCCCCTGTATAAACTCTTTTCACTTGAAATATGTCTTTTCTTCGGATATTGTAAGTTATTCAGTTTGGATAAAAACAAGATGTCTTGCTCTGAAACGCTGTATAAGCCGATTACAATGCATAGAAACCCTGTTTCGTTGTGGTTAGAGGTGTACAAACAGAGTTGCAATTACTTTAAATGGTCATATTACAAACAACTTGTTCTCCCCTGCTATAAACTCTTTTCATTTGAAACATGTGTTTTCTTAGGATATTGTAAGTTATTCAGTTTGGTTAAAAACAAGTTGTCTTGCTCTGAAACGCTGTATAAGCCGCTTACAATGCATAGAAACCCTGTTTCATGTGGTTATAGGTGTACAAACAGAGTTGCAATTACTTTCAAGGGTCATATTAGAACCATGTTAAAACAACTTGTTCTCCCCTAGATAAACTATTTTCACTTGAAATATGTGTTTTCTTAGGATATTGTAAGTTATTCAGTTTGGTTAAAAACAAGATGTCTTGCTCTGAAACGGTGTATAAGCTGATTACAATGCATAAAGACCCTGTTTCGTTGTGGTTAGAGGTCTACCAACAGAGTTGCAATTACTTTAAATGTTCATATTACAAACAACTTGTTCTCCCCTGCTATAAACTCTTTTCATTTGAAATATGTGTTTTCTTAGGATATTGTAAGTTATTCAGTTTGGTTAAAAACAAGATGTCTTGCTCTGAAACGCTGTATAAGCCGCTTACAATGCATAGAAACCCTGTTTCATGTGGTTATAGGTGTACAAACAGAGTTGCAATTACTTTCAAGGGTCATATTACAACCATGTTAAAACAACTTGTTCTCCCCTAGATAAACTATTTTCACTTGAAATATGTGTTTTCTTAGGATATTGTAAGTTATTCAGTTTGGTTAAAAACAAGATGTCTTGCTCTGAAACGGTGTATAAGCTGATTACAATGCATAAAGACCCTGTTTCGTTGTGGTTAGAGGTCTACCAACAGAGTTGCAATTACTTTAAATGTTCATATTACAAACAACTTGTTCTCCCCTGCTATAAACTCTTTTCATTTGAAATATGTGTTTTCTTAGGATATTGTAAGTTATTCAGTTTGGTTAAAAACAAGATGTCTTGCTCTGAAACGCTGTATAAGCCGCTTACAATGCATAGAAACCCTGTTTCATGTGGTTATAGGTGTACAAACAGAGTTGCAATTACTTTCAAGGGTCATATTACAACCATGTTAAAACAACTTGTTCTCCCCTAGATAAACTATTTTCACTTGAAATATGTGTTTTCTTAGGATATTGTAAGTTATTCAGTTTGGTTAAAAACAAGATGTCTTGCTCTGAAACGGTGTATAAGCTGATTACAATGCATTAAAACCCTGTTTCGTTGTGGTTAGAGGTCTACCAACAGAGTTGCAATTACTTTAAATGGTCATATTACGAACAACTTGTTTCTCCCCTGGATAAACTCTTTTCACTTGAAATATGTCTTTTCTTAGGATATTGTAAGTTATTCAGTTTGGTTAAAAACAAGATGTCTTGCTCTGAAACGGTGTATAAGTTGATTACAATGCATAGAAGCTCTGTTTCTTTGTGGTTAGAGGTCTACCAACAGAGTTGCAATTACTCTAAATGTTCATATTACAAACAACTTGTTCTCCCCTGCTATAAACTCTTTTCATTTGAAATATGTGTTTTCTTAGGATATTGTAAGTTATTCAGTTTGGTTAAAAACAAGATGTCTTGCTCTGAAACGCTGTATAAGCCGCTTACAATGGATAGAAGCTCTGTTTCTTTGTGGTTAGAGGTGTACAAAGAGAGTTGCAATTACTTTAAATTGTCATACTACAAACAACTTGTTTCTCCCCTGTATAAACTCTTTTCACTTGAAATATGTCTTTTCTTCGGATATTGTAAGTTATTCAGTTTGGTTAAAAACAAGATGTCTTGCTCTGAAACGCTGTATAAGCCGCTTACAATGCATAGAAACCCTGTTTCATGTGGTTATAGGTGTACAAACAGAGTTGCAATTACTTTCAAGGGTCATATTAGAACCATGTTAAAACAACTTGTTCTCCCCTAGATAAACTATTTTCACTTGAAATATGTGTTTTCTTAGGATATTGTAAGTTATTCAGTTTGGTTAAAAACAAGATGTCTTGCTCTGAAACGGTGTATAAGCTGATTACAATGCATAAAGACCCTGTTTCGTTGTGGTTAGAGGTCTACCAACAGAGTTGCAATTACTTTAAATGTTCATATTACAAACAACTTGTTCTCCCCTGCTATAAACTCTTTTCATTTGAAATATGTGTTTTCTTAGGATATTGTAAGTTATTCAGTTTGGTTAAAAACAAGATGTCTTGCTCTGAAACGCTGTATAAGCCGCTTACAATGCATAGAAACCCTGTTTCATGTGGTTATAGGTGTACAAACAGAGTTGCAATTACTTTCAAGGGTCATATTACAACCATGTTAAAACAACTTGTTCTCCCCTAGATAAACTATTTTCACTTGAAATATGTGTTTTCTTAGGATATTGTAAGTTATTCAGTTTGGTTAAAAACAAGATGTCTTGCTCTGAAACGGTGTATAAGCTGATTACAATGCATAGAAACCCTGTTTCGTTGTAGTTAGACATGTACAAAGAGAGTTGCAATTACTTTAAATTGTCATACTAGAAACAACTTGGTTCTCCCCTGTATAAACTCTTTTCACTGGAAATATGTGTTTTCTTAGGATATTGTAAGCTATTCAGTTTGGTTAAAAACAAGATGTCTTGCTCTGAAACGCTGTATAAGCAGATTACAATGCATAGAAGCTCTGTCTCTTTGTGGTTAGAAGTGTATAAACAGAGTTGCAATTACTTTAAATTGACATATTAGAAACAATTGTTTCTCCCATGTATAAACTATTTTCACTCGAAATATGTGTTTTCTTAGGATATTGTAAGTTATTCAGTTTGGTTAAAAAAAAGATGTCTTGCTCTGAAACTCTGTATAAGTCGATTACAATGCATAGAAACCCTGTTTCGTTGTGGTTAGAGGTCTACCAACAGAGTTGCAATTACTTTAAATGGTCATATTACGAACAACTTGTTTCTCCCCTGGATAAACTCTTTTCACTTGAAATATGTCTTTTCTTAGGATATTGTAAGTTATTCAGTTTGGTTAAAAACAAGATGTCTTGCTCTGAAACGGTGTATAAGTTGATTACAATGCATAGAAGCTCTGTTTCTTTGTGGTTAGAGGTCTACCAACAGAGTTGCAATTACTTTAAATGTTCATATTACAAACAACTTGTTCTCCCCTGCTATAAACTCTTTTCATTTGAAATATGTGTTTTCTTAGGATATTGTAAGTTATTCAGTTTGGTTAAAAACAAGATGTCTTGCTCTGAAACGCTGTATAAGCCGCTTACAATGGATAGAAGCTCTGTTTCTTTGTGGTTAGAGGTGTACAAAGAGAGTTGCAATTACTTTAAATTGTCATACTAGAAACAACTTGTTTCTCCCCTGTATAAACTCTTTTCACTTGAAATATGTCTTTTCTTCGGATATTGTAAGTTATTCAGTTTGGATAAAAACAAGATGTCTTGCTCTGAAACGCTGTATAAGCCGATTACAATGCATAGAAACCCTGTTTCGTTGTGGTTAGAGGTGTACAAACAGAGTTGCAATTACTTTAAATGGTCATATTACAAACAACTTGTTCTCCCCTGCTATAAACTCTTTTCATTTGAAACATGTGTTTTCTTAGGATATTGTAAGTTATTCAGTTTGGTTAAAAACAAGTTGTCTTGCTCTGAAACGCTGTATAAGCCGCTTACAATGCATAGAAACCCTGTTTCATGTGGTTATAGGTGTACAAACAGAGTTGCAATTACTTTCAAGGGTCATATTAGAACCATGTTAAAACAACTTGTTCTCCCCTAGATAAACTATTTTCACTTGAAATATGTGTTTTCTTAGGATATTGTAAGTTATTCAGTTTGGTTAAAAACAAGATGTCTTGCTCTCAAACGGTGTATAAGCTGATTACAATGCATAAAGACCCTGTTTCGTTGTGGTTAGAGGTCTACCAACAGAGTTGCAATTACTTTAAATGTTCATATTACAAACAACTTGTTCTCCCCTGCTATAAACTCTTTTCATTTGAAATATGTGTTTTCTTAGGATATTGTAAGTTATTCAGTTTGGTTAAAAACAAGATGTCTTGCTCTGAAACGCTGTATAAGCCGCTTACAATGCATAGAAACCCTGTTTCATGTGGTTATAGGTGTACAAACAGAGTTGCAATTACTTTCAAGGGTCATATTACAACCATGTTAAAACAACTTGTTCTCCCCTAGATAAACTATTTTCACTTGAAATATGTGTTTTCTTAGGATATTGTAAGTTATTCAGTTTGGTTAAAAACAAGATGTCTTGCTCTGAAACGGTGTATAAGCTGATTACAATGCATAAAGACCCTGTTTCGTTGTGGTTAGAGGTCTACCAACAGAGTTGCAATTACTTTAAATGTTCATATTACAAACAACTTGTTCTCCCCTGCTATAAACTCTTTTCATTTGAAATATGTGTTTTCTTAGGATATTGTAAGTTATTCAGTTTGGTTAAAAACAAGATGTCTTGCTCTGAAACGCTGTATAAGCCGCTTACAATGCATAGAAACCCTGTTTCATGTGGTTATAGGTGTACAAACAGAGTTGCAATTACTTTCAAGGGTCATATTACAACCATGTTAAAACAACTTGTTCTCCCCTAGATAAACTATTTTCACTTGAAATATGTGTTTTCTTAGGATATTGTAAGTTATTCAGTTTGGTTAAAAACAAGATGTCTTGCTCTGAAACGGTGTATAAGCTGATTACAATGCATTAAAACCCTGTTTCGTTGTGGTTAGAGGTCTACCAACAGAGTTGCAATTACTTTAAATGGTCATATTACGAACAACTTGTTTCTCCCCTGGATAAACTCTTTTCACTTGAAATATGTCTTTTCTTAGGATATTGTAAGTTATTCAGTTTGGTTAAAAGCAAGATGTCTTGCTCTGAAACGGTGTATAAGTTGATTACAATGCATAGAAGCTCTGTTTCTTTGTGGTTAGAGGTCTACCAACAGAGTTGCAATTACTTTAAATGTTCATATTACAAACAACTTGTTCTCCCCTGCTATAAACTCTTTTCATTTGAAATATGTGTTTTCTTAGGATATTGTAAGTTATTCAGTTTGGTTAAAAACAAGATGTCTTGCTCTGAAACGCTGTATAAGCCGCTTACAATGGATAGAAGCTCTGTTTCTTTGTGGTTAGAGGTGTACAAAGAGAGTTGCAATTACTTTAAATTGTCATACTACAAACAACTTGTTTCTCCCCTGTATAAACTCTTTTCACTTGAAATATGTCTTTTCTTCGGATATTGTAAGTTATTCAGTTTGGATAAAAACAAGATGTCTTGCTCTGAAACGCTGTATAAGCCGATTACAATGCATAGAAACCCTGTTTCGTTGTGGTTAGAGGTGTACAAACAGAGTTGCAATTACTTTAAATGGTCATATTACAAACAACTTGTTCTCCCCTGCTATAAACTCTTTTCATTTGAAACATTTGTTTTCTTAGGATATTGTAAGTTATTCAGTTTGGTTAAAAACAAGTTGTCTTGCTCTGAAACGCTGTATAAGCCGCTTACAATGCATAGAAACCCTGTTTCATGTGGTTATAGGTGTACAAACAGAGTTGCAATTACTTTCAAGGGTCATATTAGAACCATGTTAAAACAACTTGTTCTCCCCTAGATAAACTATTTTCACTTGAAATATGTGTTTTCTTAGGATATTGTAAGTTATTCAGTTTGGTTAAAAACAAGATGTCTTGCTCTGAAACGGTGTATAAGCTGATTACAATGCATAAAGACCCTGTTTCGTTGTGGTTAGAGGTCTACCAACAGAGTTGCAATTACTTTAAATGTTCATATTACAAACAACTTGTTCTCCCCTGCTATAAACTCTTTTCATTTGAAATATGTGTTTTCTTAGGATATTGTAAGTTATTCAGTTTGGTTAAAAACAAGATGTCTTGCTCTGAAACGCTGTATAAGCCGCTTACAATGCATAGAAACCCTGTTTCATGTGGTTATAGGTGTACAAACAGAGTTGCAATTACTTTCAAGGGTCATATTACAACCATGTTAAAACAACTTGTTCTCCCCTAGATAAACTATTTTCACTTGAAATATGTGTTTTCTTAGGATATTGTAAGTTATTCAGTTTGGTTAAAAACAAGATGTCTTGCTCTGAAACGGTGTATAAGCTGATTACAATGCATAGAAACCCTGTTTCGTTGTAGTTAGACATGTACAAAGAGAGTTGCAATTACTTTAAATTGTCATACTAGAAACAACTTGGTTCTCCCCTGTATAAACTCTTTTCACTGGAAATATGTGTTTTCTTAGGATATTGTAAGTTATTCAGTTTGGTTAAAAACAAGATGTCTTGCTCTGAAACGCTGTATAAGCAGATTACAATGCATAGAAGCTCTGTTTCTTTGTGGTTAGAAGTGTATAAACAGAGTTGCAATTACTTTAAATTGACATATTAGAAACAATTGTTTCTCCCATGTATAAACTATTTTCACTCGAAATATGTGTTTTCTTAGGATATTGTAAGTTATTCAGTTTGGTTAAAAAAAAGATGTCTTGCTCTGAAACTCTGTATAAGTCGATTACAATGCATAGAAACCCTGTTTCGTTGTGGTTAGAGGTGTACAAACAGAGTTGCAATTACTTTAAATGGTCATGTTACAAACAACTTGTTTCTCCCCTGGATAAACTCTTTTCACTTGAAATATGTCTGTTCTTAGGATATTGTAAGTTAATCAGTTTGGTTAAAAACAAAATTTCTTGCTCTGAAACTATGTATAAGACAATTATAATGCGTGGAAACGTTGCCTCCTTGTGGTTAGAGGTGTAAAAACAGAGTTGCAATTACTTTCAAGGGTCACATTAGAATCATGTTAAAACAACTTGTTCTCCCCTAGATAAACTCTTTTCACTTGAAATATGTCTTTTCTTAGGATATTGTAAGTTATTCAGTTTGGTTAAAAACAAGATGTCTTGCTCCGAAACTCTGTATAAGCCGATTACAATGCATAGAAGCTCTGTTTCTTTGTGGTTAGAAGTGTATAAACAGAGTTGCAATTACTTTAAATTGACATATTAGAAACAATTGTTTCTCCCATGTATAAACTCTTTTCACTCGAAATATGTGTTTTCTTAGGATATTGTAAGTTATTCAGTTTGGATAAAAACAAGATGTCTTGCTCTGAAACGCTGTATAAGCCGATTACAATGCATAGAAACCCTGTTTCGTTGTGGTTAGAGGTGTACAAACAGAGTTGCAATTACTTTAAATGGTCATATTACAAACAACTTGTTCTCCCCTGCTATAAACTCTTTTCATTTGAAACATGTGATTTCTTAGGATATTATAAGTTATTCAGTTTGGTTAAAAACAAGTTGTCTTGCTCTGAAACGCTGTATAAGCCGCTTACAATGCATAGAAACCCTGTTTCATGTGGTTATAGGTGTACAAACAGAGTTGCAATTACTTTCAAGGGTCATATTAGAACCATGTTAAAACAACTTGTTCTCCCCTAGATAAACTATTTTCACTTGAAATATGTGTTTTCTTAGGATATTGTAAGTTATTCAGTTTGGTTAAAAACAAGATGTCTTGCTCTGAAACGGTGTATAAGCTGATTACAATGCATTAAAACCCTGTTTCGTTGTGGTTAGAGGTCTACCAACAGAGTTGCAATTACTTTAAATGGTCATATTACGAACAACTTGTTTCTCCCCTGGATAAACTCTTTTCACTTGAAATATGTCTTTTCTTAGGATATTGTAAGTTATTCAGTTTGGTTAAAAGCAAGATGTCTTGCTCTGAAACGGTGTATAAGTTGATTACAATGCATAGAAGCTCTGTTTCTTTGTGGTTAGAGGTCTACCAACAGAGTTGCAATTACTTTAAATGTTCATATTACAAACAACTTGTTCTCCCCTGCTATAAACTCTTTTCATTTGAAATATGTGTTTTCTTAGGATATTGTAAGTTATTCAGTTTGGTTAAAAACAAGATGTCTTGCTCTGAAACGCTGTATAAGCCGCTTACAATGGATAGAAGCTCTGTTTCTTTGTGGTTAGAGGTGTACAAAGAGAGTTGCAATTACTTTAAATTGTCATACTACAAACAACTTGTTTCTCCCCTGTATAAACTCTTTTCACTTGAAATATGTCTTTTCTTCGGATATTGTAAGTCATTCAGTTTGGATAAAAACAAGATGTCTTGCTCTGAAACGCTGTATAAGCCGATTACAATGCATAGAAACCCTGTTTCGTTGTGGTTAGAGGTGTACAAACAGAGTTGCAATTACTTTAAATGGTCATATTACAAACAACTTGTTCTCCCCTGCTATAAACTCTTTTCATTTGAAACATTTGTTTTCTTAGGATATTGTAAGTTATTCAGTTTGGTTAAAAACAAGTTGTCTTGCTCTGAAACGCTGTATAAGCCGCTTACAATGCATAGAAACCCTGTTTCATGTGGTTATAGGTGTACAAACAGAGTTGCAATTACTTTCAAGGGTCATATTAGAACCATGTTAAAACAACTTGTTCTCCCCTAGATAAACTATTTTCACTTGAAATATGTGTTTTCTTAGGATATTGTAAGTTATTCAGTTTGGTTAAAAACAAGATGTCTTGCTCTGAAACGGTGTATAAGCTGATTACAATGCATAAAGACCCTGTTTCGTTGTGGTTAGAGGTCTACCAACAGAGTTGCAATTACTTTAAATGTTCATATTACAAACAACTTGTTCTCCCCTGCTATAAACTCTTTTCATTTGAAATATGTGTTTTCTTAGGATATTGTAAGTTATTCAGTTTGGTTAAAAACAAGATGTCTTGCTCTGAAACGCTGTATAAGCCGCTTACAATGCATAGAAACCCTGTTTCATGTGGTTATAGGTGTACAAACAGAGTTGCAATTACTTTCAAGGGTCATATTACAACCATGTTAAAACAACTTGTTCTCCCCTAGATAAACTATTTTCACTTGAAATATGTGTTTTCTTAGGATATTGTAAGTTATTCAGTTTGGTTAAAAACAAGATGTCTTGCTCTGAAACGGTGTATAAGCTGATTACAATGCATAGAAACCCTGTTTCGTTGTAGTTAGACATGTACAAAGAGAGTTGCAATTACTTTAAATTGTCATACTAGAAACAACTTGGTTCTCCCCTGTATAAACTCTTTTCACTGGAAATATGTGTTTTCTTAGGATATTGTAAGTTATTCAGTTTGGTTAAAAACAAGATGTCTTGCTCTGAAACGCTGTATAAGCAGATTACAATGCATAGAAGCTCTGTTTCTTTGTGGTTAGAAGTGTATAAACAGAGTTGCAATTACTTTAAATTGACATATTAGAAACAATTGTTTCTCCCATGTATAAACTATTTTCACTCGAAATATGTGTTTTCTTAGGATATTGTAAGTTATTCAGTTTGGTTAAAAAAAAGATGTCTTGCTCTGAAACTCTGTATAAGTCGATTACAATGCATAGAAACCCTGTTTCGTTGTGGTTAGAGGTGTACAAACAGAGTTGCAATTACTTTAAATGGTCATGTTACAAACAACTTGTTTCTCCCCTGGATAAACTCTTTTCACTTGAAATATGTCTGTTCTTAGGATATTGTAAGTTAATCAGTTTGGTTAAAAACAAAATTTCTTGCTCTGAAACTATGTATAAGACAATTATAATGCGTGGAAACGTTGCCTCCTTGTGGTTAGAGGTGTAAAAACAGAGTTGCAATTACTTTCAAGGGTCACATTAGAATCATGTTAAAACAACTTGTTCTCCCCTAGATAAACTCTTTTCACTTGAAATATGTCTTTTCTTAGGATATTGTAAGTTATTCAGTTTGGTTAAAAACAAGATGTCTTGCTCTGAAACTCTGTATAAGCCGATTACAATGCATAGAAGCTCTGTTTCTTTGTGGTTAGAAGTGTATAAACAGAGTTGCAATTACTTTAAATTGACATATTAGAAACAATTGTTTCTCCCATGTATAAACTCTTTTCACTCGAAATATGTGTTTTCTTAGGATATTGTAAGTTATTCAGTTTGGATAAAAACAAGATGTCTTGCTCTGAAACGCTGTATAAGCCGATTACAATGCATAGAAACCCTGTTTCGTTGTGGTTAGAGGTGTACAAACAGAGTTGCAATTACTTTAAATGGTCATATTACAAACAACTTGTTCTCCCCTGCTATAAACTCTTTTCATTTGAAACATGTGATTTCTTAGGATATTGTAAGTTATTCAGTTTGGTTAAAAACAAGTTGTCTTGCTCTGAAACGCTGTATAAGCCGCTTACAATGCATAGAAACCCTGTTTCATGTGGTTATAGGTGTACAAACAGAGTTGCAATTACTTTCAAGGGTCATATTAGAACCATGTTAAAACAACTTGTTCTCCCCTAGATAAACTATTTTCACTTGAAATATGTGTTTTCTTAGGATATTGTAAGTTATTCAGTTTGGTTAAAAACAAGATGTCTTGCTCTGAAACTCTGTATAAGCCGATTACAATGCATATAAGCTCTGTTTCTTTGTGGTTAGAAGTGTATAAACAGAGTTGCAATTACTTTAAATTGACATATTAGAAACAATTGTTTCTCCCATGTATAAACTCTTTTCACTCGAAATATGTGTTTTCTTAGGATATTGTAAGTTATTCAGTTTGGTTAAAAAAAAAGATGTCTTGCTCTGAAACTCTGTATAAGTGGATAACAATGCATAGAAACCCTGTTTCGTTGTGGTTAGAGGTGTACAAACAGAGTTGCAATTACTTTAAAGGGTCATGTTACAAACAACTTGTTTCTCCCCTGGATAAACTCTTTTCACTTGATATATGTGTTTTCTTAGGATATTCTAAGGTATTCAGTTTGGTTAAAAACAAGATGTCTTGCTCTGAAACGGTGTATAAGCTGATTACAATGCATAGAAACCCTGTTTCGCTGTAGTTAGACGTGTACAAAGAGAGTTGCAATTACTTTAAATTGTCATACTAGAAACAACTTGTTTCTCCCCTGTATAAACTCTTTTCACTGGAAATATGTCTTTTCTTAGGATATTGTAAGTTATTCAGTTTGGTTAAAAACAAGATGTCTTGCTCTGAAACTCTGTATATGCCGATTACAATGCATAGAATCCCTGTTTCCTTGTGGTTAGAGGTGTACAAACAGAGTTGCAATTACTTTCAAGGGTCACATTAGAACCATGTTAAAACAACTTGTTCTCCCCTAGATAAACTCTTTTCACTTGAAATATGTCTTTTCTTAGGATATTGTAAGTTATTCAGTTTGGTTAAAAACAAGATGTCTTGCTCTGAAACGCTGTATAAGCCGATTACAATGCATAGAAACCCTATTTCGTTATGGTTAGAGGTGTACAAACAGAGTTGCAATTACTTTAAATTGTCATACTAGAAACAACTTGTTTCTCCCCTGTATAAACTCTTTTCACTGGAAATATGTGTTTTCTTAGGATATTGTAAGTTATTCAGTTTGGTTAAAAACAAGATGTCTTGCTCTGAAACGCTGTATAAGCAGATTACAATGCATAGAAACCCTGTTTCATGTGGTTAGAGGTGTACAAACAGAGTTGCAATTACTTTCAAGGGTCATATTAGAACCATGTTAAAACAACTTGTTTCTCCCCTGGATAAACTCTTTTCACTTGAAATATGTCTTTTCTTAGGATATTGTAAGTTATTCAGTTCGGTTAAAAACAAAATTTCTTGCTCTGAAATGCTGTATAAGACAATTATAATGCGTGGAAACGTTGTCTCCTTGTGGTTAGAGGTGTAAAAACAGAGTTGCAATTACTTTCAAGGGTCACATTAGAACCATGTTAAAACAACTTGTTCTCCCCTAGATAAACTCTTTTCACTTGAAATATGTCTTTTCTTAGGATATTGTAAGTTATTCAGTTTGGTTAAAAACAAGATGTCTTGCTCTGAAACGCTGTATAAGCCGATTACAATGCATAGAAACCCTGTTTCGTTATGGTTAGAGGTGTACAAACAGAGTTGCAATTACTTTAAATTGTCATACTAGAAACAACTTGTTTCTCCCCTGTATAAACTCTTTTCACTTGATATATGTGTTTTCTTAGGATATTGTAAGTTATTCAGTTTGGTTAAAAACAAGATGTCTTGCTCTGAAACGCTGTATAAGCCGCTTACAATGCATAGAAACCCTGTTTCATGTGGTTATAGGTGTACAAACAGAGTTGCAATTACTTTCAAGGGTCATATTACAACCATGTTAAAACAACTTGTTCTCCCCTAGATAAACTATTTTCACTTGAAATATGTGTTTTCTTAGGATATTGTAAGTTATTCAGTTTGGTTAAAAACAAGATGTCTTGCTCTGAAACGGTGCATAAGCTGATTACAATGCATAGAAACCCTGTTTCGTTGTAGTTAGACATGTACAAAGAGAGTTGCAATTACTTTAAATTGTCATACTAGAAACAACTTGTTTCTCCCCTGTATAAACTCTTTTCACTGGAAAAATGTGTTTTCTTAGGATATTGTAAGTTATTCAGTTTGGTTAAAAACAAAATTTCTTGCTCTGAAACTATGTATAAGACAATTATAATGCGTGGAAACGTTTCCTCCTTGTGGTTAGAGGTGTAAAAACAGAGTTGCAATTACTTTCATGGGTCACATTAGAATCATGTTAAAACAACTTGTTCTCCCCTAGATAAACTCTTTTCACTTTAAATATGTCTTTTCTTAGGATATTGTATGTTATTCAGTTTGGTTAAAAACAATATGTCTTGCTCTGAAACGCTATATAAGCCGATTACAATGCATAGAAACCCTGTTTCGTTGTGGTTAGAGGTCTACCAACAGAGTTGCAATTACTTTAAATGGTCATATTACAAACAACTTGTTTCTCCCCTGGATAAATTCTTTTCATTTGAAATATGTGTTTTCTTAGGATATTGTAAGTTATTCAGTTTGATTAAAAAGATGTGTTGCTCTGAAACGCTGTATAAGCCGCTTACAATGCATAGAAACCCTGTTTCATGTAGATAGAGGTGTACAAACAGAGTTGCAATTACTTTCAAGGGTCATATTAGAACCATGTTAAAACAACTTGTTCTCCCCTAGATAAACTATTTTCACTTGAAATATGTGTTTTCTTAGGATATTGTAAGTTATTCAGTTTGGTTAAAAACAAGATGTCTTGCTCTGAAACTCTGTATAAGCCGATTACAATGCATAGAAACCCTGTTTCATGTGGTTAGAGGTGTACAAACAGAGTTGCAATTACTTTCAAGGGTCATATTAGAACCATGTTAAAACAACTTGTTTCTCCCCTGGATAAACTCTTTTCACTTGAAATATGTCTTTTCTTAGGATATTGTAAGTTATTCAGTTCGGTTAAAAACAAAATTTCTTGCTCTGAAATGCTGTATAAGACAATTATAATGCGTGGAAACGTTGTCTCCTTGTGGTTAGAGGTGTAAAAACAGAGTTGCAATTACTTTCAAGGGTCACATTAGAACCATGTTAAAACAAGTTGTTCTCCCCTAGATAAACTCTTTTCACTTGAAATATGTCTTTTCTTAGGATATTGTAAGTTATTCAGTTTGGTTAAAAACAAGATGTCTTGCTCTGAAACGCTGTATAAGCCACTTACAGTGGATAGAAGCTCTGTTTCTTTGTGGTTAGAGGTGTACAAAGAGAGTTGCAATTACTTTAAATTGTCATACTAGAAACAACTTGTTTCTCCCCTGTATAAACTCTTTTCACTTGAAATATGTCTTTTCTTAGGATATTGTAAGTTATTCAGTTTGGATAAAAACAAGATGTCTTGCTCTGAAACGCTGTATAAGCCGATTACAATGCATAGAAACCCTGTTTCGTTGTGGTTAGAGGTGTACAAACAGAGTTGCAATTACTTTAAATGGTCATATTACAAACAACTTGTTCTCCCCTGCTATAAACTCTTTTCATTTGAAATATGTGTTTTCTTAGGATATTGTAAGTTATTCAGTTTGGTTAAAAACAAGATGTCTTGCTCTGAAACGCTGTATAAGCAGATTACAATGCATAGAATCCCTGTTTCGTTGTGGTTAGAGGTGTACAAACAGAGTTGCAATTACTTTAAATTGTCATACTAGAAACAACTTGTTTCTCCCCTGTATAAACTCTTTTCACTTGAAATATGTCTTTTCTTAGGATATTGTAAGTTATTCAGTTTGGATAAAAACAAGATGTCTTGCTCTGAAACGCTGTATAAGCCGATTACAATGCATAGAAACCCTGTTTCGTTGTGGTTAGAGGTGTACAAACAGAGTTGCAATTACTTTCAAGGGTCATATTAGAACCATGTTAAAACAACTTGTTCTCCCCTAGATAAACTATTTTCACTTGAAATATGTGTTTTCTTAGGATATTGTAAGTTATTCAGTTTGGTTAAAAACAAGATGTCTTGCTCTGAAACTCTGTATAAGCCGATTACAATGCATAGAAGCTCTGTTTCTTTGTGGTTAGAAGTGTATAAACAGAGTTGCAATTACTTTAAATTGACATATTAGAAACAATTGTTTCTCCCATGTATAAACTCTTTTCACTCGAAATATGTGTTTTCTTAGGATATTGTAAGTTATTCAGTTTGGTTAAAAACAAGATGTCTTGCTCTGAAACGCTGTATAAGCAGATTACAATGGATAGAAGCTCTGTTTCTTTGTGGTTAGAGGTGTACAAAGAGAGTTGCAATTACTTTAAATTGTCATACTAGAAACAACTTGTTTCTCCCCTGTATAAACTCTTTTCACTTGAAATATGTCTTTTCTTAGGATATTGTAAATTATTCAGTTTGGATAAAAACAAGATGTCTTGCTCTGAAACGCTGTATAAGCCGATTACAATGCATAGAAACCCTGTTTCGTTGTGGTTAGAGGTGTACAAACAGAGTTGCAATTACTTTAAATGGTCATATTACAAACAACTTGTTCTCCCCTGCTATAAACTCTTTTCATTTGAAATATGTGTTTTCTTAGGATATTGTAAGTTATTCAGTTTGGTTAAAAACAAGATGTCTTGCTCTGAAACGCTGTATAAGCCGCTTACAATGCATAGAAACCCTGTTTCATGTGGTTATAGGTGTACAAACAGAGTTGCAATTACTTTCAAGGGTCATATTAGAACCATGTTAAAAGAACTTGTTCTCCCCTAGATAAACTATTTTCACTTGAAATATGTGTTTTCTTAGGATATTGTAAGTTATTCAGTTTGGTTAAAAAAAAGATGTCTTGCTCTGAAACTCTGTATAAGTCGATTACAATGCATAGAAACCCTGTTTCGTTGTGGTTAGAGGTGTACAAACAGAGTTGCAATTACTTTAAATGGTCATGTTACAAACAACTTGTTTCTCCCCTAGATAAACTATTTTCACTTGAAATATGTGTTTTCTTAGGATATTGTAAGTTATTCAGTTTGGTTAAAAACAAGATGTCTTGCTCTGAAACGCTGTATAAGCAGATTACAATGCATAGAATCCCTGTTTCGTTGTGGTTAGAGGTGTACAAACAGAGTTGCAATTACTTTAAATGGTCATGTTACAAACAACTTGTTTCTCCCCTGGATAAACTTTTTTCACTTGAAATATGTCTTTTCTTAGGATATTGTAAGTTATTCAGTTTGGTTAAAAACAAGATGTCTTGCTCTGAAACTCTGTATAAGCCGATTACAATGCATAGAAGCTCTGTTTCTTTGTGGTTAGAAGTGTATAAACAGAGTTGCAATTACTTTCAAGGGTCATATTACAACCATGTTAAAACAACTTGTTCTCCCCTAGATAAACTATTTTCACTTGAAATATGTGTTTTCTTAGGATATTGTAAGTTATTCAGTTTGGTTAAAAACAAGATGTCTTGCTCTGAAACGGTGTATAAGCTGATTACAATGCATAGAAACCCTGTTTCGTTGTAGTTAGACGTGTACAAAGAGAGTTGCAATTAATTTAAATTGTCATACTAGAAACAACTTGTTTCTCCCCTGTATAAACTCTTTTCACTGGAAATATGTGTTTTCTTAGGATAATGTAAGTTATTCAGTTTGGTTAAAAACAAGATGTCTTGCTCTGAAACGTTGTATAAGCAGATTACAATGCATTGAAACCCTGTTTCGTTGTGGGTAGAGGTGTACAAACAGAGTTGCAATTACTTTAAATGGTCATATTACGAACAACTTGTTTCTCCCCTGTATAAACTCTTTTCACTTGAAATATGTCTTTTCTTAGGATATTGTAAGTTATTCAGTTTGGATAAAAACAAGATGTCTTGCTCTGAAACGCTGTATAAGCCGATTACAATGCATAGAAACCCTGTTTCGTTGTGGTTAGAGGTGTACAAACAGAGTTGCAATTACTTTAAATGGTCATATTACAAACAACTTGTTCTCCCCTGCTATAAACTCTTTTCATTTGAAATATGTGTTTTCTTAGGATATTGTAAGTTATTCAGTTTGGTTAAAAACAAGATGTCTTGCTCTGAAACGCTGTATAAGCAGATTACAATGCATAGAATCCCTGTTTCGTTGTGGTTAGAGGTGTACAAACAGAGTTGCAATTACTTTAAATTGTCATACTAGAAACAACTTGTTTCTCCCCTGTATAAACTATTTTCACTTGAAATATGTCTTTTCTTAGGATATTGTAAGTTATTCATTTTGGTTAAAAACAAGATGTCTTGCTCTGAAGCGGTGTATAAGTTGATTACAATGCATAGAAGCTCTTTTTCTTTGTGGTTAGAGGTCTACCAACAGAGTTGCAATTACTTTAAATGTTCATATTACAAACAACTTGTTCTCCCCTGCTATAAACTCTTTTCATTTGAAATATGTGTTTTCTTAGGATATTGTAAGTTATTCAGTTTGGTTAAAAACAAGATGTCTTGCTCTGAAACGCTGTATAAGAAGATTACAATGCATAGAATCCCTGTTTCGTTGTGGTTAGAGGTCTACCAACAGAGTTGCAATTACTTTAAACGGTCATATTACGAACAACTTGTTTCTCCCCTGGATAAACTCTTTTCACTTGAAATATGTCTTTTCTTAGGATATTGTAAGTTATTCAGTTTGGTTAAAAACAAGATGTCTTGCTCTGAAACTCTGTATAAGCCGATTACAATGCATTGAAGCTCTGTTTCTTTGTGGTTAGAAGTGTATAAACAGAGTTGCAATTACTTTAAATTGACATATTAGAAACAATTGTTTCTCCCATGTATAAACTCTTTTCATTTGAAATATGTGTTTTCTTAGGATATTGTAAGTTATTCAGTTTGGTTAAAAACAAGATGTCTTGCTCTGAAACGCTGTATAAGTCGATAACAATGCATAGAAACCCTGTTTCATGTGGTTAGAGGTGTACAAACAGAGTTGCAATTACTTTCAAGGGTCATATTAGAACCATGTTAAAACAACTTGTTCTCCCCTAGATAAACTATTTTCACTTGAAATATGTGTTTTCTTAGGATATTGTAAGTTATTCAGTTTGGTTAAAAACAAGATGTCTTGCTCTGAAACGGTGTATAAGCTGATTACAATGCATAGAAACCCTGTTTCGTTGTAGTTAGACGTGTACAAAGAGATTTGCAATTACTTTAAATTGTCATACTAGAAACAACTTGTTTCTCCCCTGTATAAACTCTTTTCACTGGAAATATGTGTTTTCTTAGGATATTGTAAGTTATTCAGTTTGGTTAAAAACAAGATGTCTTGCTCTGAAACGCTGTATAAGCAGATTACAATGCATAGAAGCTCTGTTTCTTTATGGTTAGATGTGTATAAACAGAGTTGCAATTACTTTAAATTGACATATTAGAAACAACTTGTTTCTCCCATGTATAAACTCTTTTCACTCGAAATATGTGTTTTCTTAGGATATTGTAAGTTATTCAGTTTGGTTAAAAACAAGATGTCTTGCTCTGAAACAGTGTATAAACCGATTACAATGCATTGAAACCCTGTTTCGTTGTGGGTAGAGGTGTACAAACAGAGTTGCAATTACTTTAAATTGTCATATTACAAACAACTTGTTCTCCTCTGCTATAAACTCTTTTCATTTGAAATATGTGTTTTCTTAGTATATTGTAAGTTATTCAGTTTGGTTAAAAACAAGATGTCTTGCTCTGAAACTCTGTATAAGCCGATTACAATGCATAGAAGCTCTGTTTCTTTGTGGTTAGAAGTGTATAAACAGAGTTGCAATTACTTTAAATTGACATATTAGAAACAATTGTTTCTCCTATGTATAAACTCTTTTCACTCGAAATATGTGTTTTCTTAGGATATTGTAAGTTATTCAGTTTGGTTAAAAAAAAGATGTCTTGCTCTGAAACTCTGTATAAGTCGATTACAATGCATAGAAACCCTGTTTCGTTGTGGTTAGAGGTGTACAAACAGAGTTGCAATTACTTTAAATGGTCATGTTACAAACAACTTGTTTCTCCCCTGGATAAACTCTTTTCACTTGAAATATGTCTGTTCTTAGGATATTGTAAGTTAATCAGTTTGGTTAAAAACAAAATTTCTTGCTCTGAAACTATGTATAAGACAATTATAATGCGTGGAAACATTGCCTCCTTGTGGTTAGAGGTGTAAAAACAGAGTTGCAATTACTTTCAAGGGTCACATTAGAATCATGTTAAAACAACTTGTTCTCCCCTAGATAAACTCTTTTCACTTGAAATATTTCTTTTCTTAGGATATTGTAAGTTATTCAGTTTGGTTAAAAACAAGATGTCTTGCTCTGAAACGCTGTATAAGCCGCTTACAATGGATAGAAGCTCTGTTTCTTTGTGGTTAGAGGTGTACAAAGAGAGTTGCAATTACTTTAAATTGTCATACTAGAAACAACTTGTTTCTCCCCTGTATAAACTCTTTTCACTTGAAATATGTCTTTTCTTAGGATATTGTAAGTTATTCAGTTTGGATAAAAACAAGATGTCTTGCTCTGAAACGCTGTATAAGCCGATTACAATGCATAGAAACCCTGTTTCGTTGTGGTTAGAGGTGTACAAACAGAGTTGCAATTACTTTAAATGGTCATATTACAAACAACTTGTTCTCCCCTGCTATAAACTCTTTTCATTTGAAATATGTGTTTTCTTAGGATATTGTAAGTTATTCAGTTTGGTTAAAAACAAGATGTCTTGCTCTGAAACGCTGTATAAGCCGCTTACAATGCATAGAAACCCTGTTTCATGTGGTTATAGGTGTACAAACAGAGTTGCAATTACTTTCAAGGGTCATATTAGAACCATGTTAAAACAACTTGTTCTCCCCTAGATAAACTATTTTCACTTGAAATATGTGTTTTCTTAGGATATTGTAAGTTATTCAGTTTGGTTAAAAACAAGATGTCTTGCTCTGAAACGGTGTATAAGCTGATTACAATGCATAAAGACCCTGTTTCGTTGTGGTTAGAGGTCTACCAACAGAGTTGCAATTACTTTAAACGGTCATATTACGAACAACTTGTTTCTCCCCTGGATAAACTCTTTTCACTTGAAATATGTCTTTTCTTAGGATATTGTAAGTTATTCAGTTTGGTTAAAAACAAGATGTCTTGCTCTGAAACGGTGTATAAGTTGATTACAATGCATAGAAGCTCTTTTTCTTTGTGGTTAGAGGTCTACCAACAGAGTTGCAATTACTTTAAATGTTCATATTACAAACAACTTGTTCTCCCCTGCTATAAACTCTTTTCATTTGAAATATGTGTTTTCTTAGGATATTGTAAGTTATTCAGTTTGGTTAAAAACAAGATGTCTTGCTCTGAAACGCTGTATAAGCAGATTACAATGCATAGAATCCCTGTTTCGTTGTGGTTAGAGGTCTACCAACAGAGTTGCAATTACTTTAAACGGTCATATTACGAACAACTTGTTTCTCCCCTGGATAAACTCTTTTCACTTGAAATATGTGTTTTCTTAGGATATTGTAAGTTATTCAGTTTGGTTAAAAACAAGATGTCTTGCTCTGAAACTCTGTATAAGCCGATTACAATGCATTGAAGCTCTGTTTCTTTGTGGTTAGAAGTGTATAAACAGAGTTGCAATTACTTTAAATTGACATATTAGAAACAATTGTTTCTCCCATGTATAAACTCTTTTCATTTGAAATATGTGTTTTCTTAGGATATTGTAAGTTATTCAGTTTGGTTAAAAACAAGATGTCTTGCTCTGAAACGCTGTATAAGTCGATAACAATGCATAGAAACCCTGTTTCATGTGGTTAGAGGTGTACAAACAGAGTTGCAATTACTTTCAAGGGTCATATTAGAACCATGTTAAAACAACTTGTTCTCCCCTAGATAAACTATTTTCACTTGAAATATGTGTTTTCTTAGGATATTGTAAGTTATTCAGTTTGGTTAAAAACAAGATGTCTTGCTCTGAAACGGTGTATAAGCTGATTACAATGCATAGAAACCCTGTTTCGTTGTAGTTAGACGTGTACAAAGAGAGTTGCAATTACTTTAAATTGTCATACTAGAAACAACTTGTTTCTCCCCTGTATAAACTCTTTTCACTGGAAATATGTGTTTTCTTAGGATATTGTAAGTTATTCAGTTTGGTTAAAAACAAGATGTCTTGCTCTGAAACGCTGTATAAGCAGATTACAATGCATAGAAGCTCTGTTTCTTTATGGTTAGATGTGTATAAACAGAGTTGCAATTACTTTAAATTGACATATTAGAAACAACTTGTTTCTCCCATGTATAAACTCTTTTCACTCGAAATATGTGTTTTCTTAGGATATTGTAAGTTATTCAGTTTGGTTAAAAACAAGATGTCTTGCTCTGAAACAGTGTATAAACCGATTACAATGCATTGAAACCCTGTTTCGTTGTGGGTAGAGGTGTACAAACAGAGTTGCAATTACTTTAAATTGTCATATTACAAACAACTTGTTCTCCTCTGCTATAAACTCTTTTCATTTGAAATATGTGTTTTCTTAGTATATTGTAAGTTATTCAGTTTGGTTAAAAACAAGATGTCTTGCTCTGAAACTCTGTATAAGCCGATTACAATGCATAGAAGCTCTGTTTCTTTGTGGTTAGAAGTGTATAAACAGAGTTGCAATTACTTTAAATTGACATATTAGAAACAATTGTTTCTCCTATGTATAAACTCTTTTCACTCGAAATATGTGTTTTCTTAGGATATTGTAAGTTATTCAGTTTGGTTAAAAACAAGATGTCTTGCTCTGAAACGGTGTATAAGCTGATTACAATGCATAAAGACCCTGTTTCGTTGTGGTTAGAGGTCTACCAACAGAGTTGCAATTACTTTAAATGGTCATATTACGAACAACTTGTTTCTCCCCTGGATAAACTCTTTTCACTTGAAATATGTCTTTTCTTAGGATATTGTAAGTTATTCAGTTTGGTTAAAAACAAGATGTCTTGCTCTGAAACGGTGTATAAGTTGATTACAATGCATAGAAGCTCTGTTTCTTTGTGGTTAGAGGTCTACCAACAGAGTTGCAATTACTTTAAATGTTCATATTACAAACAACTTGTTCTCCCCTGCTATAAACTCTTTTCATTTGAAATATGTGTTTTCTTAGGATATTGTAAGTTATTCAGTTTGGTTAAAAACAAGATGTCTTGCTCTGAAACGCTGTATAAGCCGCTTACAATGGATAGAAGCTCTGTTTCTTTGTGGTTAGAGGTGTACAAAGAGAGTTGCAATTACTTTACATTGTCATACTAGAAACAACTTGTTTCTCCCCTGTATAAACTCTTTTCACTTGAAATATGTCTTTTCTTCGGATATTGTAAGTTATTCAGTTTGGATAAAAACAAGATGTCTTGCTCTGAAACGCTGTATAAGCCGATTACAATGCATAGAAACCCTGTTTCGTTGTGGTTAGAGGTGTACAAACAGAGTTGCAATTACTTTAAATGGTCATATTACAAACAACTTGTTCTCCCCTGCTATAAACTCTTTTCATTTGAAACATGTGTTTTCTTAGGATATTGTAAGTTATTCAGTTTGGTTAAAAACAAGTTGTCTTGCTCTGAAACGCTGTATAAGCCGCTTACAATGCATAGAAACCCTGTTTCATGTGGTTATAGGTGTACAAAAAGAGTTGCAATTACTTTCAAGGGTCATATTAGAACCATGTTAAAACAACTTGTTCTCCCCTAGATAAACTATTTTCACTTGAAATATGTGTTTTCTTAGGATATTGTAAGTTATTCAGTTTGGTTAAAAACAAGATGTCTTGCTCTGAAACTGTGTATAAGCTGATTACAATGCATAAAGACCCTGTTTCGTTGTGGTTAGAGGTCTACCAACAGAGTTGCAATTACTTTAAATGTTCATATTACAAACAACTTGTTCTCCCCTGCTATAAACTCTTTTCATTTGAAATATGTGTTTTCTTAGGATATTGTAAGTTATTCAGTTTGGTTAAAAACAAGATGTCTTGCTCTGAAACGCTGTATAAGCCGCATACAATGCATAGAAACCCTGTTTCATGTGGTTATAGGTGTACAAACAGAGTTGCAATTACTTTCAAGGGTCATATTACAACCATGTTAAAACAACTTGTTCTCCCCTAGATAAACTATTTTCACTTGAAATATGTGTTTTCTTAGGATATTGTAAGTTATTCAGTTTGGTTAAAAACAAGATGTCTTGCTCTGAAACGGTGTATAAGCTGATTACAATGCATTAAAACCCTGTTTCGTTGTGGTTAGAGGTCTACCAACAGAGTTGCAATTACTTTAAATGGTCATATTACGAACAACTTGTTTCTCCCCTGGATAAACTCTTTTCACTTGAAATATGTCTTTTCTTAGGATATTGTAAGTTATTCAGTTTGGTTAAAAGCAAGATGTCTTGCTCTGAAACGGTGTATAAGTTGATTACAATGCATAGAAGCTCTGTTTCTTTGTGGTTAGAGGTCTACCAACAGAGTTGCAATTACTTTAAATGTTCATATTACAAACAACTTGTTCTCCCCTGCTATAAACTCTTTTCATTTGAAATATGTGTTTTCTTAGGATATTGTAAGTTATTCAGTTTGGTTAAAAACAAGATGTCTTGCTCTGAAACGCTGTATAAGCCGCTTACAATGGATAGAAGCTCTGTTTCTTTGTGGTTAGAGGTGTACAAAGAGAGTTGCAATTACTTTAAATTGTCATACTAGAAACAACTTGTTTCTCCCCTGTATAAACTCTTTTCACTTGAAATATGTCTTTTCTTCGGATATTGTAAGTTATTCAGTTTGGATAAAAACAAGATGTCTTGCTCTGAAACGCTGTATAAGCCGATTACAATGCATAGAAACCCTGTTTCGTTGTGGTTAGAGGTGTACAAACAGAGTTGCAATTACTTTAAATGTTCATATTACAAACAACTTGTTCTCCCCTGCTATAAACTCTTTTCATTTGAAATATGTGTTTTCTTAGGATATTGTAAGTTATTCAGTTTGGTTAAAAACAAGATGTCTTGCTCTGAAACGCTGTATAAGCCGCTTACAATGCATAGAAACCCTGTTTCATGTGGTTATAGGTGTACAAACAGAGTTGCAATTACTTTCAAGGGTCATATTACAACCATGTTAAAACAACTTGTTCTCCCCTAGATAAACTATTTTCACTTGAAATATGTGTTTTCTTAGGATATTGTAAGTTATTCAGTTTGGTTAAAAACAAGATGTCTTGCTCTGAAACGGTGTATAAGCTGATTACAATGCATAGAAACCCTGTTTCGTTGTAGTTAGACATGTACAAAGAGAGTTGCAATTACTTTAAATTGTCATACTAGAAACAACTTGGTTCTCCCCTGTATAAACTCTTTTCACTGGAAATATGTGTTTTCTTAGGATATTGTAAGTTATTCAGTTTGGTTAAAAACAAGATGTCTTGCTCTGAAACGCTGTATAAGCAGATTACAATGCATAGAAGCTCTGTTTCTTTGTGGTTAGAAGTGTATAAACAGAGTTGCAATTACTTTAAATTGACATATTAGAAACAATTGTTTCTCCCATGTATAAACTATTTTCACTCGAAATATGTGTTTTCTTAGGATATTGTAAGTTATTCAGTTTGGTTAAAAAAAAGATGTCTTGCTCTGAAACTCTGTATAAGTCGATTACAATGCATAGAAACCCTGTTTCGTTGTGGTTAGAGGTGTACAAACAGAGTTGCAATTACTTTAAATGGTCATGTTACGAACAACTTGTTTCTCCCCTGGATAAACTCTTTTCACTTGAAATATGTCTGTTCTTAGGATATTGTAAGTTAATCAGTTTGGTTAAAAACAAAATTTCTTGCTCTGAAACTATGTATAAGACAATTATAATGCGTGGAAACGTTGCCTCCTTGTGGTTAGAGGTGTAAAAACAGATTTGCAATTACTTTCAAGGGTCACATTAGAATCATGTTAAAACAACTTGTTCTCCCCTAGATAAACTCTTTTCACTTGAAATATGTCTTTTCTTAGGATATTGTAAGTTATTCAGTTTGGTTAAAAACAAGATGTCTTGCTCTGAAACTCTGTATAAGCCGATTACAATGCATAGAAGCTCTGTTTCTTTGTGGTTAGAAGTGTATAAACAGAGTTGCAATTACTTTAAATTGACATATTAGAAACAATTGTTTCTCCCATGTATAAACTCTTTTCACTCGAAATATGTGTTTTCTTAGGATATTGTAAGTTATTCAGTTTGGATAAAAACAAGATGTCTTGCTCTGAAACGCTGTATAAGCCGATTACAATGCATAGAAACCCTGTTTCGTTGTGGTTAGAGGTGTACAAACAGAGTTGCAATTACTTTAAATGGTCATATTACAAACAACTTGTTCTCCCCTGCTATAAACTCTTTTCATTTGAAACATGTGATTTCTTAGGATATTGTAAGTTATTCAGTTTGGTTAAAAACAAGTTGTCTTGCTCTGAAACGCTGTATAAGCCGCTTACAATGCATAGAAACCCTGTTTCATGTGGTTATAGGTGTACAAACAGAGTTGCAATTACTTTCAAGGGTCATATTAGAACCATGTTAAAACAACTTGTTCTCCCCTAGATAAACTATTTTCACTTGAAATATTTGTTTTCTTAGGATATTGTAAGTTATTCAGTTTGGTTAAAAAAAAGATGTCTTGCTCTGAAACTGTATAAGTCGATTACAATGCATAGAAACCCTGTTTCGTTGTGGTTAGAGGTGTACAAACAGAGTTGCAATTACTTTAAATGGTCATGTTACAAACAACTTGTTTCTCCCCTAGATAAACTATTTTCACTTGAAATATGTGTTTTCTTAGGATATTGTAAGTTATTCAGTTTGGTTAAAAACAAGATGTCTTGCTCTGAAACGCTGTATAAGCAGATTACAATGCATAGAATCCCTGTTTCGTTGTGGTTAGAGGTGTACAAACAGAGTTGCAATTACTTTAAATGGTCATGTTACAAACAACTTGTTTCTCCCCTGGATAAACTTTTTTCACTTGAAATATGTCTTTTCTTAGGATATTGTAAGTTATTCAGTTTGGTTAAAAACAAGATGTCTTGCTCTGAAACTCTGTACAAGCCGATTACAATGCATAGAAGCTCTGTTTCTTTGTGGTTAGAAGTGTATAAACAGAGTTGCAATTACTTTCAAGGGTCATATTACAACCATGTTAAAACAACTTGTTCTCCCCTAGATAAACTATTTTCACTTGAAATATGTGTTTTCTTAGGATATTGTAAGTTATTCAGTTTGGTTAAAAACAAGATGTCTTGCTCTGAAACGGTGTATAAGCTGATTACAATGCATAGAAACCCTGTTTCGTTGTAGTTAGACGTGTACAAAGAGAGTTGCAATTACTTTAAATTGTCATACTAGAAACAACTTGTTTCTCCCCTGTATAAACTCTTTTCACTGGAAATATGTGTTTTCTTAGGATATTGTAAGTTATTCAGTTTGGTTAAAAACAAGATGTCTTGCTCTGAAACGTTGTATAAGCAGATTACAATGCATTGAAACCCTGTTTCGTTGTGGGTAGAGGTGTACAAACAGAGTTGCAATTACTTTAAATTGTCATATTACAAACAACTTGTTCTTCTCTGCTATAAACTCTTTTCATTTGAAATATGTGTTTTCTTAGTATATTGTAAGTTATTCAGTTTGGTTAAAAACAAGATGTCTTGCTCTGAAACTCTGTATAAGCCGATTACAATGCATAGAAGCTCTATTTCTTTGTGGTTAGAAGTGTATAAACAGAGTTGCAATTACTTTAAATTGACATATTAGAAACAATTGTTTCTCCCACGTATAAACTCTTTTCACTCGAAATATGTGTTTTCTTAGGATATTGTAAGTTATTCAGTTTGGTTAAAAAAAAGATGTCTTGCTCTGAAACTCTGTATAAGTCGATTACAATGCATAGAAACCCTGTTTCGTTGTGGTTATAGGTGTACAAACAGAGTTGCAATTACTTTAAATGGTCATGTTACAAACAACTTGTTTCTCCCCTGGATAAACTCTTTTCACTTGAAATATGTCTGTTCTTAGGATATTGTAAGTTAATCAGTTTGGTTAAAAACAAAATTTCTTGCTCTGAAACTATGTATAAGACAATTATAATGCGTGGAAACATTGCCTCCTTGTGGTTAGAGGTGTAAAAACAGAGTTGCAATTACTTTCAAGGGTCACATTAGAATCATGTTAAAACAACTTGTTCTCCCCTAGATAAACTCTTTTCACTTGAAATATGTCTTTTCTTAGGATATTGTAAGTTATTCAGTTTGGTTAAAAACAAGATGTCTTGCTCTGAAACGCTGTATAAGCCGCTTACAATGGATAGAAGCTCTGTTTCTTTGTGGTTAGAGGTGTACAAAGAGAGTTGCAATTACTTTAAATTGTCATACTAGAAACAACTTGTTTCTCCCCTGTATAAACTCTTTTCACTTGAAATATGTCTTTTCTTAGGATATTGTAAGTTATTCAGTTTGGATAAAAACAAGATGTCTTGCTCTGAAACGCTGTATAAGCCGATTACAATGCATAGAAACCCTGTTTCGTTGTGGGTAGAGGTGTACAAACAGAGTTGCAATTACTTTAAATGGTCATATTACAAACAACTTGTTCTCCCCTGCTATAAACTCTTTTCATTTGAAATATGTGTTTTCTTAGGATATTGTAAGTTATTCAGTTTGGTTAAAAACAAGATGTCTTGCTCTGAAACGCTGTATAAGCCGCGTACAATGCATAGAAACCCTGTTTCATGTGGTTATAGGTGTACAAACAGAGTTGCAATTACTTTCAAGGGTCATATTAGAACCATGTTAAAACAACTTGTTCTCCCCTAGATAAACTATTTTCACTTGAAATATGTGTTTTCTTAGGATATTGTAAGTTATTCAGTTTGGTTAAAAACAAGATGTCTTGCTCTGAAACGGTGTATAAGCTGATTACAATGCATAAAGACCCTGTTTCGTTGTGGTTAGAGGTCTACCAACAGAGTTGCAATTACTTTAAACGGTCATATTACGAACAACTTGTTTCTCCCCTGGATAAACTCTTTTCACTTGAAATATGTCTTTTCTTAGGATATTGTAAGTTATTCAGTTTGGTTAAAAACAAGATGTCTTGCTCTGAAACGGTGTATAAGTTGATTACAATGCATAGAAGCTCTTTTTCTTTGTGGTTAGAGGTCTACCAACAGAGTTGCAATTACTTTAAATGTTCATATTACAAACAACTTGTTCTCCCCTGCTATAAACTCTTTTCATTTGAAATATGTGTTTTCTTAGGATATTGTAAGTTATTCAGTTTGGTTAAAAACAAGATGTCTTGCTCTGAAACGCTGTATAAGCAGATTACAATGCATAGAATCCCTGTTTCGTTGTGGTTAGAGGTCTACCAACAGAGTTGCAATTACTTTAAACGGTCATATTACGAACAACTTGTTTCTCCCCTGGATAAACTCTTTTCACTTGAAATATGTCTTTTCTTAGGATATTGTAAGTTATTCAGTTTGGTTAAAAACAAGATGTCTTGCTCTGAAACTCTGTATAAGCCGATTACAATGCATTGAAGCTCTGTTTCTTTGTGGTTAGAAGTGTATAAACAGAGTTGCAATTACTTTAAATTGACATATTAGAAACAATTGTTTCTCCCATGTATAAACTCTTTTCATTTGAAATATGTGTTTTCTTAGGATATTGTAAGTTATTCAGTTTGGTTAAAAACAAGATGTCTTGCTCTGAAACGCTGTATAAGTCGATAACAATGCATAGAAACCCTGTTTCATGTGGTTAGAGGTGTACAAACAGAGTTGCAATTACTTTCAAGGGTCATATTAGAACCATGTTAAAACAACTTGTTCTCCCCTAGATAAACTATTTTCACTTGAAATATGTGTTTTCTTAGGATATTGTAAGTTATTCAGTTTGGTTAAAAACAAGATGTCTTGCTCTGAAACGGTGTATAAGCTGATTACAATGCATAGAAACCCTGTTTCGTTGTAGTTAGACGTGTACAAAGAGAGTTGCAATTACTTTAAATTGTCATACTAGAAACAACTTGTTTCTCCCCTGTATAAACTCTTTTCACTGGAAATATGTGTTTTCTTAGGATATTGTAAGTTATTCAGTTTGGTTAAAAACAAGATGTCTTGCTCTGAAACGCTGTATAAGCAGATTACAATGCATAGAAGCTCTGTTTCTTTATCGTTAGATGTGTATAAACAGAGTTGCAATTACTTTAAATTGACATATTAGAAACAACTTGTTTCTCCCATGTATAAACTCTTTTCACTCGAAATATGGGTTTTCTTAGGATATTGTAAGTTATTCAGTTTGGTTAAAAACAAGATGTCTTGCTCTGAAACAGTGTATAAACCGATTACAATGCATTGAAACCCTGTTTCGTTGTGGGTAGAGGTGTACAAACAGAGTTGCAATTACTTTAAATTGTCATATTACAAACAACTTGTTCTCCTCTGCTATAAACTCTTTTCATTTGAAATATGTGTTTTCTTAGTATATTGTAAGTTATTCAGTTTGGTTAAAAACAAGATGTCTTGCTCTGAAACTCTGTATAAGCCGATTACAATGCATAGAAGCTCTGTTTCTTTGTGGTTAGAAGTGTATAAACAGAGTTGCAATTACTTTAAATTGACATATTAGAAACAATTGTTTCTCCTATGTATAAACTCTTTTCACTCGAAATATGTGTTTTCTTAGGATATTGTAAGTTATTCAGTTTGGTTAAAAAAAAGATGTCTTGCTCTGAAACTCTGTATAAGTCGATTACAATGCATAGAAACCCTGTTTCGTTTTGGTTAGAGGTGTACAAACAGAGTTGCAATTACTTTAAATGGTCATGTTACAAACAACTTGTTTCTCCCCTGGATAAACTCTTTTCACTTGAAATATGTCTGTTCTTAGGATATTGTAAGTTAATCAGTTTGGTTAAAAACAAAATTTCTTGCTCTGAAACTATGTATAAGACAATTATAATGCGTGGAAACATTGCCTCCTTGTGGTTAGAGGTGTAAAAACAGAGTTGCAATTACTTTCAAGGGTCACATTAGAATCATGTTAAAACAACTTGTTCTCCCCTAGATAAACTCTTTTCACTTGAAATATTTCTTTTCTTAGGATATTGTAAGTTATTCAGTTTGGTTAAAAACAAGATGTCTTGCTCTGAAACGCTGTATAAGCCGCTTACAATGGATAGAAGCTCTGTTTCTTTGTGGTTAGAGGTGTACAAAGAGAGTTGCAATTACTTTAAATTGTCATACTAGAAACAACTTGTTTCTCCCCTGTATAAACTCTTTTCACTTGAAATATGTCTTTTCTTAGGATATTGTAAGTTATTCAGTTTGGATAAAAACAAGATGTCTTGCTCTGAAACGCTGTATAAGCCGATTACAATGCATAGAAACCCTGTTTCGTTGTGGTTAGAGGTGTACAAACAGAGTTGCAATTACTTTAAATGGTCATATTACAAACAACTTGTTCTCCCCTGCTATAAACTCTTTTCATTTGAAATATGTGTTTTCTTAGGATATTGTAAGTTATTCAGTTTGGTTAAAAACAAGATGTCTTGCTCTGAAACGCTGTATAAGCCGCTTACAATGCATAGAAACCCTGTTTCATGTGGTTATAGGTGTACAAACAGAGTTGCAATTACTTTCAAGGGTCATATTAGAACCATGTTAAAACAACTTGTTCTCCCCTAGATAAACTATTTTCACTTGAAATATGTGTTTTCTTAGGATATTGTAAGTTATTCAGTTTGGTTAAAAACAAGATGTCTTGCTCTGAAACGGTGTATAAGCTGATTACAATGCATAAAGACCCTGTTTCGTTGTGGTTAGAGGTCTACCAACAGAGTTGCAATTACTTTAAATGTTCATATTACAAACAACTTGTTCTCCCCTGCTATAAACTCTTTTCATTTGAAATATGTGTTTTCTTAGGATATTGTAAGTTATTCAGTTTGGTTAAAAACAAGATGTCTTGCTCTGAAACGCTGTATAAGTCGATAACAATGCATAGAAACCCTGTTTCATGTGGTTAGAGGTGTACAAACAGAGTTGCAATTACTTTCAAGGGTCATATTAGAACCATGTTAAAACAACTTGTTCTCCCCTAGATAAACTATTTTCACTTGAAATATGTGTTTTCTTAGGATATTGTAAGTTATTCAGTTTGGTTAAAAACAAGATGTCTTGCTCTGAAACGGTGTATAAGCTGATTACAATGCATAGAAACCCTGTTTCGTTGTAGTTAGACGTGTACAAAGAGAGTTGCAATTACTTTAAATTGTCATACTAGAAACAACTTGTTTCTCCCCTGTATAAACTCTTTTCACTGGAAATATGTGTTTTCTTAGGATATTGTAAGTTATTCAGTTTGGTTAAAAACAAGATGTCTTGCTCTGAAACGCTGTATAAGCAGATTACAATGCATAGGCTCTGTTTCTTTATGGTTAGATGTGTATAAACAGAGTTGCAATTACTTTAAATTGACATATTAGAAACAACTTGTTTCTCCCATGTATAAACTCTTTTCACTCGAAATATGTGTTTTCTTAGGATATTGTAAGTTATTCAGTTTGGTTAAAAACAAGATGTCTTGCTCTGAAACAGTGTATAAACCGATTACAATGCATTGAAACCCTGTTTCGTTGTGGGTAGAGGTGTACAAACAGAGTTGCAATTACTTTAAATTGTCATATTACAAACAACTTGTTCTCCTCTGCTATAAACTCTTTTCATTTGAAATATGTGTTTTCTTAGTATATTGTAAGTTATTCAGTTTGGTTAAAAACAAGATGTCTTGCTCTGAAACTCTGTATAAGCCGATTACAATGCATAGAAGCTCTGTTTCTTTGTGGTTAGAAGTGTATAAACAGAGTTGCAATTACTTTAAATTGACATATTAGAAACAATTGTTTCTCCTATGTATAAACTCTTTTCACTCGAAATATGTGTTTTCTTAGGATATTGTAAGTTATTCAATTTGGTTAAAAAAAAGATGTCTTGCTCTGAAACTCTGTATAAGTCGATTACAATGCATAGAAACCCTGTTTCGTTGTGGTTAGAGGTGTACAAACAGAGTTGCAATTACTTTAAATGGTCATGTTACAAACAACTTGTTTCTCCCCTGGATAAACTCTTTTCACTTGAAATATGTCTGTTCTTAGGATATTGTAAGTTAATCAGTTTGGTTAAAAACAAAATTTCTTGCTCTGAAACTATGTATAAGACAATTATAATGCGTGGAAACATTGCCTCCTTGTGGTTAGAGGTGTAAAAACAGAGTTGCAATTACTTTCAAGGGTCACATTAGAATCATGTTAAAACAACTTGTTCTCCCCTAGATAAACTCTTTTCACTTGAAATATTTCTTTTCTTAGGATATTGTAAGTTATTCAGTTTGGTTAAAAACAAGATGTCTTGCTCTGAAACGCTGTATAAGCCGCTTACAATGGATAGAAGCTCTGTTTCTTTGTGGTTAGAGGTGTACAAAGAGAGTTGCAATTACTTTAAATTGTCATACTAGAAACAACTTGTTTCTCCCCTGTATAAACTCTTTTCACTTGAAATATGTCTTTTCTTAGGATATTGTAAGTTATTCAGTTTGGATAAAAACAAGATGTCTTGCTCTGAAACGCTGTATAAGCCGATTACAATGCATAGAAACCCTGTTTCGTTGTGGTTAGAGGTGTACAAACAGAGCTGCAATTACTTTAAATTGTCATACTAGAAACAACTTGTTTCTCCCCTGTATAAACTCTTTTCACTTGAAATATGTCTTTTCTTAGGATATTGTAAGTTATTCAGTTTGGATAAAAACAAGATGTCTTGCTCTGAAACGCTGTATAAGCCGATTACAATGCATAGAAACCCTGTTTCGTTGTGGTTAGAGGTGTACAAACAGAGTTGCAATTACTTTCAAGGGTCATATTAGAACCATGTTAAAACAACTTGTTCTCCCCTAGATAAACTATTTTCACTTGAAATATGTGTTTTCTTAGGATATTGTAAGTTATTCAGTTTGGTTAAAAACAAGATGTCTTGCTCTGAAACGGTGTATAAGCTGATTACAATGCATAAAGACCCTGTTTCGTTGTGGTTAGAGGTCTACCAACAGAGTTGCAATTACTTTAAATGGTCATATTACGAACAACTTGTTTCTCCCCTGGATAAACTCTTTTCACTTGAAATATGTCTTTTCTTAGGATATTGTAAGTTATTCAGTTTGGTTAAAAACAAGATGTCTTGCTCTGAAACGGTGTATAAGTTGATTACAATGCATAGAAGCTCTGTTTCTTTGTGCTTAGAGGTCTACCAACAGAGTTGCAATTACTTTAAATGTTCATATTACAAACAACTTGTTCTCCCCTGCTATAAACTCTTTTCATTTGAAATATGTGTTTTCTTAGGATATTGTAAGTTATTCAGTTTGGTTAAAAACAAGATGTCTTGCTCTGAAACGCTGTATAAGCCGCTTACAATGGATAGAAGCTCTGTTTCTTTGTGGTTAGAGGTGTACAAAGAGAGTTGCAATTACTTTAAATTGTCATACTAGAAACAACTTGTTTCTCCCCTGTATAAACTCTTTTCACTTGAAATATGTCTTTTCTTCGGATATTGTAAGTTATTCAGTTTGGATAAAAACAAGATGTCTTGCTCTGAAACGCTGTATAAGCCGATTACAATGCATAGAAACCCTGTTTCGTTGTGGTTAGAGGTGTACAAACAGAGTTGCAATTACTTTAAATGGTCATATTACAAACAACTTGTTCTCCCCTGCTATAAACTCTTTTCATTTGAAACATGTGTTTTCTTAGGATATTGTAAGTTATTCAGTTTGGTTAAAAACAAGTTGTCTTGCTCTGAAACGCTGTATAAGCCGCTTACAATGCATAGAAACCCTGTTTCATGTGGTTATAGGTGTACAAACAGAGTTGCAATTACTTTCAAGGGTCATATTAGAACCATGTTAAAACAACTTGTTCTCCCCTAGATAAACTATTTTCACTTGAAATATGTGTTTTCTTAGGATATTGTAAGTTATTCAGTTTGGTTAAAAACAAGATGTCTTGCTCTGAAACGGTGTATAAGCTGATTACAATGCATAAAGACCCTGTTTCGTTGTGGTTAGAGGTCTACCAACAGAGTTGCAATTACTTTAAATGTTCATATTACAAACAACTTGTTCTCCCCTGCTATAAACTCTTTTCATTTGAAATATGTGTTTTCTTAGGATATTGTAAGTTATTCAGTTTGGTTAAAAACAAGATGTCTTGCTCTGAAACGCTGTATAAGCCGCTTACAATGCATAGAAACCCTGTTTCATGTGGTTATAGGTGTACAAACAGAGTTGCAATTACTTTCAAGGGTCATATTACAACCATGTTAAAACAACTTGTTCTCCCCTAGATAAACTATTTTCACTTGAAATATGTGTTTTCTTAGGATATTGTAAGTTATTCAGTTTGGTTAAAAACAAGATGTCTTGCTCTGAAACGGTGTATAAGCTGATTACAATGCATTAAAACCCTGTTTCGTTGTGGTTAGAGGTCTACCAACAGAGTTGCAATTACTTTAAATGGTCATATTACGAACAACTTGTTTCTCCCCTGGATAAACTCTTTTCACTTGAAATATGTCTTTTCTTAGGATATTGTAAGTTATTCAGTTTGGTTAAAAGCAAGATGTCTTGCTCTGAAACGGTGTATAAGTTGATTACAATGCATAGAAGCTCTGTTTCTTTGTGGTTAGAGGTCTACCAACAGAGTTGCAATTACTTTAAATGTTCATATTACAAACAACTTGTTCTCCCCTGCTATAAACTCTTTTCATTTGAAATATGTGTTTTCTTAGGATATTGTAAGTTATTCAATTTGGTTAAAAACAAGATGTCTTGCTCTGAAACGCTGTATAAGCCGCTTACAATGGATAGAAGCTCTGTTTCTTTGTGGTTAGAGGTGTACAAAGAGAGTTGCAATTACTTTAAATTGTCATACTACAAACAACTTGTTTCTCCCCTGTATAAACTCTTTTCACTTGAAATATGTCTGTTCTTAGGATATTGTAAGTTAATCAGTTTGGTTAAAAACAAAATTTCTTGCTCTGAAACTATGTATAAGACAATTATAATGCGTGGAAACGTTGCCTCCTTGTGGTTAGAGGTGTAAAAACAGAGTTGCAATTACTTTCAAGGGTCACATTAGAATCATGTTAAAACAACTTGTTCTCCCCTAGATAAACTCTTTTCACTTGAAATATGTCTTTTCTTAGGATATTGTAAGTTATTCAGTTTGGTTAAAAACAAGATGTCTTGCTCTGAAACTCTGTATAAGCCGATTACAATGCATAGAAGCTCTGTTTCTTTGTGGTTAGAAGTGTATAAACAGAGTTGCAATTACTTTAAATTGACATATTAGAAACAATTGTTTCTCCCATGTATAAACTCTTTTCACTCGAAATATGTGTTTTCTTAGGATATTGTAAGTTATTCAGTTTGGATAAAAACAAGATGTCTTGCTCTGAAACGCTGTATAAGCCGATTACAATGCATAGAAACCCTGTTTCGTTGTGGTTAGAGGTGTACAAACAGAGTTGCAATTACTTTAAATGGTCATATTACAAACAACTTGTTCTCCCCTGCTATAAACTCTTTTCATTTGAAACATGTGATTTCTTAGGATATTGTAAGTTATTCAGTTTGGTTAAAAACAAGTTGTCTTGCTCTGAAACGCTGTATAAGCCGCTTACAATGCATAGAAACCCTGTTTCATGTGGTTATAGGTGTACAAACAGAGTTGCAATTACTTTCAAGGGTCATATTAGAACCATGTTAAAACAACTTGTTCTCCCCTAGATAAACTATTTTCACTTGAAATATGTGTTTTCTTAGGATATTGTAAGTTATTCAGTTTGGTTAAAAACAAGATGTCTTGCTCTGAAACTCTGTATAAGCCGATTACAATGCATATAAGCTCTGTTTCTTTGTGGTTAGAAGTGTATAAACAGAGTTGCAATTACTTTAAATTGACATATTAGAAACAATTGTTTCTCCCATGTATAAACTCTTTTCACTCGAAATATGTGTTTTCTTAGGATATTGTAAGTTATTCAGTTTGGTTAAAAAAAAAGATGTCTTGCTCTGAAACTCTGTATAAGTGGATAACAATGCATAGAAACCCTGTTTCGTTGTGGTTAGAGGTGTACAAACAGAGTTGCAATTACTTTAAAGGGTCATGTTACAAACAACTTGTTTCTCCCCTGGATAAACTCTTTTCACTTGATATATGTGTTTTCTTAGGATATTCTAAGGTATTCAGTTTGGTTAAAAACAAGATGTCTTGCTCTGAAACGGTGTATAAGCTGATTACAATGCATAGAAACCCTGTTTCGCTGTAGTTAGACGTGTACAAAGAGAGTTGCAATTACTTTAAATTGTCATACTAGAAACAACTTGTTTCTCCCCTGTATAAACTCTTTTCACTGGAAATATGTCTTTTCTTAGGATATTGTAAGTTATTCAGTTTGGTTAAAAACAAGATGTCTTGCTCTGAAACTCTGTATATGCCGATTACAATGCATAGAATCCCTGTTTCCTTGTGGTTAGAGGTGTACAAACAGAGTTGCAATTACTTTCAAGGGTCACATTAGAACCATGTTAAAACAACTTGTTCTCCCCTAGATAAACTCTTTTCACTTGAAATATGTCTTTTCTTAGGATATTGTAAGTTATTCAGTTTGGTTAAAAACAAGATGTCTTGCTCTGAAACGCTGTATAAGCCGATTACAATGCATAGAAACCCTGTTTCGTTATGGTTAGAGGTGTACAAACAGAGTTGCAATTACTTTAAATTGTCATACTAGAAACAACTTGTTTCTCCCCTGTATAAACTCTTTTCACTGGAAATATGTGTTTTCTTAGGATATTGTAAGTTATTCAGTTTGGTTAAAAACAAGATGTCTTGCTCTGAAACGCTGTATAAGCAGATTACAATGCATAGAAACCCTGTTTCATGTGGTTAGAGGTGTACAAACAGAGTTGCAATTACTTTCAAGGGTCATATTAGAACCATGTTAAAACAACTTGTTTCTCCCCTGGATAAACTCTTTTCACTTGAAATATGTCTTTTCTTAGGATATTGTAAGTTATTCAGTTCGGTTAAAAACAAAATTTCTTGCTCTGAAATGCTGTATAAGACAATTATAATGCGTGGAAACGTTGTCTCCTTGTGGTTAGAGGTGTAAAAACAGAGTTGCAATTACTTTCAAGGGTCACATTAGAACCATGTTAAAACAACTTGTTCTCCCCTAGATAAACTCTTTTCACTTGAAATATGTCTTTTCTTAGGATATTGTAAGTTATTCAGTTTGGTTAAAAACAAGATGTCTTGCTCTGAAACGCTGTATAAGCCGATTACAATGCATAGAAACCCTGTTTCGTTATGGTTAGAGGTGTACAAACAGAGTTGCAATTACTTTAAATTGTCATACTAGAAACAACTTGTTTCTCCCCTGTATAAACTCTTTTCACTTGATATATGTGTTTTCTTAGGATATTGTAAGTTATTCAGTTTGGTTAAAAACAAGATGTCTTGCTCTGAAACGCTGTATAAGCCGCTTACAATGCATAGAAACCCTGTTTCGTTATGGTTAGAGGTGTACAAACAGAGTTGCAATTACTTTAAATTGTCATACTAGAAACAACTTGTTTCTCCCCTGTATAAACTCTTTTCACTGGAAATATGTGTTTTCTTAGGATATTGTAAGTTATTCAGTTTGGTTAAAAACAAAATTTCTTGCTCTGAAACTATGTATAAGACAATTATAATGCGTGGAAACGTTTCCTCCTTGTGGTTAGAGGTGTAAAAACAGAGTTGCAATTACTTTCAAGGGTCACATTAGAATCATGTTAAAACAACTTGTTCTCCCCTAGATAAACTCTTTTCACTTTAAATATGTCTTTTCTTAGGATATTGTATGTTATTCAGTTTGGTTAAAAACAATATGTCTTGCTCTGAAACGCTATATAAGCCGATTACAATGCATAGAAACCCTGTTTCGTTGTGGTTAGAGGTCTACCAACAGAGTTGCAATTACTTTAAATGGTCATATTACAAACAACTTGTTTCTCCCCTGGATAAATTCTTTTCATTTGAAATATGTGTTTTCTTAGGATATTGTAAGTTATTCAGTTTGATTAAAAAGATGTGTTGCTCTGAAACGCTGTATAAGCCGCTTACAATGCATAGAAACCGTGTTTCATGTAGTTAGAGGTGTACAAACAGAGTTGCAATTACTTTCAAGGGTCATATTAGAACCATGTTAAAACAACTTGTTCTCCCCTAGATAAACTATTTTCACTTGAAATATGTGTTTTCTTAGGATATTGTAAGTTATTCAGTTTGGTTAAAAACAAGATGTCTTGCTCTGAAACTCTGTATAAGCCGATTACAATGCATAGAAACCCTGTTTCATGTGGTTAGAGGTGTACAAACAGAGTTGCAATTACTTTCAAGGGTCATATTAGAACCATGTTAAAACAACTTGTTTCTCCCCTGGATAAACTCTTTTCACTTGAAATATGTCTTTTCTTAGGATATTGTAAGTTATTCAGTTCGGTTAAAAACAAAATTTCTTGCTCTGAAATGCTGTATAAGACAATTATAATGCGTGGAAACGTTGTCTCCTTGTGGTTAGAGGTGTAAAAACAGAGTTGCAATTACTTTCAAGGGTCACATTAGAACCATGTTAAAACAACTTGTTCTCCCATAGATAAACTCTTTTCACTTGAAATATGTCTTTTCTTAGGATATTGTAAGTTATTCAGTTTGGTTAAAAACAAGATGTCTTGCTCTGAAACGCTGTATAAGCCGATTACAATGCATAGAAACCCTGTTTCGTTATGGTTAGAGGTGTACAAACAGAGTTGCAATTACTTTAAATGGTCATATTACAAACAACTTGTTCTCCCCTGCTATAAACTCTTTTCATTTGAAACATTTGTTTTCTTAGGATATTGTAAGTTATTCAGTTTGGTTAAAAACAAGTTGTCTTGCTCTGAAACGCTGTATAAGCCGCTTACAATGCATAGAAACCCTGTTTCATGTGGTTATAGGTGTACAAACAGAGTTGCAATTACTTTCAAGGGTCATATTAGAACCATGTTAAAACAACTTGTTCTCCCCTAGATAAACTATTTTCACTTGAAATATGTGTTTTCTTAGGATATTGTAAGTTATTCAGTTTGGTTAAAAACAAGATGTCTTGCTCTGAAACGGTGTATAAGCTGATTACAATGCATAAAGACCCTGTTTCGTTGTGGTTAGAGGTCTACCAACAGAGTTGCAATTACTTTAAATGTTCATATTACAAACAACTTGTTCTCCCCTGCTATAAACTCTTTTCATTTGAAATATGTGTTTTCTTAGGATATTGTAAGTTATTCAGTTTGGTTAAAAACAAGATGTCTTGCTCTGAAACGCTGTATAAGCCGCTTACAATGCATAGAAACCCTGTTTCATGTGGTTATAGGTGTACAAACAGAGTTGCAATTACTTTCAAGGGTCATATTACAACCATGTTGAAACAACTTGTTCTCCCCTAGATAAACTATTTTCACTTGAAATATGTGTTTTCTTAGGATATTGTAAGTTATTCAGTTTGGTTAAAAACAAGATGTCTTGCTCTGAAACGGTGTATAAGCTGATTACAATGCATAGAAACCCTGTTTCGTTGTAGTTAGACATGTACAAAGAGAGTTGCAATTACTTTAAATGGTCATGTTACAAACAACTTGTTTCTCCCCTGGATAAACTCTTTTCACTTGAAATATGTCTGTTCTTAGGATATTGTAAGTTAATCAGTTTGGTTAAAAACAAAATTTCTTGCTCTGAAACTATGTATAAGACAATTATAATGCGTGGAAACGTTGCCTCCTTGTGGTTAGAGGTGTAAAAACAGAGTTGCAATTACTTTCAAGGGTCACATTAGAATCATGTTAAAACAACTTGTTCTCCCCTAGATAAACTCTTTTCACTTGAAATATGTCTTTTCTTAGGATATTGTAAGTTATTCAGTTTGGTTAAAAACAAGATGTCTTGCTCTGAAACTCTGTATAAGCCGATTACAATGCATAGAAGCTCAGTTTCTTTGTGGTTAGAAGTGTATAAACAGAGTTGCAATTACTTTAAATTGACATATTAGAAACAATTGTTTCTCCCATGTATAAACTCTTTTCACTCGAAATATGTGTTTTCTTAGGATATTGTAAGTTATTCAGTTTGGATAAAAACAAGATGTCTTGCTCTGAAACGCTGTATAAGCCGATTACAATGCATAGAAACCCTGTTTCGTTGTGGTTAGAGGTGTACAAACAGAGTTGCAATTACTTTAAATGGTCATATTACAAACAACTTGTTCTCCCCTGCTATAAACTCTTTTCATTTGAAATATGTGTTTTCTTAGGATATTGTAAGTTATTCAGTTTGGTTAAAAACAAGATGTCTTGCTCTGAAACGCTGTATAAGCCGCGTACAATGCATAGAAACCCTGTTTCATGTGGTTATAGGTGTACAAACAGAGTTGCAATTACTTTCAAGGGTCATATTAGAACCATGTTAAAACAACTTGTTCTCCCCTAGATAAACTATTTTCACTTGAAATATGTGTTTTCTTAGGATATTGTAAGTTATTCAGTTTGGTTAAAAACAAGATGTCTTGCTCTGAAACGGTGTATAAGCTGATTACAATGCATAAAGACCCTGTTTCGTTGTGGTTAGAGGTCTACCAACAGAGTTGCAATTACTTTAAACGGTCATATTACGAACAACTTGTTTCTCCCCTGGATAAACTCTTTTCACTTGAAATATGTCTTTTCTTAGGATATTGTAAGTTATTCAGTTTGGTTAAAAACAAGATGTCTTGCTCTGAAACGGTGTATAAGTTGATTACAATGCATAGAAGCTCTTTTTCTTTGTGGTTAGAGGTCTACCAACAGAGTTGCAATTACTTTAAATGTTCATATTACAAACAACTTGTTCTCCCCTGCTATAAACTCTTTTCATTTGAAATATGTGTTTTCTTAGGATATTGTAAGTTATTCAGTTTGGTTAAAAACAAGATGTCTTGCTCTGAAACGCTGTATAAGCAGATTACAATGCATAGAATCCCTGTTTCGTTGTGGTTAGAGGTCTACCAACAGAGTTGCAATTACTTTAAACGGTCATATTACGAACAACTTGTTTCTCCCCTGGATAAACTCTTTTCACTTGAAATATGTCTTTTCTTCGGATATTGTAAGTTATTCAGTTTGGATAAAAACAAGATGTCTTGCTCTGAAACGCTGTATAAGCCGATTACAATGCATAGAAACCCTGTTTCGTTGTTGTTAGAGGTGTACAAACAGAGTTGCAATTACTTTAAATGGTCATATTACAAACAACTTGTTCTCCCCTGCTATAAACTCTTTTCATTTGAAACATTTGTTTTCTTAGGATATTGTAAGTTATTCAGTTTGGTTAAAAACAAGTTGTCTTGCTCTGAAACGCTGTATAAGCCGCTTACAATGCATAGAAACCCTGTTTCATGTGGTTATAGGTGTACAAACAGAGTTGCAATTACTTTCAAGGGTCATATTAGAACCATGTTAAAACAACTTGTTCTCCCCTAGATAAACTATTTTCACTTGAAATATGTGTTTTCTTAGGATATTGTAAGTTATTCAGTTTGGTTAAAAACAAGATGTCTTGCTCTGAAACGGTGTATAAGCTGATTACAATGCATAAAGACCCTGTTTCGTTGTGGTTAGAGGTCTACCAACAGAGTTGCAATTACTTTAAATTGACATATTAGAAACAATTGTTTCTCCCATGTATAAACTATTTTCACTCGAAATATGTGTTTTCTTAGGATATTGTAAGTTATTCAGTTTGGTTAAAAAAAAAGATGTCTTGCTCTGAAACTCTGTATAAGTCGATTACAATGCATAGAAACCCTGTTTCGTTGTGGTTAGAGGTGTACAAACAGAGTTGCAATTACTTTAAATGGTCATGTTACAAACAACTTGTTTCTCCCCTGGATAAACTCTTTTCACTTGAAATATGTCTGTTCTTAGGATATTGTAAGTTAATCAGTTTGGTTAAAAACAAAATTTCTTGCTCTGAAACTATGTATAAGACAATTATAATGCGTGGAAACGTTGCCTCCTTGTGGTTAGAGGTGTAAAAACAGAGTTGCAATTACTTTCAAGGGTCACATTAGAATCATGTTAAAACAACTTGTTCTCCCCTAGATAAACTCTTTTCACTTGAAATATGTCTTTTCTTAGGATATTGTAAGTTATTCAGTTTGGTTAAAAACAAGATGTCTTGCTCTGAAACTCTGTATAAGCCGATTACAATGCATAGAAGCTCTGTTTCTTTGTGGTTAGAAGTGTATAAACAGAGTTGCAATTACTTTAAATTGACATATTAGAAACAATTGTTTCTCCCATGTATAAACTCTTTTCACTCGAAATATGTGTTTTCTTAGGATATTGTAAGTTATTCAGTTTGGATAAAAACAAGATGTCTTGCTCTGAAACGCTGTATAAGCCGATTACAATGCATAGAAACCCTGTTTCGTTGTGGTTAGAGGTGTACAAACAGAGTTGCAATTACTTTAAATGGTCATATTACAAACAACTTGTTCTCCCCTGCTATAAACTCTTTTCATTTGAAACATGTGATTTCTTAGGATATTGTAAGTTATTCAGTTTGGTTAAAAACAAGTTGTCTTGCTCTGAAACGCTGTATAAGCCGCTTACAATGCATAGAAACCCTGTTTCATGTGGTTATAGGTGTACAAACAGAGTTGCAATTACTTTCAAGGGTCATATTAGAACCATGTTAAAACAACTTGTTCTCCCCTAGATAAACTATTTTCACTTGAAATATGTGTTTTCTTAGGATATTGTAAGTTATTCAGTTTGGTTAAAAACAAGATGTCTTGCTCTGAAACTCTGTATAAGCCGATTACAATGCATATAAGCTCTGTTTCTTTGTGGTTAGAAGTGTATAAACAGAGTTGCAATTACTTTAAATTGACATATTAGAAACAATTGTTTCTCCCATGTATAAACTCTTTTCACTCGAAATATGTGTTTTCTTAGGATATTGTAAGTTATTCAGTTTGGTTAAAAAAAAAGATGTCTTGCTCTGAAACTCTGTATAAGTGGATAACAATGCATAGAAACCCTGTTTCGTTGTGGTTAGAGGTGTACAAACAGAGTTGCAATTACTTTAAAGGGTCATGTTACAAACAACTTGTTTCTCCCCTGGATAAACTCTTTTCACTTGATATATGTGTTTTCTTAGGATATTCTAAGGTATTCAGTTTGGTTAAAAACAAGATGTCTTGCTCTGAAACTCTGTATATGCCGATTACAATGCATAGAATCCCTGTTTCCTTGTGGTTAGAGGTGTACAAACAGAGTTGCAATTACTTTCAAGGGTCACATTAGAACCATGTTAAAACAACTTGTTCTCCCCTAGATAAACTCTTTTCACTTGAAATATGTCTTTTCTTAGGATATTGTAAGTTATTCAGTTTGGTTAAAAACAAGATGTCTTGCTCTGAAACGCTGTATAAGCCGATTACAATGCATAGAAACCCTGTTTCGTTATGGTTAGAGGTGTACAAACAGAGTTGCAATTACTTTAAATTGTCATACTAGAAACAACTTGTTTCTCCCCTGTATAAACTCTTTTCACTTGATATATGTGTTTTCTTAGGATATTGTAAGTTATTCAGTTTGGTTAAAAACAAGATGTCTTGCTCTGAAACGCTGTATAAGCCGCTTACAATGCATAGAAACCCTGTTTCGTTATGGTTAGAGGTGTACAAACAGAGTTGCAATTACTTTAAATTGTCATACTAGAAACAACTTGTTTCTCCCCTGTATAAACTCTTTTCACTGGAAATATGTGTTTTCTTAGGATATTGTAAGTTATTCAGTTTGGTTAAAAACAAAATTTCTTGCTCTGAAACTATGTATAAGACAATTATAATGCGTGGAAACGTTTCCTCCTTGTGGTTAGAGGTGTAAAAACAGAGTTGCAATTACTTTCAAGGGTCACATTAGAATCATGTTAAAACAACTTGTTCTCCCCTAGATAAACTCTTTTCACTTTAAATATGTCTTTTCTTAGGATATTGTATGTTATTCAGTTTGGTTAAAAACAATATGTCTTGCTCTGAAACGCTATATAAGCCGATTACAATGCATAGAAACCCTGTTTCGTTGTGGTTAGAGGTCTACCAACAGAGTTGCAATTACTTTAAATGGTCATATTACAAACAACTTGTTTCTCCCCTGGATAAATTCTTTTCATTTGAAATATGTGTTTTCTTAGGATATTGTAAGTTATTCAGTTTGATTAAAAAGATGTGTTGCTCTGAAACGCTGTATAAGCCGCTTACAATGCATAGAAACCGTGTTTCATGTAGTTAGAGGTGTACAAACAGAGTTGCAATTACTTTCAAGGGTCATATTAGAACCATGTTAAAACAACTTGTTCTCCCCTAGATAAACTATTTTCACTTGAAATATGTGTTTTCTTAGGATATTGTAAGTTATTCAGTTTGGTTAAAAACAAGATGTCTTGCTCTGAAACTCTGTATAAGCCGATTACAATGCATAGAAACCCTGTTTCATGTGGTTAGAGGTGTACAAACAGAGTTGCAATTACTTTCAAGGGTCATATTAGAACCATGTTAAAACAACTTGTTTCTCCCCTGGATAAACTCTTTTCACTTGAAATATGTCTTTTCTTAGGATATTGTAAGTTATTCAGTTCGGTTAAAAACAAAATTTCTTGCTCTGAAATGCTGTATAAGACAATTATAATGCGTGGAAACGTTGTCTCCTTGTGGTTAGAGGTGTAAAAACAGAGTTGCAATTACTTTCAAGTGTCACATTAGAACCATGTTAAAACAACTTGTTCTCCCATAGATAAACTCTTTTCACTTGAAATATGTCTTTTCTTAGGATATTGTAAGTTATTCAGTTTGGTTAAAAACAAGATGTCTTGCTCTGAAACGCTGTATAAGCCGATTACAATGCATAGAAACCCTGTTTCGTTATGGTTAGAGGTGTACAAACAGAGTTGCAATTACTTTAAATGGTCATATTACAAACAACTTGTTCTCCCCTGCTATAAACTCTTTTCATTTGAAACATTTGTTTTCTTAGGATATTGTAAGTTATTCAGTTTGGTTAAAAACAAGTTGTCTTGCTCTGAAACGCTGTATAAGCCGCTTACAATGCATAGAAACCCTGTTTCATGTGGTTATAGGTGTACAAACAGAGTTGCAATTACTTTCAAGGGTCATATTAGAACCATGTTAAAACAACTTGTTCTCCCCTAGATAAACTATTTTCACTTGAAATATGTGTTTTCTTAGGATATTGTAAGTTATTCAGTTTGGTTAAAAACAAGATGTCTTGCTCTGAAACGGTGTATAAGCTGATTACAATGCATAAAGACCCTGTTTCGAAGTGGTTAGAGGTCTACCAACAGAGTTGCAATTACTTTAAATGTTCATATTACAAACAACTTGTTCTCCCCTGCTATAAACTCTTTTCATTTGAAATATGTGTTTTCTTAGGATATTGTAAGTTATTCAGTTTGGTTAAAAACAAGATGTCTTGCTCTGAAACGCTGTATAAGCCGCTTACAATGCATAGAAACCCTGTTTCATGTGGTTATAGGTGTACAAACAGAGTTGCAATTACTTTCAAGGGTCATATTACAACCATGTTAAAACAACTTGTTCTCCCCTAGATAAACTATTTTCACTTGAAATATGTGTTTTCTTAGGATATTGTAAGTTATTCAGTTTGGTTAAAAACAAGATGTCTTGCTCTGAAACGGTGTATAAGCTGATTACAATGCATAGAAACCCTGTTTCGTTGTAGTTAGACATGTACAAAGAGAGTTGCAATTACTTTAAATGGTCATGTTACAAACAACTTGTTTCTCCCCTGGATAAACTCTTTTCACTTGAAATATGTCTGTTCTTAGGATATTGTAAGTTAATCAGTTTGGTTAAAAACAAAATTTCTTGCTCTGAAACTATGTATAAGACAATTATAATGCGTGGAAACGTTGCCTCCTTGTGGTTAGAGGTGTAAAAACAGAGTTGCAATTACTTTCAAGGGTCACATTAGAATCATGTTAAAACAACTTGTTCTCCCCTAGATAAACTCTTTTCACTTGAAATATGTCTTTTCTTAGGATATTGTAAGTTATTCAGTTTGGTTAAAAACAAGATGTCTTGCTCTGAAACTCTGTATAAGCCGATTACAATGCATAGAAGCTCAGTTTCTTTGTGGTTAGAAGTGTATAAACAGAGTTGCAATTACTTTAAATTGACATATTAGAAACAATTGTTTCTCCCATGTATAAACTCTTTTCACTCGAAATATGTGTTTTCTTAGGATATTGTAAGTTATTCAGTTTGGATAAAAACAAGATGTCTTGCTCTGAAACGCTGTATAAGCCGATTACAATGCATAGAAACCCTGTTTCGTTGTGGTTAGAGGTGTACAAACAGAGTTGCAATTACTTTAAATGGTCATATTACAAACAACTTGTTCTCCCCTGCTATAAACTCTTTTCATTTGAAATATGTGTTTTCTTAGGATATTGTAAGTTATTCAGTTTGGTTAAAAACAAGATGTCTTGCTCTGAAACGCTGTATAAGCCGCGTACAATGCATAGAAACCCTGTTTCATGTGGTTATAGGTGTACAAACAGAGTTGCAATTACTTTCAAGGGTCATATTAGAACCATGTTAAAACAACTTGTTCTCCCCTAGATAAACTATTTTCACTTGAAATATGTGTTTTCTTAGGATATTGTAAGTTATTCAGTTTGGTTAAAAACAAGATGTCTTGCTCTGAAACGGTGTATAAGCTGATTACAATGCATAAAGACCCTGTTTCGTTGTGGTTAGAGGTCTACCAACAGAGTTGCAATTACTTTAAACGGTCATATTACGAACAACTTGTTTCTCCCCTGGATAAACTCTTTTCACTTGAAATATGTCTTTTCTTAGGATATTGTAAGTTATTCAGTTTGGTTAAAAACAAGATGTCTTGCTCTGAAACGGTGTATAAGTTGATTACAATGCATAGAAGCTCTTTTTCTTTGTGGTTAGAGGTCTACCAACAGAGTTGCAATTACTTTAAATGTTCATATTACAAACAACTTGTTCTCCCCTGCTATAAACTCTTTTCATTTGAAATATGTGTTTTCTTAGGATATTGTAAGTTATTCAGTTTGGTTAAAAACAAGATGTCTTGCTCTGAAACGCTGTATAAGCAGATTACAATGCATAGAATCCCTGTTTCGTTGTGGTTAGAGGTCTACCAACAGAGTTGCAATTACTTTAAACGGTCATACTAGAAACAACTTGTTTCTCCCCTGTATAAACTCTTTTCACTGGAAATATGTGTTTTCTTAGGATATTGTAAGTTATTCAGTTTGGTTAAAAACAAGATGTCTTGCTCTGAAACGCTGTATAAGCAGATTACAATGCATAGAAACCCTGTTTCATGTGGTTAGAGGTGTACAAACAGAGTTGCAATTACTTTCAAGGGTCATATTAGAACCATGTTAAAACAACTTGTTTCTCCCCTGGATAAACTCTTTTCACTTGAAATATGTCTTTTCTTAGGATATTGTAAGTTATTCAGTTCGGTTAAAAACAAAATTTCTTGCTCTGAAATGCTGTATAAGACAATTATAATGCGTGGAAACGTTGTCTCCTTGTGGTTAGAGGTGTAAAAACAGAGTTGCAATTACTTTCAAGGGTCACATTAGAACCATGTTAAAACAACTTGTTCTCCCCTAGATAAACTCTTTTCACTTGAAATATGTCTTTTCTTAGGATATTGTAAGTTATTCAGTTTGGTTAAAAACAAGATGTCTTGCTCTGAAACGCTGTATAAGCCGATTACAATGCATAGAAACCCTGTTTCGTTATGGTTAGAGGTGTACAAACAGAGTTGCAATTACTTTAAATTGTCATACTAGAAACAACTTGTTTCTCCCCTGTATAAACTCTTTTCACTTGATATATGTGTTTTCTTAGGATATTGTAAGTTATTCAGTTTGGTTAAAAACAAGATGTCTTGCTCTGAAACGCTGTATAAGCCGCTTACAATGCATAGAAACCCTGTTTCGTTATGGTTAGAGGTGTACAAACAGAGTTGCAATTACTTTAAATTGTCATACTAGAAACAACTTGTTTCTCCCCTGTATAAACTCTTTTCACTGGAAATATGTGTTTTCTTAGGATATTGTAAGTTATTCAGTTTGGTTAAAAACAAAATTTCTTGCTCTGAAACTATGTATAAGACAATTATAATGCGTGGAAACGTTTCCTCCTTGTGGTTAGAGGTGTAAAAACAGAGTTGCAATTACTTTCAAGGGTCACATTAGAATCATGTTAAAACAACTTGTTCTCCCCTAGATAAACTCTTTTCACTTTAAATATGTCTTTTCTTAGGATATTGTATGTTATTCAGTTTGGTTAAAAACAATATGTCTTGCTCTGAAACGCTATATAAGCCGATTACAATGCATAGAAACCCTGTTTCGTTGTGGTTAGAGGTCTACCAACAGAGTTGCAATTACTTTAAATGGTCATATTACAAACAACTTGTTTCTCCCCTGGATAAATTCTTTTCATTTGAAATATGTGTTTTCTTAGGATATTGTAAGTTATTCAGTTTGATTAAAAAGATGTGTTGCTCTGAAACGCTGTATAAGCCGCTTACAATGCATAGAAACCGTGTTTCATGTAGTTAGAGGTGTACAAACAGAGTTGCAATTACTTTCAAGGGTCATATTAGAACCATGTTAAAACAACTTGTTCTCCCCTAGATAAACTATTTTCACTTGAAATATGTGTTTTCTTAGGATATTGTAAGTTATTCAGTTTGGTTAAAAACAAGATGTCTTGCTCTGAAACTCTGTATAAGCCGATTACAATGCATAGAAACCCTGTTTCATGTGGTTAGAGGTGTACAAACAGAGTTGCAATTACTTTCAAGGGTCATATTAGAACCATGTTAAAACAACTTGTTTCTCCCCTGGATAAACTCTTTTCACTTGAAATATGTCTTTTCTTAGGATATTGTAAGTTATTCAGTTCGGTTAAAAACAAAATTTCTTGCTCTGAAATGCTGTATAAGACAATTATAATGCGTGGAAACGTTGTCTCCTTGTGGTTAGAGGTGTAAAAACAGAGTTGCAATTACTTTCAAGGGTCACATTAGAACCATGTTAAAACAACTTGTTCTCCCATAGATAAACTCTTTTCACTTGAAATATGTCTTTTCTTAGGATATTGTAAGTTATTCAGTTTGGTTAAAAACAAGATGTCTTGCTCTGAAACGCTGTATAAGCCGATTACAATGCATAGAAACCCTGTTTCGTTATGGTTAGAGGTGTACAAACAGAGTTGCAATTACTTTAAATGGTCATATTACAAACAACTTGTTCTCCCCTGCTATAAACTCTTTTCATTTGAAACATTTGTTTTCTTAGGATATTGTAAGTTATTCAGTTTGGTTAAAAACAAGTTGTCTTGCTCTGAAACGCTGTATAAGCCGCTTACAATGCATAGAAACCCTGTTTCATGTGGTTATAGGTGTACAAACAGAGTTGCAATTACTTTCAAGGGTCATATTAGAACCATGTTAAAACAACTTGTTCTCCCCTAGATAAACTATTTTCACTTGAAATATGTGTTTTCTTAGGATATTGTAAGTTATTCAGTTTGGTTAAAAACAAGATGTCTTGCTCTGAAACGGTGTATAAGCTGATTACAATGCATAAAGACCCTGTTTCGTTGTGGTTAGAGGTCTACCAACAGAGTTGCAATTACTTTAAATGTTCATATTACAAACAACTTGTTCTCCCCTGCTATAAACTCTTTTCATTTGAAATATGTGTTTTCTTAGGATATTGTAAGTTATTCAGTTTGGTTAAAAACAAGATGTCTTGCTCTGAAACGCTGTATAAGCCGCTTACAATGCATAGAAACCCTGTTTCATGTGGTTATAGGTGTACAAACAGAGTTGCAATTACTTTCAAGGGTCATATTACAACCATGTTGAAACAACTTGTTCTCCCCTAGATAAACTATTTTCACTTGAAATATGTGTTTTCTTAGGATATTGTAAGTTATTCAGTTTGGTTAAAAACAAGATGTCTTGCTCTGAAACGGTGTATAAGCTGATTACAATGCATAGAAACCCTGTTTCGTTGTAGTTAGACATGTACAAAGAGAGTTGCAATTACTTTAAATGGTCATGTTACAAACAACTTGTTTCTCCCCTGGATAAACTCTTTTCACTTGAAATATGTCTGTTCTTAGGATATTGTAAGTTAATCAGTTTGGTTAAAAACAAAATTTCTTGCTCTGAAACTATGTATAAGACAATTATAATGCGTGGAAACGTTGCCTCCTTGTGGTTAGAGGTGTAAAAACAGAGTTGCAATTACTTTCAAGGGTCACATTAGAATCATGTTAAAACAACTTGTTCTCCCCTAGATAAACTCTTTTCACTTGAAATATGTCTTTTCTTAGGATATTGTAAGTTATTCAGTTTGGTTAAAAACAAGATGTCTTGCTCTGAAACTCTGTATAAGCCGATTACAATGCATAGAAGCTCAGTTTCTTTGTGGTTAGAAGTGTATAAACAGAGTTGCAATTACTTTAAATTGACATATTAGAAACAATTGTTTCTCCCATGTATAAACTCTTTTCACTCGAAATATGTGTTTTCTTAGGATATTGTAAGTTATTCAGTTTGGATAAAAACAAGATGTCTTGCTCTGAAACGCTGTATAAGCCGATTACAATGCATAGAAACCCTGTTTCGTTGTGGTTAGAGGTGTACAAACAGAGTTGCAATTACTTTAAATGGTCATATTACAAACAACTTGTTCTCCCCTGCTATAAACTCTTTTCATTTGAAATATGTGTTTTCTTAGGATATTGTAAGTTATTCAGTTTGGTTAAAAACAAGATGTCTTGCTCTGAAACGCTGTATAAGCCGCGTACAATGCATAGAAACCCTGTTTCATGTGGTTATAGGTGTACAAACAGAGTTGCAATTACTTTCAAGGGTCATATTAGAACCATGTTAAAACAACTTGTTCTCCCCTAGATAAACTATTTTCACTTGAAATATGTGTTTTCTTAGGATATTGTAAGTTATTCAGTTTGGTTAAAAACAAGATGTCTTGCTCTGAAACGGTGTATAAGCTGATTACAATGCATAAAGACCCTGTTTCGTTGTGGTTAGAGGTCTACCAACAGAGTTGCAATTACTTTAAACGGTCATATTACGAACAACTTGTTTCTCCCCTGGATAAACTCTTTTCACTTGAAATATGTCTTTTCTTAGGATATTGTAAGTTATTCAGTTTGGTTAAAAACAAGATGTCTTGCTCTGAAACGGTGTATAAGTTGATTACAATGCATAGAAGCTCTTTTTCTTTGTGGTTAGAGGTCTACCAACAGAGTTGCAATTACTTTAAATGTTCATATTACAAACAACTTGTTCTCCCCTGCTATAAACTCTTTTCATTTGAAATATGTGTTTTCTTAGGATATTGTAAGTTATTCAGTTTGGTTAAAAACAAGATGTCTTGCTCTGAAACGCTGTATAAGCAGATTACAATGCATAGAATCCCTGTTTCGTTGTGGTTAGAGGTCTACCAACAGAGTTGCAATTACTTTAAACGGTCATATTACGAACAACTTGTTTCTCCCCTGGATAAACTCTTTTCACTTGAAATATGTCTTTTCTTCGGATATTGTAAGTTATTCAGTTTGGATAAAAACAAGATGTCTTGCTCTGAAACGCTGTATAAGCCGATTACAATGCATAGAAACCCTGTTTCGTTGTTGTTAGAGGTGTACAAACAGAGTTGCAATTACTTTAAATGGTCATATTACAAACAACTTGTTCTCCCCTGCTATAAACTCTTTTCATTTGAAACATTTGTTTTCTTAGGATATTGTAAGTTATTCAGTTTGGTTAAAAACAAGTTGTCTTGCTCTGAAACGCTGTATAAGCCGCTTACAATGCATAGAAACCCTGTTTCATGTGGTTATAGGTGTACAAACAGAGTTGCAATTACTTTCAAGGGTCATATTAGAACCATGTTAAAACAACTTGTTCTCCCCTAGATAAACTATTTTCACTTGAAATATGTGTTTTCTTAGGATATTGTAAGTTATTCAGTTTGGTTAAAAACAAGATGTCTTGCTCTGAAACGGTGTATAAGCTGATTACAATGCATAAAGACCCTGTTTCGTTGTGGTTAGAGGTCTACCAACAGAGTTGCAATTACTTTAAATTGACATATTAGAAACAATTGTTTCTCCCATGTATAAACTATTTTCACTCGAAATATGTGTTTTCTTAGGATATTGTAAGTTATTCAGTTTGGTTAAAAAAAAAGATGTCTTGCTCTGAAACTCTGTATAAGTCGATTACAATGCATAGAAACCCTGTTTCGTTGTGGTTAGAGGTGTACAAACAGAGTTGCAATTACTTTAAATGGTCATGTTACAAACAACTTGTTTCTCCCCTGGATAAACTCTTTTCACTTGAAATATGTCTGTTCTTAGGATATTGTAAGTTAATCAGTTTGGTTAAAAACAAAATTTCTTGCTCTGAAACTATGTATAAGACAATTATAATGCGTGGAAACGTTGCCTCCTTGTGGTTAGAGGTGTAAAAACAGAGTTGCAATTACTTTCAAGGGTCACATTAGAATCATGTTAAAACAACTTGTTCTCCCCTAGATAAACTCTTTTCACTTGAAATATGTCTTTTCTTAGGATATTGTAAGTTATTCAGTTTGGTTAAAAACAAGATGTCTTGCTCTGAAACTCTGTATAAGCCGATTACAATGCATAGAAGCTCTGTTTCTTTGTGGTTAGAAGTGTATAAACAGAGTTGCAATTACTTTAAATTGACATATTAGAAACAATTGTTTCTCCCATGTATAAACTCTTTTCACTCGAAATATGTGTTTTCTTAGGATATTGTAAGTTATTCAGTTTGGATAAAAACAAGATGTCTTGCTCTGAAACGCTGTATAAGCCGATTACAATGCATAGAAACCCTGTTTCGTTGTGGTTAGAGGTGTACAAACAGAGTTGCAATTACTTTAAATGGTCATATTACAAACAACTTGTTCTCCCCTGCTATAAACTCTTTTCATTTGAAACATGTGATTTCTTAGGATATTGTAAGTTATTCAGTTTGGTTAAAAACAAGTTGTCTTGCTCTGAAACGCTGTATAAGCCGCTTACAATGCATAGAAACCCTGTTTCATGTGGTTATAGGTGTACAAACAGAGTTGCAATTACTTTCAAGGGTCATATTAGAACCATGTTAAAACAACTTGTTCTCCCCTAGATAAACTATTTTCACTTGAAATATGTGTTTTCTTAGGATATTGTAAGTTATTCAGTTTGGTTAAAAACAAGATGTCTTGCTCTGAAACTCTGTATAAGCCGATTACAATGCATATAAGCTCTGTTTCTTTGTGGTTAGAAGTGTATAAACAGAGTTGCAATTACTTTAAATTGACATATTAGAAACAATTGTTTCTCCCATGTATAAACTCTTTTCACTCGAAATATGTGTTTTCTTAGGATATTGTAAGTTATTCAGTTTGGTTAAAAAAAAAGATGTCTTGCTCTGAAACTCTGTATAAGTGGATAACAATGCATAGAAACCCTGTTTCGTTGTGGTTAGAGGTGTACAAACAGAGTTGCAATTACTTTAAAGGGTCATGTTACAAACAACTTGTTTCTCCCCTGGATAAACTCTTTTCACTTGATATATGTGTTTTCTTAGGATATTCTAAGGTATTCAGTTTGGTTAAAAACAAGATGTCTTGCTCTGAAACTCTGTATATGCCGATTACAATGCATAGAATCCCTGTTTCCTTGTGGTTAGAGGTGTACAAACAGAGTTGCAATTACTTTCAAGGGTCACATTAGAACCATGTTAAAACAACTTGTTCTCCCCTAGATAAACTCTTTTCACTTGAAATATGTCTTTTCTTAGGATATTGTAAGTTATTCAGTTTGGTTAAAAACAAGATGTCTTGCTCTGAAACGCTGTATAAGCCGATTACAATGCATAGAAACCCTGTTTCGTTATGGTTAGAGGTGTACAAACAGAGTTGCAATTACTTTAAATTGTCATACTAGAAACAACTTGTTTCTCCCCTGTATAAACTCTTTTCACTTGATATATGTGTTTTCTTAGGATATTGTAAGTTATTCAGTTTGGTTAAAAACAAGATGTCTTGCTCTGAAACGCTGTATAAGCCGCTTACAATGCATAGAAACCCTGTTTCGTTATGGTTAGAGGTGTACAAACAGAGTTGCAATTACTTTAAATTGTCATACTAGAAACAACTTGTTTCTCCCCTGTATAAACTCTTTTCACTGGAAATATGTGTTTTCTTAGGATATTGTAAGTTATTCAGTTTGGTTAAAAACAAAATTTCTTGCTCTGAAACTATGTATAAGACAATTATAATGCGTGGAAACGTTTCCTCCTTGTGGTTAGAGGTGTAAAAACAGAGTTGCAATTACTTTCAAGGGTCACATTAGAATCATGTTAAAACAACTTGTTCTCCCCTAGATAAACTCTTTTCACTTTAAATATGTCTTTTCTTAGGATATTGTATGTTATTCAGTTTGGTTAAAAACAATATGTCTTGCTCTGAAACGCTATATAAGCCGATTACAATGCATAGAAACCCTGTTTCGTTGTGGTTAGAGGTCTACCAACAGAGTTGCAATTACTTTAAATGGTCATATTACAAACAACTTGTTTCTCCCCTGGATAAATTCTTTTCATTTGAAATATGTGTTTTCTTAGGATATTGTAAGTTATTCAGTTTGATTAAAAAGATGTGTTGCTCTGAAACGCTGTATAAGCCGCTTACAATGCATAGAAACCGTGTTTCATGTAGTTAGAGGTGTACAAACAGAGTTGCAATTACTTTCAAGGGTCATATTAGAACCATGTTAAAACAACTTGTTCTCCCCTAGATAAACTATTTTCACTTGAAATATGTGTTTTCTTAGGATATTGTAAGTTATTCAGTTTGGTTAAAAACAAGATGTCTTGCTCTGAAACTCTGTATAAGCCGATTACAATGCATAGAAACCCTGTTTCATGTGGTTAGAGGTGTACAAACAGAGTTGCAATTACTTTCAAGGGTCATATTAGAACCATGTTAAAACAACTTGTTTCTCCCCTGGATAAACTCTTTTCACTTGAAATATGTCTTTTCTTAGGATATTGTAAGTTATTCAGTTCGGTTAAAAACAAAATTTCTTGCTCTGAAATGCTGTATAAGACAATTATAATGCGTGGAAACGTTGTCTCCTTGTGGTTAGAGGTGTAAAAACAGAGTTGCAATTACTTTCAAGTGTCACATTAGAACCATGTTAAAACAACTTGTTCTCCCATAGATAAACTCTTTTCACTTGAAATATGTCTTTTCTTAGGATATTGTAAGTTATTCAGTTTGGTTAAAAACAAGATGTCTTGCTCTGAAACGCTGTATAAGCCGATTACAATGCATAGAAACCCTGTTTCGTTATGGTTAGAGGTGTACAAACAGAGTTGCAATTACTTTAAATGGTCATATTACAAACAACTTGTTCTCCCCTGCTATAAACTCTTTTCATTTGAAACATTTGTTTTCTTAGGATATTGTAAGTTATTCAGTTTGGTTAAAAACAAGTTGTCTTGCTCTGAAACGCTGTATAAGCCGCTTACAATGCATAGAAACCCTGTTTCATGTGGTTATAGGTGTACAAACAGAGTTGCAATTACTTTCAAGGGTCATATTAGAACCATGTTAAAACAACTTGTTCTCCCCTAGATAAACTATTTTCACTTGAAATATGTGTTTTCTTAGGATATTGTAAGTTATTCAGTTTGGTTAAAAACAAGATGTCTTGCTCTGAAACGGTGTATAAGCTGATTACAATGCATAAAGACCCTGTTTCGAAGTGGTTAGAGGTCTACCAACAGAGTTGCAATTACTTTAAATGTTCATATTACAAACAACTTGTTCTCCCCTGCTATAAACTCTTTTCATTTGAAATATGTGTTTTCTTAGGATATTGTAAGTTATTCAGTTTGGTTAAAAACAAGATGTCTTGCTCTGAAACGCTGTATAAGCCGCTTACAATGCATAGAAACCCTGTTTCATGTGGTTATAGGTGTACAAACAGAGTTGCAATTACTTTCAAGGGTCATATTACAACCATGTTAAAACAACTTGTTCTCCCCTAGATAAACTATTTTCACTTGAAATATGTGTTTTCTTAGGATATTGTAAGTTATTCAGTTTGGTTAAAAACAAGATGTCTTGCTCTGAAACGGTGTATAAGCTGATTACAATGCATAGAAACCCTGTTTCGTTGTAGTTAGACATGTACAAAGAGAGTTGCAATTACTTTAAATGGTCATGTTACAAACAACTTGTTTCTCCCCTGGATAAACTCTTTTCACTTGAAATATGTCTGTTCTTAGGATATTGTAAGTTAATCAGTTTGGTTAAAAACAAAATTTCTTGCTCTGAAACTATGTATAAGACAATTATAATGCGTGGAAACGTTGCCTCCTTGTGGTTAGAGGTGTAAAAACAGAGTTGCAATTACTTTCAAGGGTCACATTAGAATCATGTTAAAACAACTTGTTCTCCCCTAGATAAACTCTTTTCACTTGAAATATGTCTTTTCTTAGGATATTGTAAGTTATTCAGTTTGGTTAAAAACAAGATGTCTTGCTCTGAAACTCTGTATAAGCCGATTACAATGCATAGAAGCTCAGTTTCTTTGTGGTTAGAAGTGTATAAACAGAGTTGCAATTACTTTAAATTGACATATTAGAAACAATTGTTTCTCCCATGTATAAACTCTTTTCACTCGAAATATGTGTTTTCTTAGGATATTGTAAGTTATTCAGTTTGGATAAAAACAAGATGTCTTGCTCTGAAACGCTGTATAAGCCGATTACAATGCATAGAAACCCTGTTTCGTTGTGGTTAGAGGTGTACAAACAGAGTTGCAATTACTTTAAATGGTCATATTACAAACAACTTGTTCTCCCCTGCTATAAACTCTTTTCATTTGAAATATGTGTTTTCTTAGGATATTGTAAGTTATTCAGTTTGGTTAAAAACAAGATGTCTTGCTCTGAAACGCTGTATAAGCCGCGTACAATGCATAGAAACCCTGTTTCATGTGGTTATAGGTGTACAAACAGAGTTGCAATTACTTTCAAGGGTCATATTAGAACCATGTTAAAACAACTTGTTCTCCCCTAGATAAACTATTTTCACTTGAAATATGTGTTTTCTTAGGATATTGTAAGTTATTCAGTTTGGTTAAAAACAAGATGTCTTGCTCTGAAACGGTGTATAAGCTGATTACAATGCATAAAGACCCTGTTTCGTTGTGGTTAGAGGTCTACCAACAGAGTTGCAATTACTTTAAACGGTCATATTACGAACAACTTGTTTCTCCCCTGGATAAACTCTTTTCACTTGAAATATGTCTTTTCTTAGGATATTGTAAGTTATTCAGTTTGGTTAAAAACAAGATGTCTTGCTCTGAAACGGTGTATAAGTTGATTACAATGCATAGAAGCTCTTTTTCTTTGTGGTTAGAGGTCTACCAACAGAGTTGCAATTACTTTAAATGTTCATATTACAAACAACTTGTTCTCCCCTGCTATAAACTCTTTTCATTTGAAATATGTGTTTTCTTAGGATATTGTAAGTTATTCAGTTTGGTTAAAAACAAGATGTCTTGCTCTGAAACGCTGTATAAGCAGATTACAATGCATAGAATCCCTGTTTCGTTGTGGTTAGAGGTCTACCAACAGAGTTGCAATTACTTTAAACGGTCATATTACGAACAACTTGTTTCTCCCCTGGATAAACTCTTTTCACTTGAAATATGTCTTTTCTTAGGATATTGTAAGTTATTCAGTTTGGTTAAAAACAAGATGTCTTGCTCTGAAACTCTGTATAAGCCGATTACAATGCATTGAAGCTCTGTTTCTTTGTGGTTAGAAGTGTATAAACAGAGTTGCAATTACTTTAAATTGACATATTAGAAACAATTGTTTCTCCCATGTATAAACTCTTTTCATTTGAAATATGTGTTTTCTTAGGATATTGTAAGTTATTCAGTTTGGTTAAAAACAAGATGTCTTGCTCTGAAACGCTGTATAAGTCGATAACAATGCATAGAAACCCTGTTTCATGTGGTTAGAGGTGTACAAACAGAGTTGCAATTACTTTCAAGGGTCATATTAGAACCATGTTAAAACAACTTGTTCTCCCCTAGATAAACTATTTTCACTTGAAATATGTGTTTTCTTAGGATATTGTAAGTTATTCAGTTTGGTTAAAAACAAGATGTCTTGCTCTGAAACGGTGTATAAGCTGATTACAATGCATAGAAACCCTGTTTCGTTGTAGTTAGACGTGTACAAAGAGAGTTGCAATTACTTTAAATTGTCATACTAGAAACAACTTGTTTCTCCCCTGTATAAACTCTTTTCACTGGAAATATGTGTTTTCTTAGGATATTGTAAGTTATTCAGTTTGGTTAAAAACAAGATGTCTTGCTCTGAAACGCTGTATAAGCAGATTACAATGCATAGAAGCTCTGTTTCTTTATCGTTAGATGTGTATAAACAGAGTTGCAATTACTTTAAATTGACATATTAGAAACAACTTGTTTCTCCCATGTATAAACTCTTTTCACTCGAAATATGTGTTTTCTTAGGATATTGTAAGTTATTCAGTTTGGTTAAAAACAAGATGTCTTGCTCTGAAACAGTGTATAAACCGATTACAATGCATTGAAACCCTGTTTCGTTGTGGGTAGAGGTGTACAAACAGAGTTGCAATTACTTTAAATTGTCATATTACAAACAACTTGTTCTCCTCTGCTATAAACTCTTTTCATTTGAAATATGTGTTTTCTTAGTATATTGTAAGTTATTCAGTTTGGTTAAAAACAAGATGTCTTGCTCTGAAACTCTGTATAAGCCGATTACAATGCATAGAAGCTCTGTTTCTTTGTGGTTAGAAGTGTATAAACAGAGTTGCAATTACTTTAAATTGACATATTAGAAACAATTGTTTCTCCCATGTATAAACTCTTTTCATTTGAAATATGTGTTTTCTTAGGATATTGTAAGTTATTCAGTTTGGTTAAAAACAAGATGTCTTGCTCTGAAACGCTGTATAAGTCGATAACAATGCATAGAAACCCTGTTTCATGTGGTTAGAGGTGTACAAACAGAGTTGCAATTACTTTCAAGGGTCATATTAGAACCATGTTAAAACAACTTGTTCTCCCCTAGATAAACTATTTTCACTTGAAATATGTGTTTTCTTAGGATATTGTAAGTTATTCAGTTTGGTTAAAAACAAGATGTCTTGCTCTGAAACGGTGTATAAGCTGATTACAATGCATAGAAACCCTGTTTCGTTGTAGTTAGACGTGTACAAAGAGAGTTGCAATTACTTTAAATTGTCATACTAGAAACAACTTGTTTCTCCCCTGTATAAACTCTTTTCACTGGAAATATGTGTTTTCTTAGGATATTGTAAGTTATTCAGTTTGGTTAAAAACAAGATGTCTTGCTCTGAAACGCTGTATAAGCAGATTACAATGCATAGAAGCTCTGTTTCTTTATCGTTAGATGTGTATAAACAGAGTTGCAATTACTTTAAATTGACATATTAGAAACAACTTGTTTCTCCCATGTATAAACTCTTTTCACTCGAAATATGTGTTTTCTTAGGATATTGTAAGTTATTCAGTTTGGTTAAAAACAAGATGTCTTGCTCTGAAACAGTGTATAAACCGATTACAATGCATTGAAACCCTGTTTCGTTGTGGGTAGAGGTGTACAAACAGAGTTGCAATTACTTTAAATTGTCATATTACAAACAACTTGTTCTCCTCTGCTATAAACTCTTTTCATTTGAAATATGTGTTTTCTTAGTATATTGTAAGTTATTCAGTTTGGTTAAAAACAAGATGTCTTGCTCTGAAACTCTGTATAAGCCGATTACAATGCATAGAAGCTCTGTTTCTTTGTGGTTAGAAGTGTATAAACAGAGTTGCAATTACTTTAAATTGACATATTAGAAACAATTGTTTCTCCTATGTATAAACTCTTTTCACTCGAAATATGTGTTTTCTTAGGATATTGTAAGTTATTCAGTTTGGTTAAAAAAAAGATGTCTTGCTCTGAAACTCTGTATAAGTCGATTACAATGCATAGAAACCCTGTTTCGTTTTGGTTAGAGGTGTACAAACAGAGTTGCAATTACTTTAAATGGTCATGTTACAAACAACTTGTTTCTCCCCTGGATAAACTCTTTTCACTTGAAATATGTCTGTTCTTAGGATATTGTAAGTTAATCAGTTTGGTTAAAAACAAAATTTCTTGCTCTGAAACTATGTATAAGACAATTATAATGCGTGGAAACATTGCCTCCTTGTGGTTAGAGGTGTAAAAACAGAGTTGCAATTACTTTCAAGGGTCACATTAGAATCATGTTAAAACAACTTGTTCTCCCCTAGATAAACTCTTTTCACTTGAAATATTTCTTTTCTTAGGATATTGTAAGTTATTCAGTTTGGTTAAAAACAAGATGTCTTGCTCTGAAACGCTGTATAAGCCGCTTACAATGGATAGAAGCTCTGTTTCTTTGTGGTTAGAGGTGTACAAAGAGAGTTGCAATTACTTTAAATTGTCATACTAGAAACAACTTGTTTCTCCCCTGTATAAACTCTTTTCACTTGAAATATGTCTTTTCTTAGGATATTGTAAGTTATTCAGTTTGGATAAAAACAAGATGTCTTGCTCTGAAACGCTGTATAAGCCGATTACAATGCATAGAAACCCTGTTTCGTTGTGGTTAGAGGTGTACAAACAGAGTTGCAATTACTTTAAATGGTCATATTACAAACAACTTGTTCTCCCCTGCTATAAACTCTTTTCATTTGAAATATGTGTTTTCTTAGGATATTGTAAGTTATTCAGTTTGGTTAAAAACAAGATGTCTTGCTCTGAAACGCTGTATAAGCCGCTTACAATGCATAGAAACCCTGTTTCATGTGGTTATAGGTGTACAAACAGAGTTGCAATTACTTTCAAGGGTCATATTAGAACCATGTTAAAACAACTTGTTCTCCCCTAGATAAACTATTTTCACTTGAAATATGTGTTTTCTTAGGATATTGTAAGTTATTCAGTTTGGTTAAAAACAAGATGTCTTGCTCTGAAACGGTGTATAAGCTGATTACAATGCATAAAGACCCTGTTTCGTTGTGGTTAGAGGTCTACCAACAGAGTTGCAATTACTTTAAATGTTCATATTACAAACAACTTGTTCTCCCCTGCTATAAACTCTTTTCATTTGAAATATGTGTTTTCTTAGGATATTGTAAGTTATTCAGTTTGGTTAAAAACAAGATGTCTTGCTCTGAAACGCTGTATAAGCAGATTACAATGCATAGAATCCCTGTTTCGTTGTGGTTAGAGGTCTACCAACAGAGTTGCAATTACTTTAAACGGTCATATTACGAACAACTTGTTTCTCCCCTGGATAAACTCTTTTCACTTGAAATATGTCTTTTCTTAGGATATTGTAAGTTATTCAGTTTGGTTAAAAACAAGATGTCTTGCTCTGAAACTCTGTATAAGCCGATTACAATGCATTGAAGCTCTGTTTCTTTGTGGTTAGAAGTGTATAAACAGAGTTGCAATTACTTTAAATTGACATATTAGAAACAATTGTTTCTCCCATGTATAAACTCTTTTCATTTGAAATATGTGTTTTCTTAGGATATTGTAAGTTATTCAGTTTGGTTAAAAACAAGATGTCTTGCTCTGAAACGGTGTATAAGCTGATTACAATGCATAGAAACCCTGTTTCGTTGTAGTTAGACGTGTACAAAGAGAGTTGCAATTACTTTAAATTGTCATACTAGAAACAACTTGTTTCTCCCCTGTATAAACTCTTTTCACTGGAAATATGTGTTTTCTTAGGATATTGTAAGTTATTCAGTTTGGTTAAAAACAAGATGTCTTGCTCTGAAACGCTGTATAAGCAGATTACAATGCATAGAAGCTCTGTTTCTTTATCGTTAGATGTGTATAAACAGAGTTGCAATTACTTTAAATTGACATATTAGAAACAACTTGTTTCTCCCATGTATAAACTCTTTTCACTCGAAATATGTGTTTTCTTAGGATATTGTAAGTTATTCAGTTTGGTTAAAAACAAGATGTCTTGCTCTGAAACAGTGTATAAACCGATTACAATGCATTGAAACCCTGTTTCGTTGTGGGTAGAGGTGTACAAACAGAGTTGCAATTACTTTAAATTGTCATATTACAAACAACTTGTTCTCCTCTGCTATAAACTCTTTTCATTTGAAATATGTGTTTTCTTAGTATATTGTAAGTTATTCAGTTTGGTTAAAAACAAGATGTCTTGCTCTGAAACTCTGTATAAGCCGATTACAATGCATAGAAGCTCTGTTTCTTTGTGGTTAGAAGTGTATAAACAGAGTTGCAATTACTTTAAATTGACATATTAGAAACAATTGTTTCTCCCATGTATAAACTCTTTTCATTTGAAATATGTGTTTTCTTAGGATATTGTAAGTTATTCAGTTTGGTTAAAAACAAGATGTCTTGCTCTGAAACGCTGTATAAGTCGATAACAATGCATAGAAACCCTGTTTCATGTGGTTAGAGGTGTACAAACAGAGTTGCAATTACTTTCAAGGGTCATATTAGAACCATGTTAAAACAACTTGTTCTCCCCTAGATAAACTATTTTCACTTGAAATATGTGTTTTCTTAGGATATTGTAAGTTATTCAGTTTGGTTAAAAACAAGATGTCTTGCTCTGAAACGGTGTATAAGCTGATTACAATGCATAGAAACCCTGTTTCGTTGTAGTTAGACGTGTACAAAGAGAGTTGCAATTACTTTAAATTGTCATACTAGAAACAACTTGTTTCTCCCCTGTATAAACTCTTTTCACTGGAAATATGTGTTTTCTTAGGATATTGTAAGTTATTCAGTTTGGTTAAAAACAAGATGTCTTGCTCTGAAACGCTGTATAAGCAGATTACAATGCATAGAAGCTCTGTTTCTTTATCGTTAGATGTGTATAAACAGAGTTGCAATTACTTTAAATTGACATATTAGAAACAACTTGTTTCTCCCATGTATAAACTCTTTTCACTCGAAATATGTGTTTTCTTAGGATATTGTAAGTTATTCAGTTTGGTTAAAAACAAGATGTCTTGCTCTGAAACAGTGTATAAACCGATTACAATGCATTGAAACCCTGTTTCGTTGTGGGTAGAGGTGTACAAACAGAGTTGCAATTACTTTAAATTGTCATATTACAAACAACTTGTTCTCCTCTGCTATAAACTCTTTTCATTTGAAATATGTGTTTTCTTAGGATATTGTAAGTTATTCAGTTTGGTTAAAAACAAGATGTCTTGCTCTGAAACTCTGTATAAGCCGATTACAATGCATAGAAGCTCTGTTTCTTTGTGGTTAGAAGTGTATAAACAGAGTTGCAATTACTTTAAATTGACATATTAGAAACAATTGTTTCTCCTATGTATAAACTCTTTTCACTCGAAATATGTGTTTTCTTAGGATATTGTAAGTTATTCAGTTTGGTTAAAAAAAAGATGTCTTGCTCTGAAACTCTGTATAAGTCGATTACAATGCATAGAAACCCTGTTTCGTTTTGGTTAGAGGTGTACAAACAGAGTTGCAATTACTTTAAATGGTCATGTTACAAACAACTTGTTTCTCCCCTGGATAAACTCTTTTCACTTGAAATATGTCTGTTCTTAGGATATTGTAAGTTAATCAGTTTGGTTAAAAACAAAATTTCTTGCTCTGAAACTATGTATAAGACAATTATAATGCGTGGAAACATTGCCTCCTTGTGGTTAGAGGTGTAAAAACAGAGTTGCAATTACTTTCAAGGGTCACATTAGAATCATGTTAAAACAACTTGTTCTCCCCTAGATAAACTCTTTTCACTTGAAATATTTCTTTTCTTAGGATATTGTAAGTTATTCAGTTTGGTTAAAAACAAGATGTCTTGCTCTGAAACGCTGTATAAGCCGCTTACAATGGATAGAAGCTCTGTTTCTTTGTGGTTAGAGGTGTACAAAGAGAGTTGCAATTACTTTAAATTGTCATACTAGAAACAACTTGTTTCTCCCCTGTATAAACTCTTTTCACTTGAAATATGTCTTTTCTTAGGATATTGTAAGTTATTCAGTTTGGATAAAAACAAGATGTCTTGCTCTGAAACGCTGTATAAGCCGATTACAATGCATAGAAACCCTGTTTCGTTGTGGTTAGAGGTGTACAAACAGAGTTGCAATTACTTTAAATGGTCATATTACAAACAACTTGTTCTCCCCTGCTATAAACTCTTTTCATTTGAAATATGTGTTTTCTTAGGATATTGTAAGTTATTCAGTTTGGTTAAAAACAAGATGTCTTGCTCTGAAACGCTGTATAAGCCGCTTACAATGCATAGAAACCCTGTTTCATGTGGTTATAGGTGTACAAACAGAGTTGCAATTACTTTCAAGGGTCATATTAGAACCATGTTAAAACAACTTGTTCTCCCCTAGATAAACTATTTTCACTTGAAATATGTGTTTTCTTAGGATATTGTAAGTTATTCAGTTTGGTTAAAAACAAGATGTCTTGCTCTGAAACGGTGTATAAGCTGATTACAATGCATAAAGACCCTGTTTCGTTGTGGTTAGAGGTCTACCAACAGAGTTGCAATTACTTTAAATGTTCATATTACAAACAACTTGTTCTCCCCTGCTATAAACTCTTTTCATTTGAAATATGTGTTTTCTTAGGATATTGTAAGTTATTCAGTTTGGTTAAAAACAAGATGTCTTGCTCTGAAACGCTGTATAAGCAGATTACAATGCATAGAATCCCTGTTTCGTTGTGGTTAGAGGTCTACCAACAGAGTTGCAATTACTTTAAACGGTCATATTACGAACAACTTGTTTCTCCCCTGGATAAACTCTTTTCACTTGAAATATGTCTTTTCTTAGGATATTGTAAGTTATTCAGTTTGGTTAAAAACAAGATGTCTTGCTCTGAAACTCTGTATAAGCCGATTACAATGCATTGAAGCTCTGTTTCTTTGTGGTTAGAAGTGTATAAACAGAGTTGCAATTACTTTAAATTGACATATTAGAAACAATTGTTTCTCCCATGTATAAACTCTTTTCATTTGAAATATGTGTTTTCTTAGGATATTGTAAGTTATTCAGTTTGGTTAAAAACAAGATGTCTTGCTCTGAAACGCTGTATAAGTCGATAACAATGCATAGAAACCCTCTTTCATGTGGTTAGAGGTGTACAAACAGAGTTGCAATTACTTTCAAGGGTCATATTAGAACCATGTTAAAACAACTTGTTCTCCCCTAGATAAACTATTTTCACTTGAAATATGTGTTTTCTTAGGATATTGTAAGTTATTCAGTTTGGTTAAAAACAAGATGTCTTGCTCTGAAACGGTGTATAAGCTGATTACAATGCATAGAAACCCTGTTTCGTTGTAGTTAGACGTGTACAAAGAGAGTTGCAATTACTTTAAATTGTCATACTAGAAACAACTTGTTTCTCCCCTGTATAAACTCTTTTCACTGGAAATATGTGTTTTCTTAGGATATTGTAAGTTATTCAGTTTGGTTAAAAACAAGATGTCTTGCTCTGAAACGCTGTATAAGCAGATTACAATGCATAGAAGCTCTGTTTCTTTATCGTTAGATGTGTATAAACAGAGTTGCAATTACTTTAAATTGACATATTAGAAACAACTTGTTTCTCCCATGTATAAACTCTTTTCACTCGAAATATGTGTTTTCTTAGGATATTGTAAGTTATTCAGTTTGGTTAAAAACAAGATGTCTTGCTCTGAAACAGTGTATAAACCGATTACAATGCATTGAAACCCTGTTTCGTTGTGGGTAGAGGTGTACAAACAGAGTTGCAATTACTTTAAATTGTCATATTACAAACAACTTGTTCTCCTCTGCTATAAACTCTTTTCATTTGAAATATGTGTTTTCTTAGTATATTGTAAGTTATTCAGTTTGGTTAAAAACAAGATGTCTTGCTCTGAAACTCTGTATAAGCCGATTACAATGCATAGAAGCTCTGTTTCTTTGTGGTTAGAAGTGTATAAACAGAGTTGCAATTACTTTAAATTGACATATTAGAAACAATTGTTTCTCCTATGTATAAACTCTTTTCACTCGAAATATGTGTTTTCTTAGGATATTGTAAGTTATTCAATTTGGTTAAAAAAAAGATGTCTTGCTCTGAAACTCTGTATAAGTCGATTACAATGCATAGAAACCCTGTTTCGTTGTGGTTAGAGGTGTACAAACAGAGTTGCAATTACTTTAAATGGTCATGTTACAAACAACTTGTTTCTCCCCTGGATAAACTCTTTTCACTTGAAATATGTCTGTTCTTAGGATATTGTAAGTTAATCAGTTTGGTTAAAAACAAAATTTCTTGCTCTGAAACTATGTATAAGACAATTATAATGCGTGGAAACATTGCCTCCTTGTGGTTAGAGGTGTAAAAACAGAGTTGCAATTACTTTCAAGGGTCACATTAGAATCATGTTAAAACAACTTGTTCTCCCCTAGATAAACTCTTTTCACTTGAAATATTTCTTTTCTTAGGATATTGTAAGTTATTCAGTTTGGTTAAAAACAAGATGTCTTGCTCTGAAACGCTGTATAAGCCGCTTACAATGGATAGAAGCTCTGTTTCTTTGTGGTTAGAGGTGTACAAAGAGAGTTGCAATTACTTTAAATTGTCATACTAGAAACAACTTGTTTCTCCCCTGTATAAACTCTTTTCACTTGAAATATGTGTTTTCTTAGGATATTGTAAGTTATTCAGTTTGGTTAAAAACAAGATGTCTTGCTCTGAAACGGTGTATAAGCTGATTACAATGCATTAAAACCCTGTTTCGTTGTGGTTAGAGGTCTACCAACAGAGTTGCAATTACTTTAAATGGTCATATTACGAACAACTTGTTTCTCCCCTGGATAAACTCTTTTCACTTGAAATATGTCTTTTCTTAGGATATTGTAAGTTATTCAGTTTGGTTAAAAGCAAGATGTCTTGCTCTGAAACGGTGTATAAGCCGATTACAATGCATAGAAGCTCTGTTTCTTTGTGGTTAGAGGTCTACCAACAGAGTTGCAATTACTTTAAATGTTCATATTACAAACAACTTGTTCTCCCCTGCTATAAACTCTTTTCATTTGAAATATGTGTTTTCTTAGGATATTGTAAGTTATTCAGTTTGGTTAAAAACAAGATGTCTTGCTCTGAAACGCTGTATAAGCCGCTTACAATGGATAGAAGCTCTGTTTCTTTGTGGTTAGAGGTGTACAAAGAGAGTTGCAATTACTTTAAATTGTCATACTAGAAACAACTTGTTTCTCCCCTGTATAAACTCTTTTCACTTGAAATATGTCTTTTCTTAGGATATTGTAAGTTATTCAGTTTGGTTAAAAACAAGATGTCTTGCTCTGAAACGCTGTATAAGCCGATTACAATGCATAGAAACCCTGTTTCGTTGTGGTTAGAGGTGTACAAACAGAGTTGCAATTACTTTAAATGGTCATATTACAAACAACTTGTTCTCCCCTGCTATAAACTCTTTTCATTTGAAACATGTGTTTTCTTAGGATATTGTAAGTTATTCAGTTTGGTTACAAACAAGTTGTCTTGCTCTGAAACGCTGTATAAGCCGCTTACAATGCATAGAAACCCTGTTTCATGTGGTTATAGGTGTACAAACAGAGTTGCAATTACTTTCAAGGGTCATATTAGAACCATGTTAAAACAACTTGTTCTCCCCTAGATAAACTATTTTCACTTGAAATATGTGTTTTCTTAGGATATTGTAAGTTATTCAGTTTGGTTAAAAACAAGATGTCTTGCTCTGAAACGGTGTATAAGCTGATTACAATGCATAAAGACCCTGTTTCGTTGTGGTTAGAGGTCTACCAACAGAGTTGCAATTACTTTAAATGTTCATATTACAAACAACTTGTTCTCCCCTGCTATAAACTCTTTTCATTTGAAATATGTGTTTTCTTAGGATATTGTAAGTTATTCAGTTTGGTTAAAAACAAGATGTCTTGCTCTGAAACGCTGTATAAGCCGCTTACAATGCATAGAAACCCTGTTTCATGTGGTTATAGGTGTAGAAACAGAGTTGCAATTACTTTCAAGGGTCATATTACAACCATGTTAAAACAACTTGTTCTCCCCTAGATAAACTATTTTCACTTGAAATATGTGTTTTCTTAGGATATTGTAAGTTATTCATTTTGGTTAAAAACAAGATGTCTTGCTCTGAAACGGTGTATAAGCTGATTACAATGCATTAAAACCCTGTTTCGTTGTGGTTAGAGGTCTACCAACAGAGTTGCAATTACTTTAAATGGTCATATTACGAACAACTTGTTTCTCCCCTGGATAAACTCTTTTCACTTGAAATATGTCTTTTCTTAGGATATTGTAAGTTATTCAGTTTGGTTAAAAGCAAGATGTCTTGCTCTGAAACGGTGTATAAGTTGATTACAATGCATAGAAGCTCTGTTTCTTTGTGGTTAGAGGTCTACCAACAGAGTTGCAATTACTTTAAATGTTCATATTACAAACAACTTGTTCTCCCCTGCTATAAACTCTTTTCATTTGAAATATGTGTTTTCTTAGGATATTGTAAGTTATTCAGTTTGGTTAAAAACAAGATGTCTTGCTCTGAAACGCTGTATAAGCCGCTTACAATGGATAGAAGCTCTGTTTCTTTGTGGTTAGAGGTGTACAAAGAGAGTTGCAATTACTTTAAATTGTCATACTACAAACAACTTGTTTCTCCCCTGTATAAACTCTTTTCACTTGAAATATGTCTTTTCTTCGGATATTGTAAGTTATTCAGTTTGGATAAAAACAAGATGTCTTGCTCTGAAACGCTGTATAAGCCGATTACAATGCATAGAAACCCTGTTTCGTTGTGGTTAGAGGTGTACAAACAGAGTTGCAATTACTTTAAATGGTCATATTACAAACAACTTGTTCTCCCCTGCTATAAACTCTTTTCATTTGAAACATTTGTTTTCTTAGGATATTGTAAGTTATTCAGTTTGGTTAAAAACAAGTTGTCTTGCTCTGAAACGCTGTATAAGCCGCTTACAATGCATAGAAACCCTGTTTCATGTGGTTATAGGTGTACAAACAGAGTTGCAATTACTTTCAAGGGTCATATTAGAACCATGTTAAAACAACTTGTTCTCCCCTAGATAAACTATTTTCACTTGAAATATGTGTTTTCTTAGGATATTGTAAGTTATTCAGTTTGGTTAAAAACAAGATGTCTTGCTCTGAAACGGTGTATAAGCTGATTACAATGCATAAAGACCCTGTTTCGTTGTGGTTAGAGGTCTACCAACAGAGTTGCAATTACTTTAAATGTTCATATTACAAACAACTTGTTCTCCCCTGCTATAAACTCTTTTCATTTGAAATATGTGTTTTCTTAGGATATTGTAAGTTATTCAGTTTGGTTAAAAACAAGATGTCTTGCTCTGAAACGCTGTATAAGCCGCTTACAATGCATAGAAACCCTGTTTCATGTGGTTATAGGTGTACAAACAGAGTTGCAATTACTTTCAAGGGTCATATTACAACCATGTTAAAACAACTTGTTCTCCCCTAGATAAACTATTTTCACTTGAAATATGTGTTTTCTTAGGATATTGTAAGTTATTCAGTTTGGTTAAAAACAAGATGTCTTGCTCTGAAACGGTGTATAAGCTGATTACAATGCATAGAAACCCTGTTTCGTTGTAGTTAGACATGTACAAAGAGAGTTGCAATTACTTTAAATTGTCATACTAGAAACAACTTGTTTCTCCCCTGTATAAACTCTTTTCACTGGAAATATGTGTTTTCTTAGGATATTGTAAGTTATTCAGTTTGGTTAAAAACAAAATTTCTTGCTCTGAAACTATGTATAAGACAATTATAATGCGTGGAAACGTTTCCTCCTTGTGGTTAGAGGTGTAAAAACAGAGTTGCAATTACTTTCAAGGGTCACATTAGAATCATGTTAAAACAACTTGTTCTCCCCTGCTATAAACTCTTTTCATTTGAAACATGTGATTTCTTAGGATATTGTAAGTTATTCAGTTTGGTTAAAAACAAGTTGTCTTGCTCTGAAACGCTGTATAAGCCGCTTACAATGCATAGAAACCCTGTTTCATGTGGTTATAGGTGTACAAACAGAGTTGCAATTACTTTCAAGGGTCATATTAGAACCATGTTAAAACAACTTGTTCTCCCCTAGATAAACTATTTTCACTTGAAATATGTGTTTTCTTAGGATATTGTAAGTTATTCAGTTTGGTTAAAAACAAGATGTCTTGCTCTGAAACGGTGTATAAGCTGATTACAATGCATAGAAACCCTGTTTCGCTGTAGTTAGACGTGTACAAAGAGAGTTGCAATTACTTTAAATTGTCATACTAGAAACAACTTGTTTCTCCCCTGTATAAACTCTTTTCACTGGAAATATGTCTTTTCTTAGGATATTGTAAGTTATTCAGTTTGGTTAAAAACAAGATGTCTTGCTCTGAAACTCTGTATATGCCGATTACAATGCATAGAATCCCTGTTTCCTTGTGGTTAGAGGTGTACAAACAGAGTTGCAATTACTTTCAAGGGTCACATTAGAACCATGTTAAAACAACTTGTTCTCCCCTAGATAAACTCTTTTCACTTGAAATATGTCTTTTCTTAGGATATTGTAAGTTATTCAGTTTGGTTAAAAACAAGATGTCTTGCTCTGAAACGCTGTATAAGCCGATTACAATGCATAGAAACCCTGTTTCGTTATGGTTAGAGGTGTACAAACAGAGTTGCAATTACTTTAAATGGTCATATTACAAACAACTTGTTCTCCCCTGCTATAAACTCTTTTCACTTGAAATATGTCTTTTCTTAGGATATTGTAAGTTATTCAGTTTGGTTAAAAACAAGATGTCTTGCTCTGAAACGGTGTATAAGCTGATTACAATGCATAGAAACCCTGTTTCGCTGTAGTTAGACGTGTACAAAGAGAGTTGCAATTACTTTAAATTGTCATACTAGAAACAACTTGTTTCTCCCCTGTATAAACTCTTTTCACTGGAAATATGTCTTTTCTTAGGATATTGTAAGTTATTCAGTTTGGTTAAAAACAAGATGTCTTGCTCTGAAACTCTGTATATGCCGATTACAATGCATAGAATCCCTGTTTCCTTCTGGTTAGAGGTGTACAAACAGAGTTGCAATTACTTTCAAGGGTCACATTAGAACCATGTTAAAACAACTTGTTCTCCCCTAGATAAACTCTTTTCACTTGAAATATGTCTTTTCTTAGGATATTGTAAGTTATTCAGTTTGGTTAAAAACAAGATGTCTTGCTCTGAAACGCTGTATAAGCCGATTACAATGCATAGAAACCCTGTTTCGTTATGGTTAGAGGTGTACAAACAGAGTTGCAATTACTTTAAATTGTCATACTAGAAACAACTTGTTTCTCCCCTGTATAAACTCTTTTCACTGGAAATATGTGTTTTCTTAGGATATTGTAAGTTATTCAGTTTGGTTAAAAACAAGATGTCTTGCTCTGAAACGCTGTATAAGCAGATTACAATGCATAGAAACCCTGTTTCATGTGGTTAGAGGTGTACAAACAGAGTTGCAATTACTTTCAAGGGTCATATTAGAACCATGTTAAAACAACTTGTTTCTCCCCTGGATAACCTCTTTTCACTTGAAATATGTCTTTTCTTAGGATATTGTAAGTTATTCAGTTCGGTTAAAAACAAAATTTCTTGCTCTGAAATGCTGTATAAGACAATTATAATGCGTGGAAACGTTGTCTCCTTGTGGTTAGAGGTGTAAAGACAGAGTTGCAATTACTTTCAAGGGTCACATTAGAACCATGTTAAAACAACTTGTTCTCCCCTAGATAAACTCTTTTCACTTGAAATATGTCTTTTCTTAGGATATTGTAAGTTATTCAGTTTGGTTAAAAACAAGATGTCTTGCTCTGAAACGCTGTATAAGCCGATTACAATGCATAGAAACCCTGTTTCGTTATGGTTAGAGGTGTACAAACAGAGTTGCAATTACTTTAAATTGTCATACTAGAAACAACTTGTTTCTCCCCTGTATAAACTCTTTTCACTTGATATATGTGTTTTCTTAGGATATTGTAAGTTATTCAGTTTGGTTAAAAACAAGATGTCTTGCTCTGAAACGCTGTATAAGCCGCTTACAATGCATAGAAACCCTGTTTCATGTGGTTATAGGTGTACAAACAGAGTTGCAATTACTTTCAAGGGTCATATTACAACCATGTTAAAACAACTTGTTCTCCCCTAGATAAACTATTTTCACTTGAAATATGTGTTTTCTTAGGATATTGTAAGTTATTCAGTTTGGTTAAAAACAAGATGTCTTGCTCTGAAACGGTGTATAAGCTGATTACAATGCATAGAAACCCTGTTTCGTTGTAGTTAGACATGTACAAAGAGAGTTGCAATTACTTTAAATTGTCATACTAGAAACAACTTGTTTCTCCCCTGTATAAACTCTTTTCACTGGAAATATGTGTTTTCTTAGGATATTGTAAGTTATTCAGTTTGGTTAAAAACAAAATTTCTTGCTCTGAAACTATGTATAAGACAATTATAATGCGTGGAAACGTTTCCTCCTTGTGGTTAGAGGTGTAAAAACAGAGTTGCAATTACTTTCAAGGGTCACATTAGAATCATGTTAAAACAACTTGTTCTCCCCTAGATAAACTCTTTTCACTTTAAATATGTCTTTTCTTAGGATATTGTATGTTATTCAGTTTGGTTAAAAACAATATGTCTTGCTCTGAAACGCTATATAAGCCGATTACAATGCATAGAAACCCTGTTTCGTTGTGGTTAGAGGTCTACCAACAGAGTTGCAATTACTTTAAATGGTCATATTACAAACAACTTGTTTCTCCCCTGGATAAATTCTTTTCATTTGAAATATGTGTTTTCTTAGGATATTGTAAGTTATTCAGTTTGATTAAAAAGATGTGTTGCTCTGAAACGCTGTATAAGCCGCTTACAATGCATAGAAACCCTGTTTCATGTAGTTAGAGGTGTACAAACAGAGTTGCAATTACTTTCAAGGGTCATATTAGAACCATGTTAAAACAACTTGTTCTCCCCTAGATAAACTATTTTCACTTGAAATATGTGTTTTCTTAGGATATTGTAAGTTATTCAGTTTGGTTAAAAAAAAGATGTCTTGCTCTGAAACTCTGTATAAGTCGATTACAATGCATAGAAACCCTGTTTCGTTGTGGTTAGAGGTGTACAAACAGAGTTGCAATTACTTTAAATGGTCATGTTACAAACAACTTGTTTCTCCCCTGGATAAACTCTTTTCACTTGAAATATGTCTGTTCTTAGGATATTGTAAGTTAATCAGTTTGGTTAAAAACAAAATTTCTTGCTCTGAAACTATGTATAAGACAATTATAATGCGTGGAAACATTGCCTCCTTGTGGTTAGAGGTGTAAAAACAGAGTTGCAATTACTTTCAAGGGTCACATTAGAATCATGTTAAAACAACTTGTTCTCCCCTAGATAAACTCTTTTCACTTGAAATATGTCTTTTCTTAGGATATTGTAAGTTATTCAGTTTGGTTAAAAACAAGATGTCTTGCTCTGAAACGCTGTATAAGCCGCTTACAATGGATAGAAGCTCTGTTTCTTTGTGGTTAGAGGTGTACAAAGAGAGTTGCAATTACTTTAAATTGTCATACTAGAAACAACTTGTTTCTCCCCTGTATAAACTCTTTTCACTTGAAATATGTCTTTTCTTAGGATATTGTAAGTTATTCAGTTTGGATAAAAACAAGATGTCTTGCTCTGAAACGCTGTATAAGCCGATTACAATGCATAGAAACCCTGTTTCGTTGTGGTTAGAGGTGTACAAACAGAGTTGCAATTACTTTAAATGGTCATATTACAAACAACTTGTTCTCCCCTGCTATAAACTCTTTTCATTTGAAATATGTGTTTTCTTAGGATATTGTAAGTTATTCAGTTTGGTTAAAAACAAGATGTCTTGCTCTGAAACGCTGTATAAGCCGCTTACAATGCATAGAAACCCTGTTTCATGTGGTTATAGGTGTACAAACAGAGTTGCAATTACTTTCAAGGGTCATATTACAACCATGTTAAAACAACTTGTTCTCCCCTATATAAACTATTTTCACTTGAAATATGTGTTTTCTTAAGATATTGTAAGTTATTCAGTTTGGTTAAAAACAAGATGTCTTGCTCTGAAACGGTGTATAAGCTGATTACAATGCATAAAGACCCTGTTTCGTTGTGGTTAGAGGTCTACCAACAGAGTTGCAATTACTTTAAACGGTCATATTACGAACAACTTGTTTCTCCCCTGGATAAACTCTTTTCACTTGAAATATGTCTTTTCTTAGGATATTGTAAGTTATTCAGTTTGGTTAAAAACAAGATGTCTTGCTCTGAAACGGTGTATAAGTTGATTACAATGCATAGAAGCTCTTTTTCTTTGTGGTTAGAGGTCTACCAACAGAGTTGCAATTACTTTAAATGTTCATATTACAAACAACTTGTTCTCCCCTGCTATAAACTCTTTTCATTTGAAATATGTGTTTTCTTAGGATATTGTAAGTTATTCAGTTTGGTTAAAAACAAGATGTCTTGCTCTGAAACGCTGTATAAGCAGATTACAATGCATAGAATCCCTGTTTCGTTGTGGTTAGAGGTCTACCAACAGAGTTGCAATTACTTTAAACGGTCATATTACGAACAACTTGTTTCTCCCCTGGATAAACTCTTTTCCCTTGAAATATGTCTTTTCTTAGGATATTGTAAGTTATTCAGTTTGGTTAAAAACAAGATGTCTTGCTCTGAAACTCTGTATAAGCCGATTACAATGCATAGAAGCTCTGTTTCTTTGTGGTTAGAAGTGTATAAACAGAGTTGCAATTACTTTAAATTGACATATTAGAAACAATTGTTTCTCCCATGTATAAACTCTTTTCACTCGAAATATGTGTTTTCTTAGGATATTGTAAGTTATTCAGTTTGGTTAAAAACAAGATGTCTTGCTCTGAAACTCTGTACAAGTCGATTAAAATGCATAGAAACCCTGTTTCGTTGTGGTTAGAGGTCTACCAACAGAGTTGCAATTACTTTAAATGGTCATATTACGAACAACTTGTTTCTCCCCTGGATAAACTCTTTTCACTTGAAATATGTCTTTTCTTAGGATATTGTAAGTTATTCAGTTTGGTTAAAAACAAGATGTCTTGCTCTGAAACGCTGTATAAGCAGATTACAATGCATAGAAGCTCTGTTTCTTTATGGTTAGATGTGTATAAACAGAGTTGTAATTACTTTAAAATGACATATTAGAAACAACTTGTTTCTCCCATGTATAAACTCTTTTCACTTGAAATATGTCTTTTCTTAGGATATTGTAAATTATTCAGTTTGGATAAAAACAAGATGTCTTGCTCTGAAACGCTGTATAAGCCGATTACAATGCATAGAAACCCTGTTTCGTTGTGGTTAGAGGTGTACAAACAGAGTTGCAATTACTTTAAATGGTCATATTACAAACAACTTGTTCTCCCCTGCTATAAACTCTTTTCATTTGAAATATGTGTTTTCTTAGGATATTGTAAGTTATTCAGTTTGGTTAAAAACAAGATGTCTTGCTCTGAAACGCTGTATAAGCCGCTTACAATGCATAGAAACCCTGTTTCATGTGGTTAGAGGTGTACAAACAGAGTTGCAATTACTTTCAAGGGTCATATTAGAACCATGTTAAAACAACTTGTTCTCCCCTAGATAAACTATTTTCACTTGAAATATGTGTTTTCTTAGGATATTGTAAGTTATTCAGTTTGGATAAAAAAAAGATGTCTTGCTCTGAAACTCTGTATAAGTCGATTACAATGCATAGAAACCCTGTTTCGTTGTGGTTAGAGGTGTACAAACAGAGTTGCAATTACTTTAAATGGTCATGTTACAAACAACTTGTTTCTCCCCTAGATAAACTATTTTCACTTGAAATATGTGTTTTCTTAGGATATTGTAAGTTATTCAGTTTGGTTAAAAACAAGATGTCTTGCTCTGAAACGCTGTATAAGCAGATTACAATGCATAGAATCCCTGTTTCGTTGTGGTTAAAGGTGTACAAACAGAGTTGCAATTACTTTAAATGGTCATGTTACAAACAACTTGTTTCTCCCCTGGATAAACTTTTTTCACTTGAAATATGTCTTTTCTTAGGATATTGTAAGTTATTCAGTTTGGTTAAAAACAAGATGTCTTGCTCTGAAACTCTGTATAAGCCGATTACAATGCATAGAAGCTCTGTTTCTTTGTGGTTAGAAGTGTATAAACAGAGTTGCAATTACTTTCAAGGGTCATATTAGAACCGTGTTAAAACAACTTGTTCTCCCCTAGATAAACTATTTTCACTTGAAATATGTGTTTTCTTAGGATATTGTAAGTTATTCAGTTTGGTTAAAAACAAGATGTCTTGCTCTGAAACGGTGTATAAGCTGATTACAATGCATAGAAACCCTGTTTCGTTGTAGTTAGACGTGTACAAAGAGAGTTGCAATTACTTTAAATTGTCATACTAGAAACAACTTGTTTCTCCCCTGTATAAACTCTTTTCACTGGAAATATGTGTTTTCTTAGGATATTGTAAGTTATTCAGTTTGGTTAAAAACAAGATGTCTTGCTCTGAAACGCTGTATAAGCAGATTACAATGCATTGAAACCCTGTTTCGTTGTGGGTAGAGGTGTACAAACAGAGTTGCAATTACTTTAAATTGTCATATTACAAACAACTTGTTCTTTGCTATAAACTCTTTTCATTTGAAATATGTGTTTTCTTAGTATATTGTAAGTTATTCAGTTTGGTTAAAAACAAGATGTCTTGCTCTGAAACTCTGTATAAGCCGATTACAATGCATAGAAGCTCTATTTCTTTGTGGTTAGAAGTGTATAAACAGAGTTGCAATTACTTTAAATTGACATATTAGAAACAATTGTTTCTCCCACGTATAAACTCTTTTCACTCGAAGTATGTGTTTTCTTAGGATATTCTAAGGTATTCAGTTTGGTTAAAAACAAGATGTCTTGCTCTGAAACGGTGTATAAGCTGATTACAATGCATAGAAACCCTGTTTCGTTGTAGTTAGACATGTACAAAGAGAGTTGCAATTACTTTAAATTGTCATACTAGAAACAACTTGTTTCTCCCCTGTATAAACTCTTTTCACTGGAAATATGTGTTTTCTTAGGATATTGTAAGTTAATCAGTTTGGTTAAAAACAAAATTTCTTGCTCTGAAACTATGTATAAGACAATTATAATGCGTGGAAACATTGCCTCCTTGTGGTTAGAGGTGTAAAAACAGAGTTGCAATTACTTTCAAGGGTCACATTAGAATCATGTTAAAACAACTTGTTCTCCCCTAGATAAACTCTTTTCACTTGAAATATGTCTTTTCTTAGTATATTGTAAGTTATTCAGTTTGGTTAAAAACAAGATGTCTTGCTCTGAAACTCTGTATAAGCCGATTACAATGCATAGAAGCTCTGTTTCTTTGTGGTTAGAAGTGTATAAACAGAGTTGCAATTACTTTAAATTGACATATTAGAAACAATTGTTTCTCCCATGTATAAACTCTTTTCATTTGAAATATGTGTTTTCTTAGGATATTGTAAGTTATTCAGTTTGGTTAAAAACAAGATGTCTTGCTCTGAAACGCTGTATAAGTCGATAACAATGCATAGAAACCCTGTTTCATGTGGTTAGAGGTGTACAAACAGAGTTGCAATTACTTTCAAGGGTCATATTAGAACCATGTTAAAACAACTTGTTCTCCCCTAGATAAACTATTTTCACTTGAAATATGTGTTTTCTTAGGATATTGTAAGTTATTCAGTTTGGTTAAAAACAAGATGTCTTGCTCTGAAACGGTGTATAAGCTGATTACAATGCATAGAAACCCTGTTTCGTTGTAGTTAGACGTGTACAAAGAGAGTTGCAATTACTTTAAATTGTCATACTAGAAACAACTTGTTTCTCCCCTGTATAAACTCTTTTCACTGGAAATATGTGTTTTCTTAGGATATTGTAAGTTATTCAGTTTGGTTAAAAACAAGATGTCTTGCTCTGAAACGCTGTATAAGCAGATTACAATGCATAGAAGCTCTGTTTCTTTATCGTTAGATGTGTATAAACAGAGTTGCAATTACTTTAAATTGACATATTAGAAACAACTTGTTTCTCCCATGTATAAACTCTTTTCACTCGAAATATGTGTTTTCTTAGGATATTGTAAGTTATTCAGTTTGGTTAAAAACAAGATGTCTTGCTCTGAAACAGTGTATAAACCGATTACAATGCATTGAAACCCTGTTTCGTTGTGGGTAGAGGTGTACAAACAGAGTTGCAATTACTTTAAATTGTCATATTACAAACAACTTGTTCTCCTCTGCTATAAACTCTTTTCATTTGAAATATGTGTTTTCTTAGTATATTGTAAGTTATTCAGTTTGGTTAAAAACAAGATGTCTTGCTCTGAAACTCTGTATAAGCCGATTACAATGCATAGAAGCTCTGTTTCTTTGTGGTTAGAAGTGTATAAACAGAGTTGCAATTACTTTAAATTGACATATTAGAAACAATTGTTTCTCCTATGTATAAACTCTTTTCACTCGAAATATGTGTTTTCTTAGGATATTGTAAGTTATTCAGTTTGGTTAAAAAAAAGATGTCTTGCTCTGAAACTCTGTATAAGTCGATTACAATGCATAGAAACCCTGTTTCGTTTTGGTTAGAGGTGTACAAACAGAGTTGCAATTACTTTAAATGGTCATGTTACAAACAACTTGTTTCTCCCCTGGATAAACTCTTTTCACTTGAAATATGTCTGTTCTTAGGATATTGTAAGTTAATCAGTTTGGTTAAAAACAAAATTTCTTGCTCTGAAACTATGTATAAGACAATTATAATGCGTGGAAACATTGCCTCCTTGTGGTTAGAGGTGTAAAAACAGAGTTGCAATTACTTTCAAGGGTCACATTAGAATCATGTTAAAACAACTTGTTCTCCCCTAGATAAACTCTTTTCACTTGAAATATTTCTTTTCTTAGGATATTGTAAGTTATTCAGTTTGGTTAAAAACAAGATGTCTTGCTCTGAAACGCTGTATAAGCCGCTTACAATGGATAGAAGCTCTGTTTCTTTGTGGTTAGAGGTGTACAAAGAGAGTTGCAATTACTTTAAATTGTCATACTAGAAACAACTTGTTTCTCCCCTGTATAAACTCTTTTCACTTGAAATATGTCTTTTCTTAGGATATTGTAAGTTATTCAGTTTGGATAAAAACAAGATGTCTTGCTCTGAAACGCTGTATAAGCCGATTACAATGCATAGAAACCCTGTTTCGTTGTGGTTAGAGGTGTACAAACAGAGTTGCAATTACTTTAAATGGTCATATTACAAACAACTTGTTCTCCCCTGCTATAAACTCTTTTCATTTGAAATATGTGTTTTCTTAGGATATTGTAAGTTATTCAGTTTGGTTAAAAACAAAATTTCTTGCTCTGAAACGCTGTATAAGCCGCTTACAATGCATAGAAACCCTGTTTCATGTGGTTATAGGTGTACAAACAGAGTTGCAATTACTTTCAAGGGTCATATTAGAACCATGTTAAAACAACTTGTTCTCCCCTAGATAAACTCTTTTCACTGGAAATATGTGTTTTCTTAGGATATTGTAAGTTAATCAGTTTGGTTAAAAACAAAATTTCTTGCTCTGAAACTATGTATAAGACAATTATAATGCGTGGAAACATTGCCTCCTTGTGGTTAGAGGTGTAAAAACAGAGTTGCAATTACTTTCAAGGGTCACATTAGAATCATGTTAAAACAACTTGTTCTCCCCTAGATAAACTCTTTTCACTTGAAATATGTCTTTTCTTAGGATATTGTAAGTTATTCAGTTTGGTTAAAAACAAGATGTCTTGCTCTGAAACTCTGTATAAGCCGATTACAATGCATAGAAGCTCTGTTTCTTTGTGGTTAGAAGTGTATAAACAGAGTTGCAATTACTTTAAATTGACATATTAGAAACAATTGTTTCTCCCATGTATAAACTCTTTTCATTTGAAATATGTGTTTTCTTAGGATATTGTAAGTTATTCAGTTTGGTTAAAAACAAGATGTCTTGCTCTGAAACGCTGTATAAGTCGATAACAATGCATAGAAACCCTGTTTCATGTGGTTAGAGGTGTACAAACAGAGTTGCAATTACTTTCAAGGGTCATATTAGAACCATGTTAAAACAACTTGTTCTCCCCTAGATAAACTATTTTCACTTGAAATATGTGTTTTCTTAGGATATTGTAAGTTATTCAGTTTGGTTAAAAACAAGATGTCTTGCTCTGAAACGGTGTATAAGCTGATTACAATGCATAGAAACCCTGTTTCGTTGTAGTTAGACGTGTACAAAGAGAGTTGCAATTACTTTAAATTGTCATACTAGAAACAACTTGTTTCTCCCCTGTATAAACTCTTTTCACTGGAAATATGTGTTTTCTTAGGATATTGTAAGTTATTCAGTTTGGTTAAAAACAAGATGTCTTGCTCTGAAACGCTGTATAAGCAGATTACAATGCATAGAAGCTCTGTTTCTTTATCGTTAGATGTGTATAAACAGAGTTGCAATTACTTTAAATTGACATATTAGAAACAACTTGTTTCTCCCATGTATAAACTCTTTTCACTCGAAATATGTGTTTTCTTAGGATATTGTAAGTTATTCAGTTTGGTTAAAAACAAGATGTCTTGCTCTGAAACAGTGTATAAACCGATTACAATGCATTGAAACCCTGTTTCGTTGTGGGTAGAGGTGTACAAACAGAGTTGCAATTACTTTAAATTGTCATATTACAAACAACTTGTTCTCCTCTGCTATAAACTCTTTTCATTTGAAATATGTGTTTTCTTAGTATATTGTAAGTTATTCAGTTTGGTTAAAAACAAGATGTCTTGCTCTGAAACTCTGTATAAGCCGATTACAATGCATAGAAGCTCTGTTTCTTTGTGGTTAGAAGTGTATAAACAGAGTTGCAATTACTTTAAATTGACATATTAGAAACAATTGTTTCTCCTATGTATAAACTCTTTTCACTCGAAATATGTGTTTTCTTAGGATATTGTAAGTTATTCAGTTTGGTTAAAAAAAAGATGTCTTGCTCTGAAACTCTGTATAAGTCGATTACAATGCATAGAAACCCTGTTTCGTTTTGGTTAGAGGTGTACAAACAGAGTTGCAATTACTTTAAATGGTCATGTTACAAACAACTTGTTTCTCCCCTGGATAAACTCTTTTCACTTGAAATATGTCTGTTCTTAGGATATTGTAAGTTAATCAGTTTGGTTAAAAACAAAATTTCTTGCTCTGAAACTATGTATAAGACAATTATAATGCGTGGAAACATTGCCTCCTTGTGGTTAGAGGTGTAAAAACAGAGTTGCAATTACTTTCAAGGGTCACATTAGAATCATGTTAAAACAACTTGTTCTCCCCTAGATAAACTCTTTTCACTTGAAATATTTCTTTTCTTAGGATATTGTAAGTTATTCAGTTTGGTTAAAAACAAGATGTCTTGCTCTGAAACGCTGTATAAGCCGCTTACAATGGATAGAAGCTCTGTTTCTTTGTGGTTAGAGGTGTACAAAGAGAGTTGCAATTACTTTAAATTGTCATACTAGAAACAACTTGTTTCTCCCCTGTATAAACTCTTTTCACTTGAAATATGTCTTTTCTTAGGATATTGTAAGTTATTCAGTTTGGATAAAAACAAGATGTCTTGCTCTGAAACGCTGTATAAGCCGATTACAATGCATAGAAACCCTGTTTCGTTGTGGTTAGAGGTGTACAAACAGAGTTGCAATTACTTTAAATGGTCATATTACAAACAACTTGTTCTCCCCTGCTATAAACTCTTTTCATTTGAAATATGTGTTTTCTTAGGATATTGTAAGTTATTCAGTTTGGTTAAAAACAAGATGTCTTGCTCTGAAACGCTGTATAAGCCGCTTACAATGCATAGAAACCCTGTTTCATGTGGTTATAGGTGTACAAACAGAGTTGCAATTACTTTCAAGGGTCATATTAGAACCATGTTAAAACAACTTGTTCTCCCCTAGATAAACTATTTTCACTTGAAATATGTGTTTTCTTAGGATATTGTAAGTTATTCAGTTTGGTTAAAAACAAGATGTCTTGCTCTGAAACGGTGTATAAGCTGATTACAATGCATAAAGACCCTGTTTCGTTGTGGTTAGAGGTCTACCAACAGAGTTGCAATTACTTTAAATGTTCATATTACAAACAACTTGTTCTCCCCTGCTATAAACTCTTTTCATTTGAAATATGTGTTTTCTTAGGATATTGTAAGTTATTCAGTTTGGTTAAAAACAAGATGTCTTGCTCTGAAACGCTGTATAAGCAGATTACAATGCATAGAATCCCTGTTTCGTTGTGGTTAGAGGTCTACCAACAGAGTTGCAATTACTTTAAACGGTCATATTACGAACAACTTGTTTCTCCCCTGGATAAACTCTTTTCACTTGAAATATGTCTTTTCTTAGGATATTGTAAGTTATTCAGTTTGGTTAAAAACAAGATGTCTTGCTCTGAAACTCTGTATAAGCCGATTACAATGCATTGAAGCTCTGTTTCTTTGTGGTTAGAAGTGTATAAACAGAGTTGCAATTACTTTAAATTGACATATTAGAAACAATTGTTTCTCCCATGTATAAACTCTTTTCATTTGAAATATGTGTTTTCTTAGGATATTGTAAGTTATTCAGTTTGGTTAAAAACAAGATGTCTTGCTCTGAAACGGTGTATAAGCTGATTACAATGCATAGAAACCCTGTTTCGTTGTAGTTAGACGTGTACAAAGAGAGTTGCAATTACTTTAAATTGTCATACTAGAAACAACTTGTTTCTCCCCTGTATAAACTCTTTTCACTGGAAATATGTGTTTTCTTAGGATATTGTAAGTTATTCAGTTTGGTTAAAAACAAGATGTCTTGCTCTGAAACGCTGTATAAGCAGATTACAATGCATAGAAGCTCTGTTTCTTTATCGTTAGATGTGTATAAACAGAGTTGCAATTACTTTAAATTGACATATTAGAAACAACTTGTTTCTCCCATGTATAAACTCTTTTCACTCGAAATATGTGTTTTCTTAGGATATTGTAAGTTATTCAGTTTGGTTAAAAACAAGATGTCTTGCTCTGAAACAGTGTATAAACCGATTACAATGCATTGAAACCCTGTTTCGTTGTGGGTAGAGGTGTACAAACAGAGTTGCAATTACTTTAAATTGTCATATTACAAACAACTTGTTCTCCTCTGCTATAAACTCTTTTCATTTGAAATATGTGTTTTCTTAGTATATTGTAAGTTATTCAGTTTGGTTAAAAACAAGATGTCTTGCTCTGAAACTCTGTATAAGCCGATTACAATGCATAGAAGCTCTGTTTCTTTGTGGTTAGAAGTGTATAAACAGAGTTGCAATTACTTTAAATTGACATATTAGAAACAATTGTTTCTCCCATGTATAAACTCTTTTCATTTGAAATATGTGTTTTCTTAGGATATTGTAAGTTATTCAGTTTGGTTAAAAACAAGATGTCTTGCTCTGAAACGCTGTATAAGTCGATAACAATGCATAGAAACCCTGTTTCATGTGGTTAGAGGTGTACAAACAGAGTTGCAATTACTTTCAAGGGTCATATTAGAACCATGTTAAAACAACTTGTTCTCCCCTAGATAAACTATTTTCACTTGAAATATGTGTTTTCTTAGGATATTGTAAGTTATTCAGTTTGGTTAAAAACAAGATGTCTTGCTCTGAAACGGTGTATAAGCTGATTACAATGCATAGAAACCCTGTTTCGTTGTAGTTAGACGTGTACAAAGAGAGTTGCAATTACTTTAAATTGTCATACTAGAAACAACTTGTTTCTCCCCTGTATAAACTCTTTTCACTGGAAATATGTGTTTTCTTAGGATATTGTAAGTTATTCAGTTTGGTTAAAAACAAGATGTCTTGCTCTGAAACGCTGTATAAGCAGATTACAATGCATAGAAGCTCTGTTTCTTTATCGTTAGATGTGTATAAACAGAGTTGCAATTACTTTAAATTGACATATTAGAAACAACTTGTTTCTCCCATGTATAAACTCTTTTCACTCGAAATATGTGTTTTCTTAGGATATTGTAAGTTATTCAGTTTGGTTAAAAACAAGATGTCTTGCTCTGAAACAGTGTATAAACCGATTACAATGCATTGAAACCCTGTTTCGTTGTGGGTAGAGGTGTACAAACAGAGTTGCAATTACTTTAAATTGTCATATTACAAACAACTTGTTCTCCTCTGCTATAAACTCTTTTCATTTGAAATATGTGTTTTCTTAGGATATTGTAAGTTATTCAGTTTGGTTAAAAACAAGATGTCTTGCTCTGAAACTCTGTATAAGCCGATTACAATGCATAGAAGCTCTGTTTCTTTGTGGTTAGAAGTGTATAAACAGAGTTGCAATTACTTTAAATTGACATATTAGAAACAATTGTTTCTCCTATGTATAAACTCTTTTCACTCGAAATATGTGTTTTCTTAGGATATTGTAAGTTATTCAGTTTGGTTAAAAAAAAGATGTCTTGCTCTGAAACTCTGTATAAGTCGATTACAATGCATAGAAACCCTGTTTCGTTTTGGTTAGAGGTGTACAAACAGAGTTGCAATTACTTTAAATGGTCATGTTACAAACAACTTGTTTCTCCCCTGGATAAACTCTTTTCACTTGAAATATGTCTGTTCTTAGGATATTGTAAGTTAATCAGTTTGGTTAAAAACAAAATTTCTTGCTCTGAAACTATGTATAAGACAATTATAATGCGTGGAAACATTGCCTCCTTGTGGTTAGAGGTGTAAAAACAGAGTTGCAATTACTTTCAAGGGTCACATTAGAATCATGTTAAAACAACTTGTTCTCCCCTAGATAAACTCTTTTCACTTGAAATATTTCTTTTCTTAGGATATTGTAAGTTATTCAGTTTGGTTAAAAACAAGATGTCTTGCTCTGAAACGCTGTATAAGCCGCTTACAATGGATAGAAGCTCTGTTTCTTTGTGGTTAGAGGTGTACAAAGAGAGTTGCAATTACTTTAAATTGTCATACTAGAAACAACTTGTTTCTCCCCTGTATAAACTCTTTTCACTTGAAATATGTCTTTTCTTAGGATATTGTAAGTTATTCAGTTTGGATAAAAACAAGATGTCTTGCTCTGAAACGCTGTATAAGCCGATTACAATGCATAGAAACCCTGTTTCGTTGTGGTTAGAGGTGTACAAACAGAGTTGCAATTACTTTAAATGGTCATATTACAAACAACTTGTTCTCCCCTGCTATAAACTCTTTTCATTTGAAATATGTGTTTTCTTAGGATATTGTAAGTTATTCAGTTTGGTTAAAAACAAGATGTCTTGCTCTGAAACGCTGTATAAGCCGCTTACAATGCATAGAAACCCTGTTTCATGTGGTTATAGGTGTACAAACAGAGTTGCAATTACTTTCAAGGGTCATATTAGAACCATGTTAAAACAACTTGTTCTCCCCTAGATAAACTATTTTCACTTGAAATATGTGTTTTCTTAGGATATTGTAAGTTATTCAGTTTGGTTAAAAACAAGATGTCTTGCTCTGAAACGGTGTATAAGCTGATTACAATGCATAAAGACCCTGTTTCGTTGTGGTTAGAGGTCTACCAACAGAGTTGCAATTACTTTAAATGTTCATATTACAAACAACTTGTTCTCCCCTGCTATAAACTCTTTTCATTTGAAATATGTGTTTTCTTAGGATATTGTAAGTTATTCAGTTTGGTTAAAAACAAGATGTCTTGCTCTGAAACGCTGTATAAGCAGATTACAATGCATAGAATCCCTGTTTCGTTGTGGTTAGAGGTCTACCAACAGAGTTGCAATTACTTTAAACGGTCATATTACGAACAACTTGTTTCTCCCCTGGATAAACTCTTTTCACTTGAAATATGTCTTTTCTTAGGATATTGTAAGTTATTCAGTTTGGTTAAAAACAAGATGTCTTGCTCTGAAACTCTGTATAAGCCGATTACAATGCATTGAAGCTCTGTTTCTTTGTGGTTAGAAGTGTATAAACAGAGTTGCAATTACTTTAAATTGACATATTAGAAACAATTGTTTCTCCCATGTATAAACTCTTTTCATTTGAAATATGTGTTTTCTTAGGATATTGTAAGTTATTCAGTTTGGTTAAAAACAAGATGTCTTGCTCTGAAACGCTGTATAAGTCGATAACAATGCATAGAAACCCTGTTTCATGTGGTTAGAGGTGTACAAACAGAGTTGCAATTACTTTCAAGGGTCATATTAGAACCATGTTAAAACAACTTGTTCTCCCCTAGATAAACTATTTTCACTTGAAATATGTGTTTTCTTAGGATATTGTAAGTTATTCAGTTTGGTTAAAAACAAGATGTCTTGCTCTGAAACGGTGTATAAGCTGATTACAATGCATAGAAACCCTGTTTCGTTGTAGTTAGACGTGTACAAAGAGAGTTGCAATTACTTTAAATTGTCATACTAGAAACAACTTGTTTCTCCCCTGTATAAACTCTTTTCACTGGAAATATGTGTTTTCTTAGGATATTGTAAGTTATTCAGTTTGGTTAAAAACAAGATGTCTTGCTCTGAAACGCTGTATAAGCAGATTACAATGCATAGAAGCTCTGTTTCTTTATCGTTAGATGTGTATAAACAGAGTTGCAATTACTTTAAATTGACATATTAGAAACAACTTGTTTCTCCCATGTATAAACTCTTTTCACTCGAAATATGTGTTTTCTTAGGATATTGTAAGTTATTCAGTTTGGTTAAAAACAAGATGTCTTGCTCTGAAACAGTGTATAAACCGATTACAATGCATTGAAACCCTGTTTCGTTGTGGGTAGAGGTGTACAAACAGAGTTGCAATTACTTTAAATTGTCATATTACAAACAACTTGTTCTCCTCTGCTATAAACTCTTTTCATTTGAAATATGTGTTTTCTTAGTATATTGTAAGTTATTCAGTTTGGTTAAAAACAAGATGTCTTGCTCTGAAACTCTGTATAAGCCGATTACAATGCATAGAAGCTCTGTTTCGTTGTGGTTAGAGGTGTACAAACAGAGTTGCAATTACTTTAAATGGTCATGTTACAAACAACTTGTTTCTCCCCTGGATAAACTCTTTTCACTTGAAATATGTCTGTTCTTAGGATATTGTAAGTTAATCAGTTTGGTTAAAAACAAAATTTCTTGCTCTGAAACTATGTATAAGACAATTATAATGCGTGGAAACATTGCCTCCTTGTGGTTAGAGGTGTAAAAACAGAGTTGCAATTACTTTCAAGGGTCACATTAGAATCATGTTAAAACAACTTGTTCTCCCCTAGATAAACTCTTTTCACTTGAAATATTTCTTTTCTTAGGATATTGTAAGTTATTCAGTTTGGTTAAAAACAAGATGTCTTGCTCTGAAACGCTGTATAAGCCGCTTACAATGGATAGAAGCTCTGTTTCTTTGTGGTTAGAGGTGTACAAAGAGAGTTGCAATTACTTTAAATTGTCATACTAGAAACAACTTGTTTCTCCCCTGTATAAACTCTTTTCACTTGAAATATGTGTTTTCTTAGGATATTGTAAGTTATTCAGTTTGGTTAAAAACAAGATGTCTTGCTCTGAAACGGTGTATAAGCTGATTACAATGCATTAAAACCCTGTTTCGTTGTGGTTAGAGGTCTACCAACAGAGTTGCAATTACTTTAAATGGTCATATTACGAACAACTTGTTTCTCCCCTGGATAAACTCTTTTCACTTGAAATATGTCTTTTCTTAGGATATTGTAAGTTATTCAGTTTGGTTAAAAGCAAGATGTCTTGCTCTGAAACGGTGTATAAGCCGATTACAATGCATAGAAGCTCTGTTTCTTTGTGGTTAGAGGTCTACCAACAGAGTTGCAATTACTTTAAATGTTCATATTACAAACAACTTGTTCTCCCCTGCTATAAACTCTTTTCATTTGAAATATGTGTTTTCTTAGGATATTGTAAGTTATTCAGTTTGGTTAAAAACAAGATGTCTTGCTCTGAAACGCTGTATAAGCCGCTTACAATGGATAGAAGCTCTGTTTCTTTGTGGTTAGAGGTGTACAAAGAGAGTTGCAATTACTTTAAATTGTCATACTAGAAACAACTTGTTTCTCCCCTGTATAAACTCTTTTCACTTGAAATATGTCTTTTCTTAGGATATTGTAAGTTATTCAGTTTGGTTAAAAACAAGATGTCTTGCTCTGAAACGCTGTATAAGCCGATTACAATGCATAGAAACCCTGTTTCGTTGTGGTTAGAGGTGTACAAACAGAGTTGCAATTACTTTAAATGGTCATATTACAAACAACTTGTTCTCCCCTGCTATAAACTCTTTTCATTTGAAACATGTGTTTTCTTAGGATATTGTAAGTTATTCAGTTTGGTTACAAACAAGTTGTCTTGCTCTGAAACGCTGTATAAGCCGCTTACAATGCATAGAAACCCTGTTTCATGTGGTTATAGGTGTACAAACAGAGTTGCAATTACTTTCAAGGGTCATATTAGAACCATGTTAAAACAACTTGTTCTCCCCTAGATAAACTATTTTCACTTGAAATATGTGTTTTCTTAGGATATTGTAAGTTATTCAGTTTGGTTAAAAACAAGATGTCTTGCTCTGAAACGGTGTATAAGCTGATTACAATGCATAAAGACCCTGTTTCGTTGTGGTTAGAGGTCTACCAACAGAGTTGCAATTACTTTAAATGTTCATATTACAAACAACTTGTTCTCCCCTGCTATAAACTCTTTTCATTTGAAATATGTGTTTTCTTAGGATATTGTAAGTTATTCAGTTTGGTTAAAAACAAGATGTCTTGCTCTGAAACGCTGTATAAGCCGCTTACAATGCATAGAAACCCTGTTTCATGTGGTTATAGGTGTAGAAACAGAGTTGCAATTACTTTCAAGGGTCATATTACAACCATGTTAAAACAACTTGTTCTCCCCTAGATAAACTATTTTCACTTGAAATATGTGTTTTCTTAGGATATTGTAAGTTATTCATTTTGGTTAAAAACAAGATGTCTTGCTCTGAAACGGTGTATAAGCTGATTACAATGCATTAAAACCCTGTTTCGTTGTGGTTAGAGGTCTACCAACAGAGTTGCAATTACTTTAAATGGTCATATTACGAACAACTTGTTTCTCCCCTGGATAAACTCTTTTCACTTGAAATATGTCTTTTCTTAGGATATTGTAAGTTATTCAGTTTGGTTAAAAGCAAGATGTCTTGCTCTGAAACGGTGTATAAGTTGATTACAATGCATAGAAGCTCTGTTTCTTTGTGGTTAGAGGTCTACCAACAGAGTTGCAATTACTTTAAATGTTCATATTACAAACAACTTGTTCTCCCCTGCTATAAACTCTTTTCATTTGAAATATGTGTTTTCTTAGGATATTGTAAGTTATTCAGTTTGGTTAAAAACAAGATGTCTTGCTCTGAAACGCTGTATAAGCCGCTTACAATGGATAGAAGCTCTGTTTCTTTGTGGTTAGAGGTGTACAAAGAGAGTTGCAATTACTTTAAATTGTCATACTACAAACAACTTGTTTCTCCCCTGTATAAACTCTTTTCACTTGAAATATGTCTTTTCTTCGGATATTGTAAGTTATTCAGTTTGGATAAAAACAAGATGTCTTGCTCTGAAACGCTGTATAAGCCGATTACAATGCATAGAAACCCTGTTTCGTTGTGGTTAGAGGTGTACAAACAGAGTTGCAATTACTTTAAATGGTCATATTACAAACAACTTGTTCTCCCCTGCTATAAACTCTTTTCATTTGAAACATTTGTTTTCTTAGGATATTGTAAGTTATTCAGTTTGGTTAAAAACAAGTTGTCTTGCTCTGAAACGCTGTATAAGCCGCTTACAATGCATAGAAACCCTGTTTCATGTGGTTATAGGTGTACAAACAGAGTTGCAATTACTTTCAAGGGTCATATTAGAACCATGTTAAAACAACTTGTTCTCCCCTAGATAAACTATTTTCACTTGAAATATGTGTTTTCTTAGGATATTGTAAGTTATTCAGTTTGGTTAAAAACAAGATGTCTTGCTCTGAAACGGTGTATAAGCTGATTACAATGCATAAAGACCCTGTTTCGTTGTGGTTAGAGGTCTACCAACAGAGTTGCAATTACTTTAAATGTTCATATTACAAACAACTTGTTCTCCCCTGCTATAAACTCTTTTCATTTGAAATATGTGTTTTCTTAGGATATTGTAAGTTATTCAGTTTGGTTAAAAACAAGATGTCTTGCTCTGAAACGCTGTATAAGCCGCTTACAATGCATAGAAACCCTGTTTCATGTGGTTATAGGTGTACAAACAGAGTTGCAATTACTTTCAAGGGTCATATTACAACCATGTTAAAACAACTTGTTCTCCCCTAGATAAACTATTTTCACTTGAAATATGTGTTTTCTTAGGATATTGTAAGTTATTCAGTTTGGTTAAAAACAAGATGTCTTGCTCTGAAACGGTGTATAAGCTGATTACAATGCATAGAAACCCTGTTTCGTTGTAGTTAGACATGTACAAAGAGAGTTGCAATTACTTTAAATTGTCATACTAGAAACAACTTGTTTCTCCCCTGTATAAACTCTTTTCACTTGAAATATTTCTTTTCTTAGGATATTGTAAGTTATTCAGTTTGGTTAAAAACAAGATGTCTTGCTCTGAAACGCTGTATAAGCCGCTTACAATGGATAGAAGCTCTGTTTCTTTGTGGTTAGAGGTGTACAAAGAGAGTTGCAATTACTTTAAATTGTCATACTAGAAACAACTTGTTTCTCCCCTGTATAAACTCTTTTCACTTGAAATATGTGTTTTCTTAGGATATTGTAAGTTATTCAGTTTGGTTAAAAACAAGATGTCTTGCTCTGAAACGGTGTATAAGCTGATTACAATGCATTAAAACCCTGTTTCGTTGTGGTTAGAGGTCTACCAACAGAGTTGCAATTACTTTAAATGGTCATATTACGAACAACTTGTTTCTCCCCTGGATAAACTCTTTTCACTTGAAATATGTCTTTTCTTAGGATATTGTAAGTTATTCAGTTTGGTTAAAAGCAAGATGTCTTGCTCTGAAACGGTGTATAAGCCGATTACAATGCATAGAAGCTCTGTTTCTTTGTGGTTAGAGGTCTACCAACAGAGTTGCAATTACTTTAAATGTTCATATTACAAACAACTTGTTCTCCCCTGCTATAAACTCTTTTCATTTGAAATATGTGTTTTCTTAGGATATTGTAAGTTATTCAGTTTGGTTAAAAACAAGATGTCTTGCTCTGAAACGCTGTATAAGCCGCTTACAATGGATAGAAGCTCTGTTTCTTTGTGGTTAGAGGTGTACAAAGAGAGTTGCAATTACTTTAAATTGTCATACTAGAAACAACTTGTTTCTCCCCTGTATAAACTCTTTTCACTTGAAATATGTCTTTTCTTAGGATATTGTAAGTTATTCAGTTTGGTTAAAAACAAGATGTCTTGCTCTGAAACGCTGTATAAGCCGATTACAATGCATAGAAACCCTGTTTCGTTGTGGTTAGAGGTGTACAAACAGAGTTGCAATTACTTTAAATGGTCATATTACAAACAACTTGTTCTCCCCTGCTATAAACTCTTTTCATTTGAAACATGTGTTTTCTTAGGATATTGTAAGTTATTCAGTTTGGTTACAAACAAGTTGTCTTGCTCTGAAACGCTGTATAAGCCGCTTACAATGCATAGAAACCCTGTTTCATGTGGTTATAGGTGTACAAACAGAGTTGCAATTACTTTCAAGGGTCATATTAGAACCATGTTAAAACAACTTGTTCTCCCCTAGATAAACTATTTTCACTTGAAATATGTGTTTTCTTAGGATATTGTAAGTTATTCAGTTTGGTTAAAAACAAGATGTCTTGCTCTGAAACGGTGTATAAGCTGATTACAATGCATAAAGACCCTGTTTCGTTGTGGTTAGAGGTCTACCAACAGAGTTGCAATTACTTTAAATGTTCATATTACAAACAACTTGTTCTCCCCTGCTATAAACTCTTTTCATTTGAAATATGTGTTTTCTTAGGATATTGTAAGTTATTCAGTTTGGTTAAAAACAAGATGTCTTGCTCTGAAACGCTGTATAAGCCGCTTACAATGCATAGAAACCCTGTTTCATGTGGTTATAGGTGTAGAAACAGAGTTGCAATTACTTTCAAGGGTCATATTACAACCATGTTAAAACAACTTGTTCTCCCCTAGATAAACTATTTTCACTTGAAATATGTGTTTTCTTAGGATATTGTAAGTTATTCATTTTGGTTAAAAACAAGATGTCTTGCTCTGAAACGGTGTATAAGCTGATTACAATGCATTAAAACCCTGTTTCGTTGTGGTTAGAGGTCTACCAACAGAGTTGCAATTACTTTAAATGGTCATATTACGAACAACTTGTTTCTCCCCTGGATAAACTCTTTTCACTTGAAATATGTCTTTTCTTAGGATATTGTAAGTTATTCAGTTTGGTTAAAAGCAAGATGTCTTGCTCTGAAACGGTGTATAAGTTGATTACAATGCATAGAAGCTCTGTTTCTTTGTGGTTAGAGGTCTACCAACAGAGTTGCAATTACTTTAAATGTTCATATTACAAACAACTTGTTCTCCCCTGCTATAAACTCTTTTCATTTGAAATATGTGTTTTCTTAGGATATTGTAAGTTATTCAGTTTGGTTAAAAACAAGATGTCTTGCTCTGAAACGCTGTATAAGCCGCTTACAATGGATAGAAGCTCTGTTTCTTTGTGGTTAGAGGTGTACAAAGAGAGTTGCAATTACTTTAAATTGTCATACTACAAACAACTTGTTTCTCCCCTGTATAAACTCTTTTCACTTGAAATATGTCTTTTCTTCGGATATTGTAAGTTATTCAGTTTGGATAAAAACAAGATGTCTTGCTCTGAAACGCTGTATAAGCCGATTACAATGCATAGAAACCCTGTTTCGTTGTGGTTAGAGGTGTACAAACAGAGTTGCAATTACTTTAAATGGTCATATTACAAACAACTTGTTCTCCCCTGCTATAAACTCTTTTCATTTGAAACATTTGTTTTCTTAGGATATTGTAAGTTATTCAGTTTGGTTAAAAACAAGTTGTCTTGCTCTGAAACGCTGTATAAGCCGCTTACAATGCATAGAAACCCTGTTTCATGTGGTTATAGGTGTACAAACAGAGTTGCAATTACTTTCAAGGGTCATATTAGAACCATGTTAAAACAACTTGTTCTCCCCTAGATAAACTATTTTCACTTGAAATATGTGTTTTCTTAGGATATTGTAAGTTATTCAGTTTGGTTAAAAACAAGATGTCTTGCTCTGAAACGGTGTATAAGCTGATTACAATGCATAAAGACCCTGTTTCGTTGTGGTTAGAGGTCTACCAACAGAGTTGCAATTACTTTAAATGTTCATATTACAAACAACTTGTTCTCCCCTGCTATAAACTCTTTTCATTTGAAATATGTGTTTTCTTAGGATATTGTAAGTTATTCAGTTTGGTTAAAAACAAGATGTCTTGCTCTGAAACGCTGTATAAGCCGCTTACAATGCATAGAAACCCTGTTTCATGTGGTTATAGGTGTACAAACAGAGTTGCAATTACTTTCAAGGGTCATATTACAACCATGTTAAAACAACTTGTTCTCCCCTAGATAAACTATTTTCACTTGAAATATGTGTTTTCTTAGGATATTGTAAGTTATTCAGTTTGGTTAAAAACAAGATGTCTTGCTCTGAAACGGTGTATAAGCTGATTACAATGCATAGAAACCCTGTTTCGCTGTAGTTAGACGTGTACAAAGAGAGTTGCAATTACTTTAAATTGTCATACTAGAAACAACTTGTTTCTCCCCTGTATAAACTCTTTTCACTGGAAATATGTCTTTTCTTAGGATATTGTAAGTTATTCAGTTTGGTTAAAAACAAGATGTCTTGCTCTGAAACTCTGTATATGCCGATTACAATGCATAGAATCCCTGTTTCCTTGTGGTTAGAGGTGTACAAACAGAGTTGCAATTACTTTCAAGGGTCACATTAGAACCATGTTAAAACAACTTGTTCTCCCCTAGATAAACTCTTTTCACTTGAAATATGTCTTTTCTTAGGATATTGTAAGTTATTCAGTTTGGTTAAAAACAAGATGTCTTGCTCTGAAACGCTGTATAAGCCGATTACAATGCATAGAAACCCTGTTTCGTTATGGTTAGAGGTGTACAAACAGAGTTGCAATTACTTTAAATGGTCATATTACAAACAACTTGTTCTCCCCTGCTATAAACTCTTTTCACTTGAAATATGTCTTTTCTTAGGATATTGTAAGTTATTCAGTTTGGTTAAAAACAAGATGTCTTGCTCTGAAACGGTGTATAAGCTGATTACAATGCATAGAAACCCTGTTTCGCTGTAGTTAGACGTGTACAAAGAGAGTTGCAATTACTTTAAATTGTCATACTAGAAACAACTTGTTTCTCCCCTGTATAAACTCTTTTCACTGGAAATATGTCTTTTCTTAGGATATTGTAAGTTATTCAGTTTGGTTAAAAACAAGATGTCTTGCTCTGAAACTCTGTATATGCCGATTACAATGCATAGAATCCCTGTTTCCTTCTGGTTAGAGGTGTACAAACAGAGTTGCAATTACTTTCAAGGGTCACATTAGAACCATGTTAAAACAACTTGTTCTCCCCTAGATAAACTCTTTTCACTTGAAATATGTCTTTTCTTAGGATATTGTAAGTTATTCAGTTTGGTTAAAAACAAGATGTCTTGCTCTGAAACGCTGTATAAGCCGATTACAATGCATAGAAACCCTGTTTCGTTATGGTTAGAGGTGTACAAACAGAGTTGCAATTACTTTAAATTGTCATACTAGAAACAACTTGTTTCTCCCCTGTATAAACTCTTTTCACTGGAAATATGTGTTTTCTTAGGATATTGTAAGTTATTCAGTTTGGTTAAAAACAAGATGTCTTGCTCTGAAACGCTGTATAAGCAGATTACAATGCATAGAAACCCTGTTTCATGTGGTTAGAGGTGTACAAACAGAGTTGCAATTACTTTCAAGGGTCATATTAGAACCATGTTAAAACAACTTGTTTCTCCCCTGGATAACCTCTTTTCACTTGAAATATGTCTTTTCTTAGGATATTGTAAGTTATTCAGTTCGGTTAAAAACAAAATTTCTTGCTCTGAAATGCTGTATAAGACAATTATAATGCGTGGAAACGTTGTCTCCTTGTGGTTAGAGGTGTAAAGACAGAGTTGCAATTACTTTCAAGGGTCACATTAGAACCATGTTAAAACAACTTGTTCTCCCCTAGATAAACTCTTTTCACTTGAAATATGTCTTTTCTTAGGATATTGTAAGTTATTCAGTTTGGTTAAAAACAAGATGTCTTGCTCTGAAACGCTGTATAAGCCGCTTACAATGGATAGAAGCTCTGTTTCTTTGTGGTTAGAGGTGTACAAAGAGAGTTGCAATTACTTTAAATTGTCATACTACAAACAACTTGTTTCTCCCCTGTATAAACTCTTTTCACTTGAAATATGTCTTTTCTTCGGATATTGTAAGTTATTCAGTTTGGATAAAAACAAGATGTCTTGCTCTGAAACGCTGTATAAGCCGATTACAATGCATAGAAACCCTGTTTCGTTGTGGTTAGAGGTGTACAAACAGAGTTGCAATTACTTTAAATGGTCATATTACAAACAACTTGTTCTCCCCTGCTATAAACTCTTTTCATTTGAAACATTTGTTTTCTTAGGATATTGTAAGTTATTCAGTTTGGTTAAAAACAAGTTGTCTTGCTCTGAAACGCTGTATAAGCCGCTTACAATGCATAGAAACCCTGTTTCATGTGGTTATAGGTGTACAAACAGAGTTGCAATTACTTTCAAGGGTCATATTAGAACCATGTTAAAACAACTTGTTCTCCCCTAGATAAACTATTTTCACTTGAAATATGTGTTTTCTTAGGATATTGTAAGTTATTCAGTTTGGTTAAAAACAAGATGTCTTGCTCTGAAACGGTGTATAAGCTGATTACAATGCATAAAGACCCTGTTTCGTTGTGGTTAGAGGTCTACCAACAGAGTTGCAATTACTTTAAATGTTCATATTACAAACAACTTGTTCTCCCCTGCTATAAACTCTTTTCATTTGAAATATGTGTTTTCTTAGGATATTGTAAGTTATTCAGTTTGGTTAAAAACAAGATGTCTTGCTCTGAAACGCTGTATAAGCCGCTTACAATGCATAGAAACCCTGTTTCATGTGGTTATAGGTGTACAAACAGAGTTGCAATTACTTTCAAGGGTCATATTACAACCATGTTAAAACAACTTGTTCTCCCCTAGATAAACTATTTTCACTTGAAATATGTGTTTTCTTAGGATATTGTAAGTTATTCAGTTTGGTTAAAAACAAGATGTCTTGCTCTGAAACGGTGTATAAGCTGATTACAATGCATAGAAACCCTGTTTCGTTGTAGTTAGACATGTACAAAGAGAGTTGCAATTACTTTAAATTGTCATACTAGAAACAACTTGTTTCTCCCCTGTATAAACTCTTTTCACTTGAAATATTTCTTTTCTTAGGATATTGTAAGTTATTCAGTTTGGTTAAAAACAAGATGTCTTGCTCTGAAACGCTGTATAAGCCGCTTACAATGGATAGAAGCTCTGTTTCTTTGTGGTTAGAGGTGTACAAAGAGAGTTGCAATTACTTTAAATTGTCATACTAGAAACAACTTGTTTCTCCCCTGTATAAACTCTTTTCACTTGAAATATGTGTTTTCTTAGGATATTGTAAGTTATTCAGTTTGGTTAAAAACAAGATGTCTTGCTCTGAAACGGTGTATAAGCTGATTACAATGCATTAAAACCCTGTTTCGTTGTGGTTAGAGGTCTACCAACAGAGTTGCAATTACTTTAAATGGTCATATTACGAACAACTTGTTTCTCCCCTGGATAAACTCTTTTCACTTGAAATATGTCTTTTCTTAGGATATTGTAAGTTATTCAGTTTGGTTAAAAGCAAGATGTCTTGCTCTGAAACGGTGTATAAGCCGATTACAATGCATAGAAGCTCTGTTTCTTTGTGGTTAGAGGTCTACCAACAGAGTTGCAATTACTTTAAATGTTCATATTACAAACAACTTGTTCTCCCCTGCTATAAACTCTTTTCATTTGAAATATGTGTTTTCTTAGGATATTGTAAGTTATTCAGTTTGGTTAAAAACAAGATGTCTTGCTCTGAAACGCTGTATAAGCCGCTTACAATGGATAGAAGCTCTGTTTCTTTGTGGTTAGAGGTGTACAAAGAGAGTTGCAATTACTTTAAATTGTCATACTAGAAACAACTTGTTTCTCCCCTGTATAAACTCTTTTCACTTGAAATATGTCTTTTCTTAGGATATTGTAAGTTATTCAGTTTGGTTAAAAACAAGATGTCTTGCTCTGAAACGCTGTATAAGCCGATTACAATGCATAGAAACCCTGTTTCGTTGTGGTTAGAGGTGTACAAACAGAGTTGCAATTACTTTAAATGGTCATATTACAAACAACTTGTTCTCCCCTGCTATAAACTCTTTTCATTTGAAACATGTGTTTTCTTAGGATATTGTAAGTTATTCAGTTTGGTTACAAACAAGTTGTCTTGCTCTGAAACGCTGTATAAGCCGCTTACAATGCATAGAAACCCTGTTTCATGTGGTTATAGGTGTACAAACAGAGTTGCAATTACTTTCAAGGGTCATATTAGAACCATGTTAAAACAACTTGTTCTCCCCTAGATAAACTATTTTCACTTGAAATATGTGTTTTCTTAGGATATTGTAAGTTATTCAGTTTGGTTAAAAACAAGATGTCTTGCTCTGAAACGGTGTATAAGCTGATTACAATGCATAAAGACCCTGTTTCGTTGTGGTTAGAGGTCTACCAACAGAGTTGCAATTACTTTAAATGTTCATATTACAAACAACTTGTTCTCCCCTGCTATAAACTCTTTTCATTTGAAATATGTGTTTTCTTAGGATATTGTAAGTTATTCAGTTTGGTTAAAAACAAGATGTCTTGCTCTGAAACGCTGTATAAGCCGCTTACAATGCATAGAAACCCTGTTTCATGTGGTTATAGGTGTAGAAACAGAGTTGCAATTACTTTCAAGGGTCATATTACAACCATGTTAAAACAACTTGTTCTCCCCTAGATAAACTATTTTCACTTGAAATATGTGTTTTCTTAGGATATTGTAAGTTATTCATTTTGGTTAAAAACAAGATGTCTTGCTCTGAAACGGTGTATAAGCTGATTACAATGCATTAAAACCCTGTTTCGTTGTGGTTAGAGGTCTACCAACAGAGTTGCAATTACTTTAAATGGTCATATTACGAACAACTTGTTTCTCCCCTGGATAAACTCTTTTCACTTGAAATATGTCTTTTCTTAGGATATTGTAAGTTATTCAGTTTGGTTAAAAGCAAGATGTCTTGCTCTGAAACGGTGTATAAGTTGATTACAATGCATAGAAGCTCTGTTTCTTTGTGGTTAGAGGTCTACCAACAGAGTTGCAATTACTTTAAATGTTCATATTACAAACAACTTGTTCTCCCCTGCTATAAACTCTTTTCATTTGAAATATGTGTTTTCTTAGGATATTGTAAGTTATTCAGTTTGGTTAAAAACAAGATGTCTTGCTCTGAAACGCTGTATAAGCCGCTTACAATGGATAGAAGCTCTGTTTCTTTGTGGTTAGAGGTGTACAAAGAGAGTTGCAATTACTTTAAATTGTCATACTACAAACAACTTGTTTCTCCCCTGTATAAACTCTTTTCACTTGAAATATGTCTTTTCTTCGGATATTGTAAGTTATTCAGTTTGGATAAAAACAAGATGTCTTGCTCTGAAACGCTGTATAAGCCGATTACAATGCATAGAAACCCTGTTTCGTTGTGGTTAGAGGTGTACAAACAGAGTTGCAATTACTTTAAATGGTCATATTACAAACAACTTGTTCTCCCCTGCTATAAACTCTTTTCATTTGAAACATTTGTTTTCTTAGGATATTGTAAGTTATTCAGTTTGGTTAAAAACAAGTTGTCTTGCTCTGAAACGCTGTATAAGCCGCTTACAATGCATAGAAACCCTGTTTCATGTGGTTATAGGTGTACAAACAGAGTTGCAATTACTTTCAAGGGTCATATTAGAACCATGTTAAAACAACTTGTTCTCCCCTAGATAAACTATTTTCACTTGAAATATGTGTTTTCTTAGGATATTGTAAGTTATTCAGTTTGGTTAAAAACAAGATGTCTTGCTCTGAAACGGTGTATAAGCTGATTACAATGCATAAAGACCCTGTTTCGTTGTGGTTAGAGGTCTACCAACAGAGTTGCAATTACTTTAAATGTTCATATTACAAACAACTTGTTCTCCCCTGCTATAAACTCTTTTCATTTGAAATATGTGTTTTCTTAGGATATTGTAAGTTATTCAGTTTGGTTAAAAACAAGATGTCTTGCTCTGAAACGCTGTATAAGCCGCTTACAATGCATAGAAACCCTGTTTCATGTGGTTATAGGTGTACAAACAGAGTTGCAATTACTTTCAAGGGTCATATTACAACCATGTTAAAACAACTTGTTCTCCCCTAGATAAACTATTTTCACTTGAAATATGTGTTTTCTTAGGATATTGTAAGTTATTCAGTTTGGTTAAAAACAAGATGTCTTGCTCTGAAACGGTGTATAAGCTGATTACAATGCATAGAAACCCTGTTTCGCTGTAGTTAGACGTGTACAAAGAGAGTTGCAATTACTTTAAATTGTCATACTAGAAACAACTTGTTTCTCCCCTGTATAAACTCTTTTCACTGGAAATATGTCTTTTCTTAGGATATTGTAAGTTATTCAGTTTGGTTAAAAACAAGATGTCTTGCTCTGAAACTCTGTATATGCCGATTACAATGCATAGAATCCCTGTTTCCTTGTGGTTAGAGGTGTACAAACAGAGTTGCAATTACTTTCAAGGGTCACATTAGAACCATGTTAAAACAACTTGTTCTCCCCTAGATAAACTCTTTTCACTTGAAATATGTCTTTTCTTAGGATATTGTAAGTTATTCAGTTTGGTTAAAAACAAGATGTCTTGCTCTGAAACGCTGTATAAGCCGATTACAATGCATAGAAACCCTGTTTCGTTATGGTTAGAGGTGTACAAACAGAGTTGCAATTACTTTAAATGGTCATATTACAAACAACTTGTTCTCCCCTGCTATAAACTCTTTTCACTTGAAATATGTCTTTTCTTAGGATATTGTAAGTTATTCAGTTTGGTTAAAAACAAGATGTCTTGCTCTGAAACGGTGTATAAGCTGATTACAATGCATAGAAACCCTGTTTCGCTGTAGTTAGACGTGTACAAAGAGAGTTGCAATTACTTTAAATTGTCATACTAGAAACAACTTGTTTCTCCCCTGTATAAACTCTTTTCACTGGAAATATGTCTTTTCTTAGGATATTGTAAGTTATTCAGTTTGGTTAAAAACAAGATGTCTTGCTCTGAAACTCTGTATATGCCGATTACAATGCATAGAATCCCTGTTTCCTTCTGGTTAGAGGTGTACAAACAGAGTTGCAATTACTTTCAAGGGTCACATTAGAACCATGTTAAAACAACTTGTTCTCCCCTAGATAAACTCTTTTCACTTGAAATATGTCTTTTCTTAGGATATTGTAAGTTATTCAGTTTGGTTAAAAACAAGATGTCTTGCTCTGAAACGCTGTATAAGCCGATTACAATGCATAGAAACCCTGTTTCGTTATGGTTAGAGGTGTACAAACAGAGTTGCAATTACTTTAAATTGTCATACTAGAAACAACTTGTTTCTCCCCTGTATAAACTCTTTTCACTGGAAATATGTGTTTTCTTAGGATATTGTAAGTTATTCAGTTTGGTTAAAAACAAGATGTCTTGCTCTGAAACGCTGTATAAGCAGATTACAATGCATAGAAACCCTGTTTCATGTGGTTAGAGGTGTACAAACAGAGTTGCAATTACTTTCAAGGGTCATATTAGAACCATGTTAAAACAACTTGTTTCTCCCCTGGATAACCTCTTTTCACTTGAAATATGTCTTTTCTTAGGATATTGTAAGTTATTCAGTTCGGTTAAAAACAAAATTTCTTGCTCTGAAATGCTGTATAAGACAATTATAATGCGTGGAAACGTTGTCTCCTTGTGGTTAGAGGTGTAAAGACAGAGTTGCAATTACTTTCAAGGGTCACATTAGAACCATGTTAAAACAACTTGTTCTCCCCTAGATAAACTCTTTTCACTTGAAATATGTCTTTTCTTAGGATATTGTAAGTTATTCAGTTTGGTTAAAAACAAGATGTCTTGCTCTGAAACGCTGTATAAGCCGATTACAATGCATAGAAACCCTGTTTCGTTATGGTTAGAGGTGTACAAACAGAGTTGCAATTACTTTAAATTGTCATACTAGAAACAACTTGTTTCTCCCCTGTATAAACTCTTTTCACTTGATATATGTGTTTTCTTAGGATATTGTAAGTTATTCAGTTTGGTTAAAAACAAGATGTCTTGCTCTGAAACGCTGTATAAGCCGCTTACAATGCATAGAAACCCTGTTTCATGTGGTTATAGGTGTACAAACAGAGTTGCAATTACTTTCAAGGGTCATATTACAACCATGTTAAAACAACTTGTTCTCCCCTAGATAAACTATTTTCACTTGAAATATGTGTTTTCTTAGGATATTGTAAGTTATTCAGTTTGGTTAAAAACAAGATGTCTTGCTCTGAAACGGTGTATAAGCTGATTACAATGCATAGAAACCCTGTTTCGTTGTAGTTAGACATGTACAAAGAGAGTTGCAATTACTTTAAATTGTCATACTAGAAACAACTTGTTTCTCCCCTGTATAAACTCTTTTCACTGGAAATATGTGTTTTCTTAGGATATTGTAAGTTATTCAGTTTGGTTAAAAACAAAATTTCTTGCTCTGAAACTATGTATAAGACAATTATAATGCGTGGAAACGTTTCCTCCTTGTGGTTAGAGGTGTAAAAACAGAGTTGCAATTACTTTCAAGGGTCACATTAGAATCATGTTAAAACAACTTGTTCTCCCCTAGATAAACTCTTTTCACTTTAAATATGTCTTTTCTTAGGATATTGTATGTTATTCAGTTTGGTTAAAAACAATATGTCTTGCTCTGAAACGCTATATAAGCCGATTACAATGCATAGAAACCCTGTTTCGTTGTGGTTAGAGGTCTACCAACAGAGTTGCAATTACTTTAAATGGTCATATTACAAACAACTTGTTTCTCCCCTGGATAAATTCTTTTCATTTGAAATATGTGTTTTCTTAGGATATTGTAAGTTATTCAGTTTGATTAAAAAGATGTGTTGCTCTGAAACGCTGTATAAGCCGCTTACAATGCATAGAAACCCTGTTTCATGTAGTTAGAGGTGTACAAACAGAGTTGCAATTACTTTCAAGGGTCATATTAGAACCATGTTAAAACAACTTGTTCTCCCCTAGATAAACTATTTTCACTTGAAATATGTGTTTTCTTAGGATATTGTAAGTTATTCAGTTTGGTTAAAAAAAAGATGTCTTGCTCTGAAACTCTGTATAAGTCGATTACAATGCATAGAAACCCTGTTTCGTTGTGGTTAGAGGTGTACAAACAGAGTTGCAATTACTTTAAATGGTCATGTTACAAACAACTTGTTTCTCCCCTGGATAAACTCTTTTCACTTGAAATATGTCTGTTCTTAGGATATTGTAAGTTAATCAGTTTGGTTAAAAACAAAATTTCTTGCTCTGAAACTATGTATAAGACAATTATAATGCGTGGAAACATTGCCTCCTTGTGGTTAGAGGTGTAAAAACAGAGTTGCAATTACTTTCAAGGGTCACATTAGAATCATGTTAAAACAACTTGTTCTCCCCTAGATAAACTCTTTTCACTTGAAATATGTCTTTTCTTAGGATATTGTAAGTTATTCAGTTTGGTTAAAAACAAGATGTCTTGCTCTGAAACGCTGTATAAGCCGCTTACAATGGATAGAAGCTCTGTTTCTTTGTGGTTAGAGGTGTACAAAGAGAGTTGCAATTACTTTAAATTGTCATACTAGAAACAACTTGTTTCTCCCCTGTATAAACTCTTTTCACTTGAAATATGTCTTTTCTTAGGATATTGTAAGTTATTCAGTTTGGATAAAAACAAGATGTCTTGCTCTGAAACGCTGTATAAGCCGATTACAATGCATAGAAACCCTGTTTCGTTGTGGTTAGAGGTGTACAAACAGAGTTGCAATTACTTTAAATGGTCATATTACAAACAACTTGTTCTCCCCTGCTATAAACTCTTTTCATTTGAAATATGTGTTTTCTTAGGATATTGTAAGTTATTCAGTTTGGTTAAAAACAAGATGTCTTGCTCTGAAACGCTGTATAAGCCGCTTACAATGCAAAGAAACCCTGTTTCATGTGGTTATAGGTGTACAAACAGAGTTGCAATTACTTTCAAGGGTCATATTACAACCATGTTAAAACAACTTGTTCTCCCCTATATAAACTATTTTCACTTGAAATATGTGTTTTCTTAAGATATTGTAAGTTATTCAGTTTGGTTAAAAACAAGATGTCTTGCTCTGAAACGGTGTATAAGCTGATTACAATGCATAAAGACCCTGTTTCGTTGTGGTTAGAGGTCTACCAACAGAGTTGCAATTACTTTAAACGGTCATATTACGAACAACTTGTTTCTCCCCTGGATAAACTCTTTTCACTTGAAATATGTCTTTTCTTAGGATATTGTAAGTTATTCAGTTTGGTTAAAAACAAGATGTCTTGCTCTGAAACGGTGTATAAGTTGATTACAATGCATAGAAGCTCTTTTTCTTTGTGGTTAGAGGTCTACCAACAGAGTTGCAATTACTTTAAATGTTCATATTACAAACAACTTGTTCTCCCCTGCTATAAACTCTTTTCATTTGAAATATGTGTTTTCTTAGGATATTGTAAGTTATTCAGTTTGGTTAAAAACAAGATGTCTTGCTCTGAAACGCTGTATAAGCAGATTACAATGCATAGAATCCCTGTTTCGTTGTGGTTAGAGGTCTACCAACAGAGTTGCAATTACTTTAAACGGTCATATTACGAACAACTTGTTTCTCCCCTGGATAAACTCTTTTCCCTTGAAATATGTCTTTTCTTAGGATATTGTAAGTTATTCAGTTTGGTTAAAAACAAGATGTCTTGCTCTGAAACTCTGTATAAGCCGATTACAATGCATAGAAGCTCTGTTTCTTTGTGGTTAGAAGTGTATAAACAGAGTTGCAATTACTTTAAATTGACATATTAGAAACAATTGTTTCTCCCATGTATAAACTCTTTTCACTCGAAATATGTGTTTTCTTAGGATATTGTAAGTTATTCAGTTTGGTTAAAAACAAGATGTCTTGCTCTGAAACTCTGTACAAGTCGATTAAAATGCATAGAAACCCTGTTTCGTTGTGGTTAGAGGTCTACCAACAGAGTTGCAATTACTTTAAATGGTCATATTACGAACAACTTGTTTCTCCCCTGGATAAACTCTTTTCACTTGAAATATGTCTTTTCTTAGGATATTGTAAGTTATTCAGTTTGGTTAAAAACAAGATGTCTTGCTCTGAAACGCTGTATAAGCAGATTACAATGCATAGAAGCTCTGTTTCTTTATGGTTAGATGTGTATAAACAGAGTTGTAATTACTTTAAAATGACATATTAGAAACAACTTGTTTCTCCCATGTATAAACTCTTTTCACTTGAAATATGTCTTTTCTTAGGATATTGTAAATTATTCAGTTTGGATAAAAACAAGATGTCTTGCTCTGAAACGCTGTATAAGCCGATTACAATGCATAGAAACCCTGTTTCGTTGTGGTTAGAGGTGTACAAACAGAGTTGCAATTACTTTAAATGGTCATATTACAAACAACTTGTTCTCCCCTGCTATAAACTCTTTTCATTTGAAATATGTGTTTTCTTAGGATATTGTAAGTTATTCAGTTTGGTTAAAAACAAGATGTCTTGCTCTGAAACGCTGTATAAGCCGCTTACAATGCATAGAAACCCTGTTTCATGTGGTTAGAGGTGTACAAACAGAGTTGCAATTACTTTCAAGGGTCATATTAGAACCATGTTAAAACAACTTGTTCTCCCCTAGATAAACTATTTTCACTTGAAATATGTGTTTTCTTAGGATATTGTAAGTTATTCAGTTTGGATAAAAAAAAGATGTCTTGCTCTGAAACTCTGTATAAGTCGATTACAATGCATAGAAACCCTGTTTCGTTGTGGTTAGAGGTGTACAAACAGAGTTGCAATTACTTTAAATGGTCATGTTACAAACAACTTGTTTCTCCCCTAGATAAACTATTTTCACTTGAAATATGTGTTTTCTTAGGATATTGTAAGTTATTCAGTTTGGTTAAAAACAAGATGTCTTGCTCTGAAACGCTGTATAAGCAGATTACAATGCATAGAATCCCTGTTTCGTTGTGGTTAAAGGTGTACAAACAGAGTTGCAATTACTTTAAATGGTCATGTTACAAACAACTTGTTTCTCCCCTGGATAAACTTTTTTCACTTGAAATATGTCTTTTCTTAGGATATTGTAAGTTATTCAGTTTGGTTAAAAACAAGATGTCTTGCTCTGAAACTCTGTATAAGCCGATTACAATGCATAGAAGCTCTGTTTCTTTGTGGTTAGAAGTGTATAAACAGAGTTGCAATTACTTTCAAGGGTCATATTAGAACCGTGTTAAAACAACTTGTTCTCCCCTAGATAAACTATTTTCACTTGAAATATGTGTTTTCTTAGGATATTGTAAGTTATTCAGTTTGGTTAAAAACAAGATGTCTTGCTCTGAAACGGTGTATAAGCTGATTACAATGCATAGAAACCCTGTTTCGTTGTAGTTAGACGTGTACAAAGAGAGTTGCAATTACTTTAAATTGTCATACTAGAAACAACTTGTTTCTCCCCTGTATAAACTCTTTTCACTGGAAATATGTGTTTTCTTAGGATATTGTAAGTTATTCAGTTTGGTTAAAAACAAGATGTCTTGCTCTGAAACGCTGTATAAGCAGATTACAATGCATTGAAACCCTGTTTCGTTGTGGGTAGAGGTGTACAAACAGAGTTGCAATTACTTTAAATTGTCATATTACAAACAACTTGTTCTTTGCTATAAACTCTTTTCATTTGAAATATGTGTTTTCTTAGTATATTGTAAGTTATTCAGTTTGGTTAAAAACAAGATGTCTTGCTCTGAAACTCTGTATAAGCCGATTACAATGCATAGAAGCTCTATTTCTTTGTGGTTAGAAGTGTATAAACAGAGTTGCAATTACTTTAAATTGACATATTAGAAACAATTGTTTCTCCCACGTATAAACTCTTTTCACTCGAAATATGTGTTTTCTTAGGATATTCTAAGGTATTCAGTTTGGTTAAAAACAAGATGTCTTGCTCTGAAACGGTGTATAAGCTGATTACAATGCATAGAAACCCTGTTTCGTTGTAGTTAGACATGTACAAAGAGAGTTGCAATTACTTTAAATTGTCATACTAGAAACAACTTGTTTCTCCCCTGTATAAACTCTTTTCACTGGAAATATGTGTTTTCTTAGGATATTGTAAGTTAATCAGTTTGGTTAAAAACAAAATTTCTTGCTCTGAAACTATGTATAAGACAATTATAATGCGTGGAAACATTGCCTCCTTGTGGTTAGAGGTGTAAAAACAGAGTTGCAATTACTTTCAAGGGTCACATTAGAATCATGTTAAAACAACTTGTTCTCCCCTAGATAAACTCTTTTCACTTGAAATATGTCTTTTCTTAGGATATTGTAAGTTATTCAGTTTGGTTAAAAACAAGATGTCTTGCTCTGAAACGCTGTATAAGCCGCTTACAATGGATAGAAGCTCTGTTTCTTTGTGGTTAGAGGTGTACAAAGAGAGTTGCAATTACTTTAAATTGTCATACTAGAAACAACTTGTTTCTCCCCTGTATAAACTCTTTTCACTTGAAATATGTGTTTTCTTAGGATATTGTAAGTTATTCAGTTTGGTTAAAAACAAGATGTCTTGCTCTGAAACGGTGTATAAGCTGATTACAATGCATTAAAACCCTGTTTCGTTGTGGTTAGAGGTCTACCAACAGAGTTGCAATTACTTTAAATGGTCATATTACGAACAACTTGTTTCTCCCCTGGATAAACTCTTTTCACTTGAAATATGTCTTTTCTTAGGATATTGTAAGTTATTCAGTTTGGTTAAAAGCAAGATGTCTTGCTCTGAAACGGTGTATAAGCCGATTACAATGCATAGAAGCTCTGTTTCTTTGTGGTTAGAGGTCTACCAACAGAGTTGCAATTACTTTAAATGTTCATATTACAAACAACTTGTTCTCCCCTGCTATAAACTCTTTTCATTTGAAATATGTGTTTTCTTAGGATATTGTAAGTTATTCAGTTTGGTTAAAAACAAGATGTCTTGCTCTGAAACGCTGTATAAGCCGCTTACAATGGATAGAAGCTCTGTTTCTTTGTGGTTAGAGGTGTACAAAGAGAGTTGCAATTACTTTAAATTGTCATACTAGAAACAACTTGTTTCTCCCCTGTATAAACTCTTTTCACTTGAAATATGTCTTTTCTTAGGATATTGTAAGTTATTCAGTTTGGTTAAAAACAAGATGTCTTGCTCTGAAACGCTGTATAAGCCGATTACAATGCATAGAAACCCTGTTTCGTTGTGGTTAGAGGTGTACAAACAGAGTTGCAATTACTTTAAATGGTCATATTACAAACAACTTGTTCTCCCCTGCTATAAACTCTTTTCATTTGAAACATGTGTTTTCTTAGGATATTGTAAGTTATTCAGTTTGGTTACAAACAAGTTGTCTTGCTCTGAAACGCTGTATAAGCCGCTTACAATGCATAGAAACCCTGTTTCATGTGGTTATAGGTGTACAAACAGAGTTGCAATTACTTTCAAGGGTCATATTAGAACCATGTTAAAACAACTTGTTCTCCCCTAGATAAACTATTTTCACTTGAAATATGTGTTTTCTTAGGATATTGTAAGTTATTCAGTTTGGTTAAAAACAAGATGTCTTGCTCTGAAACGGTGTATAAGCTGATTACAATGCATAAAGACCCTGTTTCGTTGTGGTTAGAGGTCTACCAACAGAGTTGCAATTACTTTAAATGTTCATATTACAAACAACTTGTTCTCCCCTGCTATAAACTCTTTTCATTTGAAATATGTGTTTTCTTAGGATATTGTAAGTTATTCAGTTTGGTTAAAAACAAGATGTCTTGCTCTGAAACGCTGTATAAGCCGCTTACAATGCATAGAAACCCTGTTTCATGTGGTTATAGGTGTAGAAACAGAGTTGCAATTACTTTCAAGGGTCATATTACAACCATGTTAAAACAACTTGTTCTCCCCTAGATAAACTATTTTCACTTGAAATATGTGTTTTCTTAGGATATTGTAAGTTATTCATTTTGGTTAAAAACAAGATGTCTTGCTCTGAAACGGTGTATAAGCTGATTACAATGCATTAAAACCCTGTTTCGTTGTGGTTAGAGGTCTACCAACAGAGTTGCAATTACTTTAAATGGTCATATTACGAACAACTTGTTTCTCCCCTGGATAAACTCTTTTCACTTGAAATATGTCTTTTCTTAGGATATTGTAAGTTATTCAGTTTGGTTAAAAGCAAGATGTCTTGCTCTGAAACGGTGTATAAGTTGATTACAATGCATAGAAGCTCTGTTTCTTTGTGGTTAGAGGTCTACCAACAGAGTTGCAATTACTTTAAATGTTCATATTACAAACAACTTGTTCTCCCCTGCTATAAACTCTTTTCATTTGAAATATGTGTTTTCTTAGGATATTGTAAGTTATTCAGTTTGGTTAAAAACAAGATGTCTTGCTCTGAAACGCTGTATAAGCCGCTTACAATGGATAGAAGCTCTGTTTCTTTGTGGTTAGAGGTGTACAAAGAGAGTTGCAATTACTTTAAATTGTCATACTACAAACAACTTGTTTCTCCCCTGTATAAACTCTTTTCACTTGAAATATGTCTTTTCTTCGGATATTGTAAGTTATTCAGTTTGGATAAAAACAAGATGTCTTGCTCTGAAACGCTGTATAAGCCGATTACAATGCATAGAAACCCTGTTTCGTTGTGGTTAGAGGTGTACAAACAGAGTTGCAATTACTTTAAATGGTCATATTACAAACAACTTGTTCTCCCCTGCTATAAACTCTTTTCATTTGAAACATTTGTTTTCTTAGGATATTGTAAGTTATTCAGTTTGGTTAAAAACAAGTTGTCTTGCTCTGAAACGCTGTATAAGCCGCTTACAATGCATAGAAACCCTGTTTCATGTGGTTATAGGTGTACAAACAGAGTTGCAATTACTTTCAAGGGTCATATTAGAACCATGTTAAAACAACTTGTTCTCCCCTAGATAAACTATTTTCACTTGAAATATGTGTTTTCTTAGGATATTGTAAGTTATTCAGTTTGGTTAAAAACAAGATGTCTTGCTCTGAAACGGTGTATAAGCTGATTACAATGCATAAAGACCCTGTTTCGTTGTGGTTAGAGGTCTACCAACAGAGTTGCAATTACTTTAAATGTTCATATTACAAACAACTTGTTCTCCCCTGCTATAAACTCTTTTCATTTGAAATATGTGTTTTCTTAGGATATTGTAAGTTATTCAGTTTGGTTAAAAACAAGATGTCTTGCTCTGAAACGCTGTATAAGCCGCTTACAATGCATAGAAACCCTGTTTCATGTGGTTATAGGTGTACAAACAGAGTTGCAATTACTTTCAAGGGTCATATTACAACCATGTTAAAACAACTTGTTCTCCCCTAGATAAACTATTTTCACTTGAAATATGTGTTTTCTTAGGATATTGTAAGTTATTCAGTTTGGTTAAAAACAAGATGTCTTGCTCTGAAACGGTGTATAAGCTGATTACAATGCATAGAAACCCTGTTTCGTTGTAGTTAGACATGTACAAAGAGAGTTGCAATTACTTTAAATTGTCATACTAGAAACAACTTGTTTCTCCCCTGTATAAACTCTTTTCACTGGAAATATGTGTTTTCTTAGGATATTGTAAGTTATTCAGTTTGGTTAAAAACAAAATTTCTTGCTCTGAAACTATGTATAAGACAATTATAATGCGTGGAAACGTTTCCTCCTTGTGGTTAGAGGTGTAAAAACAGAGTTGCAATTACTTTCAAGGGTCACATTAGAATCATGTTAAAACAACTTGTTCTCCCCTGCTATAAACTCTTTTCATTTGAAACATGTGATTTCTTAGGATATTGTAAGTTATTCAGTTTGGTTAAAAACAAGTTGTCTTGCTCTGAAACGCTGTATAAGCCGCTTACAATGCATAGAAACCCTGTTTCATGTGGTTATAGGTGTACAAACAGAGTTGCAATTACTTTCAAGGGTCATATTACAACCATGTTAAAACAACTTGTTCTCCCCTAGATAAACTATTTTCACTTGAAATATGTGTTTTCTTAGGATATTGTAAGTTATTCATTTTGGTTAAAAACAAGATGTCTTGCTCTGAAACGGTGTATAAGCTGATTACAATGCATTAAAACCCTGTTTCGTTGTGGTTAGAGGTCTACCAACAGAGTTGCAATTACTTTAAATGGTCATATTACGAACAACTTGTTTCTCCCCTGGATAAACTCTTTTCACTTGAAATATGTCTTTTCTTAGGATATTGTAAGTTATTCAGTTTGGTTAAAAGCAAGATGTCTTGCTCTGAAACGGTGTATAAGTTGATTACAATGCATAGAAGCTCTGTTTCTTTGTGGTTAGAGGTCTACCAACAGAGTTGCAATTACTTTAAATGTTCATATTACAAACAACTTGTTCTCCCCTGCTATAAACTCTTTTCATTTGAAATATGTGTTTTCTTAGGATATTGTAAGTTATTCAGTTTGGTTAAAAACAAGATGTCTTGCTCTGAAACGCTGTATAAGCCGCTTACAATGGATAGAAGCTCTGTTTCTTTGTGGTTAGAGGTGTACAAAGAGAGTTGCAATTACTTTAAATTGTCATACTACAAACAACTTGTTTCTCCCCTGTATAAACTCTTTTCACTTGAAATATGTCTTTTCTTCGGATATTGTAAGTTATTCAGTTTGGATAAAAACAAGATGTCTTGCTCTGAAACGCTGTATAAGCCGATTACAATGCATAGAAACCCTGTTTCGTTGTGGTTAGAGGTGTACAAACAGAGTTGCAATTACTTTAAATGGTCATATTACAAACAACTTGTTCTCCCCTGCTATAAACTCTTTTCATTTGAAACATTTGTTTTCTTAGGATATTGTAAGTTATTCAGTTTGGTTAAAAACAAGTTGTCTTGCTCTGAAACGCTGTATAAGCCGCTTACAATGCATAGAAACCCTGTTTCATGTGGTTATAGGTGTACAAACAGAGTTGCAATTACTTTCAAGGGTCATATTAGAACCATGTTAAAACAACTTGTTCTCCCCTAGATAAACTATTTTCACTTGAAATATGTGTTTTCTTAGGATATTGTAAGTTATTCAGTTTGGTTAAAAACAAGATGTCTTGCTCTGAAACGGTGTATAAGCTGATTACAATGCATAAAGACCCTGTTTCGTTGTGGTTAGAGGTCTACCAACAGAGTTGCAATTACTTTAAATGTTCATATTACAAACAACTTGTTCTCCCCTGCTATAAACTCTTTTCATTTGAAATATGTGTTTTCTTAGGATATTGTAAGTTATTCAGTTTGGTTAAAAACAAGATGTCTTGCTCTGAAACGCTGTATAAGCCGCTTACAATGCATAGAAACCCTGTTTCATGTGGTTATAGGTGTACAAACAGAGTTGCAATTACTTTCAAGGGTCATATTACAACCATGTTAAAACAACTTGTTCTCCCCTAGATAAACTATTTTCACTTGAAATATGTGTTTTCTTAGGATATTGTAAGTTATTCAGTTTGGTTAAAAACAAGATGTCTTGCTCTGAAACGGTGTATAAGCTGATTACAATGCATAGAAACCCTGTTTCGTTGTAGTTAGACATGTACAAAGAGAGTTGCAATTACTTTAAATTGTCATACTAGAAACAACTTGTTTCTCCCCTGTATAAACTCTTTTCACTGGAAATATGTGTTTTCTTAGGATATTGTAAGTTATTCAGTTTGGTTAAAAACAAAATTTCTTGCTCTGAAACTATGTATAAGACAATTATAATGCGTGGAAACGTTTCCTCCTTGTGGTTAGAGGTGTAAAAACAGAGTTGCAATTACTTTCAAGGGTCACATTAGAATCATGTTAAAACAACTTGTTCTCCCCTGCTATAAACTCTTTTCATTTGAAACATGTGATTTCTTAGGATATTGTAAGTTATTCAGTTTGGTTAAAAACAAGTTGTCTTGCTCTGAAACGCTGTATAAGCCGCTTACAATGCATAGAAACCCTGTTTCATGTGGTTATAGGTGTACAAACAGAGTTGCAATTACTTTCAAGGGTCATATTAGAACCATGTTAAAACAACTTGTTCTCCCCTAGATAAACTATTTTCACTTGAAATATGTGTTTTCTTAGGATATTGTAAGTTATTCAGTTTGGTTAAAAACAAGATGTCTTGCTCTGAAACGGTGTATAAGCTGATTACAATGCATAGAAACCCTGTTTCGCTGTAGTTAGACGTGTACAAAGAGAGTTGCAATTACTTTAAATTGTCATACTAGAAACAACTTGTTTCTCCCCTGTATAAACTCTTTTCACTGGAAATATGTCTTTTCTTAGGATATTGTAAGTTATTCAGTTTGGTTAAAAACAAGATGTCTTGCTCTGAAACTCTGTATATGCCGATTACAATGCATAGAATCCCTGTTTCCTTGTGGTTAGAGGTGTACAAACAGAGTTGCAATTACTTTCAAGGGTCACATTAGAACCATGTTAAAACAACTTGTTCTCCCCTAGATAAACTCTTTTCACTTGAAATATGTCTTTTCTTAGGATATTGTAAGTTATTCAGTTTGGTTAAAAACAAGATGTCTTGCTCTGAAACGCTGTATAAGCCGATTACAATGCATAGAAACCCTGTTTCGTTATGGTTAGAGGTGTACAAACAGAGTTGCAATTACTTTAAATGGTCATATTACAAACAACTTGTTCTCCCCTGCTATAAACTCTTTTCACTTGAAATATGTCTTTTCTTAGGATATTGTAAGTTATTCAGTTTGGTTAAAAACAAGATGTCTTGCTCTGAAACGGTGTATAAGCTGATTACAATGCATAGAAACCCTGTTTCGCTGTAGTTAGACGTGTACAAAGAGAGTTGCAATTACTTTAAATTGTCATACTAGAAACAACTTGTTTCTCCCCTGTATAAACTCTTTTCACTGGAAATATGTCTTTTCTTAGGATATTGTAAGTTATTCAGTTTGGTTAAAAACAAGATGTCTTGCTCTGAAACTCTGTATATGCCGATTACAATGCATAGAATCCCTGTTTCCTTCTGGTTAGAGGTGTACAAACAGAGTTGCAATTACTTTCAAGGGTCACATTAGAACCATGTTAAAACAACTTGTTCTCCCCTAGATAAACTCTTTTCACTTGAAATATGTCTTTTCTTAGGATATTGTAAGTTATTCAGTTTGGTTAAAAACAAGATGTCTTGCTCTGAAACGCTGTATAAGCCGATTACAATGCATAGAAACCCTGTTTCGTTATGGTTAGAGGTGTACAAACAGAGTTGCAATTACTTTAAATTGTCATACTAGAAACAACTTGTTTCTCCCCTGTATAAACTCTTTTCACTGGAAATATGTGTTTTCTTAGGATATTGTAAGTTATTCAGTTTGGTTAAAAACAAGATGTCTTGCTCTGAAACGCTGTATAAGCAGATTACAATGCATAGAAACCCTGTTTCATGTGGTTAGAGGTGTACAAACAGAGTTGCAATTACTTTCAAGGGTCATATTAGAACCATGTTAAAACAACTTGTTTCTCCCCTGGATAACCTCTTTTCACTTGAAATATGTCTTTTCTTAGGATATTGTAAGTTATTCAGTTCGGTTAAAAACAAAATTTCTTGCTCTGAAATGCTGTATAAGACAATTATAATGCGTGGAAACGTTGTCTCCTTGTGGTTAGAGGTGTAAAGACAGAGTTGCAATTACTTTCAAGGGTCACATTAGAACCATGTTAAAACAACTTGTTCTCCCCTAGATAAACTCTTTTCACTTGAAATATGTCTTTTCTTAGGATATTGTAAGTTATTCAGTTTGGTTAAAAACAAGATGTCTTGCTCTGAAACGCTGTATAAGCCGATTACAATGCATAGAAACCCTGTTTCGTTATGGTTAGAGGTGTACAAACAGAGTTGCAATTACTTTAAATTGTCATACTAGAAACAACTTGTTTCTCCCCTGTATAAACTCTTTTCACTTGATATATGTGTTTTCTTAGGATATTGTAAGTTATTCAGTTTGGTTAAAAACAAGATGTCTTGCTCTGAAACGCTGTATAAGCCGCTTACAATGCATAGAAACCCTGTTTCATGTGGTTATAGGTGTACAAACAGAGTTGCAATTACTTTCAAGGGTCATATTACAACCATGTTAAAACAACTTGTTCTCCCCTAGATAAACTATTTTCACTTGAAATATGTGTTTTCTTAGGATATTGTAAGTTATTCAGTTTGGTTAAAAACAAGATGTCTTGCTCTGAAACGGTGTATAAGCTGATTACAATGCATAGAAACCCTGTTTCGTTGTAGTTAGACATGTACAAAGAGAGTTGCAATTACTTTAAATTGTCATACTAGAAACAACTTGTTTCTCCCCTGTATAAACTCTTTTCACTGGAAATATGTGTTTTCTTAGGATATTGTAAGTTATTCAGTTTGGTTAAAAACAAAATTTCTTGCTCTGAAACTATGTATAAGACAATTATAATGCGTGGAAACGTTTCCTCCTTGTGGTTAGAGGTGTAAAAACAGAGTTGCAATTACTTTCAAGGGTCACATTAGAATCATGTTAAAACAACTTGTTCTCCCCTAGATAAACTCTTTTCACTTTAAATATGTCTTTTCTTAGGATATTGTATGTTATTCAGTTTGGTTAAAAACAATATGTCTTGCTCTGAAACGCTATATAAGCCGATTACAATGCATAGAAACCCTGTTTCGTTGTGGTTAGAGGTCTACCAACAGAGTTGCAATTACTTTAAATGGTCATATTACAAACAACTTGTTTCTCCCCTGGATAAATTCTTTTCATTTGAAATATGTGTTTTCTTAGGATATTGTAAGTTATTCAGTTTGATTAAAAAGATGTGTTGCTCTGAAACGCTGTATAAGCCGCTTACAATGCATAGAAACCCTGTTTCATGTAGTTAGAGGTGTACAAACAGAGTTGCAATTACTTTCAAGGGTCATATTAGAACCATGTTAAAACAACTTGTTCTCCCCTAGATAAACTATTTTCACTTGAAATATGTGTTTTCTTAGGATATTGTAAGTTATTCAGTTTGGTTAAAAAAAAGATGTCTTGCTCTGAAACTCTGTATAAGTCGATTACAATGCATAGAAACCCTGTTTCGTTGTGGTTAGAGGTGTACAAACAGAGTTGCAATTACTTTAAATGGTCATGTTACAAACAACTTGTTTCTCCCCTGGATAAACTCTTTTCACTTGAAATATGTCTGTTCTTAGGATATTGTAAGTTAATCAGTTTGGTTAAAAACAAAATTTCTTGCTCTGAAACTATGTATAAGACAATTATAATGCGTGGAAACATTGCCTCCTTGTGGTTAGAGGTGTAAAAACAGAGTTGCAATTACTTTCAAGGGTCACATTAGAATCATGTTAAAACAACTTGTTCTCCCCTAGATAAACTCTTTTCACTTGAAATATGTCTTTTCTTAGGATATTGTAAGTTATTCAGTTTGGTTAAAAACAAGATGTCTTGCTCTGAAACGCTGTATAAGCCGCTTACAATGGATAGAAGCTCTGTTTCTTTGTGGTTAGAGGTGTACAAAGAGAGTTGCAATTACTTTAAATTGTCATACTAGAAACAACTTGTTTCTCCCCTGTATAAACTCTTTTCACTTGAAATATGTCTTTTCTTAGGATATTGTAAGTTATTCAGTTTGGATAAAAACAAGATGTCTTGCTCTGAAACGCTGTATAAGCCGATTACAATGCATAGAAACCCTGTTTCGTTGTGGTTAGAGGTGTACAAACAGAGTTGCAATTACTTTAAATGGTCATATTACAAACAACTTGTTCTCCCCTGCTATAAACTCTTTTCATTTGAAATATGTGTTTTCTTAGGATATTGTAAGTTATTCAGTTTGGTTAAAAACAAGATGTCTTGCTCTGAAACGCTGTATAAGCCGCTTACAATGCAAAGAAACCCTGTTTCATGTGGTTATAGGTGTAGAAACAGAGTTGCAATTACTTTCAAGGGTCATATTACAACCATGTTAAAACAACTTGTTCTCCCCTAGATAAACTATTTTCACTTGAAATATGTGTTTTCTTAGGATATTGTAAGTTATTCATTTTGGTTAAAAACAAGATGTCTTGCTCTGAAACGGTGTATAAGCTGATTACAATGCATTAAAACCCTGTTTCGTTGTGGTTAGAGGTCTACCAACAGAGTTGCAATTACTTTAAATGGTCATATTACGAACAACTTGTTTCTCCCCTGGATAAACTCTTTTCACTTGAAATATGTCTTTTCTTAGGATATTGTAAGTTATTCAGTTTGGTTAAAAGCAAGATGTCTTGCTCTGAAACGGTGTATAAGTTGATTACAATGCATAGAAGCTCTGTTTCTTTGTGGTTAGAGGTCTACCAACAGAGTTGCAATTACTTTAAATGTTCATATTACAAACAACTTGTTCTCCCCTGCTATAAACTCTTTTCATTTGAAATATGTGTTTTCTTAGGATATTGTAAGTTATTCAGTTTGGTTAAAAACAAGATGTCTTGCTCTGAAACGCTGTATAAGCCGCTTACAATGGATAGAAGCTCTGTTTCTTTGTGGTTAGAGGTGTACAAAGAGAGTTGCAATTACTTTAAATTGTCATACTACAAACAACTTGTTTCTCCCCTGTATAAACTCTTTTCACTTGAAATATGTCTTTTCTTCGGATATTGTAAGTTATTCAGTTTGGATAAAAACAAGATGTCTTGCTCTGAAACGCTGTATAAGCCGATTACAATGCATAGAAACCCTGTTTCGTTGTGGTTAGAGGTGTACAAACAGAGTTGCAATTACTTTAAATGGTCATATTACAAACAACTTGTTCTCCCCTGCTATAAACTCTTTTCATTTGAAACATTTGTTTTCTTAGGATATTGTAAGTTATTCAGTTTGGTTAAAAACAAGTTGTCTTGCTCTGAAACGCTGTATAAGCCGCTTACAATGCATAGAAACCCTGTTTCATGTGGTTATAGGTGTACAAACAGAGTTGCAATTACTTTCAAGGGTCATATTAGAACCATGTTAAAACAACTTGTTCTCCCCTAGATAAACTATTTTCACTTGAAATATGTGTTTTCTTAGGATATTGTAAGTTATTCAGTTTGGTTAAAAACAAGATGTCTTGCTCTGAAACGGTGTATAAGCTGATTACAATGCATAAAGACCCTGTTTCGTTGTGGTTAGAGGTCTACCAACAGAGTTGCAATTACTTTAAATGTTCATATTACAAACAACTTGTTCTCCCCTGCTATAAACTCTTTTCATTTGAAATATGTGTTTTCTTAGGATATTGTAAGTTATTCAGTTTGGTTAAAAACAAGATGTCTTGCTCTGAAACGCTGTATAAGCCGCTTACAATGCATAGAAACCCTGTTTCATGTGGTTATAGGTGTACAAACAGAGTTGCAATTACTTTCAAGGGTCATATTACAACCATGTTAAAACAACTTGTTCTCCCCTAGATAAACTATTTTCACTTGAAATATGTGTTTTCTTAGGATATTGTAAGTTATTCAGTTTGGTTAAAAACAAGATGTCTTGCTCTGAAACGGTGTATAAGCTGATTACAATGCATAGAAACCCTGTTTCGTTGTAGTTAGACATGTACAAAGAGAGTTGCAATTACTTTAAATTGTCATACTAGAAACAACTTGTTTCTCCCCTGTATAAACTCTTTTCACTGGAAATATGTGTTTTCTTAGGATATTGTAAGTTATTCAGTTTGGTTAAAAACAAAATTTCTTGCTCTGAAACTATGTATAAGACAATTATAATGCGTGGAAACGTTTCCTCCTTGTGGTTAGAGGTGTAAAAACAGAGTTGCAATTACTTTCAAGGGTCACATTAGAATCATGTTAAAACAACTTGTTCTCCCCTGCTATAAACTCTTTTCATTTGAAACATGTGATTTCTTAGGATATTGTAAGTTATTCAGTTTGGTTAAAAACAAGTTGTCTTGCTCTGAAACGCTGTATAAGCCGCTTACAATGCATAGAAACCCTGTTTCATGTGGTTATAGGTGTACAAACAGAGTTGCAATTACTTTCAAGGGTCATATTAGAACCATGTTAAAACAACTTGTTCTCCCCTAGATAAACTATTTTCACTTGAAATATGTGTTTTCTTAGGATATTGTAAGTTATTCAGTTTGGTTAAAAACAAGATGTCTTGCTCTGAAACGGTGTATAAGCTGATTACAATGCATAGAAACCCTGTTTCGCTGTAGTTAGACGTGTACAAAGAGAGTTGCAATTACTTTAAATTGTCATACTAGAAACAACTTGTTTCTCCCCTGTATAAACTCTTTTCACTGGAAATATGTCTTTTCTTAGGATATTGTAAGTTATTCAGTTTGGTTAAAAACAAGATGTCTTGCTCTGAAACTCTGTATATGCCGATTACAATGCATAGAATCCCTGTTTCCTTGTGGTTAGAGGTGTACAAACAGAGTTGCAATTACTTTCAAGGGTCACATTAGAACCATGTTAAAACAACTTGTTCTCCCCTAGATAAACTCTTTTCACTTGAAATATGTCTTTTCTTAGGATATTGTAAGTTATTCAGTTTGGTTAAAAACAAGATGTCTTGCTCTGAAACGCTGTATAAGCCGATTACAATGCATAGAAACCCTGTTTCGTTATGGTTAGAGGTGTACAAACAGAGTTGCAATTACTTTAAATGGTCATATTACAAACAACTTGTTCTCCCCTGCTATAAACTCTTTTCACTTGAAATATGTCTTTTCTTAGGATATTGTAAGTTATTCAGTTTGGTTAAAAACAAGATGTCTTGCTCTGAAACGGTGTATAAGCTGATTACAATGCATAGAAACCCTGTTTCGCTGTAGTTAGACGTGTACAAAGAGAGTTGCAATTACTTTAAATTGTCATACTAGAAACAACTTGTTTCTCCCCTGTATAAACTCTTTTCACTGGAAATATGTCTTTTCTTAGGATATTGTAAGTTATTCAGTTTGGTTAAAAACAAGATGTCTTGCTCTGAAACTCTGTATATGCCGATTACAATGCATAGAATCCCTGTTTCCTTCTGGTTAGAGGTGTACAAACAGAGTTGCAATTACTTTCAAGGGTCACATTAGAACCATGTTAAAACAACTTGTTCTCCCCTAGATAAACTCTTTTCACTTGAAATATGTCTTTTCTTAGGATATTGTAAGTTATTCAGTTTGGTTAAAAACAAGATGTCTTGCTCTGAAACGCTGTATAAGCCGATTACAATGCATAGAAACCCTGTTTCGTTATGGTTAGAGGTGTACAAACAGAGTTGCAATTACTTTAAATTGTCATACTAGAAACAACTTGTTTCTCCCCTGTATAAACTCTTTTCACTGGAAATATGTGTTTTCTTAGGATATTGTAAGTTATTCAGTTTGGTTAAAAACAAGATGTCTTGCTCTGAAACGCTGTATAAGCAGATTACAATGCATAGAAACCCTGTTTCATGTGGTTAGAGGTGTACAAACAGAGTTGCAATTACTTTCAAGGGTCATATTAGAACCATGTTAAAACAACTTGTTTCTCCCCTGGATAACCTCTTTTCACTTGAAATATGTCTTTTCTTAGGATATTGTAAGTTATTCAGTTCGGTTAAAAACAAAATTTCTTGCTCTGAAATGCTGTATAAGACAATTATAATGCGTGGAAACGTTGTCTCCTTGTGGTTAGAGGTGTAAAGACAGAGTTGCAATTACTTTCAAGGGTCACATTAGAACCATGTTAAAACAACTTGTTCTCCCCTAGATAAACTCTTTTCACTTGAAATATGTCTTTTCTTAGGATATTGTAAGTTATTCAGTTTGGTTAAAAACAAGATGTCTTGCTCTGAAACGCTGTATAAGCCGATTACAATGCATAGAAACCCTGTTTCGTTATGGTTAGAGGTGTACAAACAGAGTTGCAATTACTTTAAATTGTCATACTAGAAACAACTTGTTTCTCCCCTGTATAAACTCTTTTCACTTGATATATGTGTTTTCTTAGGATATTGTAAGTTATTCAGTTTGGTTAAAAACAAGATGTCTTGCTCTGAAACGCTGTATAAGCCGCTTACAATGCATAGAAACCCTGTTTCATGTGGTTATAGGTGTACAAACAGAGTTGCAATTACTTTCAAGGGTCATATTACAACCATGTTAAAACAACTTGTTCTCCCCTAGATAAACTATTTTCACTTGAAATATGTGTTTTCTTAGGATATTGTAAGTTATTCAGTTTGGTTAAAAACAAGATGTCTTGCTCTGAAACGGTGTATAAGCTGATTACAATGCATAGAAACCCTGTTTCGTTGTAGTTAGACATGTACAAAGAGAGTTGCAATTACTTTAAATTGTCATACTAGAAACAACTTGTTTCTCCCCTGTATAAACTCTTTTCACTGGAAATATGTGTTTTCTTAGGATATTGTAAGTTATTCAGTTTGGTTAAAAACAAAATTTCTTGCTCTGAAACTATGTATAAGACAATTATAATGCGTGGAAACGTTTCCTCCTTGTGGTTAGAGGTGTAAAAACAGAGTTGCAATTACTTTCAAGGGTCACATTAGAATCATGTTAAAACAACTTGTTCTCCCCTAGATAAACTCTTTTCACTTTAAATATGTCTTTTCTTAGGATATTGTATGTTATTCAGTTTGGTTAAAAACAATATGTCTTGCTCTGAAACGCTATATAAGCCGATTACAATGCATAGAAACCCTGTTTCGTTGTGGTTAGAGGTCTACCAACAGAGTTGCAATTACTTTAAATGGTCATATTACAAACAACTTGTTTCTCCCCTGGATAAATTCTTTTCATTTGAAATATGTGTTTTCTTAGGATATTGTAAGTTATTCAGTTTGATTAAAAAGATGTGTTGCTCTGAAACGCTGTATAAGCCGCTTACAATGCATAGAAACCCTGTTTCATGTAGTTAGAGGTGTACAAACAGAGTTGCAATTACTTTCAAGGGTCATATTAGAACCATGTTAAAACAACTTGTTCTCCCCTAGATAAACTATTTTCACTTGAAATATGTGTTTTCTTAGGATATTGTAAGTTATTCAGTTTGGTTAAAAAAAAGATGTCTTGCTCTGAAACTCTGTATAAGTCGATTACAATGCATAGAAACCCTGTTTCGTTGTGGTTAGAGGTGTACAAACAGAGTTGCAATTACTTTAAATGGTCATGTTACAAACAACTTGTTTCTCCCCTGGATAAACTCTTTTCACTTGAAATATGTCTGTTCTTAGGATATTGTAAGTTAATCAGTTTGGTTAAAAACAAAATTTCTTGCTCTGAAACTATGTATAAGACAATTATAATGCGTGGAAACATTGCCTCCTTGTGGTTAGAGGTGTAAAAACAGAGTTGCAATTACTTTCAAGGGTCACATTAGAATCATGTTAAAACAACTTGTTCTCCCCTAGATAAACTCTTTTCACTTGAAATATGTCTTTTCTTAGGATATTGTAAGTTATTCAGTTTGGTTAAAAACAAGATGTCTTGCTCTGAAACGCTGTATAAGCCGCTTACAATGGATAGAAGCTCTGTTTCTTTGTGGTTAGAGGTGTACAAAGAGAGTTGCAATTACTTTAAATTGTCATACTAGAAACAACTTGTTTCTCCCCTGTATAAACTCTTTTCACTTGAAATATGTCTTTTCTTAGGATATTGTAAGTTATTCAGTTTGGATAAAAACAAGATGTCTTGCTCTGAAACGCTGTATAAGCCGATTACAATGCATAGAAACCCTGTTTCGTTGTGGTTAGAGGTGTACAAACAGAGTTGCAATTACTTTAAATGGTCATATTACAAACAACTTGTTCTCCCCTGCTATAAACTCTTTTCATTTGAAATATGTGTTTTCTTAGGATATTGTAAGTTATTCAGTTTGGTTAAAAACAAGATGTCTTGCTCTGAAACGCTGTATAAGCCGCTTACAATGCAAAGAAACCCTGTTTCATGTGGTTATAGGTGTACAAACAGAGTTGCAATTACTTTCAAGGGTCATATTACAACCATGTTAAAACAACTTGTTCTCCCCTATATAAACTATTTTCACTTGAAATATGTGTTTTCTTAAGATATTGTAAGTTATTCAGTTTGGTTAAAAACAAGATGTCTTGCTCTGAAACGGTGTATAAGCTGATTACAATGCATAAAGACCCTGTTTCGTTGTGGTTAGAGGTCTACCAACAGAGTTGCAATTACTTTAAACGGTCATATTACGAACAACTTGTTTCTCCCCTGGATAAACTCTTTTCACTTGAAATATGTCTTTTCTTAGGATATTGTAAGTTATTCAGTTTGGTTAAAAACAAGATGTCTTGCTCTGAAACGGTGTATAAGTTGATTACAATGCATAGAAGCTCTTTTTCTTTGTGGTTAGAGGTCTACCAACAGAGTTGCAATTACTTTAAATGTTCATATTACAAACAACTTGTTCTCCCCTGCTATAAACTCTTTTCATTTGAAATATGTGTTTTCTTAGGATATTGTAAGTTATTCAGTTTGGTTAAAAACAAGATGTCTTGCTCTGAAACGCTGTATAAGCAGATTACAATGCATAGAATCCCTGTTTCGTTGTGGTTAGAGGTCTACCAACAGAGTTGCAATTACTTTAAACGGTCATATTACGAACAACTTGTTTCTCCCCTGGATAAACTCTTTTCCCTTGAAATATGTCTTTTCTTAGGATATTGTAAGTTATTCAGTTTGGTTAAAAACAAGATGTCTTGCTCTGAAACTCTGTATAAGCCGATTACAATGCATAGAAGCTCTGTTTCTTTGTGGTTAGAAGTGTATAAACAGAGTTGCAATTACTTTAAATTGACATATTAGAAACAATTGTTTCTCCCATGTATAAACTCTTTTCACTCGAAATATGTGTTTTCTTAGGATATTGTAAGTTATTCAGTTTGGTTAAAAACAAGATGTCTTGCTCTGAAACTCTGTACAAGTCGATTAAAATGCATAGAAACCCTGTTTCGTTGTGGTTAGAGGTCTACCAACAGAGTTGCAATTACTTTAAATGGTCATATTACGAACAACTTGTTTCTCCCCTGGATAAACTCTTTTCACTTGAAATATGTCTTTTCTTAGGATATTGTAAGTTATTCAGTTTGGTTAAAAACAAGATGTCTTGCTCTGAAACGCTGTATAAGCAGATTACAATGCATAGAAGCTCTGTTTCTTTATGGTTAGATGTGTATAAACAGAGTTGTAATTACTTTAAAATGACATATTAGAAACAACTTGTTTCTCCCATGTATAAACTCTTTTCACTTGAAATATGTCTTTTCTTAGGATATTGTAAATTATTCAGTTTGGATAAAAACAAGATGTCTTGCTCTGAAACGCTGTATAAGCCGATTACAATGCATAGAAACCCTGTTTCGTTGTGGTTAGAGGTGTACAAACAGAGTTGCAATTACTTTAAATGGTCATATTACAAACAACTTGTTCTCCCCTGCTATAAACTCTTTTCATTTGAAATATGTGTTTTCTTAGGATATTGTAAGTTATTCAGTTTGGTTAAAAACAAGATGTCTTGCTCTGAAACGCTGTATAAGCCGCTTACAATGCATAGAAACCCTGTTTCATGTGGTTAGAGGTGTACAAACAGAGTTGCAATTACTTTCAAGGGTCATATTAGAACCATGTTAAAACAACTTGTTCTCCCCTAGATAAACTATTTTCACTTGAAATATGTGTTTTCTTAGGATATTGTAAGTTATTCAGTTTGGATAAAAAAAAGATGTCTTGCTCTGAAACTCTGTATAAGTCGATTACAATGCATAGAAACCCTGTTTCGTTGTGGTTAGAGGTGTACAAACAGAGTTGCAATTACTTTAAATGGTCATGTTACAAACAACTTGTTTCTCCCCTAGATAAACTATTTTCACTTGAAATATGTGTTTTCTTAGGATATTGTAAGTTATTCAGTTTGGTTAAAAACAAGATGTCTTGCTCTGAAACGCTGTATAAGCAGATTACAATGCATAGAATCCCTGTTTCGTTGTGGTTAAAGGTGTACAAACAGAGTTGCAATTACTTTAAATGGTCATGTTACAAACAACTTGTTTCTCCCCTGGATAAACTTTTTTCACTTGAAATATGTCTTTTCTTAGGATATTGTAAGTTATTCAGTTTGGTTAAAAACAAGATGTCTTGCTCTGAAACTCTGTATAAGCCGATTACAATGCATAGAAGCTCTGTTTCTTTGTGGTTAGAAGTGTATAAACAGAGTTGCAATTACTTTCAAGGGTCATATTAGAACCGTGTTAAAACAACTTGTTCTCCCCTAGATAAACTATTTTCACTTGAAATATGTGTTTTCTTAGGATATTGTAAGTTATTCAGTTTGGTTAAAAACAAGATGTCTTGCTCTGAAACGGTGTATAAGCTGATTACAATGCATAGAAACCCTGTTTCGTTGTAGTTAGACGTGTACAAAGAGAGTTGCAATTACTTTAAATTGTCATACTAGAAACAACTTGTTTCTCCCCTGTATAAACTCTTTTCACTGGAAATATGTGTTTTCTTAGGATATTGTAAGTTATTCAGTTTGGTTAAAAACAAGATGTCTTGCTCTGAAACGCTGTATAAGCAGATTACAATGCATTGAAACCCTGTTTCGTTGTGGGTAGAGGTGTACAAACAGAGTTGCAATTACTTTAAATTGTCATATTACAAACAACTTGTTCTTTGCTATAAACTCTTTTCATTTGAAATATGTGTTTTCTTAGTATATTGTAAGTTATTCAGTTTGGTTAAAAACAAGATGTCTTGCTCTGAAACTCTGTATAAGCCGATTACAATGCATAGAAGCTCTATTTCTTTGTGGTTAGAAGTGTATAAACAGAGTTGCAATTACTTTAAATTGACATATTAGAAACAATTGTTTCTCCCACGTATAAACTCTTTTCACTCGAAATATGTGTTTTCTTAGGATATTCTAAGGTATTCAGTTTGGTTAAAAACAAGATGTCTTGCTCTGAAACGGTGTATAAGCTGATTACAATGCATAGAAACCCTGTTTCGTTGTAGTTAGACATGTACAAAGAGAGTTGCAATTACTTTAAATTGTCATACTAGAAACAACTTGTTTCTCCCCTGTATAAACTCTTTTCACTGGAAATATGTGTTTTCTTAGGATATTGTAAGTTAATCAGTTTGGTTAAAAACAAAATTTCTTGCTCTGAAACTATGTATAAGACAATTATAATGCGTGGAAACATTGCCTCCTTGTGGTTAGAGGTGTAAAAACAGAGTTGCAATTACTTTCAAGGGTCACATTAGAATCATGTTAAAACAACTTGTTCTCCCCTAGATAAACTCTTTTCACTTGAAATATGTCTTTTCTTAGGATATTGTAAGTTATTCAGTTTGGTTAAAAACAAGATGTCTTGCTCTGAAACGCTGTATAAGCCGCTTACAATGGATAGAAGCTCTGTTTCTTTGTGGTTAGAGGTGTACAAAGAGAGTTGCAATTACTTTAAATTGTCATACTAGAAACAACTTGTTTCTCCCCTGTATAAACTCTTTTCACTTGAAATATGTCTTTTCTTAGGATATTGTAAGTTATTCAGTTTGGATAAAAACAAGATGTCTTGCTCTGAAACGCTGTATAAGCCGATTACAATGCATAGAAACCCTGTTTCGTTGTGGTTAGAGGTGTACAAACAGAGTTGCAATTACTTTAAATGGTCATATTACAAACAACTTGTTCTCCCCTGCTATAAACTCTTTTCATTTGAAATATGTGTTTTCTTAGGATATTGTAAGTTATTCAGTTTGGTTAAAAACAAGATGTCTTGCTCTGAAACGCTGTATAAGCCGCTTACAATGCATAGAAACCCTGTTTCATGTGGTTATAGGTGTACAAACAGAGTTGCAATTACTTTCAAGGGTCATATTACAACCATGTTAAAACAACTTGTTCTCCCCTAGATAAACTATTTTCACTTGAAATATGTGTTTTCTTAAGATATTGTAAGTTATTCAGTTTGGTTAAAAACAAGATGTCTTGCTCTGAAACGGTGTATAAGCTGATTACAATGCATAAAGACCCTGTTTCGTTGTGGTTAGAGGTCTACCAACAGAGTTGCAATTACTTTAAACGGTCATATTACGAACAACTTGTTTCTCCCCTGGATAAACTCTTTTCACTTGAAATATGTCTTTTCTTAGGATATTGTAAGTTATTCAGTTTGGTTAAAAACAAGATGTCTTGCTCTGAAACGGTGTATAAGCTGATTACAATGCATAGAAACCCTGTTTCGTTGTAGTTAGACATGTACAAAGAGAGTTGCAATTACTTTAAATTGTCATACTAGAAACAACTTGTTTCTCCCCTGTATAAACTCTTTTCACTGGAAATATGTGTTTTCTTAGGATATTGTAAGTTATTCAGTTTGGTTAAAAACAAAATTTCTTGCTCTGAAACTATGTATAAGACAATTATAATGCGTGGAAACGTTTCCTCCTTGTGGTTAGAGGTGTAAAAACAGAGTTGCAATTACTTTCAAGGGTCACATTAGAATCATGTTAAAACAACTTGTTCTCCCCTGCTATAAACTCTTTTCATTTGAAACATGTGATTTCTTAGGATATTGTAAGTTATTCAGTTTGGTTAAAAACAAGTTGTCTTGCTCTGAAACGCTGTATAAGCCGCTTACAATGCATAGAAACCCTGTTTCATGTGGTTATAGGTGTACAAACAGAGTTGCAATTACTTTCAAGGGTCATATTAGAACCATGTTAAAACAACTTGTTCTCCCCTAGATAAACTATTTTCACTTGAAATATGTGTTTTCTTAGGATATTGTAAGTTATTCAGTTTGGTTAAAAACAAGATGTCTTGCTCTGAAACGGTGTATAAGCTGATTACAATGCATAGAAACCCTGTTTCGCTGTAGTTAGACGTGTACAAAGAGAGTTGCAATTACTTTAAATTGTCATACTAGAAACAACTTGTTTCTCCCCTGTATAAACTCTTTTCACTGGAAATATGTCTTTTCTTAGGATATTGTAAGTTATTCAGTTTGGTTAAAAACAAGATGTCTTACTCTGAAACTCTGTATATGCCGATTACAATGCATAGAATCCCTGTTTCCTTGTGGTTAGAGGTGTACAAACAGAGTTGCAATTACTTTCAAGGGTCACATTAGAACCATGTTAAAACAACTTGTTCTCCCCTAGATAAACTCTTTTCACTTGAAATATGTCTTTTCTTAGGATATTGTAAGTTATTCAGTTTGGTTAAAAACAAGATGTCTTGCTCTGAAACGCTGTATAAGCCGATTACAATGCATAGAAACCCTGTTTCGTTATGGTTAGAGGTGTACAAACAGAGTTGCAATTACTTTAAATGGTCATATTACAAACAACTTGTTCTCCCCTGCTATAAACTCTTTTCACTTGAAATATGTCTTTTCTTAGGATATTGTAAGTTATTCAGTTTGGTTAAAAACAAGATGTCTTGCTCTGAAACGGTGTATAAGCTGATTACAATGCATAGAAACCCTGTTTCGCTGTAGTTAGACGTGTACAAAGACAGATGCAATTACTTTAAATTGTCATACTAGAAACAACTTGTTTCTCCCCTGTATAAACTCTTTTCACTGGAAATATGTCTTTTCTTAGGATATTGTAAGTTATTCAGTTTGGTTAAAAACAAGATGTCTTGCTCTGAAACTCTGTATATGCCGATTACAATGCATAGAATCCCTGTTTCCTTCTGGTTAGAGGTGTACAAACAGAGTTGCAATTACTTTCAAGGGTCACATTAGAACCATGTTAAAACAACTTGTTCTCCCCTAGATAAACTCTTTTCACTTGAAATATGTCTTTTCTTAGGATATTGTAAGTTATTCAGTTTGGTTAAAAACAAGATGTCTTGCTCTGAAACGCTGTATAAGCCGATTACAATGCATAGAAACCCTGTTTCGTTATGGTTAGAGGTGTACAAACAGAGTTGCAATTACTTTAAATTGTCATACTAGAAACAACTTGTTTCTCCCCTGTATAAACTCTTTTCACTGGAAATATGTGTTTTCTTAGGATATTGTAAGTTATTCAGTTTGGTTAAAAACAAGATGTCTTGCTCTGAAACGCTGTATAAGCAGATTACAATGCATAGAAACCCTGTTTCATGTGGTTAGAGGTGTACAAACAGAGTTGCAATTACTTTCAAGGGTCATATTAGAACCATGTTAAAACAACTTGTTTCTCCCCTGGATAAACTCTTTTCACTTGAAATATGTCTTTTCTTAGGATATTGTAAGTTATTCAGTTTGGTTAAAAACAAGATGTCTTGCTCTGAAACGGTGTATAAGCTGATTACAATGCATAGAAACCCTGTTTCGTTGTAGTTAGACATGTACAAAGAGAGTTGCAATTACTTTAAATTGTCATACTAGAAACAACTTGTTTCTCCCCTGTATAAACTCTTTTCACTGGAAATATGTGTTTTCTTAGGATATTGTAAGTTATTCAGTTTGGTTAAAAACAAAATTTCTTGCTCTGAAACTATGTATAAGACAATTATAATGCGTGGAAACGTTTCCTCCTTGTGGTTAGAGGTGTAAAAACAGAGTTGCAATTACTTTCAAGGGTCACATTAGAATCATGTTAAAACAACTTGTTCTCCCCTAGATAAACTCTTTTCACTTGAAATATGTCTTTTCTTAGGATATTGTAAGTTATTCAGTTTGGTTAAAAACAAGATGTCTTGCTCTGAAACGCTGTATAAGCCGCTTACAATGGATAGAAGCTCTGTTTCTTTGTGGTTAGAGGTGTACAAAGAGAGTTGCAATTACTTTAAATTGTCATACTAGAAACAACTTGTTTCTCCCCTGTATAAACTCTTTTCACTTGAAATATGTCTTTTCTTAGGATATTGTAAGTTATTCAGTTTGGATAAAAACAAGATGTCTTGCTCTGAAACGCTGTATAAGCCGATTACAATGCATAGAAACCCTGTTTCGTTGTGGTTAGAGGTGTACAAACAGAGTTGCAATTACTTTAAATGGTCATATTACAAACAACTTGTTCTCCCCTGCTATAAACTCTTTTCATTTGAAATATGTGTTTTCTTAGGATATTGTAAGTTATTCAGTTTGGTTAAAAACAAGATGTCTTGCTCTGAAACGCTGTATAAGCCGCTTACAATGCATAGAAACCCTGTTTCATGTGGTTATAGGTGTACAAACAGAGTTGCAATTACTTTCAAGGGTCATATTACAACCATGTTAAAACAACTTGTTCTCCCCTATATAAACTATTTTCACTTGAAATATGTGTTTTCTTAAGATATTGTAAGTTATTCAGTTTGGTTAAAAACAAGATGTCTTGCTCTGAAACGGTGTATAAGCTGATTACAATGCATAAAGACCCTGTTTCGTTGTGGTTAGAGGTCTACCAACAGAGTTGCAATTACTTTAAACGGTCATATTACGAACAACTTGTTTCTCCCCTGGATAAACTCTTTTCACTTGAAATATGTCTTTTCTTAGGATATTGTAAGTTATTCAGTTTGGTTAAAAACAAGATGTCTTGCTCTGAAACGCTGTATAAGCAGATTACAATGCATAGAATCCCTGTTTCGTTGTGGTTAGAGGTCTACCAACAGAGTTGCAATTACTTTAAACGGTCATATTACGAACAACTTGTTTCTCCCCTGGATAAACTCTTTTCCCTTGAAATATGTCTTTTCTTAGGATATTGTAAGTTATTCAGTTTGGTTAAAAACAAGATGTCTTGCTCTGAAACTCTGTATAAGCCGATTACAATGCATAGAAGCTCTGTTTCTTTGTGGTTAGAAGTGTATAAACAGAGTTGCAATTACTTTAAATTGACATATTAGAAACAATTGTTTCTCCCATGTATAAACTCTTTTCACTCGAAATATGTGTTTTCTTAGGATATTGTAAGTTATTCAGTTTGGTTAAAAACAAGATGTCTTGCTCTGAAACTCTGTACAAGTCCATTAAAATGCATAGAAACCCTGTTTCGTTGTGGTTAGAGGTCTACCAACAGAGTTGCAATTACTTTAAATGGTCATATTACGAACAACTTGTTTCTCCCCTGGATAAACTCTTTTCACTTGAAATATGTCTTTTCTTAGGATATTGTAAGTTATTCAGTTTGGTTAAAAACAAGATGTCTTGCTCTGAAACGCTGTATAAGTAGATTACAATGCATAGAAGCTCTGTTTCTTTATGGTTAGATGTGTATAAACAGAGTTGTAATTACTTTAAAATGACATATTAGAAACAACTTGTTTCTCCCATGTATAAACTCTTTTCACTTGAAATATGTCTTTTCTTAGGATATTGTAAATTATTCAGTTTGGATAAAAACAAGATGTCTTGCTCTGAAACGCTGTATAAGCCGATTACAATGCATAGAAACCCTGTTTCGTTGTTGTTAGAGGTGTACAAACAGAGTTGCAATTACTTTAAATGGTCATATTACAAACAACTTGTTCTCCCCTGCTATAAACTCTTTTCATTTGAAATATGTGTTTTCTTAGGATATTGTAAGTTATTCAGTTTGGTTAAAAACAAAATGTCTTGCTCTGAAACGCTGTATAAGCCGCTTACAATGCATAGAAACCCTGTTTCATGTGGTTAGAGGTGTACAAACAGAGTTGCAATTACTTTCAAGGGTCATATTAGAACCATGTTAAAACAACTTGTTCTCCCCTAGATAAACTATTTTCACTTGAAATATGTGTTTTCTTAGGATATTGTAAGTTATTCAGTTTGGATAAAAAAAAGATGTCTTGCTCTGAAACTCTGTATAAGTCGATTACAATGCATAGAAACCCTGTTTCGTTGTGGTTAGAGGTGTACAAACAGAGTTGCAATTACTTTAAATGGTCATGTTACAAACAACTTGTTTCTCCCCTAGATAAACTATTTTCACTTGAAATATGTGTTTTCTTAGGATATTGTAAGTTATTCAGTTTGGTTAAAAACAAGATGTCTTGCTCTGAAACGCTGTATAAGCAGATTACAATGCATAGAATCCCTGTTTCGTTGTGGTTAAAGGTGTACAAACAGAGTTGCAATTACTTTAAATGGTCATGTTACAAACAACTTGTTTCTCCCCTGGATAAACTTTTTTCACTTGAAATATGTCTTTTCTTAGGATATTGTAAGTTATTCAGTTTGGTTAAAAACAAGATGTCTTGCTCTGAAACTCTGTATAAGCCGATTACAATGCATAGCAGCTCTGTTTCTTTGTGGTTAGAAGTGTATAAACAGAGTTGCAATTACTTTCAAGGGTCATATTAGAACCGTGTTAAAACAACTTGTTCTCCCCTAGATAAACTATTTTCACTTGAAATATGTGTTTTCTTAGGATATTGTAAGTTATTCAGTTTGGTTAAAAACAAGATGTCTTGCTCTGAAACGGTGTATAAGCTGATTACAATGCATAGAAACCCTGTTTCGTTGTAGTTAGACGTGTACAAAGAGAGTTGCAATTACTTTAAATTGTCATACTAGAAACAACTTGTTTCTCCCCTGTATAAACTCTTTTCACTGGAAATATGTGTTTTCTTAGGATATTGTAAGTTATTCAGTTTGGTTAAAAACAAGATGTCTTGCTCTGAAACGCTGTATAAGCAGATTACAATGCATTGAAACCCTGTTTCGTTGTGGGTAGAGGTGTACAAACAGAGTTGCAATTACTTTAAATTGTCATATTACAAACAACTTGTTCTTTGCTATAAACTCTTTTCATTTGAAATATGTGTTTTCTTAGTATATTGTAAGTTATTCAGTTTGGTTAAAAACAAGATGTCTTGCTCTGAAACTCTGTATAAGCCGATTACAATGCATAGAAGCTCTATTTCTTTGTGGTTAGAAGTGTATAAACAGAGTTGCAATTACTTTAAATTGACATATTAGAAACAATTGTTTCTCCCACGTATAAACTCTTTTCACTCGAAATATGTGTTTTCTTAGGATATTCTAAGGTATTCAGTTTGGTTAAAAACAAGATGTCTTGCTCTGAAACGGTGTATAAGCTGATTACAATGCATAGAAACCCTGTTTCGTTGTAGTTAGACATGTACAAAGAGAGTTGCAATTACTTTAAATTGTCATACTAGAAACAACTTGTTTCTCCCCTGTATAAACTCTTTTCACTGGAAATATGTGTTTTCTTAGGATATTGTAAGTTAATCAGTTTGGTTAAAAACAAAATTTCTTGCTCTGAAACTATGTATAAGACAATTATAATGCGTGGAAACATTGCCTCCTTGTGGTTAGAGGTGTAAAAACAGAGTTGCAATTACTTTCAAGGGTCACATTAGAATCATGTTAAAACAACTTGTTCTCCCCTGTATAAACTCTTTTCACTGGAAATATGTGTTTTCTTAGGATATTGTAAGTTATTCAGTTTGGTTAAAAACAAGATGTCTTGCTCTGAAACGCTGTATAAGCAGATTACAATGCATTGAAACCCTGTTTCGTTGTGGGTAGAGGTGTACAAACAGAGTTGCAATTACTTTAAATTGTCATATTACAAACAACTTGTTCTTTGCTATAAACTCTTTTCATTTGAAATATGTGTTTTCTTAGTATATTGTAAGTTATTCAGTTTGGTTAAAAACAAGATGTCTTGCTCTGAAACGCTGTATAAGCCGATTACAATGCATAGAAACCCTGTTTCGTTATGGTTAGAGGTGTACAAACAGAGTTGCAATTACTTTAAATTGTCATACTAGAAACAACTTGTTTCTCCCCTGTATAAACTCTTTTCACTGGAAATATGTGTTTTCTTAGGATATTGTAAGTTATTCAGTTTGGTTAAAAACAAGATGTCTTGCTCTGAAACGCTGTATAAGCAGATTACAATGCATAGAAACCCTGTTTCATGTGGTTAGAGGTGTACAAACAGAGTTGCAATTACTTTCAAGGGTCATATTAGAACCATGTTAAAACAACTTGTTTCTCCCCTGGATAAACTCTTTTCACTTGAAATATGTCTTTTCTTAGGATATTGTAAGTTATTCAGTTCGGTTAAAAACAAAATTTCTTGCTCTGAAATGCTGTATAAGACAATTATAATGCGTGGAAACGTTGTCTCCTTGTGGTTAGAGGTGTAAAGACAGAGTTGCAATTACTTTCAAGGGTCACATTAGAACCATGTTAAAACAACTTGTTCTCCCCTAGATAAACTCTTTTCACTTGAAATATGTCTTTTCTTAGGATATTGTAAGTTATTCAGTTTGGTTAAAAACAAGATGTCTTGCTCTGAAACGCTGTATAAGCCGATTACAATGCATAGAAACCCTGTTTCGTTATGGTTAGAGGTGTACAAACAGAGTTGCAATTACTTTAAATTGTCATACTAGAAACAACTTGTTTCTCCCCTGTATAAACTCTTTTCACTTGATATATGTGTTTTCTTAGGATATTGTAAGTTATTCAGTTTGGTTAAAAACAAGATGTCTTGCTCTGAAACGCTGTATAAGCCGCTTACAATGCATAGAAACCCTGTTTCATGTGGTTATAGGTGTACAAACAGAGTTGCAATTACTTTCAAGGGTCATATTACAACCATGTTAAAACAACTTGTTCTCCCCTAGATAAACTATTTTCACTTGAAATATGTGTTTTCTTAGGATATTGTAAGTTATTCAGTTTGGTTAAAAACAAGATGTCTTGCTCTGAAACGGTGTATAAGCTGATTACAATGCATAGAAACCCTGTTTCGTTGTAGTTAGACATGTACAAAGAGAGTTGCAATTACTTTAAATTGTCATACTAGAAACAACTTGTTTCTCCCCTGTATAAACTCTTTTCACTGGAAATATGTGTTTTCTTAGGATATTGTAAGTTATTCAGTTTGGTTAAAAACAAAATTTCTTGCTCTGAAACTATGTATAAGACAATTATAATGCGTGGAAACGTTTCCTCCTTGTGGTTAGAGGTGTAAAAACAGAGTTGCAATTACTTTCAAGGGTCACATTAGAATCATGTTAAAACAACTTGTTCTCCCCTAGATAAACTCTTTTCACTTTAAATATGTCTTTTCTTAGGATATTGTATGTTATTCAGTTTGGTTAAAAACAATATGTCTTGCTCTGAAACGCTATATAAGCCGATTACAATGCATAGAAACCCTGTTTCGTTGTGGTTAGAGGTCTACCAACAGAGTTGCAATTACTTTAAATGGTCATATTACAAACAACTTGTTTCTCCCCTGGATAAATTCTTTTCATTTGAAATATGTGTTTTCTTAGGATATTGTAAGTTATTCAGTTTGATTAAAAAGATGTGTTGCTCTGAAACGCTGTATAAGCCGCTTACAATGCATAGAAACCCTGTTTCATGTAGTTAGAGGTGTACAAACAGAGTTGCAATTACTTTCAAGGGTCATATTAGAACCATGTTAAAACAACTTGTTCTCCCCTAGATAAACTATTTTCACTTGAAATATGTGTTTTCTTAGGATATTGTAAGTTATTCAGTTTGGTTAAAAAAAAGATGTCTTGCTCTGAAACTCTGTATAAGTCGATTACAATGCATAGAAACCCTGTTTCGTTGTGGTTAGAGGTGTACAAACAGAGTTGCAATTACTTTAAATGGTCATGTTACAAACAACTTGTTTCTCCCCTGGATAAACTCTTTTCACTTGAAATATGTCTGTTCTTAGGATATTGTAAGTTAATCAGTTTGGTTAAAAACAAAATTTCTTGCTCTGAAACTATGTATAAGACAATTATAATGCGTGGAAACATTGCCTCCTTGTGGTTAGAGGTGTAAAAACAGAGTTGCAATTACTTTCAAGGGTCACATTAGAATCATGTTAAAACAACTTGTTCTCCCCTAGATAAACTCTTTTCACTTGAAATATGTCTTTTCTTAGGATATTGTAAGTTATTCAGTTTGGTTAAAAACAAGATGTCTTGCTCTGAAACGCTGTATAAGCCGCTTACAATGGATAGAAGCTCTGTTTCTTTGTGGTTAGAGGTGTACAAAGAGAGTTGCAATTACTTTAAATTGTCATACTAGAAACAACTTGTTTCTCCCCTGTATAAACTCTTTTCACTTGAAATATGTCTTTTCTTAGGATATTGTAAGTTATTCAGTTTGGATAAAAACAAGATGTCTTGCTCTGAAACGCTGTATAAGCCGATTACAATGCATAGAAACCCTGTTTCGTTGTGGTTAGAGGTGTACAAACAGAGTTGCAATTACTTTAAATGGTCATATTACAAACAACTTGTTCTCCCCTGCTATAAACTCTTTTCATTTGAAATATGTGTTTTCTTAGGATATTGTAAGTTATTCAGTTTGGTTAAAAACAAGATGTCTTGCTCTGAAACGCTGTATAAGCCGCTTACAATGCATAGAAACCCTGTTTCATGTAGTTAGAGGTGTACAAACAGAGTTGCAATTACTTTCAAGGGTCATATTAGAACCATGTTAAAACAACTTGTTCTCCCCTAGATAAACTATTTTCACTTGAAATATGTGTTTTCTTAGGATATTGTAAGTTATTCAGTTTGGTTAAAAACAAGATGTCTTGCTCTGAAACGGTGTATAAGCTGATTACAATGCATAGAAACCCTGTTTCGTTGTAGTTAGACGTGTACAAAGAGAGTTGCAATTACTTTAAATTGTCATACTAGAAACAACTTGTTTCTCCCCTGTATAAACTCTTTTCACTGGAAATATGTGTTTTCTTAGGATATTGTAAGTTATTCAGTTTGGTTAAAAACAAGATGTCTTGCTCTGAAACGCTGTATAAGCAGATTACAATGCATTGAAACCCTGTTTCGTTGTGGGTAGAGGTGTACAAACAGAGTTGCAATTACTTTAAATTGTCATATTACAAACAACTTGTTCTTTGCTATAAACTCTTTTCATTTGAAATATGTGTTTTCTTAGTATATTGTAAGTTATTCAGTTTGGTTAAAAACAAGATGTCTTGCTCTGAAACTCTGTATAAGCCGATTACAATGCATAGAAGCTCTATTTCTTTGTGGTTAGAAGTGTATAAACAGAGTTGCAATTACTTTAAATTGACATATTAGAAACAATTGTTTCTCCCACGTATAAACTCTTTTCACTCGAAATATGTGTTTTCTTAGGATATTCTAAGGTATTCAGTTTGGTTAAAAACAAGATGTCTTGCTCTGAAACGGTGTATAAGCTGATTACAATGCATAGAAACCCTGTTTCGTTGTAGTTAGACATGTACAAAGAGAGTTGCAATTACTTTAAATTGTCATACTAGAAACAACTTGTTTCTCCCCTGTATAAACTCTTTTCACTGGAAATATGTGTTTTCTTAGGATATTGTAAGTTAATCAGTTTGGTTAAAAACAAAATTTCTTGCTCTGAAACTATGTATAAGACAATTATAATGCGTGGAAACATTGCCTCCTTGTGGTTAGAGGTGTAAAAACAGAGTTGCAATTACTTTCAAGGGTCACATTAGAATCATGTTAAAACAACTTGTTCTCCCCTAGATAAACTCTTTTCACTTGAAATATGTCTTTTCTTAGGATATTGTAAGTTATTCAGTTTGGTTAAAAACAAGATGTCTTGCTCTGAAACGCTGTATAAGCCGCTTACAATGGATAGAAGCTCTGTTTCTTTGTGGTTAGAGGTGTACAAAGAGAGTTGCAATTACTTTAAATTGTCATACTAGAAACAACTTGTTTCTCCCCTGTATAAACTCTTTTCACTTGAAATATGTCTTTTCTTAGGATATTGTAAGTTATTCAGTTTGGATAAAAACAAGATGTCTTGCTCTGAAACGCTGTATAAGCCGATTACAATGCATAGAAACCCTGTTTCGTTGTGGTTAGAGGTGTACAAACAGAGTTGCAATTACTTTAAATGGTCATATTACAAACAACTTGTTCTCCCCTGCTATAAACTCTTTTCATTTGAAATATGTGTTTTCTTAGGATATTGTAAGTTATTCAGTTTGGTTAAAAACAAGATGTCTTGCTCTGAAACGCTGTATAAGCCGCTTACAATGCATAGAAACCCTGTTTCATGTGGTTATAGGTGTACAAACAGAGTTGCAATTACTTTCAAGGGTCATATTACAACCATGTTAAAACAACTTGTTCTCCCCTAGATAAACTATTTTCACTTGAAATATGTGTTTTCTTAAGATATTGTAAGTTATTCAGTTTGGTTAAAAACAAGATGTCTTGCTCTGAAACGGTGTATAAGCTGATTACAATGCATAAAGACCCTGTTTCGTTGTGGTTAGAGGTCTACCAACAGAGTTGCAATTACTTTAAACGGTCATATTACGAACAACTTGTTTCTCCCCTGGATAAACTCTTTTCACTTGAAATATGTCTTTTCTTAGGATATTGTAAGTTATTCAGTTTGGTTAAAAACAAGATGTCTTGCTCTGAAACGGTGTATAAGTTGATTACAATGCATAGAAGCTCTTTTTCTTTGTGGTTAGAGGTCTACCAACAGAGTTGCAATTACTTTAAATGTTCATATTACAAACAACTTGTTCTCCCCTGCTATAAACTCTTTTCATTTGAAATATGTGTTTTCTTAGGATATTGTAAGTTATTCAGTTTGGTTAAAAACAAGATGTCTTGCTCTGAAACGCTGTATAAGCAGATTACAATGCATAGAATCCCTGTTTCGTTGTGGTTAGAGGTTTACCAACAGAGTTGCAATTACTTTAAATTGACATATTAGAAACAATTGTTTCTCCCATGTATAAACTCTTTTCATTTGAAATATGTGTTTTCTTAGGATATTGTAAGTTATTCAGTTTGGTTAAAAACAAGATGTCTTGCTCTGAAACGCTGTATAAGTCGATAACAATGCATAGAAACCCTGTTTCATGTGGTTAGAGGTGTACAAACAGAGTTGCAATTACTTTCAAGGGTCATATTAGAACCATGTTAAAACAACTTGTTCTCCCCTAGATAAACTATTTTCACTTGAAATATGTGTTTTCTTACGATATTGTAAGTTATTCACTTTGGTTAAAAACAAGATGTCTTGCTCTGAAACGGTGTATAAGCTGATTACAATGCATAGAAACCCTGTTTCGTTGTAGTTAGACGTGTACAAAGAGAGTTGCAATTACTTTAAATTATCATACTAGAAACAACTTGTTTCTCCCATGTATAAACTCTTTTCACTCGAAATATGTGTTTTCTTAGGATATTGTAAGTTATTCAGTTTGGTTAAAAACAAGATGTCTTGCTCTGAAACAGTGTATAAACCGATTACAATGCATTGAAACCCTGTTTCGTTGTGGGTAGAGGTGTACAAACAGAGTTGCAATTACTTTAAATTGTCATATTACAAACAACTTGTTCTCCTCTGCTATAAACTCTTTTCATTTGAAATATGTGTTTTCTTAGTATATTGTAAGTTATTCAGTTTGGTTAAAAACAAGATGTCTTGCTCTGAAACTCTGTATAAGCCGATTACAATGCATAGAAGCTCTGTTTCTTTGTGGTTAGAAGTGTATAAACAGAGTTGCAATTACTTTAAATTGACATATTAGAAACAATTGTTTCTCCCATGTATAAACTCTTTTCACTCGAAATATGTGTTTTCTTAGGATATTGTAAGTTATTCAGTTTGGTTAAAAACAAGATGTCTTGCTCTGAAACTCTGTACAAGTCGATTAAAATGCATAGAAACCCTGTTTCGTTGTGGTTAGAGGTCTACCAACAGAGTTGCAATTACTTTAAATGGTCATATTACGAACAACTTGTTTCTCCCCTGGATAAACTCTTTTCACTTGAAATATGTCTTTTCTTAGGATATTGTAAGTTATTCAGTTTGGTTAAAAACAAGATGTCTTGCTCTGAAACGCTGTATAAGCAGATTACAATGCATAGAAGCTCTGTTTCTTTATGGTTAGATGTGTATAAACAGAGTTGTAATTACTTTAAAATGACATATTAGAAACAACTTGTTTCTCCCATGTATAAACTCTTTTCACTTGAAATATGTCTTTTCTTAGGATATTGTAAATTATTCAGTTTGGATAAAAACAAGATGTCTTGCTCTGAAACGCTGTATAAGCCGATTACAATGCATAGAAACCCTGTTTCGTTGTTGTTAGAGGTGTACAAACAGAGTTGCAATTACTTTAAATGGTCATATTACAAACAACTTGTTCTCCCCTGCTATAAACTCTTTTCATTTGAAATATGTGTTTTCTTAGGATATTGTAAGTTATTCAGTTTGGTTAAAAACAAAATGTCTTGCTCTGAAACGCTGTATAAGCCGCTTACAATGCATAGAAACCCTGTTTCATGTGGTTAGAGGTGTACAAACAGAGTTGCAATTACTTTCAAGGGTCATATTACAAACAACCTGTTTCTCCCCTGGATAAATTCTTTTCATTTGAAATATGTGTTTTCTTAGGATATTGTAAGTTATTCAGTTTGATTAAAAAGATGTGTTGCTCTGAAACGCTGTATAAGCCGCTTACAATGCATAGAAACCCTGTTTCATGTAGTTAGAGGTGTACAAACAGAGTTGCAATTACTTTCAAGGGTCATATTAGAACCATGTTAAAACAACTTGTTCTCCCCTAGATAAACTATTTTCACTTGAAATATGTGTTTTCTTAGGATATTGTAAGTTATTCAGTTTGGTTAAAAAAAAGATGTCTTGCTCTGAAACTCTGTATAAGTCGATTACAATGCATAGAAACCCTGTTTCGTTGTGGTTAGAGGTGTACAAACAGAGTTGCAATTACTTTAAATGGTCATGTTACAAACAACTTGTTTCTCCCCTGGATAAACTCTTTTCACTTGAAATATGTCTGTTCTTAGGATATTGTAAGTTAATCAGTTTGGTTAAAAACAAAATTTCTTGCTCTGAAACTATGTATAAGACAATTATAATGCGTGGAAACATTGCCTCCTTGTGGTTAGAGGTGTAAAAACAGAGTTGCAATTACTTTCAAGGGTCACATTAGAATCATGTTAAAACAACTTGTTCTCCCCTAGATAAACTCTTTTCACTTGAAATATGTCTTTTCTTAGGATATTGTAAGTTATTCAGTTTGGTTAAAAACAAGATGTCTTGCTCTGAAACGCTGTATAAGCCGCTTACAATGGATAGAAGCTCTGTTTCTTTGTGGTTAGAGGTGTACAAAGAGAGTTGCAATTACTTTAAATTGTCATACTAGAAACAACTTGTTTCTCCCCTGTATAAACTCTTTTCACTTGAAATATGTCTTTTCTTAGGATATTGTAAGTTATTCAGTTTGGATAAAAACAAGATGTCTTGCTCTGAAACGCTGTATAAGCCGATTACAATGCATAGAAACCCTGTTTCGTTGTGGTTAGAGTTGTACAAACAGAGTTGCAATTACTTTAAATGGTCATATTACAAACAACTTGTTCTCCCCTGCTATAAACTCTTTTCATTTGAAATATGTGTTTTCTTAGGATATTGTAAGTTATTCAGTTTGTTTAAAAACAAGATGTCTTGCTCTGAAACGCTGTATAAGCCGCTTACAATGCATAGAAACCCTGTTTCATGTGGTTATAGGTGTACAAACAGAGTTGCAATTACTTTCAAGGGTCATATTACAACCATGTTAAAACAACTTGTTCTCCCCTATATAAACTATTTTCACTTGAAATATGTGTTTTCTTAAGATATTGTAAGTTATTCAGTTTGGTTAAAAACAAGATGTCTTGCTCTGAAACGGTGTATAAGCTGATTACAATGCATAAAGACCGTGTTTCGTTGTGGTTAGAGGTCTACCAACAGAGTTGCAATTACTTTAAACGGTCATATTACGAACAACTTGTTTCTCCCCTGGATAAACTCTTTTCACTTGAAATATGTCTTTTCTTAGGATATTGTAAGTTATTCAGTTTGGTTAAAAACAAGATGTCTTGCTCTGAAACGGTGTATAAGTTGATTACAATGCATAGAAGCTCTTTTTCTTTGTGGTTAGAGGTCTACCAACAGAGTTGCAATTACTTTAAATGTTCATATTACAAACAACTTGTTCTCCCCTGCTATAAACTCTTTTCATTTGAAATATGTGTTTTCTTAGGATATTGTAAGTTATTCAGTTTGGTTAAAAACAAGATGTCTTGCTCTGAAACGCTGTATAAGCAGATTACAATGCATAGAATCCCTGTTTCGTTGTGGTTAGAGGTCTACCATCAGAGTTGCAATTACTTTAAACGGTCATATTACGAACAACTTGTTTCTCCCCTGGATAAACTCTTTTCCCTTGAAATATGTCTTTTCTTAGGATATTGTAAGTTATTCAGTTTGGTTAAAAACAAGATGTCTTGCTCTGAAACTCTGTATAAGCCGATTACAATGCATAGAAGCTCTGTTTCTTTGTGGTTAGAAGTGTATAAACAGAGTTGCAATTACTTTAAATTGACATATTAGAAACAATTGTTTCTCCCATGTATAAACTCTTTTCACTCGAAATATGTGTTTTCTTAGGATATTGTAAGTTATTCAGTTTGGTTAAAAACAAGATGTCTTGCTCTGAAACTCTGTACAAGTCGATTAAAATGCATAGAAACCCTGTTTCGTTGTGGTTAGAGGTCTACCAACAGAGTTGCAATTACTTTAAATGGTCATATTACGAACAACTTGTTTCTCCCCTGGATAAACTCTTTTCACTTGAAATATGTCTTTTCTTAGGATATTGTAAGTTATTCAGTTTGGTTAAAAACAAGATGTCTTGCTCTGAAACGCTGTATAAGCAGATTACAATGCATAGAAGCTCTGTTTCTTTATGGTTAGATGTGTATAAACAGAGTTGTAATTACTTTAAAATGACATATTAGAAACAACTTGTTTCTCCCATGTATAAACTCTTTTCACTTGAAATATGTCTTTTCTTAGGATATTGTAAATTATTCAGTTTGGATAAAAACAAGATGTCTTGCTCTGAAACGCTGTATAAGCCGATTACAATGCATAGAAACCCTGTTTCGTTGTTGTTAGAGGTGTACAAACAGAGTTGCAATTACTTTAAATGGTCATATTACAAACAACTTGTTCTCCCCTGCTATAAACTCTTTTCATTTGAAATATGTGTTTTCTTAGGATATTGTAAGTTATTCAGTTTGGTTAAAAACAAAATGTCTTGCTCTGAAACGCTGTATAAGCCGCTTACAATGCATAGAAACCCTGTTTCATGTGGTTAGAGGTGTACAAACAGAGTTGCAATTACTTTCAAGGGTCATATTAGAACCATGTTAAAACAACTTGTTCTCCCCTAGATAAACTATTTTCACTTGAAATATGTGTTTTCTTAGGATATTGTAAGTTATTCAGTTTGGATAAAAAAAAGATGTCTTGCTCTGAAACTCTGTATAAGTCGATTACAATGCATAGAAACCCTGTTTCGTTGTGGTTAGAGGTGTACAAACAGAGTTGCAATTACTTTAAATGGTCATGTTACAAACAACTTGTTTCTCCCCTAGATAAACTATTTTCACTTGAAATATGTGTTTTCTTAGGATATTGTAAGTTATTCAGTTTGGTTAAAAACAAGATGTCTTGCTCTGAAACGCTGTATAAGCAGATTACAATGCATTGAAACCCTGTTTCGTTGTGGGTAGAGGTGTACAAACAGAGTTGCAATTACTTTAAATTATCATATTACAAACAACTTGTTCTTTGCTATAAACTCTTTTCATTTGAAATATGTGTTTTCTTAGTATATTGTAAGTTATTCAGTTTGGTTAAAAACAAGATGTCTTGCTCTGAAACTCTGTATAAGCCGATTACAATGCATAGAAGCTCTATTTCTTTGTGGTTAGAAGTGTATAAACAGAGTTGCAATTACTTTAAATTGACATATTAGAAACAATTGTTTCTCCCACGTATAAACTCTTTTCACTCGAAATATGTGTTTTCTTAGGATATTCTAAGGTATTCAGTTTGGTTAAAAACAAGATGTCTTGCTCTGAAACGGTGTATAAGCTGATTACAATGCATAGAAACCCTGTTTCGTTGTAGTTAGACATGTACAAAGAGAGTTGCAATTACTTTAAATTGTCATACTAGAAACAACTTGTTTCTCCCCTGTATAAACTCTTTTCACTGGAAATATGTGTTTTCTTAGGATATTGTAAGTTAATCAGTTTGGTTAAAAACAAAATTTCTTGCTCTGAAACTATGTATAAGACAATTATAATGCGTGGAATCATTGCCTCCTTGTGGTTAGAGGTGTAAAAACAGAGTTGCAATTACTTTCAAGGGTCACATTAGAATCATGTTAAAACAACTTGTTCTCCCCTAGATAAACTCTTTTCACTTGAAATATGTCTTTTCTTAGGATATTGTAAGTTATTCAGTTTGGTTAAAAACAAGATGTCTTGCTCTGAAACGCTGTATAAGCCGCTTACAATGCATAGAAACCCTGTTTCGTTGTGGTTAGAGGTGTACAAAGAGAGTTGCAATTACTTTAAATTGTCATACTAGAAACAACTTGTTTCTCCCCTGTATAAACTCTTTTCACTTGAAATATGTCTTTTCTTAGGATATTGTAAGTTATTCAGTTTGGTTAAAAACAAGATGTCTTGCTCTGAAACGGTGTATAAGCTGATTACAATGCATAAAGACCCTGTTTCGTTGTGGTTAGAGGTCTACCAACAGAGTTGCAATTACTTTAAACGGTCATATTACGAACAACTTGTTTCTCCCCTGGATAAACTCTTTTCACTTGAAATATGTCTTTTCTTAGGATATTGTAAGTTATTCAGTTTGGTTAAAAACAAGATGTCTTGCTCTGAAACGGTGTATAAGTTGATTACAATGCATAGAAGCTCTTTTTCTTTGTGGTTAGAGGTCTACCAACAGAGTTGCAATTACTTTAAATGTTCATATTACAAACAACTTGTTCTCCCCTGCTATAAACTCTTTTCATTTGAAATATGTGTTTTCTTAGGATATTGTAAGTTATTCAGTTTGGTTAAAAACAAGATGTCTTGCTCTGAAACGCTGTATAAGCAGATTACAATGCATAGAATCCCTGTTTCGTTGTGGTTAGAGGTTTACCAACAGAGTTGCAATTACTTTAAATTGACATATTAGAAACAATTGTTTCTCCCATGTATAAACTCTTTTCATTTGAAATATGTGTTTTCTTAGGATATTGTAAGTTATTCAGTTTGGTTAAAAACAAGATGTCTTGCTCTGAAACGCTGTATAAGTCGATAACAATGCATAGAAACCCTGTTTCATGTGGTTAGAGGTGTACAAACAGAGTTGCAATTACTTTCAAGGGTCATATTAGAACCATGTTAAAACAACTTGTTTCTCCCCTGGATAAACTCTTTTCACTTGAAATATGTCTTTTCTTAGGATATTGTAAGTTATTCAGTTCGGTTAAAAACAAAATTTCTTGCTCTGAAATGCTGTATAAGACAATTATAATGCGTGGAAACGTTGTCTCCTTGTGGTTAGAGGTGTAAAGACAGAGTTGCAATTACTTTCAAGGGTCACATTAGAACCATGTTAAAACAACTTGTTCTCCCCTAGATAAACTCTTTTCACTTGAAATATGTCTTTTCTTAGGATATTGTAAGTTATTCAGTTTGGTTAAAAACAAGATGTCTTGCTCTGAAACGCTGTATAAGCCGATTACAATGCATAGAAACCCTGTTTCGTTATGGTTAGAGGTGTACAAACAGAGTTGCAATTACTTTAAATTGTCATACTAGAAACAACTTGTTTCTCCCCTGTATAAACTCTTTTCACTTGATATATGTGTTTTCTTAGGATATTGTAAGTTATTCAGTTTGGTTAAAAACAAGATGTCTTGCTCTGAAACGCTGTATAAGCCGCTTACAATGCATAGAAACCCTGTTTCATGTGGTTATAGGTGTACAAACAGAGTTGCAATTACTTTCAAGGGTCATATTACAACCATGTTAAAACAACTTGTTCTCCCCTAGATAAACTATTTTCACTTGAAATATGTGTTTTCTTAGGATATTGTAAGTTATTCAGTTTGGTTAAAAACAAGATGTCTTGCTCTGAAACGGTGTATAAGCTGATTACAATGCATAGAAACCCTGTTTCGTTGTAGTTAGACATGTACAAAGAGAGTTGCAATTACTTTAAATTGTCATACTAGAAACAACTTGTTTCTCCCCTGTATAAACTCTTTTCACTGGAAATATGTGTTTTCTTAGGATATTGTAAGTTATTCAGTTTGGTTAAAAACAAAATTTCTTGCTCTGAAACTATGTATAAGACAATTATAATGCGTGGAAACGTTTCCTCCTTGTGGTTAGAGGTGTAAAAACAGAGTTGCAATTACTTTCAAGGGTCACATTAGAATCATGTTAAAACAACTTGTTCTCCCCTAGATAAACTCTTTTCACTTTAAATATGTCTTTTCTTAGGATATTGTATGTTATTCAGTTTGGTTAAAAACAATATGTCTTGCTCTGAAACGCTATATAAGCCGATTACAATGCATAGAAACCCTGTTTCGTTGTGGTTAGAGGTCTACCAACAGAGTTGCAATTACTTTAAATGGTCATATTACAAACAACTTGTTTCTCCCCTGGATAAATTCTTTTCATTTGAAATATGTGTTTTCTTAGGATATTGTAAGTTATTCAGTTTGATTAAAAAGATGTGTTGCTCTGAAACGCTGTATAAGCCGCTTACAATGCATAGAAACCCTGTTTCATGTAGTTAGAGGTGTACAAACAGAGTTGCAATTACTTTCAAGGGTCATATTAGAACCATGTTAAAACAACTTGTTCTCCCCTAGATAAACTATTTTCACTTGAAATATGTGTTTTCTTAGGATATTGTAAGTTATTCAGTTTGGTTAAAAAAAAGATGTCTTGCTCTGAAACTCTGTATAAGTCGATTACAATGCATAGAAACCCTGTTTCGTTGTGGTTAGAGGTGTACAAACAGAGTTGCAATTACTTTAAATGGTCATGTTACAAACAACTTGTTTCTCCCCTGGATAAACTCTTTTCACTTGAAATATGTCTGTTCTTAGGATATTGTAAGTTAATCAGTTTGGTTAAAAACAAAATTTCTTGCTCTGAAACTATGTATAAGACAATTATAATGCGTGGAAACATTGCCTCCTTGTGGTTAGAGGTGTAAAAACAGAGTTGCAATTACTTTCAAGGGTCACATTAGAATCATGTTAAAACAACTTGTTCTCCCCTAGATAAACTCTTTTCACTTGAAATATGTCTTTTCTTAGGATATTGTAAGTTATTCAGTTTGGTTAAAAACAAGATGTCTTGCTCTGAAACGCTGTATAAGCCGCTTACAATGGATAGAAGCTCTGTTTCTTTGTGGTTAGAGGTGTACAAAGAGAGTTGCAATTACTTTAAATTGTCATACTAGAAACAACTTGTTTCTCCCCTGTATAAACTCTTTTCACTTGAAATATGTCTTTTCTTAGGATATTGTAAGTTATTCAGTTTGGATAAAAACAAGATGTCTTGCTCTGAAACGCTGTATAAGCCGATTACAATGCATAGAAACCCTGTTTCGTTGTGGTTAGAGGTGTACAAACAGAGTTGCAATTACTTTAAATGGTCATATTACAAACAACTTGTTCTCCCCTGCTATAAACTCTTTTCATTTGAAATATGTGTTTTCTTAGGATATTGTAAGTTATTCAGTTTGGTTAAAAACAAGATGTCTTGCTCTGAAACGCTGTATAAGCCGCTTACAATGCATAGAAACCCTGTTTCATGTGGTTATAGGTGTACAAACAGAGTTGCAATTACTTTCAAGGGTCATATTACAACCATGTTAAAACAACTTGTTCTCCCCTAGATAAACTATTTTCACTTGAAATATGTGTTTTCTTAGGATATTGTAAGTTATTCAGTTTGGTTAAAAACAAGATGTCTTGCTCTGAAACGGTGTATAAGCTGATTACAATGCATAGAAACCCTGTTTCGTTGTAGTTAGACATGTACAAAGAGAGTTGCAATTACTTTAAATTGTCATACTAGAAACAACTTGTTTCTCCCCTGTATAAACTCTTTTCACTGGAAATATGTGTTTTCTTAGGATATTGTAAGTTATTCAGTTTGGTTAAAAACAAAATTTCTTGCTCTGAAACTATGTATAAGACAATTATAATGCGTGGAAACGTTTCCTCCTTGTGGTTAGAGGTGTAAAAACAGAGTTGCAATTACTTTCAAGGGTCACATTAGAATCATGTTAAAACAACTTGTTCTCCCCTAGATAAACTCTTTTCACTTTAAATATGTCTTTTCTTAGGATATTGTATGTTATTCAGTTTGGTTAAAAACAATATGTCTTGCTCTGAAACGCTATATAAGCCGATTACAATGCATAGAAACCCTGTTTCGTTGTGGTTAGAGGTCTACCAACAGAGTTGCAATTACTTTAAACGGTCATATTACGAACAACTTGTTTCTCCCCTGGATAAACTCTTTTCACTTGAAATATGTCTTTTCTTAGGATATTGTAAGTTATTCAGTTTGGTTAAAAACAAGATGTCTTGCTCTGAAACGGTGTATAAGTTGATTACAATGCATAGAAGCTCTTTTTCTTTGTGGTTAGAGGTCTACCAACAGAGTTGCAATTACTTTAAATGTTCATATTACAAACAACTTGTTCTCCCCTGCTATAAACTCTTTTCATTTGAAATATGTGTTTTCTTAGGATATTGTAAGTTATTCAGTTTGGTTAAAAACAAGATGTCTTGCTCTGAAACGCTGTATAAGCAGATTACAATGCATAGAATCCCTGTTTCGTTGTGGTTAGAGGTCTACCAACAGAGTTGCAATTACTTTAAACGGTCATATTACGAACAACTTGTTTCTCCCCTGGATAAACTCTTTTCCCTTGAAATATGTCTTTTCTTAGGATATTGTAAGTTATTCAGTTTGGTTAAAAACAAGATGTCTTGCTCTGAAACTCTGTATAAGCCGATTACAATGCATAGAAGCTCTGTTTCTTTGTGGTTAGAAGTGTATAAACAGAGTTGCAATTACTTTAAATTGACATATTAGAAACAATTGTTTCTCCCATGTATAAACTCTTTTCACTCGAAATATGTGTTTTCTTAGGATATTGTAAGTTATTCAGTTTGGTTAAAAACAAGATGTCTTGCTCTGAAACTCTGTACAAGTCGATTAAAATGCATAGAAACCCTGTTTCGTTGTGGTTAGAGGTCTACCAACAGAGTTGCAATTACTTTAAATGGTCATATTACGAACAACTTGTTTCTCCCCTGGATAAACTCTTTTCACTTGAAATATGTCTTTTCTTAGGATATTGTAAGTTATTCAGTTTGGTTAAAAACAAGATGTCTTGCTCTGAAACGCTGTATAAGCAGATTACAATGCATAGAAGCTCTGTTTCTTTATGGTTAGATGTGTATAAACAGAGTTGTAATTACTTTAAAATGACATATTAGAAACAACTTGTTTCTCCCATGTATAAACTCTTTTCACTTGAAATATGTCTTTTCTTAGGATATTGTAAATTATTCAGTTTGGATAAAAACAAGATGTCTTGCTCTGAAACGCTGTATAAGCCGATTACAATGCATAGAAACCCTGTTTCGTTGTTGTTAGAGGTGTACAAACAGAGTTGCAATTACTTTAAATGGTCATATTACAAACAACTTGTTCTCCCCTGCTATAAACTCTTTTCATTTGAAATATGTGTTTTCTTAGGATATTGTAAGTTATTCAGTTTGGTTAAAAACAAAATGTCTTGCTCTGAAACGCTGTATAAGCCGCTTACAATGCATAGAAACCCTGTTTCATGTGGTTAGAGGTGTACAAACAGAGTTGCAATTACTTTCAAGGGTCATATTAGAACCATGTTAAAACAACTTGTTCTCCCCTAGATAAACTATTTTCACTTGAAATATGTGTTTTCTTAGGATATTGTAAGTTATTCAGTTTGGATAAAAAAAAGATGTCTTGCTCTGAAACTCTGTATAAGTCGATTACAATGCATAGAAACCCTGTTTCGTTGTGGTTAGAGGTGTACAAACAGAGTTGCAATTACTTTAAATGGTCATGTTACAAACAACTTGTTTCTCCCCTAGATAAACTATTTTCACTTGAAATATGTGTTTTCTTAGGATATTGTAAGTTATTCAGTTTGGTTAAAAACAAGATGTCTTGCTCTGAAACGCTGTATAAGCAGATTACAATGCATAGAATCCCTGTTTCGTTGTGGTTAAAGGTGTACAAACAGAGTTGCAATTACTTTAAATGGTCATGTTACAAACAACTTGTTTCTCCCCTGGATAAACTTTTTTCACTTGAAATATGTCTTTTCTTAGGATATTGTAAGTTATTCAGTTTGGTTAAAAACAAGATGTCTTGCTCTGAAACTCTGTATAAGCCGATTACAATGCATAGAAGCTCTGTTTCTTTGTGGTTAGAAGTGTATAAACAGAGTTGCAATTACTTTCAAGGGTCATATTAGAACCGTGTTAAAACAACTTGTTCTCCCCTAGATAAACTATTTTCACTTGAAATATGTCTTTTCTTAGGATATTGTAAGTTATTCAGTTTGGTTAAAAACAAGATGTCTTGCTCTGAAACGGTGTATAAGCTGATTACAATGCATAGAAACCCTGTTTCGTTGTAGTTAGACGTGTACAAAGAGAGTTGCAATTACTTTAAATTGTCATACTAGAAACAACTTGTTTCTCCCCTGTATAAACTCTTTTCACTGGAAATATGTGTTTTCTTAGGATATTGTAAGTTATTCAGTTTGGTTAAAAACAAGATGTCTTGCTCTGAAACGCTGTATAAGCAGATTACAATGCATTGAAACCCTGTTTCGTTGTGGGTAGAGGTGTACAAACAGAGTTGCAATTACTTTAAATTGTCATATTACAAACAACTTGTTCTTTGCTATAAACTCTTTTCATTTGAAATATGTGTTTTCTTAGTATATTGTAAGTTAATCAGTTTGGTTAAAAACAAAATTTCTTGCTCTGAAACTATGTATAAGACAATTATAATGCGTGGAAACATTGCCTCCTTGTGGTTAGAGGTGTAAAAACAGAGTTGCAATTACTTTCAAGGGTCACATTAGAATCATGTTAAAACAACTTGTTCTCCCCTAGATAAACTCTTTTCACTTGAAATATGTCTTTTCTTAGGATATTGTAAGTTATTCAGTTTGGTTAAAAACAAGATGTCTTGCTCTGAAACGCTGTATAAGCCGCTTACAATGGATAGAAGCTCTGTTTCTTTGTGGTTAGAGGTGTACAAAGAGAGTTGCAATTACTTTAAATTGTCATACTAGAAACAACTTGTTTCTCCCCTGTATAAACTCTTTTCACTTGAAATATGTCTTTTCTTAGGATATTGTAAGTTATTCAGTTTGGATAAAAACAAGATGTCTTGCTCTGAAACGCTGTATAAGCCGATTACAATGCATAGAAACCCTGTTTCGTTGTGGTTAGAGGTGTACAAACAGAGTTGCAATTACTTTAAATGGTCATATTACAAACAACTTGTTCTCCCCTGCTATAAACTCTTTTCATTTGAAATATGTGTTTTCTTAGGATATTGTAAGTTATTCAGTTTGGTTAAAAACAAGATGTCTTGCTCTGAAACGCTGTATAAGCCGCTTACAATGCATAGAAACCCTGTTTCATGTGGTTATAGGTGTACAAACAGAGTTGCAATTACTTTCAAGGGTCATATTACAACCATGTTAAAACAACTTGTTCTCCCCTAGATAAACTATTTTCACTTGAAATATGTGTTTTCTTAAGATATTGTAAGTTATTCAGTTTGGTTAAAAACAAGATGTCTTGCTCTGAAACGGTGTATAAGCTGATTACAATGCATAAAGACCCTGTTTCGTTGTGGTTAGAGGTCTACCAACAGAGTTGCAATTACTTTAAACGGTCATATTACGAACAACTTGTTTCTCCCCTGGATAAACTCTTTTCACTTGAAATATGTCTTTTCTTAGGATATTGTAAGTTATTCAGTTTGGTTAAAAACAAGATGTCTTGCTCTGAAACGGTGTATAAGTTGATTACAATGCATAGAAGCTCTTTTTCTTTGTGGTTAGAGGTCTACCAACAGAGTTGCAATTACTTTAAATGTTCATATTACAAACAACTTGTTCTCCCCTGCTATAAACTCTTTTCATTTGAAATATGTGTTTTCTTAGGATATTGTAAGTTATTCAGTTTGGTTAAAAACAAGATGTCTTGCTCTGAAACGCTGTATAAGCAGATTACAATGCATAGAATCCCTGTTTCGTTGTGGTTAGAGGTTTACCAACAGAGTTGCAATTACTTTAAATTGACATATTAGAAACAATTGTTTCTCCCATGTATAAACTCTTTTCATTTGAAATATGTGTTTTCTTAGGATATTGTAAGTTATTCAGTTTGGTTAAAAACAAGATGTCTTGCTCTGAAACGCTGTATAAGTCGATAACAATGCATAGAAACCCTGTTTCATGTGGTTAGAGGTGTACAAACAGAGTTGCAATTACTTTCAAGGGTCATATTAGAACCATGTTAAAACAACTTGTTCTCCCCTAGATAAACTATTTTCACTTGAAATATGTGTTTTCTTACGATATTGTAAGTTATTCACTTTGGTTAAAAACAAGATGTCTTGCTCTGAAACGGTGTATAAGCTGATTACAATGCATAGAAACCCTGTTTCGTTGTAGTTAGACGTGTACAAAGAGAGTTGCAATTACTTTAAATTATCATACTAGAAACAACTTGTTTCTCCCATGTATAAACTCTTTTCACTCGAAATATGTGTTTTCTTAGGATATTGTAAGTTATTCAGTTTGGTTAAAAACAAGATGTCTTGCTCTGAAACAGTGTATAAACCGATTACAATGCATTGAAACCCTGTTTCGTTGTGGGTAGAGGTGTACAAACAGAGTTGCAATTACTTTAAATTGTCATATTACAAACAACTTGTTCTCCTCTGCTATAAACTCTTTTCATTTGAAATATGTGTTTTCTTAGTATATTGTAAGTTATTCAGTTTGGTTAAAAACAAGATGTCTTGCTCTGAAACTCTGTATAAGCCGATTACAATGCATAGAAGCTCTGTTTCTTTGTGGTTAGAGGTCTACCAACAGAGTTGCAATTACTTTAAATGTTCATATTACAAACAACTTGTTCTCCCCTGCTATAAACTCTTTTCATTTGAAATATGTGTTTTCTTAGGATATTGTAAGTTATTCAGTTTGGTTAAAAACAAGATGTCTTGCTCTGAAACGCTGTATAAGCAGATTACAATGCATAGAATCCCTGTTTCGTTGTGGTTAGAGGTCTACCAACAGAGTTGCAATTACTTTAAACGGTCATATTACGAACACCTTGTTTCTCCCCTGGATAAAGTCTTTTCACTTGATATATGTGTTTTCTGAGGATATTCTAAGGTATTCAGTTTGGTTAAAAATAAGATATCTTGCTCTGAAACTCGGTATAAGCCGATTACAATGCATAGAAGCTCTGTTTCTTTGTGGTTAGAAGTGTATAAACAGAGTTGCAATTACTTTAAATTGACATATTAGAAACAATTGTTTCTCCCATGTATAAACTCTTTTCACTCGAAATATGTGTTTTCTTAGGATATTGTAAGGTATTCAGTTTGGTTAAAAACAAGATGTCTTGCTCTGAAACGGTGTATAAGCTGATTACAATGCATAGAAACCCTGTTTCGTTGTAGTTAGACGTGTACAAAGAGAGTTGCAATTACTTTAAATTGTCATACTAGAAACAACTTGTTTCTCCCCTGTATAAACTCTTTTCACTGGAAATATGTGTTTTCTTAGGATATTGTAAGTTAATCAGTTTGGTTAAAAACAAAATTTCTTGCTCTGAAACTATGTATAAGACAATTATAATGCGTGGAAACATTGCCTCCTTGTGGTTAGAGGTGTAAAAACAGAGTTGCAATTACTTTCAAGGGTCACATTAGAATCATGTTAAAACAACTTGTTCTCCCCTAGATAAACTCTTTTCACTTGAAATATGTCTTTTCTTAGGATATTGTAAGTTATTCAGTTTGGTTAAAAACAAGATGTCTTGCTCTGAAACGCTGTATAAGCCGCTTACAATGGATAGAAGCTCTGTTTCTTTGTGGTTAGAGGTGTACAAAGAGAGTTGCAATTACTTTAAATTGTCATACTAGAAACAACTTGTTTCTCCCCTGTATAAACTCTTTTCACTTGAAATATGTCTTTTCTTAGGATATTGTAAGTTATTCAGTTTGGATAAAAACAAGATGTCTTGCTCTGAAACGCTGTATAAGCCGATTACAATGCATAGAAACCCTGTTTCGTTGTGGTTAGAGGTGTACAAACAGAGTTGCAATTACTTTAAATGGTCATATTACAAACAACTTGTTCTCCCCTGCTATAAACTCTTTTCATTTGAAATATGTGTTTTCTTAGGATATTGTAAGTTATTCAGTTTGGTTAAAAACAAGATGTCTTGCTCTGAAACGCTGTATAAGCCGCTTACAATGCATAGAAACCCTGTTTCATGTGGTTATAGGTGTACAAACAGAGTTGCAATTACTTTCAAGGGTCATATTACAACCATGTTAAAACAACTTGTTCTCCCCTAGATAAACTATTTTCACTTGAAATATGTGTTTTCTTAAGATATTGTAAGTTATTCAGTTTGGTTAAAAACAAGATGTCTTGCTCTGAAACGGTGTATAAGCTGATTACAATGCATAAAGACCCTGTTTCGTTGTGGTTAGAGGTCTACCAACAGAGTTGCAATTACTTTAAACGGTCATATTACGAACAACTTGTTTCTCCCCTGGATAAACTCTTTTCACTTGAAATATGTCTTTTCTTAGGATATTGTAAGTTATTCAGTTTGGTTAAAAACAAGATGTCTTGCTCTGAAACGGTGTATAAGTTGATTACAATGCATAGAAGCTCTTTTTCTTTGTGGTTAGAGGTCTACCAACAGAGTTGCAATTACTTTAAATGTTCATATTACAAACAACTTGTTCTCCCCTGCTATAAACTCTTTTCATTTGAAATATGTGTTTTCTTAGGATATTGTAAGTTATTCAGTTTGGTTAAAAACAAGATGTCTTGCTCTGAAACGCTGTATAAGCAGATTACAATGCATAGAATCCCTGTTTCGTTGTGGTTAGAGGTTTACCAACAGAGTTGCAATTACTTTAAATTGACATATTAGAAACAATTGTTTCTCCCATGTATAAACTCTTTTCATTTGAAATATGTGTTTTCTTAGGATATTGTAAGTTATTCAGTTTGGTTAAAAACAAGATGTCTTGCTCTGAAACGCTGTATAAGTCGATAACAATGCATAGAAACCCTGTTTCATGTGGTTAGAGGTGTACAAACAGAGTTGCAATTACTTTCAAGGGTCATATTAGAACCATGTTAAAACAACTTGTTCTCCCCTAGATAAACTATTTTCCCTTGAAATATGTCTTTTCTTAGGATATTGTAAGTTATTCAGTTTGGTTAAAAACAAGATGTCTTGCTCTGAAACGGTGTATAAGCTGATTACAATGCATAGAAACCCTGTTTCGTTGTGGGTAGAGGTGTACAAACAGAGTTGCAATTACTTTAAATTGTCATATTACAAACAACTTGTTCTCCTCTGCTATAAACTCTTTTCATTTGAAATATGTGTTTTCTTAGTATATTGTAAGTTATTCAGTTTGGTTAAAAACAAGATGTCTTGCTCTGAAACTCTGTATAAGCCGATTACAATGCATAGAAGCTCTGTTTCTTTGTGGTTAGAAGTGTATAAACAGAGTTGCAATTACTTTAAATTGACATATTAGAAACAATTGTTTCTCCTATGTATAAACTCTTTTCACTCGAAATATGTGTTTTCTTAGGATATTGTAAGTTATTCAGTTTGGTTAAAAAAAAGATGTCTTGCTCTGAAACTCTGTATAAGCAGATTACAATGCATAGAATCCCTGTTTCGTTGTGGTTAGAGGTGTACAAACAGAGTTGCAATTACTTTAAATTGTCATACTAGAAACAACTTGTTTCTCCCCTGTATAAACTCTTTTCACTTGAAATATGTCTTTTCTTAGGATATTGTAAGTTATTCAGTTTGGATAAAAACAAGATGTCTTGCTCTGAAACGCTGTATAAGCCGATTACAATGCATAGAAACCCTGTTTCGTTGTGGTTAGAGGTGTACAAACAGAGTTGCAATTACTTTCAAGGGTCATATTAGAACCATGTTAAAACAACTTGTTCTCCCCTAGATAAACTATTTTCACTTGAAATATGTGTTTTCTTAGGATATTGTAAGTTATTCAGTTTGGTTAAAAACAAGATGTCTTGCTCTGAAACAGTGTATAAACCGATTACAATGCATTGAAACCCTGTTTCGTTGTGGGTAGAGGTGTACAAAGAGAGTTGCAATTACTTTAAATTGTCATACTAGAAACAACTTGTTTCTCCCCTGTATAAACTCTTTTCACTGGAAATATGTGTTTTCTTAGGATATTTTAAGTTATTCAGTTTGGTTAAAAACAAGATGTCTTGCTCTGAAACGCTGTATAAGCCGATTACAATGCATAGAAACCCTGTTTCGTTGTGGTTAGAGGTCTACCAACAGAAATGCAATTACTTTAAATGGTCATATTACAAACAACTTGTTTCTCCCCTGGATAAACTCTTTTCACTTGAAATATGTCTTTTCTTAGGATATTGTAAGTTATTCAGTTTGGTTAAAAACAAGATGTCTTGCTCTGAAACGGTGTATAAGTTGATTACAATGCATAGAAGCTCTGTTTCTTTGTGGTTAGAGGTCTACCAACAGAGTTGCAATTACTTTAAATGTTCATATTACAAACAACTTGTTCTCCCCTGCTATAAACTCTTTTCATTTGAAATATGTGTTTTCTTAGGATATTGTAAGTTATTCAGTTTGGTTAAAAACAAGATGTCTTGCTCTGAAACTCTGTATAAGCCGATTACAATGCATAGAATCCCTGTTTCCTTGTGGTTAGAGGTGTACAAACAGAGTTGCAAATACTTTAAATGGTCATGTTACAAACACCTTGTTTCTCCCCTGGATAAAGTCTTTTCACTTGATATATGTGTTTTCTGAGGATATTCTAAGGTATTCAGTTTGGTTAAAAATAAGATATCTTGCTCTGAAACTCGGTATAAGCCGATTACAATGCATAGAAGCTCTGTTTCTTTGTGGTTAGAAGTGTATAAACAGAGTTGCAATTACTTTAAATTGACATATTAGAAACAATTGTTTCTCCCATGTATAAACTCTTTTCACTCGAAATATGTGTTTTCTTAGGATATTGTAAGGTATTCAGTTTGGTTAAAAACAAGATGTCTTGCTCTGAAACGGTGTATAAGCTGATTACAATGCATAGAAACCCTGTTTCGTTGTAGTTAGACGTGTACAAAGAGAGTTGCAATTACTTTAAATTGTCATACTAGAAACAACTTGTTTCTCCCCTGTATAAACTCTTTTCACTGGAAATATGTGTTTTCTTAGGATATTGTAAGTTAATCAGTTTGGTTAAAAACAAAATTTCTTGCTCTGAAACTATGTATAAGACAATTATAATGCGTGGAAACATTGCCTCCTTGTGGTTAGAGGTGTAAAAACAGAGTTGCAATTACTTTCAAGGGTCACATTAGAATCATGTTAAAACAACTTGTTCTCCCCTAGATAAACTCTTTTCACTTGAAATATGTCTTTTCTTAGGATATTGTAAGTTATTCAGTTTGGTTAAAAACAAGATGTCTTGCTCTGAAACGCTGTATAAGCCGCTTACAATGGATAGAAGCTCTGTTTCTTTGTGGTTAGAGGTGTACAAAGAGAGTTGCAATTACTTTAAATTGTCATACTAGAAACAACTTGTTTCTCCCCTGTATAAACTCTTTTCACTTGAAATATGTCTTTTCTTAGGATATTGTAAGTTATTCAGTTTGGATAAAAACAAGATGTCTTGCTCTGAAACGCTGTATAAGCCGATTACAATGCATAGAAACCCTGTTTCGTTGTGGTTAGAGGTGTACAAACAGAGTTGCAATTACTTTAAATGGTCATATTACAAACAACTTGTTCTCCCCTGCTATAAACTCTTTTCATTTGAAATATGTGTTTTCTTAGGATATTGTAAGTTATTCAGTTTGGTTAAAAACAAGATGTCTTGCTCTGAAACGCTGTATAAGCCGCTTACAATGCATAGAAACCCTGTTTCATGTGGTTATAGGTGTACAAACAGAGTTGCAATTACTTTCAAGGGTCATATTACAACCATGTTAAAACAACTTGTTCTCCCCTAGATAAACTATTTTCACTTGAAATATGTGTTTTCTTAAGATATTGTAAGTTATTCAGTTTGGTTAAAAACAAGATGTCTTGCTCTGAAACGCTGTATAAGCAGATTACAATGCATAGAAGCTCTGTTTCTTTATGGTTAGATGTGTATAAACAGAGTTGTAATTACTTTAAAATGACATATTAGAAACAACTTGTTTCTCCCATGTATAAACTCTTTTCACTTGAAATATGTCTTTTCTTAGGATATTGTAAATTATTCAGTTTGGATAAAAACAAGATGTCTTGCTCTGAAACGCTGTATAAGCCGATTACAATGCATAGAAACCCTGTTTCGTTGTTGTTAGAGGTGTACAAACAGAGTTGCAATTACTTTAAATGGTCATATTACAAACAACTTGTTCTCCCCTGCTATAAACTCTTTTCATTTGAAATATGTGTTTTCTTAGGATATTGTAAGTTATTCAGTTTGGTTAAAAACAAAATGTCTTGCTCTGAAACGCTGTATAAGCCGCTTACAATGCATAGAAACCCTGTTTCATGTGGTTAGAGGTGTACAAACAGAGTTGCAATTACTTTCAAGGGTCATATTAGAACCATGTTAAAACAACTTGTTCTCCCCTAGATAAACTATTTTCACTTGAAATATGTGTTTTCTTAGGATATTGTAAGTTATTCAGTTTGGATAAAAAAAAGATGTCTTGCTCTGAAACTCTGTATAAGTCGATTACAATGCATAGAAACCCTGTTTCGTTGTGGTTAGAGGTGTACAAACAGAGTTGCAATTACTTTAAATGGTCATGTTACAAACAACTTGTTTCTCCCCTAGATAAACTATTTTCACTTGAAATATGTGTTTTCTTAGGATATTGTAAGTTATTCAGTTTGGTTAAAAACAAGATGTCTTGCTCTGAAACGCTGTATAAGCAGATTACAATGCATAGAATCCCTGTTTCGTTGTGGTTAAAGGTGTACAAACAGAGTTGCAATTACTTTAAATGGTCATGTTACAAACAACTTGTTTCTCCCCTGGATAAACTTTTTTCACTTGAAATATGTCTTTTCTTAGGATATTGTAAGTTATTCAGTTTGGTTAAAAACAAGATGTCTTGCTCTGAAACTCTGTATAAGCCGATTACAATGCATAGAAGCTCTGTTTCTTTGTGGTTAGAAGTGTATAAACAGAGTTGCAATTACTTTCAAGGGTCATATTAGAACCGTGTTAAAACAACTTGTTCTCCCCTAGATAAACTATTTTCACTTGAAATATGTCTTTTCTTAGGATATTGTAAGTTATTCAGTTTGGTTAAAAACAAGATGTCTTGCTCTGAAACGGTGTATAAGCTGATTACAATGCATAGAAACCCTGTTTCGTTGTAGTTAGACGTGTACAAAGAGAGTTGCAATTACTTTAAATTGTCATACTAGAAACAACTTGTTTCTCCCCTGTATAAACTCTTTTCACTGGAAATATGTGTTTTCTTAGGATATTGTAAGTTATTCAGTTTGGTTAAAAACAAGATGTCTTGCTCTGAAACGCTGTATAAGCAGATTACAATGCATTGAAACCCTGTTTCGTTGTGGTTAGAGGTGTACAAACAGAGTTGCAATTACTTTAAATGGTCATATTACAAACAACTTGTTCTCCCCTGCTATAAACTCTTTTCATTTGAAATATGTGTTTTCTTAGGATATTGTAAGTTATTCAGTTTGGTTAAAAACAAAATTTCTTGCTCTGAAACTATGTATAAGACAATTATAATGCGTGGAAACATTGCCTCCTTGTGGTTAGAGGTGTAAAAACAGAGTTGCAATTACTTTCAAGGGTCACATTAGAATCATGTTAAAACAACTTGTTCTCCCCTAGATAAACTCTTTTCACTTGAAATATGTCTTTTCTTAGGATATTGTAAGTTATTCAGTTTGGTTAAAAACAAGATGTCTTGCTCTGAAACGCTGTATAAGCCGCTTACAATGGATAGAAGCTCTGTTTCTTTGTGGTTAGAGGTGTACAAAGAGAGTTGCAATTACTTTAAATTGTCATACTAGAAACAACTTGTTTCTCCCCTGTATAAACTCTTTTCACTTGAAATATGTCTTTTCTTAGGATATTGTAAGTTATTCAGTTTGGATAAAAACAAGATGTCTTGCTCTGAAACGCTGTATAAGCCGATTACAATGCATAGAAACCCTGTTTCGTTGTGGTTAGAGGTGTACAAACAGAGTTGCAATTACTTTAAATGGTCATATTACAAACAACTTGTTCTCCCCTGCTATAAACTCTTTTCATTTGAAATATGTGTTTTCTTAGGATATTGTAAGTTATTCAGTTTGGTTAAAAACAAGATGTCTTGCTCTGAAACGCTGTATAAGCCGCTTACAATGCATAGAAACCCTGTTTCATGTGGTTATAGGTGTACAAACAGAGTTGCAATTACTTTCAAGGGTCATATTACAACCATGTTAAAACAACTTGTTCTCCCCTAGATAAACTATTTTCACTTGAAATATGTGTTTTCTTAAGATATTGTAAGTTATTCAGTTTGGTTAAAAACAAGATGTCTTGCTCTGAAACGGTGTATAAGCTGATTACAATGCATAAAGACCCTGTTTCGTTGTGGTTAGAGGTCTACCAACAGAGTTGCAATTACTTTAAACGGTCATATTACGAACAACTTGTTTCTCCCCTGGATAAACTCTTTTCACTTGAAATATGTCTTTTCTTAGGATATTGTAAGTTATTCAGTTTGGTTAAAAACAAGATGTCTTGCTCTGAAACGGTGTATAAGTTGATTACAATGCATAGAAGCTCTTTTTCTTTGTGGTTAGAGGTCTACCAACAGAGTTGCAATTACTTTAAATGTTCATATTACAAACAACTTGTTCTCCCCTGCTATAAACTCTTTTCATTTGAAATATGTGTTTTCTTAGGATATTGTAAGTTATTCAGTTTGGTTAAAAACAAGATGTCTTGCTCTGAAACGCTGTATAAGCAGATTACAATGCATAGAATCCCTGTTTCGTTGTGGTTAGAGGTTTACCAACAGAGTTGCAATTACTTTAAATTGACATATTAGAAACAATTGTTTCTCCCATGTATAAACTCTTTTCATTTGAAATATGTGTTTTCTTAGGATATTGTAAGTTATTCAGTTTGGTTAAAAACAAGATGTCTTGCTCTGAAACGCTGTATAAGTCGATAACAATGCATAGAAACCCTGTTTCATGTGGTTAGAGGTGTACAAACAGAGTTGCAATTACTTTCAAGGGTCATATTAGAACCATGTTAAAACAACTTGTTCTCCCCTAGATAAACTATTTTCACTTGAAATATGTGTTTTCTTACGATATTGTAAGTTATTCACTTTGGTTAAAAACAAGATGTCTTGCTCTGAAACGGTGTATAAGCTGATTACAATGCATAGAAACCCTGTTTCGTTGTAGTTAGACGTGTACAAAGAGAGTTGCAATTACTTTAAATTATCATACTAGAAACAACTTGTTTCTCCCATGTATAAACTCTTTTCACTCGAAATATGTGTTTTCTTAGGATATTGTAAGTTATTCAGTTTGGTTAAAAACAAGATGTCTTGCTCTGAAACAGTGTATAAACCGATTACAATGCATTGAAACCCTGTTTCGTTGTGGGTAGAGGTGTACAAACAGAGTTGCAATTACTTTAAATTGTCATATTACAAACAACTTGTTCTCCTCTGCTATAAACTCTTTTCATTTGAAATATGTGTTTTCTTAGTATATTGTAAGTTATTCAGTTTGGTTAAAAACAAGATGTCTTGCTCTGAAACTCTGTATAAGCCGATTACAATGCATAGAAGCTCTGTTTCTTTGTGGTTAGAGGTCTACCAACAGAGTTGCAATTACTTTAAATGTTCATATTACAAACAACTTGTTCTCCCCTGCTATAAACTCTTTTCATTTGAAATATGTGTTTTCTTAGGATATTGTAAGTTATTCAGTTTGGTTAAAAACAAGATGTCTTGCTCTGAAACGCTGTATAAGCAGATTACAATGCATAGAATCCCTGTTTCGTTGTGGTTAGAGGTCTACCAACAGAGTTGCAATTACTTTAAACGGTCATATTACGAACACCTTGTTTCTCCCCTGGATAAAGTCTTTTCACTTGATATATGTGTTTTCTGAGGATATTCTAAGGTATTCAGTTTGGTTAAAAATAAGATATCTTGCTCTGAAACTCGGTATAAGCCGATTACAATGCATAGAAGCTCTGTTTCTTTGTGGTTAGAAGTGTATAAACAGAGTTGCAATTACTTTAAATTGACATATTAGAAACAATTGTTTCTCCCATGTATAAACTCTTTTCACTCGAAATATGTGTTTTCTTAGGATATTGTAAGGTATTCAGTTTGGTTAAAAACAAGATGTCTTGCTCTGAAACGGTGTATAAGCTGATTACAATGCATAGAAACCCTGTTTCGTTGTAGTTAGACGTGTACAAAGAGAGTTGCAATTACTTTAAATTGTCATACTAGAAACAACTTGTTTCTCCCCTGTATAAACTCTTTTCACTGGAAATATGTGTTTTCTTAGGATATTGTAAGTTAATCAGTTTGGTTAAAAACAAAATTTCTTGCTCTGAAACTATGTATAAGACAATTATAATGCGTGGAAACATTGCCTCCTTGTGGTTAGAGGTGTAAAAACAGAGTTGCAATTACTTTCAAGGGTCACATTAGAATCATGTTAAAACAACTTGTTCTCCCCTAGATAAACTCTTTTCACTTGAAATATGTCTTTTCTTAGGATATTGTAAGTTATTCAGTTTGGTTAAAAACAAGATGTCTTGCTCTGAAACGCTGTATAAGCCGCTTACAATGGATAGAAGCTCTGTTTCTTTGTGGTTAGAGGTGTACAAAGAGAGTTGCAATTACTTTAAATTGTCATACTAGAAACAACTTGTTTCTCCCCTGTATAAACTCTTTTCACTTGAAATATGTCTTTTCTTAGGATATTGTAAGTTATTCAGTTTGGATAAAAACAAGATGTCTTGCTCTGAAACGCTGTATAAGCCGATTACAATGCATAGAAACCCTGTTTCGTTGTGGTTAGAGGTGTACAAACAGAGTTGCAATTACTTTAAATGGTCATATTACAAACAACTTGTTCTCCCCTGCTATAAACTCTTTTCATTTGAAATATGTGTTTTCTTAGGATATTGTAAGTTATTCAGTTTGGTTAAAAACAAGATGTCTTGCTCTGAAACGCTGTATAAGCCGCTTACAATGCATAGAAACCCTGTTTCATGTGGTTATAGGTGTACAAACAGAGTTGCAATTACTTTCAAGGGTCATATTACAACCATGTTAAAACAACTTGTTCTCCCCTAGATAAACTATTTTCACTTGAAATATGTGTTTTCTTAAGATATTGTAAGTTATTCAGTTTGGTTAAAAACAAGATGTCTTGCTCTGAAACGGTGTATAAGCTGATTACAATGCATAAAGACCCTGTTTCGTTGTGGTTAGAGGTCTACCAACAGAGTTGCAATTACTTTAAACGGTCATATTACGAACAACTTGTTTCTCCCCTGGATAAACTCTTTTCACTTGAAATATGTCTTTTCTTAGGATATTGTAAGTTATTCAGTTTGGTTAAAAACAAGATGTCTTGCTCTGAAACGGTGTATAAGTTGATTACAATGCATAGAAGCTCTTTTTCTTTGTGGTTAGAGGTCTACCAACAGAGTTGCAATTACTTTAAATGTTCATATTACAAACAACTTGTTCTCCCCTGCTATAAACTCTTTTCATTTGAAATATGTGTTTTCTTAGGATATTGTAAGTTATTCAGTTTGGTTAAAAACAAGATGTCTTGCTCTGAAACGCTGTATAAGCAGATTACAATGCATAGAATCCCTGTTTCGTTGTGGTTAGAGGTTTACCAACAGAGTTGCAATTACTTTAAATTGACATATTAGAAACAATTGTTTCTCCCATGTATAAACTCTTTTCATTTGAAATATGTGTTTTCTTAGGATATTGTAAGTTATTCAGTTTGGTTAAAAACAAGATGTCTTGCTCTGAAACGCTGTATAAGTCGATAACAATGCATAGAAACCCTGTTTCATGTGGTTAGAGGTGTACAAACAGAGTTGCAATTACTTTCAAGGGTCATATTAGAACCATGTTAAAACAACTTGTTCTCCCCTAGATAAACTATTTTCCCTTGAAATATGTCTTTTCTTAGGATATTGTAAGTTATTCAGTTTGGTTAAAAACAAGATGTCTTGCTCTGAAACGGTGTATAAGCTGATTACAATGCATAGAAACCCTGTTTCGTTGTGGGTAGAGGTGTACAAACAGAGTTGCAATTACTTTAAATTGTCATATTACAAACAACTTGTTCTCCTCTGCTATAAACTCTTTTCATTTGAAATATGTGTTTTCTTAGTATATTGTAAGTTATTCAGTTTGGTTAAAAACAAGATGTCTTGCTCTGAAACTCTGTATAAGCCGATTACAATGCATAGAAGCTCTGTTTCTTTGTGGTTAGAAGTGTATAAACAGAGTTGCAATTACTTTAAATTGACATATTAGAAACAATTGTTTCTCCTATGTATAAACTCTTTTCACTCGAAATATGTGTTTTCTTAGGATATTGTAAGTTATTCAGTTTGGTTAAAAAAAAGATGTCTTGCTCTGAAACTCTGTATAAGCAGATTACAATGCATAGAATCCCTGTTTCGTTGTGGTTAGAGGTGTACAAACAGAGTTGCAATTACTTTAAATTGTCATACTAGAAACAACTTGTTTCTCCCCTGTATAAACTCTTTTCACTTGAAATATGTCTTTTCTTAGGATATTGTAAGTTATTCAGTTTGGATAAAAACAAGATGTCTTGCTCTGAAACGCTGTATAAGCCGATTACAATGCATAGAAACCCTGTTTCGTTGTGGTTAGAGGTGTACAAACAGAGTTGCAATTACTTTCAAGGGTCATATTAGAACCATGTTAAAACAACTTGTTCTCCCCTAGATAAACTATTTTCACTTGAAATATGTGTTTTCTTAGGATATTGTAAGTTATTCAGTTTGGTTAAAAACAAGATGTCTTGCTCTGAAACAGTGTATAAACCGATTACAATGCATTGAAACCCTGTTTCGTTGTGGGTAGAGGTGTACAAAGAGAGTTGCAATTACTTTAAATTGTCATACTAGAAACAACTTGTTTCTCCCCTGTATAAACTCTTTTCACTGGAAATATGTGTTTTCTTAGGATATTTTAAGTTATTCAGTTTGGTTAAAAACAAGATGTCTTGCTCTGAAACGCTGTATAAGCCGATTACAATGCATAGAAACCCTGTTTCGTTGTGGTTAGAGGTCTACCAACAGAAATGCAATTACTTTAAATGGTCATATTACAAACAACTTGTTTCTCCCCTGGATAAACTCTTTTCACTTGAAATATGTCTTTTCTTAGGATATTGTAAGTTATTCAGTTTGGTTAAAAACAAGATGTCTTGCTCTGAAACGGTGTATAAGTTGATTACAATGCATAGAAGCTCTGTTTCTTTGTGGTTAGAGGTCTACCAACAGAGTTGCAATTACTTTAAATGTTCATATTACAAACAACTTGTTCTCCCCTGCTATAAACTCTTTTCATTTGAAATATGTGTTTTCTTAGGATATTGTAAGTTATTCAGTTTGGTTAAAAACAAGATGTCTTGCTCTGAAACTCTGTATAAGCCGATTACAATGCATAGAATCCCTGTTTCCTTGTGGTTAGAGGTGTACAAACAGAGTTGCAAATACTTTAAATGGTCATGTTACAAACACCTTGTTTCTCCCCTGGATAAAGTCTTTTCACTTGATATATGTGTTTTCTGAGGATATTCTAAGGTATTCAGTTTGGTTAAAAATAAGATATCTTGCTCTGAAACTCGGTATAAGCCGATTACAATGCATAGAAGCTCTGTTTCTTTGTGGTTAGAAGTGTATAAACAGAGTTGCAATTACTTTAAATTGACATATTAGAAACAATTGTTTCTCCCATGTATAAACTCTTTTCACTCGAAATATGTGTTTTCTTAGGATATTGTAAGGTATTCAGTTTGGTTAAAAACAAGATGTCTTGCTCTGAAACGGTGTATAAGCTGATTACAATGCATAGAAACCCTGTTTCGTTGTAGTTAGACGTGTACAAAGAGAGTTGCAATTACTTTAAATTGTCATACTAGAAACAACTTGTTTCTCCCCTGTATAAACTCTTTTCACTGGAAATATGTGTTTTCTTAGGATATTGTAAGTTAATCAGTTTGGTTAAAAACAAAATTTCTTGCTCTGAAACTATGTATAAGACAATTATAATGCGTGGAAACATTGCCTCCTTGTGGTTAGAGGTGTAAAAACAGAGTTGCAATTACTTTCAAGGGTCACATTAGAATCATGTTAAAACAACTTGTTCTCCCCTAGATAAACTCTTTTCACTTGAAATATGTCTTTTCTTAGGATATTGTAAGTTATTCAGTTTGGTTAAAAACAAGATGTCTTGCTCTGAAACGCTGTATAAGCCGCTTACAATGGATAGAAGCTCTGTTTCTTTGTGGTTAGAGGTGTACAAAGAGAGTTGCAATTACTTTAAATTGTCATACTAGAAACAACTTGTTTCTCCCCTGTATAAACTCTTTTCACTTGAAATATGTCTTTTCTTAGGATATTGTAAGTTATTCAGTTTGGATAAAAACAAGATGTCTTGCTCTGAAACGCTGTATAAGCCGATTACAATGCATAGAAACCCTGTTTCGTTGTGGTTAGAGGTGTACAAACAGAGTTGCAATTACTTTAAATGGTCATATTACAAACAACTTGTTCTCCCCTGCTATAAACTCTTTTCATTTGAAATATGTGTTTTCTTAGGATATTGTAAGTTATTCAGTTTGGTTAAAAACAAGATGTCTTGCTCTGAAACGCTGTATAAGCCGCTTACAATGCATAGAAACCCTGTTTCATGTGGTTATAGGTGTACAAACAGAGTTGCAATTACTTTCAAGGGTCATATTACAACCATGTTAAAACAACTTGTTCTCCCCTAGATAAACTATTTTCACTTGAAATATGTGTTTTCTTAAGATATTGTAAGTTATTCAGTTTGGTTAAAAACAAGATGTCTTGCTCTGAAACGGTGTATAAGCTGATTACAATGCATAAAGACCCTGTTTCGTTGTGGTTAGAGGTCTACCAACAGAGTTGCAATTACTTTAAACGGTCATATTACGAACAACTTGTTTCTCCCCTGGATAAACTCTTTTCACTTGAAATATGTCTTTTCTTAGGATATTGTAAGTTATTCAGTTTGGTTAAAAACAAGATGTCTTGCTCTGAAACGGTGTATAAGTTGATTACAATGCATAGAAGCTCTTTTTCTTTGTGGTTAGAGGTCTACCAACAGAGTTGCAATTACTTTAAATGTTCATATTACAAACAACTTGTTCTCCCCTGCTATAAACTCTTTTCATTTGAAATATGTGTTTTCTTAGGATATTGTAAGTTATTCAGTTTGGTTAAAAACAAGATGTCTTGCTCTGAAACGCTGTATAAGCAGATTACAATGCATAGAATCCCTGTTTCGTTGTGGTTAGAGGTTTACCAACAGAGTTGCAATTACTTTAAATTGACATATTAGAAACAATTGTTTCTCCCATGTATAAACTCTTTTCATTTGAAATATGTGTTTTCTTAGGATATTGTAAGTTATTCAGTTTGGTTAAAAACAAGATGTCTTGCTCTGAAACGCTGTATAAGTCGATAACAATGCATAGAAACCCTGTTTCATGTGGTTAGAGGTGTACAAACAGAGTTGCAATTACTTTCAAGGGTCATATTAGAACCATGTTAAAACAACTTGTTCTCCCCTAGATAAACTATTTTCACTTGAAATATGTGTTTTCTTACGATATTGTAAGTTATTCACTTTGGTTAAAAACAAGATGTCTTGCTCTGAAACGCTGTATAAGCAGATTACAATGCATAGAAACCCTGTTTCGTTGTGGGTAGAGGTGTACAAACAGAGTTGCAATTACTTTAAATTGTCATATTACAAACAACTTGTTCTCCTCTGCTATAAACTCTTTTCATTTGAAATATGTGTTTTCTTAGGATATTGTAAGTTATTCAGTTTGGTTAAAAAAAAGATGTCTTGCTCTGAAACTCTGTATAAGCAGATTACAATGCATAGAATCCCTGTTTCGTTGTGGTTAGAGGTGTACAAACAGAGTTGCAATTACTTTAAATTGTCATACTAGAAACAACTTGTTTCTCCCCTGTATAAACTCTTTTCACTTGAAATATGTCTTTTCTTAGGATATTGTAAGTTATTCAGTTTGGATAAAAACAAGATGTCTTGCTCTGAAACGCTGTATAAGCCGATTACAATGCATAGAAACCCTGTTTCGTTGTGGTTAGAGGTGTACAAACAGAGTTGCAATTACTTTCAAGGGTCATATTAGAACCATGTTAAAACAACTTGTTCTCCCCTAGATAAACTATTTTCACTTGAAATATGTGTTTTCTTAGGATATTGTAAGTTATTCAGTTTGGTTAAAAACAAGATGTCTTGCTCTGAAACAGTGTATAAACCGATTACAATGCATTGAAACCCTGTTTCGTTGTGGGTAGAGGTGTACAAAGAGAGTTGCAATTACTTTAAATTGTCATACTAGAAACAACTTGTTTCTCCCCTGTATAAACTCTTTTCACTGGAAATATGTGTTTTCTTAGGATATTTTAAGTTATTCAGTTTGGTTAAAAACAAGATGTCTTGCTCTGAAACGCTGTATAAGCCGATTACAATGCATAGAAACCCTGTTTCGTTGTGGTTAGAGGTCTACCAACAGAAATGCAATTACTTTAAATGGTCATATTACAAACAACTTGTTTCTCCCCTGGATAAACTCTTTTCACTTGAAATATGTCTTTTCTTAGGATATTGTAAGTTATTCAGTTTGGTTAAAAACAAGATGTCTTGCTCTGAAACGGTGTATAAGTTGATTACAATGCATAGAAGCTCTGTTTCTTTGTGGTTAGAGGTCTACCAACAGAGTTGCAATTACTTTAAATGTTCATATTACAAACAACTTGTTCTCCCCTGCTATAAACTCTTTTCATTTGAAATATGTGTTTTCTTAGGATATTGTAAGTTATTCAGTTTGGTTAAAAACAAGATGTCTTGCTCTGAAACTCTGTATAAGCCGATTACAATGCATAGAATCCCTGTTTCCTTGTGGTTAGAGGTGTACAAACAGAGTTGCAAATACTTTAAATGGTCATGTTACAAACACCTTGTTTCTCCCCTGGATAAAGTCTTTTCACTTGATATATGTGTTTTCTGAGGATATTCTAAGGTATTCAGTTTGGTTAAAAATAAGATATCTTGCTCTGAAACTCGGTATAAGCCGATTACAATGCATAGAAGCTCTGTTTCTTTGTGGTTAGAAGTGTATAAACAGAGTTGCAATTACTTTAAATTGACATATTAGAAACAATTGTTTCTCCCATGTATAAACTCTTTTCACTCGAAATATGTGTTTTCTTAGGATATTGTAAGGTATTCAGTTTGGTTAAAAACAAGATGTCTTGCTCTGAAACGGTGTATAAGCTGATTACAATGCATAGAAACCCTGTTTCGTTGTAGTTAGACGTGTACAAAGAGAGTTGCAATTACTTTAAATTGTCATACTAGAAACAACTTGTTTCTCCCCTGTATAAACTCTTTTCACTGGAAATATGTGTTTTCTTAGGATATTTTAAGTTATTCAGTTTGGTTAAAAACAAGATGTCTTGCTCTGAAACGCTGTATAAGCCGATTACAATGCATAGAAACCCTGTTTCGTTGTGGTTAGAGGTCTACCAACAGAAATGCAATTACTTTAAATGGTCATATTACAAACAACTTGTTTCTCCCCTGGATAAACTCTTTTCACTTGAAATATGTCTTTTCTTAGGATATTGTAAGTTATTCAGTTTGGTTAAAAACAAGATGTCTTGCTCTGAAACGGTGTATAAGTTGATTACAATGCATAGAAGCTCTGTTTCTTTGTGGTTAGAGGTCTACCAACAGAGTTGCAATTACTTTAAATGGTCATATTACAAACAACTTGTTCTCCTCTGCTATAAACTCTTTTCATTTGAAATATGTCTTTTCTTAGTATATTGTAAGTTGTTTAGTTTGGTTAAAAACAAAATTTCTTGCTCTGAAACTATGTATAAGACAATTATAATGCGTGGAAACGCTGTCTCCTTGTGGTTAGAGGTGTAAAAACAGAGTTGCAATTACTTTCAAGGGTCACATTAGAACCATGTTAAAACAACTTGTTCTCCCCTAGATAAACTCTTTTCACTTAAAATATGTCTTTTCTTAGGATATTGTAAGTTATTCAGTTTGGTTAAAAATAAGATGTCTTGCTCTGAAACTCGGTATAAGCCGATTACAATGCATAGAAGCTCTCTTTTTTTGTGGTTAGAAGTGTATAAACAGAGTTGCAATTACTTTAAATTGACATATTAGAAACAATTGTTTCTCCCATGTATAAACTCTTTTCACTGTGTTTTCTTAGGATATTGTAAGTTATTCAGTTTGGTTAAAAACAAGATGTCTTGCTCTGAAACTCTGTATAAGCCGATTACAATGCATAGAATCCCTGTTTCCTTGTGGTTAGAGGTGTACAAACAGAGTTGCAAATACTTTAAATGGTCATGTTACAAACAACTTGTTTCTCCCCTGGATAAAGTCTTTTCACTTGATCTATGTGTTTTCTTAGGATATTCTAAGGTATTCAGTTTGGTTAAAAATAAGATGTCTTGCTCTGAAACTCGGTATAAGCCGATTACAATGCATAGAAGCTCTGTTTTTTTGTGGTTAGAAGTGTATAAACAGAGTTGCAATTACTTTAAATTGACATATTAGAAACAACTTGTTTCTCCCCTGTATAAACTCTTTTCACTTGAAATATGTCTTTTCTTAGGATATTGTAAGTTATTCAGTTTGGATAAAAACAAGATGTCTTGCTCTGAAACGCTGTATAAGCCGATTACAATGCATAGAAACCCTGTTTCGTTGTGGTTAGAGGTGTACAAACAGAGTTGCAATTACTTTAAATGGTCATATTACAAACAACTTGTTCTCCCCTGCTATAAACTCTTTTCATTTGAAATATGTGTTTTCTTAGGATATTGTAAGTTATTCAGTTTGGTTAAAAACAAGATGTCTTGCTCTGAAACGCTGTATAAGCCGCTTACAATGCATAGAAACCCTGTTTCATGTGGTTATAGGTGTACAAACAGAGTTGCAATTACTTTCAAGGGTCATATTACAACCATGTTAAAACAACTTGTTCTCCCCTAGATAAACTATTTTCACTTGAAATATGTGTTTTCTTAAGATATTGTAAGTTATTCAGTTTGGTTAAAAACAAGATGTCTTGCTCTGAAACGGTGTATAAGCTGATTACAATGCATAAAGACCCTGTTTCGTTGTGGTTAGAGGTCTACCAACAGAGTTGCAATTACTTTAAACGGTCATATTACGAACAACTTGTTTCTCCCCTGGATAAACTCTTTTCACTTGAAATATGTCTTTTCTTAGGATATTGTAAGTTATTCAGTTTGGTTAAAAACAAGATGTCTTGCTCTGAAACGGTGTATAAGTTGATTACAATGCATAGAAGCTCTTTTTCTTTGTGGTTAGAGGTCTACCAACAGAGTTGCAATTACTTTAAATGTTCATATTACAAACAACTTGTTCTCCCCTGCTATAAACTCTTTTCATTTGAAATATGTGTTTTCTTAGGATATTGTAAGTTATTCAGTTTGGTTAAAAACAAGATGTCTTGCTCTGAAACGCTGTATAAGCAGATTGCAATGCATAGAATCCCTGTTTCGTTGTGGTTAGAGGTTTACCAACAGAGTTGCAATTACTTTAAATTGACATATTAGAAACAATTGTTTCTCCCATGTATAAACTCTTTTCATTTGAAATATGTGTTTTCTTAGGATATTGTAAGTTATTCAGTTTGGTTAAAAACAAGATGTCTTGCTCTGAAACGCTGTATAAGTCGATAACAATGCATAGAAACCCTGTTTCATGTGGTTAGAGGTGTACAAACAGAGTTGCAATTACTTTCAAGGGTCATATTAGAACCATGTTAAAACAACTTGTTCTCCCCTAGATAAACTATTTTCACTTGAAATATGTGTTTTCTTACGATATTGTAAGTTATTCACTTTGGTTAAAAACAAGATGTCTTGCTCTGAAACGCTGTATAAGCAGATTACAATGCATAGAAACCCTGTTTCGTTGTGGGTAGAGGTGTACAAACAGAGTTGCAATTACTTTAAATTGTCATATTACAAACAACTTGTTCTCCTCTGCTATAAACTCTTTTCATTTGAAATATGTGTTTTCTTAGGATATTGTAAGTTATTCAGTTTGGTTAAAAAAAAGATGTCTTGCTCTGAAACTCTGTATAAGCAGATTACAATGCATAGAATCCCTGTTTCGTTGTGGTTAGAGGTGTACAAACAGAGTTGCAATTACTTTAAATTGTCATACTAGAAACAACTTGTTTCTCCCCTGTATAAACTCTTTTCACTTGAAATATGTCTTTTCTTAGGATATTGTAAGTTATTCAGTTTGGATAAAAACAAGATGTCTTGCTCTGAAACGCTGTATAAGCCGATTACAATGCATAGAAACCCTGTTTCGTTGTGGTTAGAGGTGTACAAACAGAGTTGCAATTACTTTCAAGGGTCATATTAGAACCATGTTAAAACAACTTGTTCTCCCCTAGATAAACTATTTTCACTTGAAATATGTGTTTTCTTAGGATATTGTAAGTTATTCAGTTTGGTTAAAAACAAGATGTCTTGCTCTGAAACAGTGTATAAACCGATTACAATGCATTGAAACCCTGTTTCGTTGTGGGTAGAGGTGTACAAAGAGAGTTGCAATTACTTTAAATTGTCATACTAGAAACAACTTGTTTCTCCCCTGTATAAACTCTTTTCACTGGAAATATGTGTTTTCTTAGGATATTTTAAGTTATTCAGTTTGGTTAAAAACAAGATGTCTTGCTCTGAAACGCTGTATAAGCCGATTACAATGCATAGAAACCCTGTTTCGTTGTGGTTAGAGGTCTACCAACAGAAATGCAATTACTTTAAATGGTCATATTACAAACAACTTGTTTCTCCCCTGGATAAACTCTTTTCACTTGAAATATGTCTTTTCTTAGGATATTGTAAGTTATTCAGTTTGGTTAAAAACAAGATGTCTTGCTCTGAAACGGTGTATAAGTTGATTACAATGCATAGAAGCTCTGTTTCTTTGTGGTTAGAGGTCTACCAACAGAGTTGCAATTACTTTAAATGTTCATATTACAAACAACTTGTTCTCCCCTGCTATAAACTCTTTTCATTTGAAATATGTGTTTTCTTAGGATATTGTAAGTTATTCAGTTTGGTTAAAAACAAGATGTCTTGCTCTGAAACTCTGTATAAGCCGATTACAATGCATAGAATCCCTGTTTCCTTGTGGTTAGAGGTGTACAAACAGAGTTGCAAATACTTTAAATGGTCATGTTACAAACACCTTGTTTCTCCCCTGGATAAAGTCTTTTCACTTGATATATGTGTTTTCTGAGGATATTCTAAGGTATTCAGTTTGGTTAAAAATAAGATATCTTGCTCTGAAACTCGGTATAAGCCGATTACAATGCATAGAAGCTCTGTTTCTTTGTGGTTAGAAGTGTATAAACAGAGTTGCAATTACTTTAAATTGACATATTAGAAACAATTGTTTCTCCCATGTATAAACTCTTTTCACTCGAAATATGTGTTTTCTTAGGATATTGTAAGGTATTCAGTTTGGTTAAAAACAAGATGTCTTGCTCTGAAACGGTGTATAAGCTGATTACAATGCATAGAAACCCTGTTTCGTTGTAGTTAGACGTGTACAAAGAGAGTTGCAATTACTTTAAATTGTCATACTAGAAACAACTTGTTTCTCCCCTGTATAAACTCTTTTCACTGGAAATATGTGTTTTCTTAGGATATTTTAAGTTATTCAGTTTGGTTAAAAACAAGATGTCTTGCTCTGAAACGCTGTATAAGCCGATTACAATGCATAGAAACCCTGTTTCGTTGTGGTTAGAGGTCTACCAACAGAAATGCAATTACTTTAAATGGTCATATTACAAACAACTTGTTTCTCCCCTGGATAAACTCTTTTCACTTGAAATATGTCTTTTCTTAGGATATTGTAAGTTATTCAGTTTGGTTAAAAACAAGATGTCTTGCTCTGAAACGGTGTATAAGTTGATTACAATGCATAGAAGCTCTGTTTCTTTGTGGTTAGAGGTCTACCAACAGAGTTGCAATTACTTTAAATGGTCATATTACAAACAACTTGTTCTCCTCTGCTATAAACTCTTTTCATTTGAAATATGTCTTTTCTTAGTATATTGTAAGTTGTTTAGTTTGGTTAAAAACAAAATTTCTTGCTCTGAAACTATGTATAAGACAATTATAATGCGTGGAAACGCTGTCTCCTTGTGGTTAGAGGTGTAAAAACAGAGTTGCAATTACTTTCAAGGGTCACATTAGAACCATGTTAAAACAACTTGTTCTCCCCTAGATAAACTCTTTTCACTTAAAATATGTCTTTTCTTAGGATATTGTAAGTTATTCAGTTTGGTTAAAAATAAGATGTCTTGCTCTGAAACTCGGTATAAGCCGATTACAATGCATAGAAGCTCTCTTTTTTTGTGGTTAGAAGTGTATAAACAGAGTTGCAATTACTTTAAATTGACATATTAGAAACAATTGTTTCTCCCATGTATAAACTCTTTTCACTGTGTTTTCTTAGGATATTGTAAGTTATTCAGTTTGGTTAAAAACAAGATGTCTTGCTCTGAAACTCTGTATAAGCCGATTACAATGCATAGAATCCCTGTTTCCTTGTGGTTAGAGGTGTACAAACAGAGTTGCAAATACTTTAAATGGTCATGTTACAAACAACTTGTTTCTCCCCTGGATAAAGTCTTTTCACTTGATCTATGTGTTTTCTTAGGATATTCTAAGGTATTCAGTTTGGTTAAAAATAAGATGTCTTGCTCTGAAACTCGGTATAAGCCGATTACAATGCATAGAAGCTCTGTTTTTTTGTGGTTAGAAGTGTATAAACAGAGTTGCAATTACTTTAAATTGACATATTAGAAACAACTTGTTTCTCCCCTGTATAAACTCTTTTCACTTGAAATATGTCTTTTCTTAGGATATTGTAAGTTATTCAGTTTGGATAAAAACAAGATGTCTTGCTCTGAAACGCTGTATAAGCCGATTACAATGCATAGAAACCCTGTTTCGTTGTGGTTAGAGGTGTACAAACAGAGTTGCAATTACTTTAAATGGTCATATTACAAACAACTTGTTCTCCCCTGCTATAAACTCTTTTCATTTGAAATATGTGTTTTCTTAGGATATTGTAAGTTATTCAGTTTGGTTAAAAACAAGATGTCTTGCTCTGAAACGCTGTATAAGCCGCTTACAATGCATAGAAACCCTGTTTCATGTGGTTATAGGTGTACAAACAGAGTTGCAATTACTTTCAAGGGTCATATTACAACCATGTTAAAACAACTTGTTCTCCCCTAGATAAACTATTTTCACTTGAAATATGTGTTTTCTTAAGATATTGTAAGTTATTCAGTTTGGTTAAAAACAAGATGTCTTGCTCTGAAACGGTGTATAAGCTGATTACAATGCATAAAGACCCTGTTTCGTTGTGGTTAGAGGTCTACCAACAGAGTTGCAATTACTTTAAACGGTCATATTACGAACAACTTGTTTCTCCCCTGGATAAACTCTTTTCACTTGAAATATGTCTTTTCTTAGGATATTGTAAGTTATTCAGTTTGGTTAAAAACAAGATGTCTTGCTCTGAAACGGTGTATAAGTTGATTACAATGCATAGAAGCTCTTTTTCTTTGTGGTTAGAGGTCTACCAACAGAGTTGCAATTACTTTAAATGTTCATATTACAAACAACTTGTTCTCCCCTGCTATAAACTCTTTTCATTTGAAATATGTGTTTTCTTAGGATATTGTAAGTTATTCAGTTTGGTTAAAAACAAGATGTCTTGCTCTGAAACGCTGTATAAGCAGATTGCAATGCATAGAATCCCTGTTTCGTTGTGGTTAGAGGTTTACCAACAGAGTTGCAATTACTTTAAATTGACATATTAGAAACAATTGTTTCTCCCATGTATAAACTCTTTTCATTTGAAATATGTGTTTTCTTAGGATATTGTAAGTTATTCAGTTTGGTTAAAAACAAGATGTCTTGCTCTGAAACGCTGTATAAGTCGATAACAATGCATAGAAACCCTGTTTCATGTGGTTAGAGGTGTACAAACAGAGTTGCAATTACTTTCAAGGGTCATATTAGAACCATGTTAAAACAACTTGTTCTCCCCTAGATAAACTATTTTCACTTGAAATATGTGTTTTCTTACGATATTGTAAGTTATTCACTTTGGTTAAAAACAAGATGTCTTGCTCTGAAACGCTGTATAAGCAGATTACAATGCATAGAAACCCTGTTTCGTTGTGGGTAGAGGTGTACAAACAGAGTTGCAATTACTTTAAATTGTCATATTACAAACAACTTGTTCTCCTCTGCTATAAACTCTTTTCATTTGAAATATGTGTTTTCTTAGTATATTGTAAGTTATTCAGTTTGGTTAAAAACAAGATGTCTTGCTCTGAAACTCTGTATAAGCCGATTACAATGCATAGAAGCTCTGTTTCTTTGTGGTTAGAAGTGTATAAACAGAGTTGCAATTACTTTAAATTGACATATTAGAAACAATTGTTTCTCCCATGTATAAACTCTTTTCACTCGAAATATGTGTTTTCTTAGGATATTGTAAGGTATTCAGTTTGGTTAAAAACAAGATGTCTTGCTCTGAAACGGTGTATAAGCTGATTACAATGCATAGAAACCCTGTTTCGTTGTAGTTAGACGTGTACAAAGAGAGTTGCAATTACTTTAAATTGTCATACTAGAAACAACTTGTTTCTCCCCTGTATAAACTCTTTTCACTGGAAATATGTGTTTTCTTAGGATATTTTAAGTTATTCAGTTTGGTTAAAAACAAGATGTCTTGCTCTGAAACGCTGTATAAGCCGATTACAATGCATAGAAACCCTGTTTCGTTGTGGTTAGAGGTCTACCAACAGAAATGCAATTACTTTAAATGGTCATATTACAAACAACTTGTTTCTCCCCTGGATAAACTCTTTTCACTTGAAATATGTCTTTTCTTAGGATATTGTAAGTTATTCAGTTTGGTTAAAAACAAGATGTCTTGCTCTGAAACGGTGTATAAGTTGATTACAATGCATAGAAGCTCTGTTTCTTTGTGGTTAGAGGTCTACCAACAGAGTTGCAATTACTTTAAATGGTCATATTACAAACAACTTGTTCTCCTCTGCTATAAACTCTTTTCATTTGAAATATGTCTTTTCTTAGTATATTGTAAGTTGTTTAGTTTGGTTAAAAACAAAATTTCTTGCTCTGAAACTATGTATAAGACAATTATAATGCGTGGAAACGCTGTCTCCTTGTGGTTAGAGGTGTAAAAACAGAGTTGCAATTACTTTCAAGGGTCACATTAGAACCATGTTAAAACAACTTGTTCTCCCCTAGATAAACTCTTTTCACTTAAAATATGTCTTTTCTTAGGATATTGTAAGTTATTCAGTTTGGTTAAAAATAAGATGTCTTGCTCTGAAACTCGGTATAAGCCGATTACAATGCATAGAAGCTCTCTTTTTTTGTGGTTAGAAGTGTATAAACAGAGTTGCAATTACTTTAAATTGACATATTAGAAACAATTGTTTCTCCCATGTATAAACTCTTTTCACTGTGTTTTCTTAGGATATTGTAAGTTATTCAGTTTGGTTAAAAACAAGATGTCTTGCTCTGAAACTCTGTATAAGCCGATTACAATGCATAGAATCCCTGTTTCCTTGTGGTTAGAGGTGTACAAACAGAGTTGCAAATACTTTAAATGGTCATGTTACAAACAACTTGTTTCTCCCCTGGATAAAGTCTTTTCACTTGATCTATGTGTTTTCTTAGGATATTCTAAGGTATTCAGTTTGGTTAAAAATAAGATGTCTTGCTCTGAAACTCGGTATAAGCCGATTACAATGCATAGAAGCTCTGTTTTTTTGTGGTTAGAAGTGTATAAACAGAGTTGCAATTACTTTAAATTGACATATTAGAAACAACTTGTTTCTCCCCTGTATAAACTCTTTTCACTGGAAATATGTGTTTTCTTAGGATATTGTAAGTTAATCAGTTTGGTTAAAAACAAAATTTCTTGCTCTGAAACTATGTATAAGACAATTATAATGCGTGGAAACATTGCCTCCTTGTGGTTAGAGGTGTAAAAACAGAGTTGCAATTACTTTCAAGGGTCACATTAGAATCATGTTAAAACAACTTGTTCTCCCCTAGATAAACTCTTTTCACTTGAAATATGTCTTTTCTTAGGATATTGTAAGTTATTCAGTTTGGTTAAAAACAAGATGTCTTGCTCTGAAACGCTGTATAAGCCGCTTACAATGGATAGAAGCTCTGTTTCTTTGTGGTTAGAGGTGTACAAAGAGAGTTGCAATTACTTTAAATTGTCATACTAGAAACAACTTGTTTCTCCCCTGTATAAACTCTTTTCATTTGAAATATGTGTTTTCTTAGGATATTGTAAGTTATTCAGTTTGGTTAAAAACAAGATGTCTTGCTCTGAAACTCTGTATAAGCCGATTACAATGCATAGAATCCCTGTTTCCTTGTGGTTAGAGGTGTACAAACAGAGTTGCAAATACTTTAAATGGTCATGTTACAAACACCTTGTTTCTCCCCTGGATAAAGTCTTTTCACTTGATATATGTGTTTTCTGAGGATATTCTAAGGTATTCAGTTTGGTTAAAAATAAGATATCTTGCTCTGAAACTCGGTATAAGCCGATTACAATGCATAGAAGCTCTGTTTCTTTGTGGTTAGAAGTGTATAAACAGAGTTGCAATTACTTTAAATTGACATATTAGAAACAATTGTTTCTCCCATGTATAAACTCTTTTCACTCGAAATATGTGTTTTCTTAGGATATTGTAAGGTATTCAGTTTGGTTAAAAACAAGATGTCTTGCTCTGAAACGGTGTATAAGCTGATTACAATGCATAGAAACCCTGTTTCGTTGTAGTTAGACGTGTACAAAGAGAGTTGCAATTACTTTAAATTGTCATACTAGAAACAACTTGTTTCTCCCCTGTATAAACTCTTTTCACTGGAAATATGTGTTTTCTTAGGATATTTTAAGTTATTCAGTTTGGTTAAAAACAAGATGTCTTGCTCTGAAACGCTGTATAAGCCGATTACAATGCATAGAAACCCTGTTTCGTTGTGGTTAGAGGTCTACCAACAGAAATGCAATTACTTTAAATGGTCATATTACAAACAACTTGTTTCTCCCCTGGATAAACTCTTTTCACTTGAAATATGTCTTTTCTTAGGATATTGTAAGTTATTCAGTTTGGTTAAAAACAAGATGTCTTGCTCTGAAACGGTGTATAAGTTGATTACAATGCATAGAAGCTCTGTTTCTTTGTGGTTAGAGGTCTACCAACAGAGTTGCAATTACTTTAAATGGTCATATTACAAACAACTTGTTCTCCTCTGCTATAAACTCTTTTCATTTGAAATATGTCTTTTCTTAGTATATTGTAAGTTGTTTAGTTTGGTTAAAAACAAAATTTCTTGCTCTGAAACTATGTATAAGACAATTATAATGCGTGGAAACGCTGTCTCCTTGTGGTTAGAGGTGTAAAAACAGAGTTGCAATTACTTTCAAGGGTCACATTAGAACCATGTTAAAACAACTTGTTCTCCCCTAGATAAACTCTTTTCACTTAAAATATGTCTTTTCTTAGGATATTGTAAGTTATTCAGTTTGGTTAAAAATAAGATGTCTTGCTCTGAAACTCGGTATAAGCCGATTACAATGCATAGAAGCTCTCTTTTTTTGTGGTTAGAAGTGTATAAACAGAGTTGCAATTACTTTAAATTGACATATTAGAAACAATTGTTTCTCCCATGTATAAACTCTTTTCACTGTGTTTTCTTAGGATATTGTAAGTTATTCAGTTTGGTTAAAAACAAGATGTCTTGCTCTGAAACTCTGTATAAGCCGATTACAATGCATAGAATCCCTGTTTCCTTGTGGTTAGAGGTGTACAAACAGAGTTGCAAATACTTTAAATGGTCATGTTACAAACAACTTGTTTCTCCCCTGGATAAAGTCTTTTCACTTGATCTATGTGTTTTCTTAGGATATTCTAAGGTATTCAGTTTGGTTAAAAATAAGATGTCTTGCTCTGAAACTCGGTATAAGCCGATTACAATGCATAGAAGCTCTGTTTTTTTGTGGTTAGAAGTGTATAAACAGAGTTGCAATTACTTTAAATTGACATATTAGAAACAACTTGTTTCTCCCCTGTATAAACTCTTTTCACTTGAAATATGTCTTTTCTTAGGATATTGTAAGTTATTCAGTTTGGATAAAAACAAGATGTCTTGCTCTGAAACGCTGTATAAGCCGATTACAATGCATAGAAACCCTGTTTCGTTGTGGTTAGAGGTGTACAAACAGAGTTGCAATTACTTTAAATGGTCATATTACAAACAACTTGTTCTCCCCTGCTATAAACTCTTTTCATTTGAAATATGTGTTTTCTTAGGATATTGTAAGTTATTCAGTTTGGTTAAAAACAAGATGTCTTGCTCTGAAACGCTGTATAAGCCGCTTACAATGCATAGAAACCCTGTTTCATGTGGTTATAGGTGTACAAACAGAGTTGCAATTACTTTCAAGGGTCATATTACAACCATGTTAAAACAACTTGTTCTCCCCTAGATAAACTATTTTCACTTGAAATATGTGTTTTCTTAAGATATTGTAAGTTATTCAGTTTGGTTAAAAACAAGATGTCTTGCTCTGAAACGGTGTATAAGCTGATTACAATGCATAAAGACCCTGTTTCGTTGTGGTTAGAGGTCTACCAACAGAGTTGCAATTACTTTAAACGGTCATATTACGAACAACTTGTTTCTCCCCTGGATAAACTCTTTTCACTTGAAATATGTCTTTTCTTAGGATATTGTAAGTTATTCAGTTTGGTTAAAAACAAGATGTCTTGCTCTGAAACGGTGTATAAGTTGATTACAATGCATAGAAGCTCTTTTTCTTTGTGGTTAGAGGTCTACCAACAGAGTTGCAATTACTTTAAATGTTCATATTACAAACAACTTGTTCTCCCCTGCTATAAACTCTTTTCATTTGAAATATGTGTTTTCTTAGGATATTGTAAGTTATTCAGTTTGGTTAAAAACAAGATGTCTTGCTCTGAAACGCTGTATAAGCAGATTACAATGCATAGAATCCCTGTTTCGTTGTGGTTAGAGGTTTACCAACAGAGTTGCAATTACTTTAAATTGACATATTAGAAACAATTGTTTCTCCCATGTATAAACTCTTTTCATTTGAAATATGTGTTTTCTTAGGATATTGTAAGTTATTCAGTTTGGTTAAAAACAAGATGTCTTGCTCTGAAACGCTGTATAAGTCGATAACAATGCATAGAAACCCTGTTTCATGTGGTTAGAGGTGTACAAACAGAGTTGCAATTACTTTCAAGGGTCATATTAGAACCATGTTAAAACAACTTGTTCTCCCCTAGATAAACTATTTTCACTTGAAATATGTGTTTTCTTACGATATTGTAAGTTATTCACTTTGGTTAAAAACAAGATGTCTTGCTCTGAAACGCTGTATAAGCAGATTACAATGCATAGAAACCCTGTTTCGTTGTGGGTAGAGGTGTACAAACAGAGTTGCAATTACTTTAAATTGTCATATTACAAACAACTTGTTCTCCTCTGCTATAAACTCTTTTCATTTGAAATATGTGTTTTCTTAGTATATTGTAAGTTATTCAGTTTGGTTAAAAACAAGATGTCTTGCTCTGAAACTCTGTATAAGCCGATTACAATGCATAGAAGCTCTGTTTCTTTGTGGTTAGAAGTGTATAAACAGAGTTGCAATTACTTTAAATTGACATATTAGAAACAATTGTTTCTCCCATGTATAAACTCTTTTCACTCGAAATATGTGTTTTCTTAGGATATTGTAAGGTATTCAGTTTGGTTAAAAACAAGATGTCTTGCTCTGAAACGGTGTATAAGCTGATTACAATGCATAGAAACCCTGTTTCGTTGTAGTTAGACGTGTACAAAGAGAGTTGCAATTACTTTAAATTGTCATACTAGAAACAACTTGTTTCTCCCCTGTATAAACTCTTTTCACTGGAAATATGTGTTTTCTTAGGATATTTTAAGTTATTCAGTTTGGTTAAAAACAAGATGTCTTGCTCTGAAACGCTGTATAAGCCGATTACAATGCATAGAAACCCTGTTTCGTTGTGGTTAGAGGTCTACCAACAGAAATGCAATTACTTTAAATGGTCATATTACAAACAACTTGTTTCTCCCCTGGATAAACTCTTTTCACTTGAAATATGTCTTTTCTTAGGATATTGTAAGTTATTCAGTTTGGTTAAAAACAAGATGTCTTGCTCTGAAACGGTGTATAAGTTGATTACAATGCATAGAAGCTCTGTTTCTTTGTGGTTAGAGGTCTACCAACAGAGTTGCAATTACTTTAAATGGTCATATTACAAACAACTTGTTCTCCTCTGCTATAAACTCTTTTCATTTGAAATATGTCTTTTCTTAGTATATTGTAAGTTGTTTAGTTTGGTTAAAAACAAAATTTCTTGCTCTGAAACTATGTATAAGACAATTATAATGCGTGGAAACGCTGTCTCCTTGTGGTTAGAGGTGTAAAAACAGAGTTGCAATTACTTTCAAGGGTCACATTAGAACCATGTTAAAACAACTTGTTCTCCCCTAGATAAACTCTTTTCACTTAAAATATGTCTTTTCTTAGGATATTGTAAGTTATTCAGTTTGGTTAAAAATAAGATGTCTTGCTCTGAAACTCGGTATAAGCCGATTACAATGCATAGAAGCTCTCTTTTTTTGTGGTTAGAAGTGTATAAACAGAGTTGCAATTACTTTAAATTGACATATTAGAAACAATTGTTTCTCCCATGTATAAACTCTTTTCACTGTGTTTTCTTAGGATATTGTAAGTTATTCAGTTTGGTTAAAAACAAGATGTCTTGCTCTGAAACTCTGTATAAGCCGATTACAATGCATAGAATCCCTGTTTCCTTGTGGTTAGAGGTGTACAAACAGAGTTGCAAATACTTTAAATGGTCATGTTACAAACAACTTGTTTCTCCCCTGGATAAAGTCTTTTCACTTGATCTATGTGTTTTCTTAGGATATTCTAAGGTATTCAGTTTGGTTAAAAATAAGATGTCTTGCTCTGAAACTCGGTATAAGCCGATTACAATGCATAGAAGCTCTGTTTTTTTGTGGTTAGAAGTGTATAAACAGAGTTGCAATTACTTTAAATTGACATATTAGAAACAACTTGTTTCTCCCCTGTATAAACTCTTTTCACTGGAAATATGTGTTTTCTTAGGATATTGTAAGTTAATCAGTTTGGTTAAAAACAAAATTTCTTGCTCTGAAACTATGTATAAGACAATTATAATGCGTGGAAACATTGCCTCCTTGTGGTTAGAGGTGTAAAAACAGAGTTGCAATTACTTTCAAGGGTCACATTAGAATCATGTTAAAACAACTTGTTCTCCCCTAGATAAACTCTTTTCACTTGAAATATGTCTTTTCTTAGGATATTGTAAGTTATTCAGTTTGGTTAAAAACAAGATGTCTTGCTCTGAAACGCTGTATAAGCCGCTTACAATGGATAGAAGCTCTGTTTCTTTGTGGTTAGAGGTGTACAAAGAGAGTTGCAATTACTTTAAATTGTCATACTAGAAACAACTTGTTTCTCCCCTGTATAAACTCTTTTCACTTGAAATATGTCTTTTCTTAGGATATTGTAAGTTATTCAGTTTGGATAAAAACAAGATGTCTTGCTCTGAAACGCTGTATAAGCCGATTACAATGCATAGAAACCCTGTTTCGTTGTGGTTAGAGGTGTACAAACAGAGTTGCAATTACTTTAAATGGTCATATTACAAACAACTTGTTCTCCCCTGCTATAAACTCTTTTCATTTGAAATATGTGTTTTCTTAGGATATTGTAAGTTATTCAGTTTGGTTAAAAACAAGATGTCTTGCTCTGAAACGCTGTATAAGCCGCTTACAATGCATAGAAACCCTGTTTCATGTGGTTATAGGTGTACAAACAGAGTTGCAATTACTTTCAAGGGTCATATTACAACCATGTTAAAACAACTTGTTCTCCCCTAGATAAACTATTTTCACTTGAAATATGTGTTTTCTTAAGATATTGTAAGTTATTCAGTTTGGTTAAAAACAAGATGTCTTGCTCTGAAACGGTGTATAAGCTGATTACAATGCATAAAGACCCTGTTTCGTTGTGGTTAGAGGTCTACCAACAGAGTTGCAATTACTTTAAACGGTCATATTACGAACAACTTGTTTCTCCCCTGGATAAACTCTTTTCACTTGAAATATGTGTTTTCTTAGGATATTGTAAGTTATTCAGTTTGGTTAAAAACAAGATGTCTTGCTCTGAAACGGTGTATAAGTTGATTACAATGCATAGAAGCTCTTTTTCTTTGTGGTTAGAGGTCTACCAACAGAGTTGCAATTACTTTAAATGTTCATATTACAAACAACTTGTTCTCCCCTGCTATAAACTCTTTTCATTTGAAATATGTGTTTTCTTAGGATATTGTAAGTTATTCAGTTTGGTTAAAAACAAGATGTCTTGCTCTGAAACGCTGTATAAGCAGATTACAATGCATAGAATCCCTGTTTCGTTGTGGTTAGAGGTTTACCAACAGAGTTGCAATTACTTTAAATTGACATATTAGAAACAATTGTTTCTCCCATGTATAAACTCTTTTCATTTGAAATATGTGTTTTCTTAGGATATTGTAAGTTATTCAGTTTGGTTAAAAACAAGATGTCTTGCTCTGAAACGCTGTATAAGTCGATAACAATGCATAGAAACCCTGTTTCATGTGGTTAGAGGTGTACAAACAGAGTTGCAATTACTTTCAAGGGTCATATTAGAACCATGTTAAAACAACTTGTTCTCCCCTAGATAAACTATTTTCACTTGAAATATGTGTTTTCTTACGATATTGTAAGTTATTCACTTTGGTTAAAAACAAGATGTCTTGCTCTGAAACGCTGTATAAGCAGATTACAATGCATAGAAACCCTGTTTCGTTGTGGGTAGAGGTGTACAAACAGAGTTGCAATTACTTTAAATTGTCATATTACAAACAACTTGTTCTCCTCTGCTATAAACTCTTTTCATTTGAAATATGTGTTTTCTTAGTATATTGTAAGTTATTCAGTTTGGTTAAAAACAAGATGTCTTGCTCTGAAACTCTGTATAAGCCGATTACAATGCATAGAAGCTCTGTTTCTTTGTGGTTAGAAGTGTATAAACAGAGTTGCAATTACTTTAAATTGACATATTAGAAACAATTGTTTCTCCTATGTATAAACTCTTTTCACTCGAAATATGTGTTTTCTTAGGATATTGTAAGTTATTCAGTTTGGTTAAAAAAAAGATGTCTTGCTCTGAAACTCTGTATAAGCAGATTACAATGCATAGAATCCCTGTTTCGTTGTGGTTAGAGGTGTACAAACAGAGTTGCAATTACTTTAAATTGTCATACTAGAAACAACTTGTTTCTCCCCTGTATAAACTCTTTTCACTTGAAATATGTCTTTTCTTAGGATATTGTAAGTTATTCAGTTTGGATAAAAACAAGATGTCTTGCTCTGAAACGCTGTATAAGCCGATTACAATGCATAGAAACCCTGTTTCGTTGTGGTTAGAGGTGTACAAACAGAGTTGCAATTACTTTCAAGGGTCATATTAGAACCATGTTAAAACAACTTGTTCTCCCCTAGATAAACTATTTTCACTTGAAATATGTGTTTTCTTAGGATATTGTAAGTTATTCAGTTTGGTTAAAAACAAGATGTCTTGCTCTGAAACAGTGTATAAACCGATTACAATGCATTGAAACCCTGTTTCGTTGTGGGTAGAGGTGTACAAAGAGAGTTGCAATTACTTTAAATTGTCATACTAGAAAAAACTTGTTTCTCCCCTGTATAAACTCTTTTCACTGGAAATATGTGTTTTCTTAGGATATTTTAAGTTATTCAGTTTGGTTAAAAACAAGATGTCTTGCTCTGAAACGCTGTATAAGCCGATTACAATGCATAGAAACCCTGTTTCGTTGTGGTTAGAGGTCTACCAACAGAAATGCAATTACTTTAAATGGTCATATTACAAACAACTTGTTTCTCCCCTGGATAAACTCTTTTCACTTGAAATATGTCTTTTCTTAGGATATTGTAAGTTATTCAGTTTGGTTAAAAACAAGATGTCTTGCTCTGAAACGGTGTATAAGTTGATTACAATGCATAGAAGCTCTGTTTCTTTGTGGTTAGAGGTCTACCAACAGAGTTGCAATTACTTTAAATGTTCATATTACAAACAACTTGTTCTCCCCTGCTATAAACTCTTTTCATTTGAAATATGTGTTTTCTTAGGATATTGTAAGTTATTCAGTTTGGTTAAAAACAAGATGTCTTGCTCTGAAACTCTGTATAAGCCGATTACAATGCATAGAATCCCTGTTTCCTTGTGGTTAGAGGTGTACAAACAGAGTTGCAAATACTTTAAATGGTCATGTTACAAACACCTTGTTTCTCCCCTGGATAAAGTCTTTTCACTTGATATATGTGTTTTCTGAGGATATTCTAAGGTATTCAGTTTGGTTAAAAATAAGATATCTTGCTCTGAAACTCGGTATAAGCCGATTACAATGCATAGAAGCTCTGTTTCTTTGTGGTTAGAAGTGTATAAACAGAGTTGCAATTACTTTAAATTGACATATTAGAAACAATTGTTTCTCCCATGTATAAACTCTTTTCACTCGAAATATGTGTTTTCTTAGGATATTGTAAGGTATTCAGTTTGGTTAAAAACAAGATGTCTTGCTCTGAAACGGTGTATAAGCTGATTACAATGCATAGAAACCCTGTTTCGTTGTAGTTAGACGTGTACAAAGAGAGTTGCAATTACTTTAAATTGTCATACTAGAAACAACTTGTTTCTCCCCTGTATAAACTCTTTTCACTGGAAATATGTGTTTTCTTAGGATATTTTAAGTTATTCAGTTTGGTTAAAAACAAGATGTCTTGCTCTGAAACGCTGTATAAGCCGATTACAATGCATAGAAACCCTGTTTCGTTGTGGTTAGAGGTCTACCAACAGAAATGCAATTACTTTAAATGGTCATATTACAAACAACTTGTTTCTCCCCTGGATAAACTCTTTTCACTTGAAATATGTCTTTTCTTAGGATATTGTAAGTTATTCAGTTTGGTTAAAAACAAGATGTCTTGCTCTGAAACGGTGTATAAGTTGATTACAATGCATAGAAGCTCTGTTTCTTTGTGGTTAGAGGTCTACCAACAGAGTTGCAATTACTTTAAATGGTCATATTACAAACAACTTGTTCTCCTCTGCTATAAACTCTTTTCATTTGAAATATGTCTTTTCTTAGTATATTGTAAGTTGTTTAGTTTGGTTAAAAACAAAATTTCTTGCTCTGAAACTATGTATAAGACAATTATAATGCGTGGAAACGCTGTCTCCTTGTGGTTAGAGGTGTAAAAACAGAGTTGCAATTACTTTCAAGGGTCACATTAGAACCATGTTAAAACAACTTGTTCTCCCCTAGATAAACTCTTTTCACTTAAAATATGTCTTTTCTTAGGATATTGTAAGTTATTCAGTTTGGTTAAAAATAAGATGTCTTGCTCTGAAACTCGGTATAAGCCGATTACAATGCATAGAAGCTCTCTTTTTTTGTGGTTAGAAGTGTATAAACAGAGTTGCAATTACTTTAAATTGACATATTAGAAACAATTGTTTCTCCCATGTATAAACTCTTTTCACTGTGTTTTCTTAGGATATTGTAAGTTATTCAGTTTGGTTAAAAACAAGATGTCTTGCTCTGAAACTCTGTATAAGCCGATTACAATGCATAGAATCCCTGTTTCCTTGTGGTTAGAGGTGTACAAACAGAGTTGCAAATACTTTAAATGGTCATGTTACAAACAACTTGTTTCTCCCCTGGATAAAGTCTTTTCACTTGATCTATGTGTTTTCTTAGGATATTCTAAGGTATTCAGTTTGGTTAAAAATAAGATGTCTTGCTCTGAAACTCGGTATAAGCCGATTACAATGCATAGAAGCTCTGTTTTTTTGTGGTTAGAAGTGTATAAACAGAGTTGCAATTACTTTAAATTGACATATTAGAAACAACTTGTTTCTCCCCTGTATAAACTCTTTTCACTGGAAATATGTGTTTTCTTAGGATATTGTAAGTTAATCAGTTTGGTTAAAAACAAAATTTCTTGCTCTGAAACTATGTATAAGACAATTATAATGCGTGGAAACATTGCCTCCTTGTGGTTAGAGGTGTAAAAACAGAGTTGCAATTACTTTCAAGGGTCACATTAGAATCATGTTAAAACAACTTGTTCTCCCCTAGATAAACTCTTTTCACTTGAAATATGTCTTTTCTTAGGATATTGTAAGTTATTCAGTTTGGTTAAAAACAAGATGTCTTGCTCTGAAACGCTGTATAAGCCGCTTACAATGGATAGAAGCTCTGTTTCTTTGTGGTTAGAGGTGTACAAAGAGAGTTGCAATTACTTTAAATTGTCATACTAGAAACAACTTGTTTCTCCCCTGTATAAACTCTTTTCACTTGAAATATGTCTTTTCTTAGGATATTGTAAGTTATTCAGTTTGGATAAAAACAAGATGTCTTGCTCTGAAACGCTGTATAAGCCGATTACAATGCATAGAAACCCTGTTTCGTTGTGGTTAGAGGTGTACAAACAGAGTTGCAATTACTTTAAATGGTCATATTACAAACAACTTGTTCTCCCCTGCTATAAACTCTTTTCATTTGAAATATGTGTTTTCTTAGGATATTGTAAGTTATTCAGTTTGGTTAAAAACAAGATGTCTTGCTCTGAAACGCTGTATAAGCCGCTTACAATGCATAGAAACCCTGTTTCATGTGGTTATAGGTGTACAAACAGAGTTGCAATTACTTTCAAGGGTCATATTACAACCATGTTAAAACAACTTGTTCTCCCCTAGATAAACTATTTTCACTTGAAATATGTGTTTTCTTAAGATATTGTAAGTTATTCAGTTTGGTTAAAAACAAGATGTCTTGCTCTGAAACGGTGTATAAGCTGATTACAATGCATAAAGACCCTGTTTCGTTGTGGTTAGAGGTCTACCAACAGAGTTGCAATTACTTTAAACGGTCATATTACGAACAACTTGTTTCTCCCCTGGATAAACTCTTTTCACTTGAAATATGTGTTTTCTTAGGATATTGTAAGTTATTCAGTTTGGTTAAAAACAAGATGTCTTGCTCTGAAACGGTGTATAAGTTGATTACAATGCATAGAAGCTCTTTTTCTTTGTGGTTAGAGGTCTACCAACAGAGTTGCAATTACTTTAAATGTTCATATTACAAACAACTTGTTCTCCCCTGCTATAAACTCTTTTCATTTGAAATATGTGTTTTCTTAGGATATTGTAAGTTATTCAGTTTGGTTAAAAACAAGATGTCTTGCTCTGAAACGCTGTATAAGCAGATTACAATGCATAGAATCCCTGTTTCGTTGTGGTTAGAGGTTTACCAACAGAGTTGCAATTACTTTAAATTGACATATTAGAAACAATTGTTTCTCCCATGTATAAACTCTTTTCATTTGAAATATGTGTTTTCTTAGGATATTGTAAGTTATTCAGTTTGGTTAAAAACAAGATGTCTTGCTCTGAAACGCTGTATAAGTCGATAACAATGCATAGAAACCCTGTTTCATGTGGTTAGAGGTGTACAAACAGAGTTGCAATTACTTTCAAGGGTCATATTAGAACCATGTTAAAACAACTTGTTCTCCCCTAGATAAACTATTTTCACTTGAAATATGTGTTTTCTTACGATATTGTAAGTTATTCACTTTGGTTAAAAACAAGATGTCTTGCTCTGAAACGCTGTATAAGCAGATTACAATGCATAGAAACCCTGTTTCGTTGTGGGTAGAGGTGTACAAACAGAGTTGCAATTACTTTAAATTGTCATATTACAAACAACTTGTTCTCCTCTGCTATAAACTCTTTTCATTTGAAATATGTGTTTTCTTAGTATATTGTAAGTTATTCAGTTTGGTTAAAAACAAGATGTCTTGCTCTGAAACTCTGTATAAGCCGATTACAATGCATAGAAGCTCTGTTTCTTTGTGGTTAGAAGTGTATAAACAGAGTTGCAATTACTTTAAATTGACATATTAGAAACAATTGTTTCTCCTATGTATAAACTCTTTTCACTCGAAATATGTGTTTTCTTAGGATATTGTAAGTTATTCAGTTTGGTTAAAAAAAAGATGTCTTGCTCTGAAACTCTGTATAAGCAGATTACAATGCATAGAATCCCTGTTTCGTTGTGGTTAGAGGTGTACAAACAGAGTTGCAATTACTTTAAATTGTCATACTAGAAACAACTTGTTTCTCCCCTGTATAAACTCTTTTCACTTGAAATATGTCTTTTCTTAGGATATTGTAAGTTATTCAGTTTGGATAAAAACAAGATGTCTTGCTCTGAAACGCTGTATAAGCCGATTACAATGCATAGAAACCCTGTTTCGTTGTGGTTAGAGGTGTACAAACAGAGTTGCAATTACTTTCAAGGGTCATATTAGAACCATGTTAAAACAACTTGTTCTCCCCTAGATAAACTATTTTCACTTGAAATATGTGTTTTCTTAGGATATTGTAAGTTATTCAGTTTGGTTAAAAACAAGATGTCTTGCTCTGAAACAGTGTATAAACCGATTACAATGCATTGAAACCCTGTTTCGTTGTGGGTAGAGGTGTACAAAGAGAGTTGCAATTACTTTAAATTGTCATACTAGAAAAAACTTGTTTCTCCCCTGTATAAACTCTTTTCACTGGAAATATGTGTTTTCTTAGGATATTTTAAGTTATTCAGTTTGGTTAAAAACAAGATGTCTTGCTCTGAAACGCTGTATAAGCCGATTACAATGCATAGAAACCCTGTTTCGTTGTGGTTAGAGGTCTACCAACAGAAATGCAATTACTTTAAATGGTCATATTACAAACAACTTGTTTCTCCCCTGGATAAACTCTTTTCACTTGAAATATGTCTTTTCTTAGGATATTGTAAGTTATTCAGTTTGGTTAAAAACAAGATGTCTTGCTCTGAAACGGTGTATAAGTTGATTACAATGCATAGAAGCTCTGTTTCTTTGTGGTTAGAGGTCTACCAACAGAGTTGCAATTACTTTAAATGTTCATATTACAAACAACTTGTTCTCCCCTGCTATAAACTCTTTTCATTTGAAATATGTGTTTTCTTTGGATATTGTAAGTTATTCAGTTTGGTTAAAAACAAGATGTCTTGCTCTGAAACTCTGTATAAGCCGATTACAATGCATAGAATCCCTGTTTCCTTGTGGTTAGAGGTGTACAAACAGAGTTGCAAATACTTTAAATGGTCATGTTACAAACACCTTGTTTCTCCCCTGGATAAAGTCTTTTCACTTGATATATGTGTTTTCTGAGGATATTCTAAGGTATTCAGTTTGGTTAAAAATAAGATATCTTGCTCTGAAACTCGGTATAAGCCGATTACAATGCATAGAAGCTCTGTTTCTTTGTGGTTAGAAGTGTATAAACAGAGTTGCAATTACTTTAAATTGACATATTAGAAACAATTGTTTCTCCCATGTATAAACTCTTTTCACTTGAAATATGTCTTTTCTTAGGATATTGTAAGTTATTCAGTTTGGTTAAAAACAAGATGTCTTGCTCTGAAACGGTGTATAAGTTGATTACAATGCATAGAAGCTCTGTTTCTTTGTGGTTAGAGGTCTACCAACAGAGTTGCAATTACTTTAAATGGTCATATTACAAACAACTTGTTCTCCTCTGCTATAAACTCTTTTCATTTGAAATATGTCTTTTCTTAGTATATTGTAAGTTGTTTAGTTTGGTTAAAAACAAAATTTCTTGCTCTGAAACTATGTATAAGACAATTATAATGCGTGGAAACGCTGTCTCCTTGTGGTTAGAGGTGTAAAAACAGAGTTGCAATTACTTTCAAGGGTCACATTAGAACCATGTTAAAACAACTTGTTCTCCCCTAGATAAACTCTTTTCACTTAAAATATGTCTTTTCTTAGGATATTGTAAGTTATTCAGTTTGGTTAAAAATAAGATGTCTTGCTCTGAAACTCGGTATAAGCCGATTACAATGCATAGAAGCTCTCTTTTTTTGTGGTTAGAAGTGTATAAACAGAGTTGCAATTACTTTAAATTGACATATTAGAAACAATTGTTTCTCCCATGTATAAACTCTTTTCACTGTGTTTTCTTAGGATATTGTAAGTTATTCAGTTTGGTTAAAAACAAGATGTCTTGCTCTGAAACTCTGTATAAGCCGATTACAATGCATAGAATCCCTGTTTCCTTGTGGTTAGAGGTGTACAAACAGAGTTGCAAATACTTTAAATGGTCATGTTACAAACAACTTGTTTCTCCCCTGGATAAAGTCTTTTCACTTGATCTATGTGTTTTCTTAGGATATTCTAAGGTATTCAGTTTGGTTAAAAATAAGATGTCTTGCTCTGAAACTCGGTATAAGCCGATTACAATGCATAGAAGCTCTGTTTTTTTGTGGTTAGAAGTGTATAAACAGAGTTGCAATTACTTTAAATTGACATATTAGAAACAACTTGTTTCTCCCCTGTATAAACTCTTTTCACTGGAAATATGTGTTTTCTTAGGATATTGTAAGTTAATCAGTTTGGTTAAAAACAAAATTTCTTGCTCTGAAACTATGTATAAGACAATTATAATGCGTGGAAACATTGCCTCCTTGTGGTTAGAGGTGTAAAAACAGAGTTGCAATTACTTTCAAGGGTCACATTAGAATCATGTTAAAACAACTTGTTCTCCCCTAGATAAACTCTTTTCACTTGAAATATGTCTTTTCTTAGGATATTGTAAGTTATTCAGTTTGGTTAAAAACAAGATGTCTTGCTCTGAAACGCTGTATAAGCCGCTTACAATGGATAGAAGCTCTGTTTCTTTGTGGTTAGAGGTGTACAAAGAGAGTTGCAATTACTTTAAATTGTCATACTAGAAACAACTTGTTTCTCCCCTGTATAAACTCTTTTCACTTGAAATATGTCTTTTCTTAGGATATTGTAAGTTATTCAGTTTGGATAAAAACAAGATGTCTTGCTCTGAAACGCTGTATAAGCCGATTACAATGCATAGAAACCCTGTTTCGTTGTGGTTAGAGGTGTACAAACAGAGTTGCAATTACTTTAAATGGTCATATTACAAACAACTTGTTCTCCCCTGCTATAAACTCTTTTCATTTGAAATATGTGTTTTCTTAGGATATTGTAAGTTATTCAGTTTGGTTAAAAACAAGATGTCTTGCTCTGAAACGCTGTATAAGCCGCTTACAATGCATAGAAACCCTGTTTCATGTGGTTATAGGTGTACAAACAGAGTTGCAATTACTTTCAAGGGTCATATTACAACCATGTTAAAACAACTTGTTCTCCCCTAGATAAACTATTTTCACTTGAAATATGTGTTTTCTTAAGATATTGTAAGTTATTCAGTTTGGTTAAAAACAAGATGTCTTGCTCTGAAACGGTGTATAAGCTGATTACAATGCATAAAGACCCTGTTTCGTTGTGGTTAGAGGTCTACCAACAGAGTTGCAATTACTTTAAACGGTCATATTACGAACAACTTGTTTCTCCCCTGGATAAACTCTTTTCACTTGAAATATGTCTTTTCTTAGGATATTGTAAGTTATTCAGTTTGGTTAAAAACAAGATGTCTTGCTCTGAAACGGTGTATAAGTTGATTACAATGCATAGAAGCTCTTTTTCTTTGTGGTTAGAGGTCTACCAACAGAGTTGCAATTACTTTAAATGTTCATATTACAAACAACTTGTTCTCCCCTGCTATAAACTCTTTTCATTTGAAATATGTGTTTTCTTAGGATATTGTAAGTTATTCAGTTTGGTTAAAAACAAGATGTCTTGCTCTGAAACGCTGTATAAGCAGATTACAATGCATAGAATCCCTGTTTCGTTGTGGTTAGAGGTTTACCAACAGAGTTGCAATTACTTTAAATTGACATATTAGAAACAATTGTTTCTCCCATGTATAAACTCTTTTCATTTGAAATATGTGTTTTCTTAGGATATTGTAAGTTATTCAGTTTGGTTAAAAACAAGATGTCTTGCTCTGAAACGCTGTATAAGTCGATAACAATGCATAGAAACCCTGTTTCATGTGGTTAGAGGTGTACAAACAGAGTTGCAATTACTTTCAAGGGTCATATTAGAACCATGTTAAAACAACTTGTTCTCCCCTAGATAAACTATTTTCACTTGAAATATGTGTTTTCTTACGATATTGTAAGTTATTCACTTTGGTTAAAAACAAGATGTCTTGCTCTGAAACGCTGTATAAGCAGATTACAATGCATAGAAACCCTGTTTCGTTGTGGGTAGAGGTGTACAAACAGAGTTGCAATTACTTTAAATTGTCATATTACAAACAACTTGTTCTCCTCTGCTATAAACTCTTTTCATTTGAAATATGTGTTTTCTTAGTATATTGTAAGTTATTCAGTTTGGTTAAAAACAAGATGTCTTGCTCTGAAACTCTGTATAAGCCGATTACAATGCATAGAAGCTCTGTTTCTTTGTGGTTAGAAGTGTATAAACAGAGTTGCAATTACTTTAAATTGACATATTAGAAACAATTGTTTCTCCTATGTATAAACTCTTTTCACTCGAAATATGTGTTTTCTTAGGATATTGTAAGTTATTCAGTTTGGTTAAAAAAAAGATGTCTTGCTCTGAAACTCTGTATAAGCAGATTACAATGCATAGAATCCCTGTTTCGTTGTGGTTAGAGGTGTACAAACAGAGTTGCAATTACTTTAAATTGTCATACTAGAAACAACTTGTTTCTCCCCTGTATAAACTCTTTTCACTTGAAATATGTCTTTTCTTAGGATATTGTAAGTTATTCAGTTTGGATAAAAACAAGATGTCTTGCTCTGAAACGCTGTATAAGCCGATTACAATGCATAGAAACCCTGTTTCGTTGTGGTTAGAGGTGTACAAACAGAGTTGCAATTACTTTCAAGGGTCATATTAGAACCATGTTAAAACAACTTGTTCTCCCCTAGATAAACTATTTTCACTTGAAATATGTGTTTTCTTAGGATATTGTAAGTTATTCAGTTTGGTTAAAAACAAGATGTCTTGCTCTGAAACAGTGTATAAACCGATTACAATGCATTGAAACCCTGTTTCGTTGTGGGTAGAGGTGTACAAAGAGAGTTGCAATTACTTTAAATTGTCATACTAGAAACAACTTGTTTCTCCCCTGTATAAACTCTTTTCACTGGAAATATGTGTTTTCTTAGGATATTTTAAGTTATTCAGTTTGGTTAAAAACAAGATGTCTTGCTCTGAAACGCTGTATAAGCCGATTACAATGCATAGAAACCCTGTTTCGTTGTGGTTAGAGGTCTACCAACAGAAATGCAATTACTTTAAATGGTCATATTACAAACAACTTGTTTCTCCCCTGGATAAACTCTTTTCACTTGAAATATGTCTTTTCTTAGGATATTGTAAGTTATTCAGTTTGGTTAAAAACAAGATGTCTTGCTCTGAAACGGTGTATAAGTTGATTACAATGCATAGAAGCTCTGTTTCTTTGTGGTTAGAGGTCTACCAACAGAGTTGCAATTACTTTAAATGTTCATATTACAAACAACTTGTTCTCCCCTGCTATAAACTCTTTTCATTTGAAATATGTGTTTTCTTAGGATATTGTAAGTTATTCAGTTTGGTTAAAAACAAGATGTCTTGCTCTGAAACTCTGTATAAGCCGATTACAATGCATAGAATCCCTGTTTCCTTGTGGTTAGAGGTGTACAAACAGAGTTGCAAATACTTTAAATGGTCATGTTACAAACACCTTGTTTCTCCCCTGGATAAAGTCTTTTCACTTGATATATGTGTTTTCTGAGGATATTCTAAGGTATTCAGTTTGGTTAAAAATAAGATATCTTGCTCTGAAACTCGGTATAAGCCGATTACAATGCATAGAAGCTCTGTTTCTTTGTGGTTAGAAGTGTATAAACAGAGTTGCAATTACTTTAAATTGACATATTAGAAACAATTGTTTCTCCCATGTATAAACTCTTTTCACTCGAAATATGTGTTTTCTTAGGATATTGTAAGGTATTCAGTTTGGTTAAAAACAAGATGTCTTGCTCTGAAACGGTGTATAAGCTGATTACAATGCATAGAAACCCTGTTTCGTTGTAGTTAGACGTGTACAAAGAGAGTTGCAATTACTTTAAATTGTCATACTAGAAACAACTTGTTTCTCCCCTGTATAAACTCTTTTCACTGGAAATATGTGTTTTCTTAGGATATTTTAAGTTATTCAGTTTGGTTAAAAACAAGATGTCTTGCTCTGAAACGCTGTATAAGCCGATAACAATGCATAGAAACCCTGTTTCGTTGTGGTTAGAGGTCTACCAACAGAAATGCAATTACTTTAAATGGTCATATTACAAACAACTTGTTTCTCCCCTGGATAAACTCTTTTCACTTGAAATATGTCTTTTCTTAGGATATTGTAAGTTATTCAGTTTGGTTAAAAACAAGATGTCTTGCTCTGAAACGGTGTATAAGTTGATTACAATGCATAGAAGCTCTGTTTCTTTGTGGTTAGAGGTCTACCAACAGAGTTGCAATTACTTTAAATGGTCATATTACAAACAACTTGTTCTCCTCTGCTATAAACTCTTTTCATTTGAAATATGTCTTTTCTTAGTATATTGTAAGTTGTTTAGTTTGGTTAAAAACAAAATTTCTTGCTCTGAAACTATGTATAAGACAATTATAATGCGTGGAAACGCTGTCTCCTTGTGGTTAGAGGTGTAAAAACAGAGTTGCAATTACTTTCAAGGGTCACATTAGAACCATGTTAAAACAACTTGTTCTCCCCTAGATAAACTCTTTTCACTTAAAATATGTCTTTTCTTAGGATATTGTAAGTTATTCAGTTTGGTTAAAAATAAGATGTCTTGCTCTGAAACTCGGTATAAGCCGATTACAATGCATAGAAGCTCTCTTTTTTTGTGGTTAGAAGTGTATAAACAGAGTTGCAATTACTTTAAATTGACATATTAGAAACAATTGTTTCTCCCATGTATAAACTCTTTTCACTGTGTTTTCTTAGGATATTGTAAGTTATTCAGTTTGGTTAAAAACAAGATGTCTTGCTCTGAAACTCTGTATAAGCCGATTACAATGCATAGAATCCCTGTTTCCTTGTGGTTAGAGGTGTACAAACAGAGTTGCAAATACTTTAAATGGTCATGTTACAAACAACTTGTTTCTCCCCTGGATAAAGTCTTTTCACTTGATCTATGTGTTTTCTTAGGATATTCTAAGGTATTCAGTTTGGTTAAAAATAAGATGTCTTGCTCTGAAACTCGGTATAAGCCGATTACAATGCATAGAAGCTCTGTTTTTTTGTGGTTAGAAGTGTATAAACAGAGTTGCAATTACTTTAAATTGACATATTAGAAACAATTGTTTCTCCCATGTATAAACTCTTTTCACTGTGTTTTCTTAGGATATTGTAAGTTATTCAGTTTGGTTAAAAACAAGATGTCTTGCTCTGAAACTCTGTATAAGCCGATTACAATGCATAGAATCCCTGTTTCCTTGTGGTTAGAGGTGTACAAACAGAGTTGCAAATACTTTAAATGGTCATGTTACAAACAACTTGTTTCTCCCCTGGATAAAGTCTTTTCACTTGATCTATGTGTTTTCTTAGGATATTTTAAGTTATTCAGTTTGGTTAAAAACAAGATGTCTTGCTCTGAAACGCTGTATAAGCCGATTACAATGCATAGAAACCCTGTTTCGTTGTGGTTAGAGGTCTACCAACAGAAATGCAATTACTTTAAATGGTCATATTACAAACAACTTGTTTCTCCCCTGGATAAACTATTTTCACTTGAAATATGTCTTTTCTTAGGATATTGTAAGTTATTCAGTTTGGTTAAAAACAAGATGTCTTGCTCTGAAACGGTGTATAAGTTGATTACAATGCATAGAAGCTCTGTTTCTTTGTGGTTAGAGGTCTACCAACAGAGTTGCAATTACTTTAAATGGTCATATTACAAACAACTTGTTCTCCTCTGCTATAAACTCTTTTCATTTGAAATATGTCTTTTCTTAGTATATTGTAAGTTGTTTAGTTTGGTTAAAAACAAAATTTCTTGCTCTGAAACTATGTATAAGACAATTATAATGCGTGGAAACGCTGTCTCCTTGTGGTTAGAGGTGTAAAAACAGAGTTGCAATTACTTTCAAGGGTCACATTAGAACCATGTTAAAACAACTTGTTCTCCCCTAGATAAACTCTTTTCACTTAAAATATGTCTTTTCTTAGGATATTGTAAGTTATTCAGTTTGGTTAAAAATAAGATGTCTTGCTCTGAAACTCGGTATAAGCCGATTACAATGCATAGAAGCTCTCTTTTTTTGTGGTTAGAAGTGTATAAACAGAGTTGCAATTACTTTAAATTGACATATTAGAAACAATTGTTTCTCCCATGTATAAACTCTTTTCACTGTGTTTTCTTAGGATATTGTAAGTTATTCAGTTTGGTTAAAAACAAGATGTCTTGCTCTGAAACTCTGTATAAGCCGATTACAATGCATAGAATCCCTGTTTCCTTGTGGTTAGAGGTGTACAAACAGAGTTGCAAATACTTTAAATGGTGATGTTACAAACAACTTGTTTCTCCCCTGGATAAAGTCTTTTCACTTGATCTAGGTGTTTTCTTAGGATATTCTAAGGTATTCAGTTTGGTTAAAAATAAGATGTCTTGCTCTGAAACTCGGTATAAGCCGATTACAATGCATAGAAGCTCTGTTTTTTTGTGGTTAGAAGTGTATAAACAGAGTTGCAATTACTTTAAATTGACATATTAGAAACAATTGTTTCTCCCATGTATAAACTCTTTTCACTGTGTTTTCTTAGGATATTGTAAGTTATTCAGTTTGGTTAAAAACAAGATGTCTTGCTCTGAAACTCGGTATAAGCCGATTACAATGCATAGAAGCTCTGTTTTTTTGTGGTTAGAAGTGTATAAACAGAGTTGCAATTACTTTAAATTGACATATTAGAAACAATTGTTTCTCCCCTGCTATAAACTCTTTTCACTTGAAATATGTCTTTTCTTAGGATATTGTAAGTTATTCAGTTTGGTTAAAAACAAGATGTCTTGCTCTGAAACGCTGTATAAGCCGATTACAATGCATAGAAACCCTGTTTCGTTATGGTTAGAGGTGTACAAACAGAGTTGCAATTACTTTAAATTGTCATACTAGAAACAACTTGTTTCTCCCCTGTATAAACTCTTTTCACTGGAAATATGTGTTTTCTTAGGATATTGTAAGTTATTCAGTTTGGTTAAAAACAAGATGTCTTGCTCTGAAACGCTGTATAAGCAGATTACAATGCATAGAAACCCTGTTTCATGTGGTTAGAGGTGTACAAACAGAGTTGCAATTACTTTCAAGGGTCATATTAGAACCATGTTAAAACAACTTGTTTCTCCCCTGGATAAACTCTTTTCACTTGAAATATGTCTTTTCTTAGGATATTGTAAGTTATTCAGTTCGGTTAAAAACAAAATTTCTTGCTCTGAAATGCTGTATAAGACAATTATAATGCGTGGAAACGTTGTCTCCTTGTGGTTAGAGGTGTAAAAACAGAGTTGCAATTACTTTCAAGGGTCACATTAGAACCATGTTAAAACAACTTGTTCTCCTCTAGATAAACTCTTTTCACTTGAAATATGTCTTTTCTTAGGATATTGTAAGTTATTCAGTTTGGTTAAAAACAAGATGTCTTGCTCTGAAACGCTGTATAAGCCGATTACAATGCATAGAAACCCTGTTTCGTTATGGTTAGAGGTGTACAAACAGAGTTGCAATTACTTTAAATTGTCATACTAGAAACAACTTGTTTCTCCCCTGTATAAACTCTTTTCACTTGATATATGTGTTTTCTTAGGATATTGTAAGTTATTCAGTTTGGTTAAAAACAAGATGTCTTGCTCTGAAACGCTGTATAAGCCGCTTACAATGCATAGAAACCCTGTTTCATGTGGTTATAGGTGTACAAACAGAGTTGCAATTACTTTCAAGGGTCATATTACAACCATGTTAAAACAACTTGTTCTCCCCTAGATAAACTATTTTCACTTGAAATATGTGTTTTCATAGGATATTGTAAGTTATTCAGTTTGGTTAAAAACAAGATGTCTTGCTCTGAAACGGTGTATAAGCTGATTACAATGCATAGAAACCCTGTTTCGTTGTAGTTAGACATGTACAAAGAGAGTTGCAATTACTTTAAATTGTCATACTAGAAACAACTTGTTTCTCCCCTGTATAAACTCTTTTCACTGGAAATATGTGTTTTCTTAGGATATTGTAAGTTATTCAGTTTGGTTAAAAACAAAATTTCTTGCTCTGAAACTATGTATAAGACAATTATAATGCGTGGAAACGTTTCCTCCTTGTGGTTAGAGGTGTAAAAACAGAGTTGCAATTACTTTCAAGGGTCACATTAGAATCATGTTAAAACAACTTTTTCTCCCCTAGATAAACTCTTTTCACTTTAAATATGTCTTTTCTTAGGATATTGTATGTTATTCAGTTTGGTTAAAAACAATATGTCTTGCTCTGAAACGCTATATAAGCCGATTACAATGCATAGAAACCCTGTTTCGTTGTGGTTAGAGGTCTACCAACAGAGTTGCAATTACTTTAAATGGTCATATTACAAACAACTTGTTTCTCCCCTGGATAAATTCTTTTCACTTGAAATATGTGTTTTCTTAGGATATTGTAAGTTATTCAGTTTGATTAAAAAGATGTGCTGCTCTGAAACGCTGTATAAGCCGCTTACAATGCATAGAAACCCTGTTTCATGTAGTTAGAGGTGTACAAACAGAGTTGCAATTACTTTCAAGGGTCATATTAGAACCATGTTAAAACAACTTGTTCTCCCCTAGATAAACTATTTTCACTTGAAATATGTGTTTTCTTAGGATATTGTAAGTTATTCAGTTTGGTTAAAAACAAGATGTCTTGCTCTGAAACTCTGTATAAGCCGATTACAATGCATAGAAACCCTGTTTCATGTGGTTAGAGGTGTACAAACAGAGTTGCAATTACTTTCAAGGGTCATATTAGAACCATGTTAAAACAACTTGTTTCTCCCCTGGATAAACTCTTTTCACTTGAAATATGTCTTTTCTTAGGATATTGTAAGTTATTCAGTTCGGTTAAAAACAAAATTTCTTGCTCTGAAATGCTGTATAAGACAATTATAATGCGTGGAAACGTTGTCTCCTTGTGGTTAGAGGTGTAAAAACAGAGTTGCAATTACTTTCAAGGGTCACATTAGAACCATGTTAAAACAACTTGTTCTCCCCTAGATAAACTCTTTTCACTTGAAATATGTCTTTTCTTAGGATATTGTAAGTTATTCAGTTTGGTTAAAAACAAGATGTCTTGCTCTGAAACGCTGTATAAGCCGATTACAATGCATAGAAACCCTGTTTCGTTATGGTTAGAGGTGTACAAACAGAGTTGCAATTACTTTAAATTGTCATACTAGAAACAACTTGTTTCTCCCCTGTATAAACTCTTTTCACTTGATATATGTGTTTTCTTAGGATATTGTAAGTTATTCAGTTTGGTTAAAAACAAGATGTCTTGCTCTGAAACGCTGTATAAGCCGCTTACAATGCATAGAAACCCTGTTTCATGTGGTTATAGGTGTACAAACAGAGTTGCAATTACTTTCAAGGGTCATATTACAACCATGTTAAAACAACTTGTTCTCCCCTAGATAAACTATTTTCACTTGAAATATGTGTTTTCTTAGGATATTGTAAGTTATTCAGTTTGGTTAAAAACAAGATGTCTTGCTCTGAAACGGTGTATAAGCTGATTACAATGCATAGAAACCCTGTTTCGTTGTAGTTAGACATGTACAAAGAGAGTTGCAATTACTTTAAATTGTCATACTAGAAACAACTTGTTTCTCCCCTGTATAAACTCTTTTCACTGGAAATATGTGTTTTCTTAGGATATTGTAAGTTATTCAGTTTGGTTAAAAACAAAATTTCTTGCTCTGAAACTATGTATAAGACAATTATAATGCGTGGAAACGTTTCCTCCTTGTGGTTAGAGGTGTTAAAAACAGAGTTGCAATTACTTTCAAGGGTCACATTAGAATCATGTTAAAACAACTTGTTCTCCCCTAGATAAACTCTTTTCACTTGAAATATGTCTTTTCTTAGGATATTGTAAGTTATTCAGTTTGGTTAAAAACAAGATGTCTTGCTCTGAAACGCTGTATAAGCCGATTACAATGCATAGAAACCCTGTTTCGTTATGGTTAGAGGTGTACAAACAGAGTTGCAATTACTTTAAATTGTCATACTAGAAACAACTTGTTTCTCCCCTGTATAAACTCTTTTCACTTGATATATGTGTTTTCTTAGGATATTGTAAGTTATTCAGTTTGGTTAAAAACAAGATGTCTTGCTCTGAAACGCTGTATAAGCCGCTTACAATGCATAGAAACCCTGTTTCATGTGGTTATAGGTGTACAAACAGAGTTGCAATTACTTTCAAGGGTCATATTACAACCATGTTAAAACAACTTGTTCTCCCCTAGATAAACTATTTTCACTTGAAATATGTGTTTTCTTAGGATATTGTAAGTTATTCAGTTTGGTTAAAAACAAGATGTCTTGCTCTGAAACGGTGTATAAGCTGATTACAATGCATAGAAACCCTGTTTCGTTGTAGTTAGACATGTACAAAGAGAGTTGCAATTACTTTAAATTGTCATACTAGAAACAACTTGTTTCTCCCCTGTATAAACTCTTTTCACTGGAAATATGTGTTTTCTTAGGATATTGTAAGTTATTCAGTTTGGTTAAAAACAAAATTTCTTGCTCTGAAACTATGTATAAGACAATTATAATGCGTGGAAACGTTTCCTCCTTGTGGTTAGAGGTGTTAAAAACAGAGTTGCAATTACTTTCAAGGGTCACATTAGAATCATGTTAAAACAACTTGTTCTCCCCTAGATAAACTCTTTTCACTTTAAATATGTCTTTTCTTAGGATATTGTATGTTATTCAGTTTGGTTAAAAACAATATGTCTTGCTCTGAAACGCTATATAAGCCGATTACAATGCATAGAAACCCTGTTTCGTTGTGGTTAGAGGTCTACCAACAGAGTTGCAATTACTTTAAATGGTCATATTACAAACAACTTGTTTCTCCCCTGGATAAATTCTTTTCATTTGAAATATGTGTTTTCTTAGGATATTGTAAGTTATTCAGTTTGATTAAAAAGATGTGTTGCTCTGAAACGCTGTATAAGCCGCTTACAATGAATAGAAACCCTGTTTCGTTGTGGTTAGAGGTGTACAAACAGAGTTGCAATTACTTTAAATGGTCATATTACAAACAACTTGTTCTCCCCTGCTATAAACTCTTTTCACTTGAAATATGTCTTTTCTTAGGATATTGTAAGTTATTCAGTTTGGTTAAAAACAAGATGTCTTGCTCTGAAACGGTGTATAAGCTGATTACAATGCATAGAAACCCTGTTTCGCTGTAGTTAGACGTGTACAAAGAGAGTTGCAATTACTTTAAATTGTCATACTAGAAACAACTTGTTTCTCCCCTGTATAAACTCTTTTCACTGGAAATATGTCTTTTCTTAGGATATTGTAAGTTATTCAGTTTGGTTAAAAACAAGATGTCTTGCTCTGAAACTCTGTATATGCCGATTACAATGCATAGAATCCCTGTTTCCTTCTGGTTAGAGGTGTACAAACAGAGTTGCAATTACTTTCAAGGGTCACATTAGAACCATGTTAAAACAACTTGTTCTCCCCTAGATAAACTCTTTTCACTTGAAATATGTCTTTTCTTAGGATATTGTAAGTTATTCAGTTTGGTTAAAAACAAGATGTCTTGCTCTGAAACGCTGTATAAGCCGATTACAATGCATAGAAACCCTGTTTCGTTATGGTTAGAGGTGTACAAACAGAGTTGCAATTACTTTAAATTGTCATACTAGAAACAACTTGTTTCTCCCCTGTATAAACTCTTTTCACTGGAAATATGTGTTTTCTTAGGATATTGTAAGTTATTCAGTTTGGTTAAAAACAAGATGTCTTGCTCTGAAACGCTGTATAAGCAGATTACAATGCATAGAAACCCTGTTTCATGTGGTTAGAGGTGTACAAACAGAGTTGCAATTACTTTCAAGGGTCATATTAGAACCATGTTAAAACAACTTGTTTCTCCCCTGGATAAACTCTTTTCACTTGAAATATGTCTTTTCTTAGGATATTGTAAGTTATTCAGTTCGGTTAAAAACAAAATTTCTTGCTCTGAAATGCTGTATAAGACAATTATAATGCGTGGAAACGTTGTCTCCTTGTGGTTAGAGGTGTAAAGACAGAGTTGCAATTACTTTCAAGGGTCACATTAGAACCATGTTAAAACAACTTGTTCTCCCCTAGATAAACTCTTTTCACTTGAAATATGTCTTTTCTTAGGATATTGTAAGTTATTCAGTTTGGTTAAAAACAAGATGTCTTGCTCTGAAACGCTGTATAAGCCGATTACAATGCATAGAAACCCTGATTCGTTATGGTTAGAGGTGTACAAACAGAGTTGCAATTACTTTAAATTGTCATACTAGAAACAACTTGTTTCTCCCCTGTATAAACTCTTTTCACTTGATATATGTGTTTTCTTAGGATATTGTAAGTTATTCAGTTTGGTTAAAAACAAGATGTCTTGCTCTGAAACGCTGTATAAGCCGCTTACAATGCATAGAAACCCTGTTTCATGTGGTTATAGGTGTACAAACAGAGTTGCAATTACTTTCAAGGGTCATATTACAACCATGTTAAAACAACTTGTTCTCCCCTAGATAAACTATTTTCACTTGAAATATGTGTTTTCTTAGGATATTGTAAGTTATTCAGTTTGGTTAAAAACAAGATGTCTTGCTCTGAAACGGTGTATAAGCTGATTACAATGCATAGAAACCCTGTTTCGTTGTAGTTAGACATGTACAAAGAGAGTTGCAATTACTTTAAATTGTCATACTAGAAACAACTTGTTTCTCCCCTGTATAAACTCTTTTCACTGGAAATATGTGTTTTCTTAGGATATTGTAAGTTATTCAGTTTGGTTAAAAACAAAATTTCTTGCTCTGAAACTATGTATAAGACAATTATAATGCGTGGAAACGTTTCCTCCTTGTGGTTAGAGGTGTAAAAACAGAGTTGCAATTACTTTCAAGGGTCACATTAGAATCATGTTAAAACAACTTGTTCTCCCCTAGATAAACTCTTTTCACTTTAAATATGTCTTTTCTTAGGATATTGTATGTTATTCAGTTTGGTTAAAAACAATATGTCTTGCTCTGAAACGCTATATAAGCCGATTACAATGCATAGAAACCCTGTTTCGTTGTGGTTAGAGGTCTACCAACAGAGTTGCAATTACTTTAAATGGTCATATTACAAACAACTTGTTTCTCCCCTGGATAAATTCTTTTCATTTGAAATATGTGTTTTCTTAGGATATTGTAAGTTATTCAGTTTGATTAAAAAGATGTGTTGCTCTGAAACGCTGTATAAGCCGCTTACAATGCATAGAAACCCTGTTTCATGTAGTTAGAGGTGTACAAACAGAGTTGCAATTACTTTCAAGGGTCATATTAGAACCATGTTAAAACAACTTGTTCTCCCCTAGATAAACTATTTTCACTTGAAATATGTGTTTTCTTAGGATATTGTAAGTTATTCAGTTTGGTTAAAAACAAGATGTCTTGCTCTGAAACTCTGTATAAGCCGATTACAATGCATAGAAACCCTGTTTCATGTGGTTAGAGGTGTACAAACAGAGTTGCAATTACTTTCAAGGGTCATATTAGAACCATGTTAAAACAACTTGTTTCTCCCCTGGATAAACTCTTTTCACTTGAAATATGTCTTTTCTTAGGATATTGTAAGTTATTCAGTTCGGTTAAAAACAAAATTTCTTGCTCTGAAATGCTGTATAAGACAATTATAATGCGTGGAAACGTTGTCTCCTTGTGGTTAGAGGTGTAAAAACAGAGTTGCAATTACTTTCAAGGGTCACATTAGAACCATGTTAAAACAACTTGTTCTCCCCTAGATAAACTCTTTTCACTTGAAATATGTCTTTTCTTAGGATATTGTAAGTTATTCAGTTTGGTTAAAAACAAGATGTCTTGCTCTGAAACGCTGTATAAGCCGATTACAATGCATAGAAACCCTGTTTCGTTATGGTTAGAGGTGTACAAACAGAGTTGCAATTACTTTAAATTGTCATATTACAAACAACTTGTTCTTCTCTGCTATAAACTCTTTTCATTTGAAATATGTGTTTTCTTAGTATATTGTAAGTTATTCAGTTTGGTTAAAAACAAGATGTCTTGCTCTGAAACTCTGTATAAGCCGATTACAATGCATAGAAGCTCTATTTCTTTGTGGTTAGAAGTGTATAAACAGAGTTGCAATTACTTTAAATTGTCATACTAGAAACAACTTGTTTCTCCCCTGTATAAACTATTTTCACTTGAAATATGTGTTTTCTTAGGATATTGTAAGTTATTCAGTTTGGTTAAAAACAAGATGTCTTGCTCTGAAACTCTGTATAAGCCGATTACAATGCATAGAAACCCTGTTTCATGTGGTTAGAGGTGTACAAACAGAGTTGCAATTACTTTCAAGGGTCATATTAGAACCATGTTAAAACAACTTGTTTCTCCCCTGGATAAACTCTTTTCACTTGAAATATGTCTTTTCTTAGGATATTGTAAGTTATTCAGTTCGGTTAAAAACAAAATTTCTTGCTCTGAAATGCTGTATAAGACAATTATAATGCGTGGAAACGTTGTCTCCTTGTGGTTAGAGGTGTAAAGACAGAGTTGCAATTACTTTCAAGGGTCACATTAGAACCATGTTAAAACAACTTGTTCTCCCCTAGATAAACTCTTTTCACTTGAAATATGTCTTTTCTTAGGATATTGTAAGTTATTCAGTTTGGTTAAAAACAAGATGTCTTGCTCTGAAACGCTGTATAAGCCGATTACAATGCATAGAAACCCTGTTTCGTTATGGTTAGAGGTGTACAAACAGAGTTGCAATTACTTTAAATTGTCATACTAGAAACAACTTGTTTCTCCCCTGTATAAACTCTTTTCACTTGATATATGTGTTTTCTTAGGATATTGTAAGTTATTCAGTTTGGTTAAAAACAAGATGTCTTGCTCTGAAACGCTGTATAAGCCGCTTACAATGCATAGAAACCCTGTTTCATGTGGTTATAGGTGTACAAACAGAGTTGCAATTACTTTCAAGGGTCATATTACAACCATGTTAAAACAACTTGTTCTCCCCTAGATAAACTATTTTCACTTGAAATATGTGTTTTCTTAGGATATTGTAAGTTATTCAGTTTGGTTAAAAACAAGATGTCTTGCTCTGAAACGGTGTATAAGCTGATTACAATGCATAGAATCCCTGTTTCGTTGTAGTTAGACATGTACAAAGAGAGTTGCAATTACTTTAAATTGTCATACTAGAAACAACTTGTTTCTCCCCTGTATAAACTCTTTTCACTGGAAATATGTGTTTTCTTAGGATATTGTAAGTTATTCAGTTTGGTTAAAAACAAAATTTCTTGCTCTGAAACTATGTATAAGACAATTATAATGCGTGGAAACGTTTCCTCCTTGTGGTTAGAGGTGTAAAAACAGAGTTGCAATTACTTTCAAGGGTCACATTAGAATCATGTTAAAACAACTTGTTCTCCCCTAGATAAACTCTTTTCACTTTAAATATGTCTTTTCTTAGGATATTGTATGTTATTCAGTTTGGTTAAAAACAATATGTCTTGCTCTGAAACGCTATATAAGCCGATTACAATGCATAGAAACCCTGTTTCGTTGTGGTTAGAGGTCTACCAACAGAGTTGCAATTACTTTAAATGGTCATATTACAAACAACTTGTTTCTCCCCTGGATAAATTCTTTTCATTTGAAATATGTGTTTTCTTAGGATATTGTAAGTTATTCAGTTTGATTAAAAAGATGTGTTGCTCTGAAACGCTGTATAAGCCGCTTACAATGCATAGAAACCCTGTTTCATGTAGTTAGAGGTGTACAAACAGAGTTGCAATTACTTTCAAGGGTCATATTAGAACCATGTTAAAACAACTTGTTCTCCCCTAGATAAACTATTTTCACTTGAAATATGTGTTTTCTTAGGATATTGTAAGTTATTCAGTTTGGTTAAAAACAAGATGTCTTGCTCTGAAACTCTGTATAAGCCGATTACAATGCATAGAAACCCTGTTTCATGTGGTTAGAGGTGTACAAACAGAGTTGCAATTACTTTCAAGGGTCATATTAGAACCATGTTAAAACAACTTGTTTCTCCCCTGGATAAACTCTTTTCACTTGAAATATGTCTTTTCTTAGGATATTGTAAGTTATTCAGTTCGGTTAAAAACAAAATTTCTTGCTCTGAAATGCTGTATAAGACAATTATAATGCGTGGAAACGTTGTCTCCTTGTGGTTAGAGGTGTAAAAACAGAGTTGCAATTACTTTCAAGGGTCACATTAGAACCATGTTAAAACAACTTGTTCTCCCCTAGATAAACTCTTTTCACTTGAAATATGTCTTTTCTTAGGATATTGTAAGTTATTCAGTTTGGTTAAAAACAAGATGTCTTGCTCTGAAACGCTGTATAAGCCGATTACAATGCATAGAAACCCTGTTTCGTTATGGTTAGAGGTGTACAAACAGAGTTGCAATTACTTTAAATTGTCATATTACAAACAACTTGTTCTTCTCTGCTATAAACTCTTTTCATTTGAAATATGTGTTTTCTTAGTATATTGTAAGTTATTCAGTTTGGTTAAAAACAAGATGTCTTGCTCTGAAACTCTGTATAAGCCGATTACAATGCATAGAAGCTCTATTTCTTTGTGGTTAGAAGTGTATAAACAGAGTTGCAATTACTTTAAATTGTCATACTAGAAACAACTTGTTTCTCCCCTGTATAAACTATTTTCACTTGAAATATGTGTTTTCTTAGGATATTGTAAGTTATTCAGTTTGGTTAAAAACAAGATGTCTTGCTCTGAAACTCTGTATAAGCCGATTACAATGCATAGAAACCCTGTTTCATGTGGTTAGAGGTGTACAAACAGAGTTGCAATTACTTTCAAGGGTCATATTAGAACCATGTTAAAACAACTTGTTTCTCCCCTGGATAAACTCTTTTCACTTGAAATATGTCTTTTCTTAGGATATTGTAAGTTATTCAGTTCGGTTAAAAACAAAATTTCTTGCTCTGAAATGCTGTATAAGACAATTATAATGCGTGGAAACGTTGTCTCCTTGTGGTTAGAGGTGTAAAGACAGAGTTGCAATTACTTTCAAGGGTCACATTAGAACCATGTTAAAACAACTTGTTCTCCCCTAGATAAACTCTTTTCACTTGAAATATGTCTTTTCTTAGGATATTGTAAGTTATTCAGTTTGGTTAAAAACAAGATGTCTTGCTCTGAAACGCTGTATAAGCCGATTACAATGCATAGAAACCCTGTTTCGTTATGGTTAGAGGTGTACAAACAGAGTTGCAATTACTTTAAATTGTCATACTAGAAACAACTTGTTTCTCCCCTGTATAAACTCTTTTCACTTGATATATGTGTTTTCTTAGGATATTGTAAGTTATTCAGTTTGGTTAAAAACAAGATGTCTTGCTCTGAAACGCTGTATAAGCCGCTTACAATGCATAGAAACCCTGTTTCATGTGGTTATAGGTGTACAAACAGAGTTGCAATTACTTTCAAGGGTCATATTACAACCATGTTAAAACAACTTGTTCTCCCCTAGATAAACTATTTTCACTTGAAATATGTGTTTTCTTAGGATATTGTAAGTTATTCAGTTTGGTTAAAAACAAGATGTCTTGCTCTGAAACGGTGTATAAGCTGATTACAATGCATAGAATCCCTGTTTCGTTGTAGTTAGACATGTACAAAGAGAGTTGCAATTACTTTAAATTGTCATACTAGAAACAACTTGTTTCTCCCCTGTATAAACTCTTTTCACTGGAAATATGTGTTTTCTTAGGATATTGTAAGTTATTCAGTTTGGTTAAAAACAAAATTTCTTGCTCTGAAACTATGTATAAGACAATTATAATGCGTGGAAACGTTTCCTCCTTGTGGTTAGAGGTGTAAAAACAGAGTTGCAATTACTTTCAAGGGTCACATTAGAATCATGTTAAAACAACTTGTTCTCCCCTAGATAAACTCTTTTCACTTTAAATATGTCTTTTCTTAGGATATTGTATGTTATTCAGTTTGGTTAAAAACAATATGTCTTGCTCTGAAACGCTATATAAGCCGATTACAATGCATAGAAACCCTGTTTCGTTGTGGTTAGAGGTCTACCAACAGAGTTGCAATTACTTTAAATGGTCATATTACAAACAACTTGTTTCTCCCCTGGATAAATTCTTTTCATTTGAAATATGTGTTTTCTTAGGATATTGTAAGTTATTCAGTTTGATTAAAAAGATGTGTTGCTCTGAAACGCTGTATAAGCCGCTTACAATGCATAGAAACCCTGTTTCATGTAGTTAGAGGTGTACAAACAGAGTTGCAATTACTTTCAAGGGTCATATTAGAACCATGTTAAAACAACTTGTTCTCCCCTAGATAAACTATTTTCACTTGAAATATGTGTTTTCTTAGGATATTGTAAGTTATTCAGTTTGGTTAAAAACAAGATGTCTTGCTCTGAAACTCTGTATAAGCCGATTACAATGCATAGAAACCCTGTTTCATGTGGTTAGAGGTGTACAAACAGAGTTGCAATTACTTTCAAGGGTCATATTAGAACCATGTTAAAACAACTTGTTTCTCCCCTGGATAAACTCTTTTCACTTGAAATATGTCTTTTCTTAGGATATTGTAAGTTATTCAGTTCGGTTAAAAACAAAATTTCTTGCTCTGAAATGCTGTATAAGACAATTATAATGCGTGGAAACGTTGTCTCCTTGTGGTTAGAGGTGTAAAAACAGAGTTGCAATTACTTTCAAGGGTCACATTAGAACCATGTTAAAACAACTTGTTCTCCCCTAGATAAACTCTTTTCACTTGAAATATGTCTTTTCTTAGGATATTGTAAGTTATTCAGTTTGGTTAAAAACAAGATGTCTTGCTCTGAAACGCTGTATAAGCCGATTACAATGCATAGAAACCCTGTTTCGTTATGGTTAGAGGTGTACAAACAGAGTTGCAATTACTTTAAATTGTCATATTACAAACAACTTGTTCTTCTCTGCTATAAACTCTTTTCATTTGAAATATGTGTTTTCTTAGTATATTGTAAGTTATTCAGTTTGGTTAAAAACAAGATGTCTTGCTCTGAAACTCTGTATAAGCCGATTACAATGCATAGAAGCTCTATTTCTTTGTGGTTAGAAGTGTATAAACAGAGTTGCAATTACTTTAAATTGACATATTAGAAACAATTGTTTCTCCCACGTATAAACTCTTTTCACTCGAAATATGTGTTTTCTTAGGATATTGTAAGTTATTCAGTTTGGTTAAAAAAAAGATGTCTTGCTCTGAAACTCTGTATAAGTCGATTACAATGCATAGAAACCCTGTTTCGTTGTGGTTAGAGGTGTACAAACAGAGTTGCAATTACTTTAAATGGTCATGTTACAAACAACTTGTTTCTCCCCTGGATAAACTCTTTTCACTTGAAATATGTCTGTTCTTAGGATATTGTAAGTTAATCAGTTTGGTTAAAAACAAAATTTCTTGCTCTGAAACTATGTATAAGACAATTATAATGCGTGGAAACATTGCCTCCTTGTGGTTAGAGGTGTAAAAACAGAGTTGCAATTACTTTCAAGGGTCACATTAGAATCATGTTAAAACAACTTGTTCTCCCCTAGATAAACTCTTTTCACTTGAAATATGTCTTTTCTTAGGATATTGTAAGTTATTCAGTTTGGTTAAAAACAAAATGTCTTGCTCTGAAACGCTGTATAAGCCGCTTACAATGGATAGAAGCTCTGTTTCTTTGTGGTTAGAGGTGTACAAAGAGAGTTGCAATTACTTTAAATTGTCATACTAGAAACAACTTGTTTCTCCCCTGTATAAACTCTTTTCACTTGAAATATGTCTTTTCTTAGGATATTGTAAGTTATTCAGTTTGGATAAAAACAAGATGTCTTGCTCTGAAACGCTGTATAAGCCGATTACAATGCATAGAAACCCTGTTTCGTTGTGGTTAGAGGTGTACAAACAGAGTTGCAATTACTTTAAATGGTCATATTACAAACAACTTGTTCTCCCCTGCTATAAACTCTTTTCATTTGAAATATGTGTTTTCTTAGGATATTGTAAGTTATTCAGTTTGGTTAAAAACAAGATGTCTTGCTCTGAAACGCTGTATAAGCCGCTTACAATGCATAGAAACCCTGTTTCATGTGGTTATAGGTGTACAAACAGAGTTGCAATTACTTTCAAGGGTCATATTACAACCATGTTAAAACAACTTGTTCTCCCCTATATAAACTATTTTCACTTGAAATATGTGTTTTCTTAAGATATTGTAAGTTATTCAGTTTGGTTAAAAACAAGATGTCTTGCTCTGAAACGGTGTATAAGCTGATTACAATGCATAAAGACCCTGTTTCGTTGTGGTTAGAGGTCTACCAACAGAGTTGCAATTACTTTAAACGGTCATATTACGAACAACTTGTTTCTCCCCTGGATAAACTCTTTTCACTTGAAATATGTCTTTTCTTAGGATATTGTAAGTTATTCAGTTTGGTTAAAAACAAGATGTCTTGCTCTGAAACGGTGTATAAGTTGATTACAATGCATAGAAGCTCTTTTTCTTTGTGGTTAGAGGTCTACCAACAGAGTTGCAATTACTTTAAATGTTCATATTACAAACAACTTGTTCTCCCCTGCTATAAACTCTTTTCATTTGAAATATGTGTTTTCTTAGGATATTGTAAGTTATTCAGTTTGGTTAAAAACAAGATGTCTTGCTCTGAAACGCTGTATAAGCAGATTACAATGCATAGAATCCCTGTTTCGTTGTGGTTAGAGGTCTACCAACAGAGTTGCAATTACTTTAAACGGTCATATTACGAACAACTTGTTTCTCCCCTGGATAAACTCTTTTCCCTTGAAATATGTCTTTTCTTAGGATATTGTAAGTTATTCAGTTTGGTTAAAAACAAGATGTCTTGCTCTGAAACTCTGTATAAGCCGATTACAATGCATAGAAGCTCTGTTTCTTTGTGGTTAGAAGTGTATAAACAGAGTTGCAATTACTTTAAATTGACATATTAGAAACAATTGTTTCTCCCATGTATAAACTCTTTTCACTCGAAATATGTGTTTTCTTAGGATATTGTAAGTTATTCAGTTTGGTTAAAAAAAAGATGTCTTGCTCTGAAACTCTGTATAAGTCGATTAAAATGCATAGAAACCCTGTTTCGTTGTGGTTAGAGGTCTACCAACAGAGTTGCAATTACTTTAAATGGTCATATTACGAACAACTTGTTTCTCCCCTGGATAAACTCTTTTCACTTGAAATATGTCTTTTCTTAGGATATTGTAAGTTATTCAGTTTGGTTAAAAACAAGATGTCTTGCTCTGAAACGCTGTATAAGCAGATTACAATGCATAGAAGCTCTGTTTCTTTATGGTTAGATGTGTATAAACAGAGTTGTAATTACTTTAAAATGACATATTAGAAACAACTTGTTTCTCCCATGTATAAACTCTTTTCACTTGAAATATGTCTTTTCTTAGGATATTGTAAATTATTCAGTTTGGATAAAAACAAGATGTCTTGCTCTGAAACGCTGTATAAGCCGATTACAATGCATAGAAACCCTGTTTCGTTGTGGTTAGAGGTGTACAAACAGAGTTGCAATTACTTTAAATGGTCATATTACAAACAACTTGTTCTCCCCTGCTATAAACTCTTTTCATTTGAAATATGTGTTTTCTTAGGATATTGTAAGTTATTCAGTTTGGTTAAAAACAAGATGTCTTGCTCTGAAACGCTGTATAAGCCGCTTACAATGCATAGAAACCCTGTTTCATGTGGTTAGAGGTGTACAAACAGAGTTGCAATTACTTTCAAGGGTCATATTAGAACCATGTTAAAACAACTTGTTCTCCCCTAGATAAACTATTTTCACTTGAAATATGTGTTTTCTTAGGATATTGTAAGTTATTCAGTTTGGATAAAAAAAAGATGTCTTGCTCTGAAACTCTGTATAAGTCGATTACAATGCATAGAAACCCTGTTTCGTTGTGGTTAGAGGTGTACAAACAGAGTTGCAATTACTTTAAATGGTCATGTTACAAACAACTTGTTTCTCCCCTAGATAAACTATTTTCACTTGAAATATGTGTTTTCTTAGGATATTGTAAGTTATTCAGTTTGGTTAAAAACAAGATGTCTTGCTCTGAAACGCTGTATAAGCAGATTACAATGCATAGAATCCCTGTTTCGTTGTGGTTAAAGGTGTACAAACAGAGTTGCAATTACTTTAAATGGTCATGTTACAAACAACTTGTTTCTCCCCTGGATAAACTTTTTTCACTTGAAATATGTCTTTTCTTAGGATATTGTAAGTTATTCAGTTTGGTTAAAAACAAGATGTCTTGCTCTGAAACTCTGTATAAGCCGATTACAATGCATAGAAGCTCTGTTTCTTTGTGGTTAGAAGTGTATAAACAGAGTTGCAATTACTTTCAAGGGTCATATTAGAACCGTGTTAAAACAACTTGTTCTCCCCTAGATAAACTATTTTCACTTGAAATATGTGTTTTCTTAGGATATTGTAAGTTATTCAGTTTGGTTAAAAACAAGATGTCTTGCTCTGAAACGGTGTATAAGCTGATTACAATGCATAGAAACCCTGTTTCGTTGTAGTTAGACGTGTACAAAGAGAGTTGCAATTACTTTAAATTGTCATACTAGAAACAACTTGTTTCTCCCCTGTATAAACTCTTTTCACTGGAAATATGTGTTTTCTTAGGATATTGTAAGTTATTCAGTTTGGTTAAAAACAAGATGTCTTGCTCTGAAACGCTGTATAAGCAGATTACAATGCATTGAAACCCTGTTTCGTTGTGGGTAGAGGTGTACAAACAGAGTTGCAATTACTTTAAATTGTCATATTACAAACAACTTGTTCTTTGCTATAAACTCTTTTCATTTGAAATATGTGTTTTCTTAGTATATTGTAAGTTATTCAGTTTGGTTAAAAACAAGATGTCTTGCTCTGAAACTCTGTATAAGCCGATTACAATGCATAGAAGCTCTATTTCTTTGTGGTTAGAAGTGTATAAACAGAGTTGCAATTACTTTAAATTGACATATTAGAAACAATTGTTTCTCCCACGTATAAACTCTTTTCACTCGAAATATGTGTTTTCTTAGGATATTCTAAGGTATTCAGTTTGGTTAAAAACAAGATGTCTTGCTCTGAAACGGTGTATAAGCTGATTACAATGCATAGAAACCCTGTTTCGTTGTAGTTAGACATGTACAAAGAGAGTTGCAATTACTTTAAATTGTCATACTAGAAACAACTTGTTTCTCCCCTGTATAAACTCTTTTCACTGGAAATATGTGTTTTCTTAGGATATTGTAAGTTAATCAGTTTGGTTAAAAACAAAATTTCTTGCTCTGAAACTATGTATAAGACAATTATAATGCGTGGAAACATTGCCTCCTTGTGGTTAGAGGTGTAAAAACAGAGTTGCAATTACTTTCAAGGGTCACATTAGAATCATGTTAAAACAACTTGTTCTCCCCTAGATAAACTCTTTTCACTTGAAATATGTCTTTTCTTAGGATATTGTAAGTTATTCAGTTTGGTTAAAAACAAGATGTCTTGCTCTGAAACGCTGTATAAGCCGCTTACAATGGATAGAAGCTCTGTTTCTTTGTGGTTAGAGGTGTACAAAGAGAGTTGCAATTACTTTAAATTGTCATACTAGAAACAACTTGTTTCTCCCCTGTATAAACTCTTTTCACTTGAAATATGTCTTTTCTTAGGATATTGTAAGTTATTCAGTTTGGATAAAAACAAGATGTCTTGCTCTGAAACGCTGTATAAGCCGATTACAATGCATAGAAACCCTGTTTCGTTGTGGTTAGAGGTGTACAAACAGAGTTGCAATTACTTTAAATGGTCATATTACAAACAACTTGTTCTCCCCTGCTATAAACTCTTTTCATTTGAAATATGTGTTTTCTTAGGATATTGTAAGTTATTCAGTTTGGTTAAAAACAAGATGTCTTGCTCTGAAACGCTGTATAAGCCGCTTACAATGCATAGAAACCCTGTTTCATGTGGTTATAGGTGTACAAACAGAGTTGCAATTACTTTCAAGGGTCATATTACAACCATGTTAAAACAACTTGTTCTCCCCTAGATAAACTATTTTCACTTGAAATATGTGTTTTCTTAAGATATTGTAAGTTATTCAGTTTGGTTAAAAACAAGATGTCTTGCTCTGAAACGGTGTATAAGCTGATTACAATGCATAAAGACCCTGTTTCGTTGTGGTTAGAGGTCTACCAACAGAGTTGCAATTACTTTAAACGGTCATATTACGAACAACTTGTTTCTCCCCTGGATAAACTCTTTTCACTTGAAATATGTCTTTTCTTAGGATATTGTAAGTTATTCAGTTTGGTTAAAAACAAGATGTCTTGCTCTGAAACGGTGTATAAGTTGATTACAATGCATAGAAGCTCTTTTTCTTTGTGGTTAGAGGTCTACCAACAGAGTTGCAATTACTTTAAATGTTCATATTACAAACAACTTGTTCTCCCCTGCTATAAACTCTTTTCATTTGAAATATGTGTTTTCTTAGGATATTGTAAGTTATTCAGTTTGGTTAAAAACAAGATGTCTTGCTCTGAAACGCTGTATAAGCAGATTACAATGCATAGAATCCCTGTTTCGTTGTGGTTAGAGGTTTACCAACAGAGTTGCAATTACTTTAAATTGACATATTAGAAACAATTGTTTCTCCCATGTATAAACTCTTTTCATTTGAAATATGTGTTTTCTTAGGATATTGTAAGTTATTCAGTTTGGTTAAAAACAAGATGTCTTGCTCTGAAACGCTGTATAAGTCGATAACAATGCATAGAAACCCTGTTTCATGTGGTTAGAGGTGTACAAACAGAGTTGCAATTACTTTCAAGGGTCATATTAGAACCATGTTAAAACAACTTGTTCTCCCCTAGATAAACTATTTTCACTTGAAATATGTGTTTTCTTACGATATTGTAAGTTATTCACTTTGGTTAAAAACAAGATGTCTTGCTCTGAAACGGTGTATAAGCTGATTACAATGCATAGAAACCCTGTTTCGTTGTAGTTAGACGTGTACAAAGAGAGTTGCAATTACTTTAAATTATCATACTAGAAACAACTTGTTTCTCCCATGTATAAACTCTTTTCACTCGAAATATGTGTTTTCTTAGGATATTGTAAGTTATTCAGTTTGGTTAAAAACAAGATGTCTTGCTCTGAAACAGTGTATAAACCGATTACAATGCATTGAAACCCTGTTTCGTTGTGGGTAGAGGTGTACAAACAGAGTTGCAATTACTTTAAATTGTCATATTACAAACAACTTGTTCTCCTCTGCTATAAACTCTTTTCATTTGAAATATGTGTTTTCTTAGTATATTGTAAGTTATTCAGTTTGGTTAAAAACAAGATGTCTTGCTCTGAAACTCTGTATAAGCCGATTACAATGCATAGAAGCTCTGTTTCTTTGTGGTTAGAAGTGTATAAACAGAGTTGCAATTACTTTAAATTGACATATTAGAAACAATTGTTTCTCCTATGTATAAAGTCTTTTCACTCGAAATATGTGTTTTCTTAGGATATTGTAAGTTATTCAGTTTGGTTAAAAAAAAGATGTCTTGCTCTGAAACTCTGTATAAGTCGATTACAATGCATAGAAACCCTGTTTCGTTGTGGTTAGAGGTGTACAAACAGAGTTGCAATTACTTTAAATGGTCATGTTACAAACAACTTGTTTCTCCCCTGGATAAACTCTTTTCACTTGAAATATGTCTGTTCTTAGGATATTGTAAGTTAATCAGTTTGGTTAAAAACAAAATTTCTTGCTCTGAAACTATGTATAAGACAATTATAATGCGTGGAAACATTGCCTCCTTGTGGTTAGAGGTGTAAAAACAGAGTTGCAATTACTTTCAAGGGTCACATTAGAATCATGTTAAAACAACTTGTTCTCCCCTAGATAAACTCTTTACACTTGAAATATTTCTTTTCTTAGGATATTGTAAGTTATTCAGTTTGGTTAAAAACAAGATGTCTTGCTCTGAAACGCTGTATAAGCAGATTACAATGCATAGAATCCCTGTTTCTTTGTGGTTAGAGGTGTACAAAGAGAGTTGCAATTACTTTAAATTGACATACTAGAAACAACTTGTTTCTCCCCTGTATGAACTCTTTTCACTTGAAATATGTCTTTTCTTAGGATATTGTAAGTTATTCAGTTTGGTTAAAAACAAGATGTCTTGCTCTGAAACGGTGTATAAGTTGATTACAATGCATAGAAGCTCTTTTTCTTTGTGGTTAGAGGTCTACCAACAGAGTTGCAATTACTTTAAATGTTCATATTACAAACAACTTGTTCTCCCCTGCTATAAACTCTTTTCATTTGAAATATGTGTTTTCTTAGGATATTGTAAGTTATTCAGTTTGGTTAAAAACAAGATGTCTTGCTCTGAAACGCTGTATAAGCAGATTACAATGCATAGAATCCCTGTTTCGTTGTGGTTAGAGGTTTACCAACAGAGTTGCAATTACTTTAAATTGACATATTAGAAACAATTGTTTCTCCCATGTATAAACTCTTTTCATTTGAAATATGTGTTTTCTTAGGATATTGTAAGTTATTCAGTTTGGTTAAAAACAAGATGTCTTGCTCTGAAACGCTGTATAAGTCGATAACAATGCATAGAAACCCTGTTTCATGTGGTTAGAGGTGTACAAACAGAGTTGCAATTACTTTCAAGGGTCATATTAGAACCATGTTAAAACAACTTGTTCTCCCCTAGATAAACTATTTTCACTTGAAATATGTGTTTTCTTACGATATTGTAAGTTATTCACTTTGGTTAAAAACAAGATGTCTTGCTCTGAAACGGTGTATAAGCTGATTACAATGCATAGAAACCCTGTTTCGTTGTAGTTAGACGTGTACAAAGAGAGTTGCAATTACTTTAAATTATCATACTAGAAACAACTTGTTTCTCCCATGTATAAACTCTTTTCACTCGAAATATGTGTTTTCTTAGGATATTGTAAGTTATTCAGTTTGGTTAAAAACAAGATGTCTTGCTCTGAAACAGTGTATAAACCGATTACAATGCATTGAAACCCTGTTTCGTTGTGGGTAGAGGTGTACAAACAGAGTTGCAATTACTTTAAATTGTCATATTACAAACAACTTGTTCTCCTCTGCTATAAACTCTTTTCATTTGAAATATGTGTTTTCTTAGTATATTGTAAGTTATTCAGTTTGGTTAAAAACAAGATGTCTTGCTCTGAAACTCTGTATAAGCCGATTACAATGCATAGAAGCTCTGTTTCTTTGTGGTTAGAAGTGTATAAACAGAGTTGCAATTACTTTAAATTGACATATTAGAAACAATTGTTTCTCCTATGTATAAAGTCTTTTCACTCGAAATATGTGTTTTCTTAGGATATTGTAAGTTATTCAGTTTGGTTAAAAAAAAGATGTCTTGCTCTGAAACTCTGTATAAGTCGATTACAATGCATAGAAACCCTGTTTCGTTGTGGTTAGAGGTGTACAAACAGAGTTGCAATTACTTTAAATGGTCATGTTACAAACAACTTGTTTCTCCCCTGGATAAACTCTTTTCACTTGAAATATGTCTGTTCTTAGGATATTGTAAGTTAATCAGTTTGGTTAAAAACAAAATTTCTTGCTCTGAAACTATGTATAAGACAATTATAATGCGTGGAAACATTGCCTCCTTGTGGTTAGAGGTGTAAAAACAGAGTTGCAATTACTTTCAAGGGTCACATTAGAATCATGTTAAAACAACTTGTTCTCCCCTAGATAAACTCTTTACACTTGAAATATTTCTTTTCTTAGGATATTGTAAGTTATTCAGTTTGGTTAAAAACAAGATGTCTTGCTCTGAAACGCTGTATAAGCAGATTACAATGCATAGAATCCCTGTTTCTTTGTGGTTAGAGGTGTACAAAGAGAGTTGCAATTACTTTAAATTGACATACTAGAAACAACTTGTTTCTCCCCTGTATGAACTCTTTTCACTTGAAATATGTCTTTTCTTAGGATATTGTAAGTTATTCAGTTTGGTTAAAAAAAAGATGTCTTGCTCTGAAACGGTGTATAAGCTGATTACAATGCATAAAGACCCTGTTTCGTTGTGGTTAGAGGTCTACCAACAGAGTTGCAATTACTTTAAACGGTCATATTACGAACAACTTGTTTCTCCCCTGGATAAACTCTTTTCACTTGAAATATGTCTTTTCTTAGGATATTGTAAGTTATTCAGTTTGGTTAAAAACAAGATGTCTTGCTCTGAAACGGTGTATAAGTTGATTACAATGCATAGAAGCTCTTTTTCTTTGTGGTTAGAGGTCTACCAACAGAGTTGCAATTACTTTAAATGTTCATATTACAAACAACTTGTTCTCCCCTGCTATAAACTCTTTTCATTTGAAATATGTGTTTTCTTAGGATATTGTAAGTTATTCAGTTTGGTTAAAAACAAGATGTCTTGCTCTGAAACGCTGTATAAGCAGATTACAATGCGTAGAATCCCTGTTTCGTTGTGGTTAGAGGTCTACCAACAGAGTTGCAATTACTTTAAACGGTCATATTACGAACAACTTGTTTCTCCCCTGGATAAACTCTTTTCCCTTGAAATATGTCTTTTCTTAGGATATTGTAAGTTATTCAGTTTGGTTAAAAACAAGATGTCTTGCTCTGAAACTCTGTATAAGCCGATTACAATGCATTGAAGCTCTGTTTCTTTGTGGTTAGAAGTGTATAAACAGAGTTGCAATTACTTTAAATTGACATATTAGAAACAATTGTTTCTCCCATGTATAAACTCTTTTCATTTGAAATATGTGTTTTCTTAGGATATTGTAAGTTATTCAGTTTGGTTAAAAACAAGATGTCTTGCTCTGAAACGCTGTATAAGTCGATAACAATGCATAGAAACCCTGTTTCATGTGGTTAGAGGTGTACAAACAGAGTTGCAATTACTTTCAAGGGTCATATTAGAACCATGTTAAAACAACTTGTTCTTCCCTAGATAAACTATTTTCACTTGAAATATGTCTTTTCTTAGGATATTGTAAGTTATTCAGTTTGGATAAAAACAAGATGTCTTGCTCTGAAACGCTGTATAAGCCGATTACAATGCATAGAAACCCTGTTTCGTTGTGGTTAGAGGTGTACAAACAGAGTTGCAATTACTTTAAATGGTCATATTACAAACAACTTGTTTCTCCCCTGGATAAACTTTTTTCACTTGAAATATGTCTTTTCTTAGGATATTGTAAGTTATTCAGTTTGGTTAAAAACAAAATTTCTTGCTCTGAAACTATGTATAAGACAATTATAATGCGTGGAAACATTGCCTCCTTGTGGTTAGAGGTGTAAAAACAGAGTTGCAATTACTTTCAAGGGTCACATTAGAATCATGTTAAAACAACTTGTTCTCCCCTAGATAAACTCTTTACACTTGAAATATTTCTTTTCTTAGGATATTGTAAGTTATTCAGTTTGGTTAAAAACAAGATGTCTTGCTCTGAAACGCTGTATAAGCAGATTACAATGCATAGAATCCCTGTTTCTTTGTGGTTAGAGGTGTACAAAGAGAGTTGCAATTACTTTAAATTGACATACTAGAAACAACTTGTTTCTCCCCTGTATGAACTCTTTTCACTTGAAATATGTCTTTTCTTAGGATATTGTAAGTTATTCAGTTTGGTTAAAAAAAAGATGTCTTGCTCTGAAACGGTGTATAAGCTGATTACAATGCATAAAGACCCTGTTTCGTTGTGGTTAGAGGTCTACCAACAGAGTTGCAATTACTTTAAACGGTCATATTACGAACAACTTGTTTCTCCCCTGGATAAACTCTTTTCACTTGAAATATGTCTTTTCTTAGGATATTGTAAGTTATTCAGTTTGGTTAAAAACAAGATGTCTTGCTCTGAAACGGTGTATAAGTTGATTACAATGCATAGAAGCTCTTTTTCTTTGTGGTTAGAGGTCTACCAACAGAGTTGCAATTACTTTAAATGTTCATATTACAAACAACTTGTTCTCCCCTGCTATAAACTCTTTTCATTTGAAATATGTGTTTTCTTAGGATATTGTAAGTTATTCAGTTTGGTTAAAAACAAGATGTCTTGCTCTGAAACGCTGTATAAGTCGATAACAATGCATAGAAACCCTGTTTCATGTGGTTAGAGGTGTACAAACAGAGTTGCAATTACTTTCAAGGGTCATATTAGAACCATGTTAAAACAACTTGTTCTTCCCTAGATAAACTATTTTCACTTGAAATATGTGTTTTCTTAGGATATTGTAAGTTATTCAGTTTGGATAAAAACAAGATGTCTTGCTCTGAAACGCTGTATAAGCCGATTACAATGCATAGAAACCCTGTTTCGTTGTGGTTAGAGGTGTACAAACAGAGTTGCAATTACTTTAAATGGTCATATTACAAACAACTTGTTCTCCCCTGCTATAAACTCTTTTCATTTGAAATATGTGTTTTCTTAGGATATTGTAAGTTATTCAGTTTGGTTAAAAACAAGATGTCTTGCTCTGAAACGCTGTATAAGCCGCTTACAATGCATAGAAACCCTGTTTCATGTTGTTATAGGTGTACAAACAGAGTTGCAATTACTTTCAAGGGTCATATTAGAACCATGTTAAAACAACTTGTTCTCCCCTAGATAAACTATTTTCACTTGAAATATGTGTTTTCTTAGGATATTGTAAGTTATTCAGTTTGGTTAAAAACAAGATGTCTTGCTCTGAAACGCTGTATAAGCAGATTACAATGCATAGAATCCCTGTTTCGTTGTGGTTAGAGGTGTACAAACAGAGTTGCAATTACTTTAAATGGTCATGTTACAAACAACTTGTTTCTCCCCTGGATAAACTTTTTTCACTTGAAATATGTCTTTTCTTAGGATATTGTAAGTTATTCAGTTTGGTTAAAAACAAAATTTCTTGCTCTGAAACTATGTATAAGACAATTATAATGCGTGGAAACATTGCCTCCTTGTGGTTAGAGGTGTAAAAACAGAGTTGCAATTACTTTCAAGGGTCACATTAGAATCATGTTAAAACAACTTGTTCTCCCCTAGATAAACTCTTTACACTTGAAATATTTCTTTTCTTAGGATATTGTAAGTTATTCAGTTTGGTTAAAAACAAGATGTCTTGCTCTGAAACGCTGTATAAGCAGATTACAATGCATAGAATCCCTGTTTCTTTGTGGTTAGAGGTGTACAAAGAGAGTTGCAATTACTTTAAATTGACATACTAGAAACAACTTGTTTCTCCCCTGTATGAACTCTTTTCACTTGAAATATGTCTTTTCTTAGGATATTGTAAGTTATTCAGTTTGGTTAAAAAAAAGATGTCTTGCTCTGAAACGGTGTATAAGCTGATTACAATGCATAAAGACCCTGTTTCGTTGTGGTTAGAGGTCTACCAACAGAGTTGCAATTACTTTAAACGGTCATATTACGAACAACTTGTTTCTCCCCTGGATAAACTCTTTTCACTTGAAATATGTCTTTTCTTAGGATATTGTAAGTTATTCAGTTTGGTTAAAAACAAGATGTCTTGCTCTGAAACGGTGTATAAGTTGATTACAATGCATAGAAGCTCTTTTTCTTTGTGGTTAGAGGTCTACCAACAGAGTTGCAATTACTTTAAATGTTCATATTACAAACAACTTGTTCTCCCCTGCTATAAACTCTTTTCATTTGAAATATGTGTTTTCTTAGGATATTGTAAGTTATTCAGTTTGGTTAAAAACAAGATGTCTTGCTCTGAAACGCTGTATAAGCAGATTACAATGCGTAGAATCCCTGTTTCGTTGTGGTTAGAGGTCTACCAACAGAGTTGCAATTACTTTAAACGGTCATATTACGAACAACTTGTTTCTCCCCTGGATAAACTCTTTTCCCTTGAAATATGTCTTTTCTTAGGATATTGTAAGTTATTCAGTTTGGTTAAAAACAAGATGTCTTGCTCTGAAACTCTGTATAAGCCGATTACAATGCATTGAAGCTCTGTTTCTTTGTGGTTAGAAGTGTATAAACAGAGTTGCAATTACTTTAAATTGACATATTAGAAACAATTGTTTCTCCCATGTATAAACTCTTTTCATTTGAAATATGTGTTTTCTTAGGATATTGTAAGTTATTCAGTTTGGTTAAAAACAAGATGTCTTGCTCTGAAACGCTGTATAAGTCGATAACAATGCATAGAAACCCTGTTTCATGTGGTTAGAGGTGTACAAACAGAGTTGCAATTACTTTCAAGGGTCATATTAGAACCATGTTAAAACAACTTGTTCTTCCCTAGATAAACTATTTTCACTTGAAATATGTCTTTTCTTAGGATATTGTAAGTTATTCAGTTTGGATAAAAACAAGATGTCTTGCTCTGAAACGCTGTATAAGCCGATTACAATGCATAGAAACCCTGTTTCGTTGTGGTTAGAGGTGTACAAACAGAGTTGCAATTACTTTAAATGGTCATATTACAAACAACTTGTTCTCCCCTGCTATAAACTCTTTTCATTTGAAATATGTGTTTTCTTAGGATATTGTAAGTTATTCAGTTTGGTTAAAAACAAGATGTCTTGCTCTGAAACGCTGTATAAGCCGCTTACAATGCATAGAAACCCTGTTTCATGTTGTTATAGGTGTACAAACAGAGTTGCAATTACTTTCAAGGGTCATATTAGAACCATGTTAAAACAACTTGTTCTCCCCTAGATAAACTATTTTCACTTGAAATATGTGTTTTCTTAGGATATTGTAAGTTATTCAGTTTGGTTAAAAACAAGATGTCTTGCTCTGAAACGCTGTATAAGCAGATTACAATGCATAGAATCCCTGTTTCGTTGTGGTTAGAGGTGTACAAACAGAGTTGCAATTACTTTAAATGGTCATGTTACAAACAACTTGTTTCTCCCCTGGATAAACTTTTTTCACTTGAAATATGTCTTTTCTTAGGATATTGTAAGTTATTCAGTTTGGTTAAAAACAAAATTTCTTGCTCTGAAACTATGTATAAGACAATTATAATGCGTGGAAACATTGCCTCCTTGTGGTTAGAGGTGTAAAAACAGAGTTGCAATTACTTTCAAGGGTCACATTAGAATCATGTTAAAACAACTTGTTCTCCCCTAGATAAACTCTTTACACTTGAAATATTTATTTTCTTAGGATATTGTAAGTTATTCAGTTTGGTTAAAAACAAGATGTCTTGCTCTGAAACGCTGTATAAGCCGCTTACAATGGATAGAAGCTCTGTTTCTTTGTGGTTAGAGGTGTACAAAGAGAGTTGCAATTACTTTAAATTGTCATACTAGAAACAACTTGTTTCTCCCCTGTATAAACTCTTTTCACTTGAAATATGTCTTTTCTTAGGATATTGTAAGTTATTCAGTTTGGATAAAAACAAGATGTCTTGCTCTGAAACGCTGTATAAGCCGATTACAATGCATAGAAACCCTGTTTCGTTGTGGTTAGAGGTGTACAAACAGAGTTGCAATTACTTTAAATGGTCATATTACAAACAACTTGTTCTCCCCTGCTATAAACTCTTTTCATTTGAAATATGTGTTTTCTTAGGATATTGTAAGTTATTCAGTTTGGTTAAAAACAAGATGTCTTGCTCTGAAACGCTGTATAAGCAGATTACAATGCATAGAATCCCTGTTTCTTTGTGGTTAGAGGTGTACAAAGAGAGTTGCAATTACTTTAAATTGACATACTAGAAACAACTTGTTTCTCCCCTGTATAAACTCTTTTCACTTGAAATATGTCTTTTCTTAGGATATTGTAAGTTATTCAGTTTGGTTAAAAACAAGATGTCTTGCTCTGAAACAGTGTATAAACCGATTACAATGCATTGAAACCCTGTTTCGTTGTGGGTAGAGGTGTACAAACAGAGTTGCAATTACTTTAAATTGTCATATTACAAACAACTTGTTCTCCTCTGCTATAAACTCTTTTCATTTGAAATATGTGTTTTCTTAGGATATTGTAAGTTATTCAGTTTGGTTAAAAACAAGATGTCTTGCTCTGAAACGGTGTATAAGTTGATTACAATGCATAGAAGCTCTTTTTCTTTGTGGTTAGAGGTCTACCAACAGAGTTGCAATTACTTTAAATGTTCATATTACAAACAACTTGTTCTCCCCTGCTATAAACTCTTTTCATTTGAAATATGTGTTTTCTTAGGATATTGTAAGTTATTCAGTTTGGTTAAAAACAAGATGTCTTGCTCTGAAACGCTGTATAAGCAGATTACAATGCATAGAATCCCTGTTTCTTTGTGGTTAGAGGTGTACAAAGAGAGTTGCAATTACTTTAAATTGACATACTAGAAACAACTTGTTTCTCCCCTGTATGAACTCTTTTCACTTGAAATATGTCTTTTCTTAGGATATTGTAAGTTATTCAGTTTGGTTAAAAAAAAGATGTCTTGCTCTGAAACTCTGTATAAGTCGATTACAATGCATAGAAACCCTGTTTCGTTGTGGTTAGAGGTGTATAAACAGAGTTGCAATTACTTTAAATGGTCATGTTACAAACAACTTGTTCTCCCCTAGATAAACTATTTTCACTTGAAATATGTGTTTTCTTAAGATATTGTAAGTTATTCAGTTTGGTTAAAAACAAGATGTCTTGCTCTGAAACGGTGTATAAGCTGATTACAATGCATAAAGACCCTGTTTCGTTGTGGTTAGAGGTCTACCAACAGAGTTGCAATTACTTTAAACGGTCATATTACGAACAACTTGTTTCTCCCCTGGATAAACTCTTTTCACTTGAAATATGTCTTTTCTTAGGATATTGTAAGTTATTCAGTTTGGTTAAAAACAAGATGTCTTGCTCTGAAACGGTGTATAAGTTGATTACAATGCATAGAAGCTCTTTTTCTTTGTGGTTAGAGGTCTACCAACAGAGTTGCAATTACTTTAAATGTTCATATTACAAACAACTTGTTCTCCCCTGCTATAAACTCTTTTCATTTGAAATATGTGTTTTCTTAGGATATTGTAAGTTATTCAGTTTGGTTAAAAACAAGATGTCTTGCTCTGAAACGCTGTATAAGCAGATTACAATGCATAGAATCCCTGTTTCGTTGTGGTTAGAGGTCTACCAACAGAGTTGCAATTACTTTAAACGGTCATATTACGAACAACTTGTTTCTCCCCTGGATAAACTCTTTTCCCTTGAAATATGTCTTTTCTTAGGATATTGTAAGTTATTCAGTTTGGTTAAAAACAAGATGTCTTGCTCTGAAACTCTGTATAAGCCGATTACAATGCATTGAAGCTCTGTTTCTTTGTGGTTAGAAGTGTATAAACAGAGTTGCAATTACTTTAAATTGACATATTAGAAACAATTGTTTCTCCCATGTATAAACTCTTTTCATTTGAAATATGTGTTTTCTTAGGATATTGTAAGTTATTCAGTTTGGTTAAAAACAAGATGTCTTGCTCTGAAACGCTGTATAAGTCGATAACAATGCATAGAAACCCTGTTTCATGTGGTTAGAGGTGTACAAACAGAGTTGCAATTACTTTCAAGGGTCATATTAGAACCATGTTAAAACAACTTGTTCTTCCCTAGATAAACTATTTTCACTTGAAATATGTCTTTTCTTAGGATATTGTAAGTTATTCAGTTTGGATAAAAACAAGATGTCTTGCTCTGAAACGCTGTATAAGCCGATTACAATGCATAGAAACCCTGTTTCGTTGTGGTTAGAGGTGTACAAACAGAGTTGCAATTACTTTAAATGGTCATATTACAAACAACTTGTTCTCCCCTGCTATAAACTCTTTTCATTTGAAATATGTGTTTTCTTAGGATATTGTAAGTTATTCAGTTTGGTTAAAAACAAGATGTCTTGCTCTGAAACGCTGTATAAGCCGCTTACAATGCATAGAAACCCTGTTTCATGTTGTTATAGGTGTACAAACAGAGTTGCAATTACTTTCAAGGGTCATATTAGAACCATGTTAAAACAACTTGTTCTCCCCTAGATAAACTATTTTCACTTGAAATATGTGTTTTCTTAGGATATTGTAAGTTATTCAGTTTGGTTAAAAACAAGATGTCTTGCTCTGAAACGCTGTATAAGCAGATTACAATGCATAGAATCCCTGTTTCGTTGTGGTTAGAGGTGTACAAACAGAGTTGCAATTACTTTAAATGGTCATGTTACAAACAACTTGTTTCTCCCCTGGATAAACTTTTTTCACTTGAAATATGTCTTTTCTTAGGATATTGTAAGTTATTCAGTTTGGTTAAAAACAAAATTTCTTGCTCTGAAACTATGTATAAGACAATTATAATGCGTGGAAACATTGCCTCCTTGTGGTTAGAGGTGTAAAAACAGAGTTGCAATTACTTTCAAGGGTCACATTAGAATCATGTTAAAACAACTTGTTCTCCCCTAGATAAACTCTTTACACTTGAAATATTTCTTTTCTTAGGATATTGTAAGTTATTCAGTTTGGTTAAAAACAAGATGTCTTGCTCTGAAACGCTGTATAAGCCGCTTACAATGGATAGAAGCTCTGTTTCTTTGTGGTTAGAGGTGTACAAAGAGAGTTGCAATTACTTTAAATTGTCATACTAGAAACAACTTGTTTCTCCCCTGTATAAACTCTTTTCACTTGAAATATGTCTTTGCTTAGGATATTGTAAGTTATTCAGTTTGGATAAAAACAAGATGTCTTGCTCTGAAACGCTGTATAAGCCGATTACAATGCATAGAAACCCTGTTTCGTTGTGGTTAGAGGTGTACAAACAGAGTTGCAATTACTTTAAATGGTCATATTACAAACAACTTGTTCTCCCCTGCTATAAACTCTTTTCATTTGAAATATGTGTTTTCTTAGGATATTGTAAGTTATTCAGTTTGGTTAAAAACAAGATGTCTTGCTCTGAAACGCTGTATAAGCCGCTTACAATGGATAGAAGCTCTGTTTCTTTGTGGTTAGAGGTGTACAAAGAGAGTTGCAATTACTTTAAATTGTCATACTAGAAACAACTTGTTTCTCCCCTGTATAAACTCTTTTCACTTGAAATATGTCTTTTCTTAGGATATTGTAAGTTATTCAGTTTGGATAAAAACAAGATGTCTTGCTCTGAAACGCTGTATAAGCCGATTACAATGCATAGAAACCCTGTTTCGTTGTGGTTAGAGGTGTACAAACAGAGTTGCAATTACTTTAAATGGTCATATTACAAACAACTTGTTCTCCCCTAGATAAACTATTTTCACTTGAAATATGTGTTTTCTTAAGATATTGTAAGTTATTCAGTTTGGTTAAAAACAAGATGTCTTGCTCTGAAACGGTGTATAAGCTGATTACAATGCATAAAGACCCTGTTTCGTTGTGGTTAGAGGTCTACCAACAGAGTTGCAATTACTTTAAACGGTCATATTACGAACAACTTGTTTCTCCCCTGGATAAACTCTTTTCACTTGAAATATGTCTTTTCTTAGGATATTGTAAGTTATTCAGTTTGGTTAAAAACAAGATGTCTTGCTCTGAAACGGTGTATAAGTTGATTACAATGCATAGAAGCTCTTTTTCTTTGTGGTTAGAGGTCTACCAACAGAGTTGCAATTACTTTAAATGTTCATATTACAAACAACTTGTTCTCCCCTGCTATAAACTCTTTTCATTTGAAATATGTGTTTTCTTAGGATATTGTAAGTTATTCAGTTTGGTTAAAAACAAGATGTCTTGCTCTGAAACGCTGTATAAGCAGATTACAATGCATAGAATCCCTGTTTCGTTGTGGTTAGAGGTCTACCAACAGAGTTGCAATTACTTTAAACGGTCATATTACGAACAACTTGTTTCTCCCCTGGATAAACTCTTTTCCCTTGAAATATGTCTTTTCTTAGGATATTGTAAGTTATTCAGTTTGGTTAAAAACAAGATGTCTTGCTCTGAAACTCTGTATAAGCCGATTACAATGCATTGAAGCTCTGTTTCTTTGTGGTTAGAAGTGTATAAACAGAGTTGCAATTACTTTAAATTGACATATTAGAAACAATTGTTTCTCCCATGTATAAACTCTTTTCATTTGAAATATGTGTTTTCTTAGGATATTGTAAGTTATTCAGTTTGGTTAAAAACAAGATGTCTTGCTCTGAAACGCTGTATAAGTCGATAACAATGCATAGAAACCCTGTTTCATGTGGTTAGAGGTGTACAAACAGAGTTGCAATTACTTTCAAGGGTCATATTAGAACCATGTTAAAACAACTTGTTCTCCCCTAGATAAACTATTTTCACTTGAAATATGTGTTTTCTTACGATATTGTAAGTTATTCAGTTTGGTTAAAAACAAGATGTCTTGCTCTGAAACGGTGTATAAGCTGATTACAATGCATAGAAACCCTGTTTCGTTGTAGTTAGACGTGTACAAAGAGAGTTGCAATTACTTTAAATTATCATACTAGAAACAACTTGTTTCTCCCATGTATAAACTCTTTTCACTCGAAATATGTGTTTTCTTAGGATATTGTAAGTTATTCAGTTTGGTTAAAAAAAAGATGTCTTGCTCTGAAACTCTGTATAAGCAGATTACAATGCATAGAATCCCTGTTTCGTTGTGGTTAGAGGTGTACAAACAGAGTTGCAATTACTTTAAATTGTCATACTAGAAACAACTTGTTTCTCCCCTGTATAAACTCTTTTCACTTGAAATATGTCTTTTCTTAGGATATTGTAAGTTATTCAGTTTGGATAAAAACAAGATGTCTTGCTCTGAAACGCTGTATAAGCCGATTACAATGCATAGAAACCCTGTTTCGTTGTGGTTAGAGGTGTACAAACAGAGTTGCAATTACTTTCAAGGGTCATATTAGAACCATGTTAAAACAACTTGTTCTCCCCTAGATAAACTATTTTCACTTGAAATATGTGTTTTCTTAGGATATTGTAAGTTATTCAGTTTGGTTAAAAACAAGATGTCTTGCTCTGAAACGCTGTATAAGCCGATTACAATGCATAGAAACCCTGTTTCGTTGTGGTTAGAGGTGTACAAAGAGAGTTGCAATTACTTTAAATTGTCATACTAGAAACAACTTGTTTCTCCCCTGTATAAACTCTTTTCACTGGAAATATGTGTTTTCTTAGGATATTTTAAGTTATTCAGTTTGGTTAAAAACAAGATGTCTTGCTCTGAAACGCTGTATAAGCCGATTACAATGCATAGAAACCCTGTTTCGTTGTGGTTAGAGGTCTACCAACAGAAATGCAATTACTTTAAATGGTCATATTACAAACAACTTGTTTCTCCCCTGGATAAACTCTTTTCACTTGAAATATGTCTTTTCTTAGGATATTGTAAGTTATTCAGTTTGGTTAAAAACAAGATGTCTTGCTCTGAAACGGTGTATAAGTTGATTACAATGCATAGAAGCTCTGTTTCTTTGTGGTTAGAGGTCTACCAACAGAGTTGCAATTACTTTAAATGTTCATATTACAAACAACTTGTTCTCCCCTGCTATAAACTCTTTTCACTTGATATATGTGTTTTCTGAGGATATTCTAAGGTATTCAGTTTGGTTAAAAATAAGATATCTTGCTCTGAAACTCGGTATAAGCCGATTACAATGCATAGAAGCTCTGTTTCTTTGTGGTTAGAAGTGTATAAACAGAGTTGCAATTACTTTAAATTGACATATTAGAAACAATTGTTTCTCCCATGTATAAACTCTTTTCACTCGAAATATGTGTTTTCTTAGGATATTGTAAGGTATTCAGTTTGGTTAAAAACAAGATGTCTTGCTCTGAAACGGTGTATAAGCTGATTACAATGCATAGAAACCCTGTTTCGTTGTAGTTAGACGTGTACAAAGAGAGTTGCAATTACTTTAAATTGTCATACTAGAAACAACTTGTTTCTCCCCTGTATAAACTCTTTTCACTGGAAATATGTGTTTTCTTAGGATATTTTAAGTTATTCAGTTTGGTTAAAAATAAGATGTCTTGCTCTGAAACTCGGTATAAGCCGATTACAATGCATAGAAGCTCTCTTTTTTTGTGGTTAGAAGTGTATAAACAGAGTTGCAATTACTTTAAATTGACATATTAGAAACAATTGTTTCTCCCATGTATAAACTCTTTTCACTGTGTTTTCTTAGGATATTGTAAGTTATTCAGTTTGGTTAAAAACAAGATGTCTTGCTCTGAAACTCTGTATAAGCCGATTACAATGCATAGAATCCCTGTTTCCTTGTGGTTAGAGGTGTACAAACAGAGTTGCAAATACTTTAAATGGTCATGTTACAAACAACTTGTTTCTCCCCTGGATAAAGTCTTTTCACTTGATCTATGTGTTTTCTTAGGATATTCTAAGGTATTCAGTTTGGTTAAAAATAAGATGTCTTGCTCTGAAACTCGGTATAAGCCGATTACAATGCATAGAAGCTCTGTTTTTTTGTGGTTAGAAGTGTATAAACAGAGTTGCAATTACTTTAAATTGACATATTAGAAACAATTGTTTCTCCCATGTATAAACTCTTTTCACTGTGTTTTCTTAGGATATTGTAAGTTATTCAGTTTGGTTAAAAACAAGATGTCTTGCTCTGAAACTCTGTATAAGCCGATTACAATGCATAGAATCCCTGTTTCCTTGTGGTTAGAGGTGTACAAACAGAGTTGCAAATACTTTAAATGGTCATGTTACAAACAACTTGTTTCTCCCCTGGATAAAGTCTTTTCACTTGATCTATGTGTTTTCTTAGGATATTTTAAGTTATTCAGTTTGGTTAAAAACAAGATGTCTTGCTCTGAAACGCTGTATAAGCCGATTACAATGCATAGAAACCCTGTTTCGTTGTGGTTAGAGGTCTACCAACAGAAATGCAATTACTTTAAATGGTCATATTACAAACAACTTGTTTCTCCCCTGGATAAACTCTTTTCACTTGAAATATGTCTTTTCTTAGGATATTGTAAGTTATTCAGTTTGGTTAAAAACAAGATGTCTTGCTCTGAAACGGTGTATAAGTTGATTACAATGCATAGAAGCTCTGTTTCTTTGTGGTTAGAGGTCTACCAACAGAGTTGCAATTACTTTAAATGGTCATATTACAAACAACTTGTTCTCCTCTGCTATAAACTCTTTTCATTTGAAATATGTCTTTTCTTAGTATATTGTAAGTTGTTTAGTTTGGTTAAAAACAAAATTTCTTGCTCTGAAACTATGTATAAGACAATTATAATGCGTGGAAACGCTGTCTCCTTGTGGTTAGAGGTGTAAAAACAGAGTTGCAATTACTTTCAAGGGTCACATTAGAACCATGTTAAAACAACTTGTTCTCCCCTAGATAAACTCTTTTCACTTAAAATATGTCTTTTCTTAGGATATTGTAAGTTATTCAGTTTGGTTAAAAATAAGATGTCTTGCTCTGAAACTCGGTATAAGCCGATTACAATGCATAGAAGCTCTCTTTTTTTGTGGTTAGAAGTGTATAAACAGAGTTGCAATTACTTTAAATTGACATATTAGAAACAATTGTTTCTCCCATGTATAAACTCTTTTCACTGTGTTTTCTTAGGATATTGTAAGTTATTCAGTTTGGTTAAAAACAAGATGTCTTGCTCTGAAACTCTGTATAAGCCGATTACAATGCATAGAATCCCTGTTTCCTTGTGGTTAGAGGTGTACAAACAGAGTTGCAAATACTTTAAATGGTCATGTTACAAACAACTTGTTTCTCCCCTGGATAAAGTCTTTTCACTTGATCTATGTGTTTTCTTAGGATATTCTAAGGTATTCAGTTTGGTTAAAAATAAGATGTCTTGCTCTGAAACTCGGTATAAGCCGATTACAATGCATAGAAGCTCTGTTTTTTTGTGGTTAGAAGTGTATAAACAGAGTTGCAATTACTTTAAATTGACATATTAGAAACAATTGTTTCTCCCATGTATAAACTCTTTTCACTGTGTTTTCTTAGGATATTGTAAGTTATTCAGTTTGGTTAAAAACAAGATGTCTTGCTCTGAAACTCTGTATAAGCCGATTACAATGCATAGAATCCCTGTTTCCTTGTGGTTAGAGGTGTACAAACAGAGTTGCAAATACTTTAAATGGTCATGTTACAAACAACTTGTTTCTCCCCTGGATAAAGTCTTTTCACTTGATCTATGTGTTTTCTTAGGATATTCTAAGGTATTCAGTTTGGTTAAAAATAAGATGTCTTGCTCTGAAACTCGGTATAAGCCGATTACAATGCATAGAAGCTCTGTTTTTTTGTGGTTAGAAGTGTATAAACAGAGTTGCAATTACTTTAAATTGACATATTAGAAACAATTGTTTCTCCCCTGCTATAAACTCTTTTCACTTGAAATATGTCTTTTCTTAGGATATTGTAAGTTATTCAGTTTGGTTAAAAACAAGATGTCTTGCTCTGAAACGCTGTATAAGCCGATTACAATGCATAGAAACCCTGTTTCGTTATGGTTAGAGGTGTACAAACAGAGTTGCAATTACTTTAAATTGTCATACTAGAAACAACTTGTTTCTCCCCTGTATAAACTCTTTTCACTGGAAATATGTGTTTTCTTAGGATATTGTAAGTTATTCAGTTTGGTTAAAAACAAGATGTCTTGCTCTGAAACGCTGTATAAGCAGATTACAATGCATAGAAACCCTGTTTCATGTGGTTAGAGGTGTACAAACAGAGTTGCAATTACTTTCAAGGGTCATATTAGAACCATGTTAAAACAACTTGTTTCTCCCCTGGATAAACTCTTTTCACTTGAAATATGTCTTTTCTTAGGATATTGTAAGTTATTCAGTTCGGTTAAAAACAAAATTTCTTGCTCTGAAATGCTGTATAAGACAATTATAATGCGTGGAAACGTTGTCTCCTTGTGGTTAGAGGTGTAAAAACAGAGTTGCAATTACTTTCAAGGGTCACATTAGAACCATGTTAAAACAACTTGTTCTCCTCTAGATAAACTCTTTTCACTTGAAATATGTCTTTTCTTAGGATATTGTAAGTTATTCAGTTTGGTTAAAAACAAGATGTCTTGCTCTGAAACGCTGTATAAGCCGATTACAATGCATAGAAACCCTGTTTCGTTATGGTTAGAGGTGTACAAACAGAGTTGCAATTACTTTAAATTGTCATACTAGAAACAACTTGTTTCTCCCCTGTATAAACTCTTTTCACTTGATATATGTGTTTTCTTAGGATATTGTAAGTTATTCAGTTTGGTTAAAAACAAGATGTCTTGCTCTGAAACGCTGTATAAGCCGCTTACAATGCATAGAAACCCTGTTTCATGTGGTTATAGGTGTACAAACAGAGTTGCAATTACTTTCAAGGGTCATATTACAACCATGTTAAAACAACTTGTTCTCCCCTAGATAAACTATTTTCACTTGAAATATGTGTTTTCTTAGGATATTGTAAGTTATTCAGTTTGGTTAAAAACAAGATGTCTTGCTCTGAAACGGTGTATAAGCTGATTACAATGCATAGAAACCCTGTTTCGTTGTAGTTAGACATGTACAAAGAGAGTTGCAATTACTTTAAATTGTCATACTAGAAACAACTTGTTTCTCCCCTGTATAAACTCTTTTCACTGGAAATATGTGTTTTCTTAGGATATTGTAAGTTATTCAGTTTGGTTAAAAACAAGATGTCTTGCTCTGAAACGCTGTATAAGCCGCTTACAATGCATAGAAGCTCTGTTTCTTTATGGTTAGATGTGTATAAACAGAGTTGCAATTACTTTAAAATGACATATTAGAAACAACTTGTTTCTCCCATGTATAAACTCTTTTCACTCGAAATATGTGTTTTCTTAGGATATTGTAAGTTATTCAGTTTGGTTAAAAACAAGATGTCTTGCTCTGAAACGCTGTATAAGCCGCTTACAATGCATAGAAACCCGGTTTCATGTGGTTAGAGGTGTACAAACAGAGTTGCAATTACTTTCAAGGGTCATATTAGAACCATGTTAAAACAACTTGTTCTCCCCTAGATAAACTATTTTCACTTGAAATATGTGTTTTCTTAGGATATTGTAAGTTATTCAGTTTGGTTAAAAAAAAGATGCCTTGCTCTGAAACTCTGTATAAGTCGATTACAATGCATAGAAACCCTGTTTCGTTGTGGTTAGAGGTGTACAAACAGAGTTGCAATTATTTTAAATGGTCATGTTACAAACAACTTGTTTCTCCCCTGGATAAACTCTTTTCACTTGAAATATGTCTGTTCTTAGGATATTGTAAGTTAATCAGTTTGGTTAAAAACAAAATTTCTTGCTCTGAAACTATGTATAAGACAATTATAATGCGTGGAAACGTTTCCTCCTTGTGGTTAGAGGTGTAAAAACAGAGTTGCAATTACTTTAAATGGTCATATTACAAACAACTTGTTTCTCCCCTGGATAAATTCTTTTCATTTGAAATATGTGTTTTCTTAGGATATTGTAAGTTATTCAGTTTGATTAAAAAGATGTCTTGCTCTGAAACGCTGTATAAGCCGCTTACAATGCATAGAAACCCTGTTTCATGTAGTTAGAGGTGTACAAACAGAGTTGCAATTACTTTCAAGGGTCATATTAGAACCATGTTAAAACAACTTGTTCTCCCCTAGATAAACTATTTTCACTTGAAATATGTCTTTTCTTAGGATATTGTAAGTTATTCAGTTTGGTTAAAAACAAGATGTCTTGCTCTGAAACGCTGTATAAGCCGATTACAATGCATAGAAACCCTGTTTCGTTATGGTTAGAGGTGTACAAACAGAGTTGCAATTACTTTAAATTGTCATACTAGAAACAACTTGTTTCTCCCCTGTATAAACTCTTTTCACTGTGTTTTCTTAGGATATTGTAAGTTATTCAGTTTGGTTAAAAACAAGATGTCTTGCTCTGAAACTCTGTATAAGCCGATTACAATGCATAGAATCCCTGTTTCCTTGTGGTTAGAGGTGTACAAACAGAGTTGCAAATATTTTAAATGGTCATGTTACAAACAACTTGTTTCTCCCCTGGATAAAGTCTTTTCACTTGATCTATGTGTTTTCTTAGGATATTCTAAGGTATTCAGTTTGGTTAAAAATAAGATGTCTTGCTCTGAAACTCGGTATAAGCCGATTACAATGCATAGAAGCTCTGTTTTTTTGTGGTTAGAAGTGTATAAACAGAGTTGCAATTACTTTAAATTGACATATTAGAAACAATTGTTTCTCCCATGTATAAACTCTTTTCACTGTGTTTTCTTAGGATATTGTAAGTTATTCAGTTTGGTTAAAAACAAGATGTCTTGCTCTGAAACTCTGTATAAGCCGATTACAATGCATAGAATCCCTGTTTCCTTGTGGTTAGAGGTGTACAAACAGAGTTGCAAATACTTTAAATGGTCATGTTACAAACAACTTGTTTCTCCCCTGGATAAAGTCTTTTCACTTGATCTATGTGTTTTCTTAGGATATTTTAAGTTATTCAGTTTGGTTAAAAACAAGATGTCTTGCTCTGAAACGCTGTATAAGTCGATTACAATGCATAGAAACCCTGTTTCGTTGTGGTTAGAGGTCTACCAACAGAAATGCAATTACTTTAAATGGTCATATTACAAACAACTTGTTTCTCCCCTGGATAAACTCTTTTCACTTGAAATATGTCTTTTCTTAGGATATTGTAAGTTATTCAGTTTGGTTAAAAACAAGATGTCTTGCTCTGAAACGGTGTATAAGTTGATTACAATGCATAGAAGCTCTGTTTCTTTGTGGTTAGAGGTCTACCAACAGAGTTGCAATTACTTTAAATGGTCATATTACAAACAACTTGTTCTCCTCTGCTATAAACTCTTTTCATTTGAAATATGTCTTTTCTTAGTATATTGTAAGTTGTTTAGTTTGGTTAAAAACAAAATTTCTTGCTCTGAAACTATGTATAAGACAATTATAATGCGTGGAAACGCTGTCTCCTTGTGGTTAGAGGTGTAAAAACAGAGTTGCAATTACTTTCAAGGGTCACATTAGAACCATGTTAAAACAACTTGTTCTCCCCTAGATAAACTCTTTTCACTTAAAATATGTCTTTTCTTAGGATATTGTAAGTTATTCAGTTTGGTTAAAAATAAGATGTCTTGCTCTGAAACTCGGTATAAGCCGATTACAATGCATAGAAGCTCTCTTTTTTTGTGGTTAGAAGTGTATAAACAGAGTTGCAATTACTTTAAATTGACATATTAGAAACAATTGTTTCTCCCATGTATAAACTCTTTTCACTGTGTTTTCTTAGGATATTGTAAGTTATTCAGTTTGGTTAAAAACAAGATGTCTTGCTCTGAAACTCTGTATAAGCCGATTACAATGCATAGAATCCCTGTTTCCTTGTGGTTAGAGGTGTACAAACAGAGTTGCAAATACTTTAAATGGTCATGTTACAAACAACTTGTTTCTCCCCTGGATAAAGTCTTTTCACTTGATCTATGTGTTTTCTTAGGATATTCTAAGGTATTCAGTTTGGTTAAAAATAAGATGTCTTGCTCTGAAACTCGGTATAAGCCGATTACAATGCATAGAAGCTCTGTTTTTTTGTGGTTAGAAGTGTATAAACAGAGTTGCAATTACTTTAAATTGACATATTAGAAACAATTGTTTCTCCCATGTATAAACTCTTTTCACTGTGTTTTCTTAGGATATTGTAAGTTATTCAGTTTGGTTAAAAACAAGATGTCTTGCTCTGAAACTCTGTATAAGCCGATTACAATGCATAGAATCCCTGTTTCCTTGTGGTTAGAGGTGTACAAACAGAGTTGCAAATACTTTAAATGGTCATGTTACAAACAACTTGTTTCTCCCCTGGATAAAGTCTTTTCACTTGATCTATGTGTTTTCTTAGGATATTCTAAGGTATTCAGTTTGGTTAAAAATAAGATGTCTTGCTCTGAAACTCGGTATAAGCCGATTACAATGCATAGAAGCTCTGTTTTTTTGTGGTTAGAAGTGTATAAACAGAGTTGCAATTACTTTAAATTGACATATTAGAAACAATTGTTTCTCCCCTGCTATAAACTCTTTTCACTTGAAATATGTCTTTTCTTAGGATATTGTAAGTTATTCAGTTTGGTTAAAAACAAGATGTCTTGCTCTGAAACGCTGTATAAGCCGATTACAATGCATAGAAACCCTGTTTCGTTATGGTTAGAGGTGTACAAACAGAGTTGCAATTACTTTAAATTGTCATACTAGAAACAACTTGTTTCTCCCCTGTATAAACTCTTTTCACTGGAAATATGTGTTTTCTTAGGATATTGTAAGTTATTCAGTTTGGTTAAAAACAAGATGTCTTGCTCTGAAACGCTGTATAAGCAGATTACAATGCATAGAAACCCTGTTTCATGTGGTTAGAGGTGTACAAACAGAGTTGCAATTACTTTCAAGGGTCATATTAGAACCATGTTAAAACAACTTGTTTCTCCCCTGGATAAACTCTTTTCACTTGAAATATGTCTTTTCTTAGGATATTGTAAGTTATTCAGTTCGGTTAAAAACAAAATTTCTTGCTCTGAAATGCTGTATAAGACAATTATAATGCGTGGAAACGTTGTCTCCTTGTGGTTAGAGGTGTAAAAACAGAGTTGCAATTACTTTCAAGGGTCACATTAGAACCATGTTAAAACAACTTGTTCTCCTCTAGATAAACTCTTTTCACTTGAAATATGTCTTTTCTTAGGATATTGTAAGTTATTCAGTTTGGTTAAAAACAAGATGTCTTGCTCTGAAACGCTGTATAAGCCGATTACAATGCATAGAAACCCTGTTTCGTTATGGTTAGAGGTGTACAAACAGAGTTGCAATTACTTTAAATTGTCATACTAGAAACAACTTGTTTCTCCCCTGTATAAACTCTTTTCACTTGATATATGTGTTTTCTTAGGATATTGTAAGTTATTCAGTTTGGTTAAAAACAAGATGTCTTGCTCTGAAACGCTGTATAAGCCGCTTACAATGCATAGAAACCCTGTTTCATGTGGTTATAGGTGTACAAACAGAGTTGCAATTACTTTCAAGGGTCATATTACAACCATGTTAAAACAACTTGTTCTCCCCTAGATAAACTATTTTCACTTGAAATATGTGTTTTCTTAGGATATTGTAAGTTATTCAGTTTGGTTAAAAACAAGATGTCTTGCTCTGAAACGGTGTATAAGCTGATTACAATGCATAGAAACCCTGTTTCGTTGTAGTTAGACATGTACAAAGAGAGTTGCAATTACTTTAAATTGTCATACTAGAAACAACTTGTTTCTCCCCTGTATAAACTCTTTTCACTGGAAATATGTGTTTTCTTAGGATATTGTAAGTTATTCAGTTTGGTTAAAAACAAGATGTCTTGCTCTGAAACGCTGTATAAGCCGCTTACAATGCATAGAAGCTCTGTTTCTTTATGGTTAGATGTGTATAAACAGAGTTGCAATTACTTTAAAATGACATATTAGAAACAACTTGTTTCTCCCATGTATAAACTCTTTTCACTCGAAATATGTGTTTTCTTAGGATATTGTAAGTTATTCAGTTTGGTTAAAAACAAGATGTCTTGCTCTGAAACGCTGTATAAGCCGCTTACAATGCATAGAAACCCGGTTTCATGTGGTTAGAGGTGTACAAACAGAGTTGCAATTACTTTCAAGGGTCATATTAGAACCATGTTAAAACAACTTGTTCTCCCCTAGATAAACTATTTTCACTTGAAATATGTGTTTTCTTAGGATATTGTAAGTTATTCAGTTTGGTTAAAAACAAGATGTCTTGCTCTGAAACGGTGTATAAGCCGATTACAATGCATAGAAGCTCTGTTTCTTTGTGGTTAGAAGTGTATAAACAGAGTTGCAATTACTTTAAATTGACATATTAGAAACAATTGTTTCTCCCATGTATAAACTCTTTTCACTCGAAATATGTGTTTTCTTAGGATATTGTAAGTTATTCAGTTTGGTTAAAAAAAAGATGCCTTGCTCTGAAACTCTGTATAAGTCGATTACAATGCATAGAAACCCTGTTTCGTTGTGGTTAGAGGTGTACAAACAGAGTTGCAATTATTTTAAATGGTCATGTTACAAACAACTTGTTTCTCCCCTGGATAAACTCTTTTCACTTGAAATATGTCTGTTCTTAGGATATTGTAAGTTAATCAGTTTGGTTAAAAACAAAATTTCTTGCTCTGAAACTATGTATAAGACAATTATAATGCGTGGAAACGTTTCCTCCTTGTGGTTAGAGGTGTAAAAACAGAGTTGCAATTACTTTAAATGGTCATATTACAAACAACTTGTTTCTCCCCTGGATAAATTCTTTTCATTTGAAATATGTGTTTTCTTAGGATATTGTAAGTTATTCAGTTTGATTAAAAAGATGTCTTGCTCTGAAACGCTGTATAAGCTGCTTACAATGCATAGAAACCCTGTTTCATGTAGTTAGAGGTGTACAAACAGAGTTGCAATTACTTTCAAGGGTCATATTAGAACCATGTTAAAACAACTTGTTCTCCCCTAGATAAACTATTTTCACTTGAAATATGTGTTTTCTTAGGATATTGTAAGTTATTCAGTTTGGTTAAAAACAAGATGTCTTGCTCTGAAACTCTGTATAAGCCGATTACAATGCATAGAAACCCTGTTTCATGTGGTTAGAGGTGTACAAACAGAGTTGCAATTACTTTCAAGGGTCATATTAGAACCATGTTAAAACAACTTGTTTCTCCCCTGGATAAACTCTTTTCACTTGAAATATGTCTTTTCTTAGGATATTGTAAGTTATTCAGTTCGGTTAAAAACAAAATTTCTTGCTCTGAAATGCTGTATAAGACAATTATAATGCGTGGAAACGTTGTCTCCTTGTGGTTAGAGGTGTAAAAACAGAGTTGCAATTACTTTCAAGGGTCACATTAGAACCATGTTAAAACAACTTGTTCTCCCCTAGATAAACTCTTTTCACTTGAAATATGTCTTTTCTTAGGATATTGTAAGTTATTCAGTTTGGTTAAAAACAAGATGTCTTGCTCTGAAACGCTGTATAAGCCGATTACAATGCATAGAAACCCTGTTTCGTTATGGTTAGAGGTGTACAAACAGAGTTGCAATTACTTTAAATTGTCATACTAGAAACAACTTGTTTCTCCCCTGTATAAACTATTTTCACTTGAAATATGTGTTTTCTTAGGATATTGTAAGTTATTCAGTTTGGTTAAAAACAAGATGTCTTGCTCTGAAACGCTGTATAAGCCGATTACAATGCATAGAAACCCTGTTTCGTTATGGTTAGAGGTGTACAAACAGAGTTGCAATTACTTTAAATTGTCATACTAGAAACAACTTGTTTCTCCCCTGTATAAACTCTTTTCACTTGATATATGTGTTTTCTTAGGATATTGTAAGTTATTCAGTTTGGTTAAAAACAAGATGTCTTGCTCTGAAACGCTGTATAAGCCGCTTACATTGCATAGAAACCCTGTTTCATGTGGTTATAGGTGTACAAACAGAGTTGCAATTACTTTCAAGGGTCATATTACAACCATGTTAAAACAACTTGTTCTCCCCTAGATAAACTATTTTCACTTGAAATATGTGTTTTCTTAGGATATTGTAAGTTATTCAGTTTGGTTAAAAACAAGATGTCTTGCTCTGAAACGGTGTATAAGCTGATTACAATGCATAAAGACCCTGTTTCGTTGTGGTTAGAGGTCTACCAACAGAGTTGCAATTACTTTAAATGGTCATATTACGAACAACTTGTTTCTCCCCTGGATAAACTCTTTTCACTTGAAATGTCTTTTCTTAGGATATTGTAAGTTATTCAGTTTGGTTAAAAACAAGATGTCTTGCTCTGAAACTCTGTATAAGCCGATTACAATGCATAGAAGCTCTGTTTCTTTGTGGTTAGAAGTGTATAAACAGAGTTGCAATTACTTTAAATTGACATATTAGAAACAATTGTTTCTCCCATGTATAAACTCTTTTCACTCGAAATATGTGTTTTCTTAGGATATTGTAAGGTATTCAGTTTGGTTAAAAACAAGATGTCTTGATCTGAAACGGTGTATAAGCTGATTACAATGCATAGAAACCCTGTTTCGTTGTAGTTAGACGTGTACAAAGAGAGTTGCAATTACTTTAAATTGTCATACTAGAAACAACTTGTTTCTCCCCTGTATAAACTCTTTTCACTGGAAATATGTGTTTTCTTAGGATATTTTAAGTTATTCAGTTTGGTTAAAAACAAGATGTCTTGCTCTGAAACGCTGTATAAGCCGATTACAATGCATAGAAACCCTGTTTCGTTGTGGTTAGAGGTCTACCAACAGAAATGCAATTACTTTAAATGGTCATATTACAAACAACTTGTTTCTCCCCTGGATAAACTCTTTTCACTTGAAATATGTCTTTTCTTAGGATATTGTAAGTTATTCAGTTTGGTTAAAAACAAGATGTCTTGCTCTGAAACGGTGTATAAGTTGATTACAATGCATAGAAGCTCTGTTTCTTTGTGGTTAGAGGTGTACAAACAGAGTTGCAAATACTTTAAATGGTCATGTTACAAACAACTTGTTTCTCCCCTGGATAAAGTCTTTTCACTTGATATATGTGTTTTCTGAGGATATTCTAAGGTATTCAGTTTGGTTAAAAATAAGATATCTTGCTCTGAAACTCGGTATAAGCCGATTACAATGCATAGAAGCTCTGTTTCTTTGTGGTTAGAAGTGTATAAACAGAGTTGCAATTACTTTAAATTGACATATTAGAAACAATTGTTTCTCCCATGTATAAACTCTTTTCACTCGAAATATGTGTTTTCTTAGGATATTGTAAGGTATTCAGTTTGGTTAAAAACAAGATGTCTTGCTCTGAAACGGTGTATAAGCTGATTACAATGCATAGAAACCCTGTTTCGTTGTAGTTAGACGTGTACAAAGAGAGTTGCAATTACTTTAAATTGTCATACTAGAAACAACTTGTTTCTCCCCTGTATAAACTCTTTTCACTGGAAATATGTGTTTTCTTAGGATATTTTAAGTTATTCAGTTTGGTTAAAAACAAGATGTCTTGCTCTGAAACGCTGTATAAGCCGATTACAATGCATAGAAACCCTGTTTCGTTGTGGTTAGAGGTCTACCAACAGAAATGCAATTACTTTAAATGGTCATATTACAAACAACTTGTTTCTCCCCTGGATAAACTCTTTTCACTTGAAATATGTCTTTTCTTAGGATATTGTAAGTTATTCAGTTTGGTTAAAAACAAGATGTCTTGCTCTGAAACGGTGTATAAGTTGATTACAATGCATAGAAGCTCTGTTTCTTTGTGGTTAGAGGTCTACCAACAGAGTTGCAATTACTTTAAATGGTCATATTACAAACAACTTGTTCTCCTCTGCTATAAACTCTTTTCATTTGAAATATGTCTTTTCTTAGTATATTGTAAGTTGTTTAGTTTGGTTAAAAACAAAATTTCTTGCTCTGAAACTATGTATAAGACAATTATAATGCGTGGAAACGCTGTCTCCTTGTGGTTAGAGGTGTAAAAACAGAGTTGCAATTACTTTCAAGGGTCACATTAGAACCATGTTAAAACAACTTGTTCTCCCCTAGATAAACTCTTTTCACTTAAAATATGTCTTTTCTTAGGATATTGTAAGTTATTCAGTTTGGTTAAAAATAAGATGTCTTGCTCTGAAACTCGGTATAAGCCGATTACAATGCATAGAAGCTCTCTTTTTTTGTGGTTAGAAGTGTATAAACAGAGTTGCAATTACTTTAAATTGACATATTAGAAACAATTGTTTCTCCCATGTATAAACTCTTTTCACTGTGTTTTCTTAGGATATTGTAAGTTATTCAGTTTGGTTAAAAACAAGATGTCTTGCTCTGAAACTCTGTATAAGCCGATTACAATGCATAGAATCCCTGTTTCCTTGTGGTTAGAGGTGTACAAACAGAGTTGCAAATACTTTAAATGGTCATGTTACAAACAACTTGTTTCTCCCCTGGATAAAGTCTTTTCACTTGATCTATGTGTTTTCTTAGGATATTCTAAGGTATTCAGTTTGGTTAAAAATAAGATGTCTTGCTCTGAAACTCGGTATAAGCCGATTACAATGCATAGAAGCTCTGTTTTTTTGTGGTTAGAAGTGTATAAACAGAGTTGCAATTACTTTAAATTGACATATTAGAAACAATTGTTTCTCCCATGTATAAACTCTTTTCACTGTGTTTTCTTAGGATATTGTAAGTTATTCAGTTTGGTTAAAAACAAGATGTCTTGCTCTGAAACTCTGTATAAGCCGATTACAATGCATAGAATCCCTGTTTCCTTGTGGTTAGAGGTGTACAAACAGAGTTGCAAATACTTTAAATGGTCATGTTACAAACAACTTGTTTCTCCCCTGGATAAAGTCTTTTCACTTGATCTATGTGTTTTCTTAGGATATTCTAAGGTATTCAGTTTGGTTAAAAATAAGATGTCTTGCTCTGAAACTCGGTATAAGCCGATTACAATGCATAGAAGCTCTGTTTTTTTGTGGTTAGAAGTGTATAAACAGAGTTGCAATTACTTTAAATTGACATATTAGAAACAATTGTTTCTCCCATGTATAAACTCTTTTCACTGTGTTTTCTTAGGATATTGTAAGTTATTCAGTTTGGTTAAAAACAAGATGTCTTGCTCTGAAACTCTGTATAAGCCGATTACAATGCATAGAATCCCTGTTTCCTTGTGGTTAGAGGTGTACAAACAGAGTTGCAAATACTTTAAATGGTCATGTTACAAACAACTTGTTTCTCCCCTGGATAAAGTCTTTTCACTTGATATATGTGTTTTCTTAGGATATTCTAAGGTATTCAGTTTGGTTAAAAACAAGATGTCTTGCTCTGAAACGGTGTATAAGCTGATTACAATGCATAGAAACCCTGTTTCGTTGTAATTAGACGTGTACAAAGAGAGTTGCAATTACTTTAAATTGTCATACTAGAAACAACTTGTTTCTCCCCTGTATAAACTATTTTCACTTGAAATATGTGTTTTCTTAGGATATTGTAAGTTATTCAGTTTGGTTAAAAACAAGATGTCTTGCTCTGAAACTCTGTATAAGCCGATTACAATGCATAGAAACCCTGTTTCATGTGGTTAGAGGTGTACAAACAGAGTTGCAATTACTTTCAAGGGTCATATTAGAACCATGTTAAAACAACTTGTTTCTCCCCTGGATAAACTCTTTTCACTTGAAATATGTCTTTTCTTAGGATATTGTAAGTTATTCAGTTCGGTTAAAAACAAAATTTCTTGCTCTGAAATGCTGTATAAGACAATTATAATGCGTGGAAACGTTGTCTCCTTGTGGTTAGAGGTGTAAAAACAGAGTTGCAATTACTTTCAAGGGTCACATTAGAACCATGTTAAAACAACTTGTTCTCCCCTAGATAAACTCTTTTCACTTGAAATATGTCTTTTCTTAGGATATTGTAAGTTATTCAGTTTGGTTAAAAACAAGATGTCTTGCTCTGAAACGCTGTATAAGCCGATTACAATGCATAGAAACCCTGTTTCGTTATGGTTAGAGGTGTACAAACAGAGTTGCAATTACTTTAAATTGTCATACTAGAAACAACTTGTTTCTCCCCTGTATAAACTATTTTCACTTGAAATATGTGTTTTCTTAGGATATTGTAAGTTATTCAGTTTGGTTAAAAACAAGATGTCTTGCTCTGAAACTCTGTATAAGCCGATTACAATGCATAGAAACCCTGTTTCATGTGGTTAGAGGTGTACAAACAGAGTTGCAATTACTTTCAAGGGTCATATTAGAACCATGTTAAAACAACTTGTTTCTCCCCTGGATAAACTCTTTTCACTTGAAATATGTCTTTTCTTAGGATATTGTAAGTTATTCAGTTCGGTTAAAAACAAAATTTCTTGCTCTGAAATGCTGTATAAGACAATTATAATGCGTGGAAACGTTGTCTCCTTGTGGTTAGAGGTGTAAAAACAGAGTTGCAATTACTTTCAAGGGTCACATTAGAACCATGTTAAAACAACTTGTTCTCCCCTAGATAAACTCTTTTCACTTGAAATATGTCTTTTCTTAGGATATTGTAAGTTATTCAGTTTGGTTAAAAACAAGATGTCTTGCTCTGAAACGCTGTATAAGCCGATTACAATGCATAGAAACCCTGTTTCGTTATGGTTAGAGGTGTACAAACAGAGTTGCAATTACTTTAAATTGTCATACTAGAAACAACTTGTTTCTCCCCTGTATAAACTCTTTTCACTTGATATATGTGTTTTCTTAGGATATTGTAAGTTATTCAGTTTGGTTAAAAACAAGATGTCTTGCTCTGAAACGCTGTATAAGCCGCTTACATTGCATAGAAACCCTGTTTCATGTGGTTATAGGTGTACAAACAGAGTTGCAATTACTTTCAAGGGTCATATTACAACCATGTTAAAACAACTTGTTCTCCCCTAGATAAACTATTTTCACTTGAAATATGTGTTTTCTTAGGATATTGTAAGTTATTCAGTTTGGTTAAAAACAAGATGTCTTGCTCTGAAACGGTGTATAAGCTGATTACAATGCATAAAGACCCTGTTTCGTTGTGGTTAGAGGTGTACAAACAGAGTTGCAAATACTTTAAATGGTCATGTTACAAACAACTTGTTTCTCCCCTGGATAAAGTCTTTTCACTTGATCTATGTGTTTTCTTAGGATATTTTAAGTTATTCAGTTTGGTTAAAAACAAGATGTCTTGCTCTGAAACGCTGTATAAGCCGATTACAATGCATAGAAACCCTGTTTCGTTGTGGTTAGAGGTCTACCAACAGAAATGCAATTACTTTAAATGGTCATATTACAAACAACTTGTTTCTCCCCTGGATAAACTCTTTTCACTTGAAATATGTCTTTTCTTAGGATATTGTAAGTTATTCAGTTTGGTTAAAAACAAGATGTCTTGCTCTGAAACGGTGTATAAGTTGATTACAATGCATAGAAGCTCTGTTTCTTTGTGGTTAGAGGTCTACCAACAGAGTTGCAATTACTTTAAATGGTCATATTACAAACAACTTGTTCTCCTCTGCTATAAACTCTTTTCATTTGAAATATGTCTTTTCTTAGTATATTGTAAGTTGTTTAGTTTGGTTAAAAACAAAATTTCTTGCTCTGAAACTATGTATAAGACAATTATAATGCGTGGAAACGCTGTCTCCTTGTGGTTAGAGGTGTAAAAACAGAGTTGCAATTACTTTCAAGGGTCACATTAGAACCATGTTAAAACAACTTGTTCTCCCCTAGATAAACTCTTTTCACTTAAAATATGTCTTTTCTTAGGATATTGTAAGTTATTCAGTTTGGTTAAAAATAAGATGTCTTGCTCTGAAACTCGGTATAAGCCGATTACAATGCATAGAAGCTCTCTTTTTTTGTGGTTAGAAGTGTATAAACAGAGTTGCAATTACTTTAAATTGACATATTAGAAACAATTGTTTCTCCCATGTATAAACTCTTTTCACTGTGTTTTCTTAGGATATTGTAAGTTATTCAGTTTGGTTAAAAACAAGATGTCTTGCTCTGAAACTCTGTATAAGCCGATTACAATGCATAGAATCCCTGTTTCCTTGTGGTTAGAGGTGTACAAACAGAGTTGCAAATACTTTAAATGGTCATGTTACAAACAACTTGTTTCTCCCCTGGATAAAGTCTTTTCACTTGATCTATGTGTTTTCTTAGGATATTCTAAGGTATTCAGTTTGGTTAAAAATAAGATGTCTTGCTCTGAAACTCGGTATAAGCCGATTACAATGCATAGAAGCTCTGTTTTTTTGTGGTTAGAAGTGTATAAACAGAGTTGCAATTACTTTAAATTGACATATTAGAAACAATTGTTTCTCCCATGTATAAACTCTTTTCACTGTGTTTTCTTAGGATATTGTAAGTTATTCAGTTTGGTTAAAAACAAGATGTCTTGCTCTGAAACTCTGTATAAGCCGATTACAATGCATAGAATCCCTGTTTCCTTGTGGTTAGAGGTGTACAAACAGAGTTGCAAATACTTTAAATGGTCATGTTACAAACAACTTGTTTCTCCCCTGGATAAAGTCTTTTCACTTGATCTATGTGTTTTCTTAGGATATTCTAAGGTATTCAGTTTGGTTAAAAATAAGATGTCTTGCTCTGAAACTCGGTATAAGCCGATTACAATGCATAGAAGCTCTGTTTTTTTGTGGTTAGAAGTGTATAAACAGAGTTGCAATTACTTTAAATTGACATATTAGAAACAATTGTTTCTCCCCTGCTATAAACTCTTTTCACTTGAAATATGTCTTTTCTTAGGATATTGTAAGTTATTCAGTTTGGTTAAAAACAAGATGTCTTGCTCTGAAACGCTGTATAAGCCGATTACAATGCATAGAAACCCTGTTTCGTTATGGTTAGAGGTGTACAAACAGAGTTGCAATTACTTTAAATTGTCATACTAGAAACAACTTGTTTCTCCCCTGTATAAACTCTTTTCACTGGAAATATGTGTTTTCTTAGGATATTGTAAGTTATTCAGTTTGGTTAAAAACAAGATGTCTTGCTCTGAAACGCTGTATAAGCAGATTACAATGCATAGAAACCCTGTTTCATGTGGTTAGAGGTGTACAAACAGAGTTGCAATTACTTTCAAGGGTCATATTAGAACCATGTTAAAACAACTTGTTTCTCCCCTGGATAAACTCTTTTCACTTGAAATATGTCTTTTCTTAGGATATTGTAAGTTATTCAGTTCGGTTAAAAACAAAATTTCTTGCTCTGAAATGCTGTATAAGACAATTATAATGCGTGGAAACGTTGTCTCCTTGTGGTTAGAGGTGTAAAAACAGAGTTGCAATTACTTTCAAGGGTCACATTAGAACCATGTTAAAACAACTTGTTCTCCTCTAGATAAACTCTTTTCACTTGAAATATGTGTTTTCTTAGGATATTGTAAGTTATTCAGTTTGGTTAAAAACAAGATGTCTTGCTCTGAAACGCTGTATAAGCCGATTACAATGCATAGAAACCCTGTTTCGTTATGGTTAGAGGTGTACAAACAGAGTTGCAATTACTTTAAATTGTCTTACTAGAAACAACTTGTTTCTCCCCTGTATAAACTCTTTTCACTTGATATATGTGTTTTCTTAGGATATTGTAAGTTATTCAGTTTGGTTAAAAACAAGATGTCTTGCTCTGAAACGCTGTATAAGCCGCTTACAATGCATAGAAACCCTGTTTCATGTGGTTATAGGTGTACAAACAGAGTTGCAATTACTTTCAAGGGTCATATTACAACCATGTTAAAACAACTTGTTCTCCCCTAGATAAACTATTTTCACTTGAAATATGTGTTTTCTTAGGATATTGTAAGTTATTCAGTTTGGTTAAAAACAAGATGTCTTGCTCTGAAACGGTGTATAAGCTGATTACAATGCATAGAAACCCTGTTTCGTTGTAGTTAGACATGTACAAAGAGAGTTGCAATTACTTTAAATTGTCATACTAGAAACAACTTGTTTCTCCCCTATATAAACTCTTTTCACTGGAAATATGTGTTTTCTTAGGATATTGTAAGTTATTCAGTTTGGTTAAAAACAAGATGTCTTGCTCTGAAACGCTGTATAAGCCGCTTACAATGCATAGAAGCTCTGTTTCTTTATGGTTAGATGTGTATAAACAGAGTTGCAATTACTTTAAAATGACATATTAGAAACAACTTGTTTCTCCCATGTATAAACTCTTTTCACTCGAAATATGTGTTTTCTTAGGATATTGTAAGTTATTCAGTTTGGTTAAAAACAAGATGTCTTGCTCTGAAACGCTGTATAAGCCGCTTACAATGCATAGAAACCCGGTTTCATGTGGTTAGAGGTGTACAAACAGAGTTGCAATTACTTTCAAGGGTCATATTAGAACCATGTTAAAACAACTTGTTCTCCCCTAGATAAACTATTTTCACTTGAAATATGTGTTTTCTTAGGATATTGTAAGTTATTCAGTTTGGTTAAAAACAAGATGTCTTGCTCTGAAACGGTGTATAAGCCGATTACAATGCATAGAAGCTCTGTTTCTTTGTGGTTAGAAGTGTATAAACAGAGTTGCAATTACTTTAAATTGACATATTAGAAACAATTGTTTCTCCCATGTATAAACTCTTTTCACTCGAAATATGTGTTTTCTTAGGATATTGTAAGTTATTCAGTTTGGTTAAAAAAAAGATGCCTTGCTCTGAAACTCTGTATAAGTCGATTACAATGCATAGAAACCCTGTTTCGTTGTGGTTAGAGGTGTACAAACAGAGTTGCAATTATTTTAAATGGTCATGTTACAAACAACTTGTTTCTCCCCTGGATAAACTCTTTTCACTTGAAATATGTCTGTTCTTAGGATATTGTAAGTTAATCAGTTTGGTTAAAAACAAAATTTCTTGCTCTGAAACTATGTATAAGACAATTATAATGCGTGGAAACGTTTCCTCCTTGTGGTTAGAGGTGTAAAAACAGAGTTGCAATTACTTTAAATGGTCATATTACAAACAACTTGTTTCTCCCCTGGATAAATTCTTTTCATTTGAAATATGTGTTTTCTTAGGATATTGTAAGTTATTCAGTTTGATTAAAAAGATGTCTTGCTCTGAAACGCTGTATAAGCCGCTTACAATGCATAGAAACCCTGTTTCATGTAATTAGAGGTGTACAAACAGAGTTGCAATTACTTTCAAGGGTCATATTAGAACCATGTTAAAACAACTTGTTCTCCCCTAGATAAACTATTTTCACTTGAAATATGTGTTTTCTTAGGATATTGTAAGTTATTCAGTTTGGTTAAAAACAAGATGTCTTGCTCTGAAACTCTGTATAAGCCGATTACAATGCATAGAAACCCTGTTTCATGTGGTTAGAGGTGTACAAACAGAGTTGCAATTACTTTCAAGGGTCATATTAGAACCATGTTAAAACAACTTGTTTCTCCCCTGGATAAACTCTTTTCACTTGAAATATGTCTTTTCTTAGGATATTGTAAGTTATTCAGTTCGGTTAAAAACAAAATTTCTTGCTCTGAAATGCTGTATAAGACAATTATAATGCGTGGAAACGTTGTCTCCTTGTGGTTAGAGGTGTAAAAACAGAGTTGCAATTACTTTCAAGGGTCACATTAGAACCATGTTAAAACAACTTGTTCTCCCCTAGATAAACTCTTTTCACTTGAAATATGTCTTTTCTTAGGATATTGTAAGTTATTCAGTTTGGTTAAAAACAAGATGTCTTGCTCTGAAACGCTGTATAAGCCGATTACAATGCATAGAAACCCTGTTTCGTTATGGTTAGAGGTGTACAAACAGAGTTGCAATTACTTTAAATTGTCATACTAGAAACAACTTGTTTCTCCCCTGTATAAACTATTTTCACTTGAAATATGTGTTTTCTTAGGATATTGTAAGTTATTCAGTTTGGTTAAAAACAAGATGTCTTGCTCTGAAACTCTGTATAAGCCGATTACAATGCATAGAAACCCTGTTTCATGTGGTTAGAGGTGTACAAACAGAGTTGCAATTACTTTCAAGGGTCATATTAGAACCATGTTAAAACAACTTGTTTCTCCCCTGGATAAACTCTTTTCACTTGAAATATGTCTTTTCTTAGGATATTGTAAGTTATTCAGTTCGGTTAAAAACAAAATTTCTTGCTCTGAAATGCTGTATAAGACAATTATAATGCGTGGAAACGTTGTCTCCTTGTGGTTAGAGGTGTAAAAACAGAGTTGCAATTACTTTCAAGGGTCACATTAGAACCATGTCAAAACAACTTGTTCTCCCCTAGATAAACTCTTTTCACTTGAAATATGTCTTTTCTTAGGATATTGTAAGTTATTCAGTTTGGTTAAAAACAAGATGTCTTGCTCTGAAACGCTGTATAAGCCGATTACAATGCATAGAAACCCTGTTTCGTTATGGTTAGAGGTGTACAAACAGAGTTGCAATTACTTTAAATTGTCATACTAGAAACAACTTGTTTCTCCCCTGTATAAACTCTTTTCACTTGATATATGTGTTTTCTTAGGATATTGTAAGTTATTCAGTTTGGTTAAAAACAAGATGTCTTGCTCTGAAACGCTGTATAAGCCGCTTACATTGCATAGAAACCCTGTTTCATGTGGTTATAGGTGTACAAACAGAGTTGCAATTACTTTCAAGGGTCATATTACAACCATGTTAAAACAACTTGTTCTCCCCTAGATAAACTATTTTCACTTGAAATATGTGTTTTCTTAGGATATTGTAAGTTATTCAGTTTGGTTAAAAACAAGATGTCTTGCTCTGAAACGGTGTATAAGCTGATTACAATGCATAAAGACCCTGTTTCGTTGTGGTTAGAGGTCTACCAACAGAGTTGCAATTACTTTAAATGGTCATATTACGAACAACTTGTTTCTCCCCTGGATAAACTCTTTTCACTTGAAATGTCTTTTCTTAGGATATTGTAAGTTATTCAGTTTGGTTAAAAACAAGATGTCTTGCTCTGAAACTCTGTATAAGCCGATTACAATGCATAGAAGCTCTGTTTCTTTGTGGTTAGAAGTGTATAAACAGAGTTGCAATTACTTTAAATTGACATATTAGAAACAATTGTTTCTCCCATGTATAAACTCTTTTCACTCGAAATATGTGTTTTCTTAGGATATTGTAAGGTATTCAGTTTGGTTAAAAACAAGATGTCTTGCTCTGAAACGGTGTATAAGCTGATTACAATGCATAGAAACCCTGTTTCGTTGTAGTTAGACGTGTACAAAGAGAGTTGCAATTACTTTAAATTGTCATACTAGAAACAACTTGTTTCTCCCCTGTATAAACTCTTTTCACTGGAAATATGTGTTTTCTTAGGATATTTTAAGTTATTCAGTTTGGTTAAAAACAAGATGTCTTGCTCTGAAACGCTGTATAAGCCGATTACAATGCATAGAAACCCTGTTTCGTTGTGGTTAGAGGTCTACCAACAGAAATGCAATTACTTTAAATGGTCATATTACAAACAACTTGTTTCTCCCCTGGATAAACTCTTTTCACTTGAAATATGTCTTTTCTTAGGATATTGTAAGTTATTCAGTTTGGTTAAAAACAAGATGTCTTGCTCTGAAACGGTGTATAAGTTGATTACAATGCATAGAAGCTCTGTTTCTTTGTGGTTAGAGGTCTACCAACAGAGTTGCAATTACTTTAAATGTTCATATTACAAACAACTTGTTCTCCCCTGCTATAAACTCTTTTCATTTGAAATATGTGTTTTCTTAGGATATTGTAAGTTATTCAGTTTGGTTAAAAACAAGATGTCTTGCTCTGAAACTCTGTATAAGCCGATTACAATGCATAGAATCCCTGTTTCCTTGTGGTTAGAGGTGTACAAACAGAGTTGCAAATACTTTAAATGGTCATGTTACAAACAACTTGTTTCTCCCCTGGATAAAGTCTTTTCACTTGATATATGTGTTTTCTGAGGATATTCTAAGGTATTCAGTTTGGTTAAAAATAAGATATCTTGCTCTGAAACTCGGTATAAGCCGATTACAATGCATAGAAGCTCTGTTTCTTTGTGGTTAGAAGTGTATAAACAGAGTTGCAATTACTTTAAATTGACATATTAGAAACAATTGTTTCTCCCATGTATAAACTCTTTTCACTCGAAATATGTGTTTTCTTAGGATATTGTAAGGTATTCAGTTTGGTTAAAAACAAGATGTCTTGCTCTGAAACGGTGTATAAGCTGATTACAATGCATAGAAACCCTGTTTCGTTGTAGTTAGACGTGTACAAAGAGAGTTGCAATTACTTTAAATTGTCATACTAGAAACAACTTGTTTCTCCCCTGTATAAACTCTTTTCACTGGAAATATGTGTTTTCTTAGGATATTTTAAGTTATTCAGTTTGGTTAAAAACAAGATGTCTTGCTCTGAAACGCTGTATAAGCCGATTACAATGCATAGAAACCCTGTTTCGTTGTGGTTAGAGGTCTACCAACAGAAATGCAATTACTTTAAATGGTCATATTACAAACAACTTGTTTCTCCCCTGGATAAACTCTTTTCACTTGAAATATGTCTTTTCTTAGGATATTGTAAGTTATTCAGTTTGGTTAAAAACAAGATGTCTTGCTCTGAAACGGTGTATAAGTTGATTACAATGCATAGAAGCTCTGTTTCTTTGTGGTTAGAGGTCTACCAACAGAGTTGCAATTACTTTAAATGGTCATATTACAAACAACTTGTTCTCCTCTGCTATAAACTCTTTTCATTTGAAATATGTCTTTTCTTAGTATATTGTAAGTTGTTTAGTTTGGTTAAAAACAAAATTTCTTGCTCTGAAACTATGTATAAGACAATTATAATGCGTGGAAACGCTGTCTCCTTGTGGTTAGAGGTGTAAAAACAGAGTTGCAATTACTTTCAAGGGTCACATTAGAACCATGTTAAAACAACTTGTTCTCCCCTAGATAAACTCTTTTCACTTAAAATATGTCTTTTCTTAGGATATTGTAAGTTATTCAGTTTGGTTAAAAATAAGATGTCTTGCTCTGAAACTCGGTATAAGCCGATTACAATGCATAGAAGCTCTCTTTTTTTGTGGTTAGAAGTGTATAAACAGAGTTGCAATTACTTTAAATTGACATATTAGAAACAATTGTTTCTCCCATGTATAAACTCTTTTCACTGTGTTTTCTTAGGATATTGTAAGTTATTCAGTTTGGTTAAAAACAAGATGTCTTGCTCTGAAACTCTGTATAAGCCGATTACAATGCATAGAATCCCTGTTTCCTTGTGGTTAGAGGTGTACAAACAGAGTTGCAAATACTTTAAATGGTCATGTTACAAACAACTTGTTTCTCCCCTGGATAAAGTCTTTTCACTTGATCTATGTGTTTTCTTAGGATATTCTAAGGTATTCAGTTTGGTTAAAAATAAGATGTCTTGCTCTGAAACTCGGTATAAGCCGATTACAATGCATAGAAGCTCTGTTTTTTTGTGGTTAGAAGTGTATAAACAGAGTTGCAATTACTTTAAATTGACATATTAGAAACAATTGTTTCTCCCATGTATAAACTCTTTTCACTGTGTTTTCTTAGGATATTGTAAGTTATTCAGTTTGGTTAAAAACAAGATGTCTTGCTCTGAAACTCTGTATAAGCCGATTACAATGCATAGAATCCCTGTTTCCTTGTGGTTAGAGGTGTACAAACAGAGTTGCAAATACTTTAAATGGTCATGTTACAAACAACTTGTTTCTCCCCTGGATAAAGTCTTTTCACTTGATCTATGTGTTTTCTTAGGATATTCTAAGGTATTCAGTTTGGTTAAAAATAAGATGTCTTGCTCTGAAACTCGGTATAAGCCGATTACAATGCATAGAAGCTCTGTTTTTTTGTGGTTAGAAGTGTATAAACAGAGTTGCAATTACTTTAAATTGACATATTAGAAACAATTGTTTCTCCCATGTATAAACTCTTTTCACTGTGTTTTCTTAGGATATTGTAAGTTATTCAGTTTGGTTAAAAACAAGATGTCTTGCTCTGAAACTCTGTATAAGCCGATTACAATGCATAGAATCCCTGTTTCCTTGTGGTTAGAGGTGTACAAACAGAGTTGCAAATACTTTAAATGGTCATGTTACAAACAACTTGTTTCTCCCCTGGATAAAGTCTTTTCACTTGATATATGTGTTTTCTTAGGATATTCTAAGGTATTCAGTTTGGTTAAAAACAAGATGTCTTGCTCTGAAACGGTGTATAAGCTGATTACAATGCATAGAAACCCTGTTTCGTTGTAATTAGACGTGTACAAAGAGAGTTGCAATTACTTTAAATTGTCATACTAGAAACAACTTGTTTCTCCCCTGTATAAACTATTTTCACTTGAAATATGTGTTTTCTTAGGATATTGTAAGTTATTCAGTTTGGTTAAAAACAAGATGTCTTGCTCTGAAACTCTGTATAAGCCGATTACAATGCATAGAAACCCTGTTTCATGTGGTTAGAGGTGTACAAACAGAGTTGCAATTACTTTCAAGGGTCATATTAGAACCATGTTAAAACAACTTGTTTCTCCCCTGGATAAACTCTTTTCACTTGAAATATGTCTTTTCTTAGGATATTGTAAGTTATTCAGTTCGGTTAAAAACAAAATTTCTTGCTCTGAAATGCTGTATAAGACAATTATAATGCGTGGAAACGTTGTCTCCTTGTGGTTAGAGGTGTAAAAACAGAGTTGCAATTACTTTCAAGGGTCACATTAGAACCATGTCAAAACAACTTGTTCTCCCCTAGATAAACTCTTTTCACTTGAAATATGTCTTTTCTTAGGATATTGTAAGTTATTCAGTTTGGTTAAAAACAAGATGTCTTGCTCTGAAACGCTGTATAAGCCGATTACAATGCATAGAAACCCTGTTTCGTTATGGTTAGAGGTGTACAAACAGAGTTGCAATTACTTTAAATTGTCATACTAGAAACAACTTGTTTCTCCCCTGTATAAACTCTTTTCACTTGATATATGTGTTTTCTTAGGATATTGTAAGTTATTCAGTTTGGTTAAAAACAAGATGTCTTGCTCTGAAACGCTGTATAAGCCGCTTACATTGCATAGAAACCCTGTTTCATGTGGTTATAGGTGTACAAACAGAGTTGCAATTACTTTCAAGGGTCATATTACAACCATGTTAAAACAACTTGTTCTCCCCTAGATAAACTATTTTCACTTGAAATATGTGTTTTCTTAGGATATTGTAAGTTATTCAGTTTGGTTAAAAACAAGATGTCTTGCTCTGAAACGGTGTATAAGCTGATTACAATGCATAAAGACCCTGTTTCGTTGTGGTTAGAGGTCTACCAACAGAGTTGCAATTACTTTAAATGGTCATATTACGAACAACTTGTTTCTCCCCTGGATAAACTCTTTTCACTTGAAATGTCTTTTCTTAGGATATTGTAAGTTATTCAGTTTGGTTAAAAACAAGATGTCTTGCTCTGAAACTCTGTATAAGCCGATTACAATGCATAGAAGCTCTGTTTCTTTGTGGTTAGAAGTGTATAAACAGAGTTGCAATTACTTTAAATTGACATATTAGAAACAATTGTTTCTCCCATGTATAAACTCTTTTCACTCGAAATATGTGTTTTCTTAGGATATTGTAAGGTATTCAGTTTGGTTAAAAACAAGATGTCTTGCTCTGAAACGGTGTATAAGCTGATTACAATGCATAGAAACCCTGTTTCGTTGTAGTTAGACGTGTACAAAGAGAGTTGCAATTACTTTAAATTGTCATACTAGAAACAACTTGTTTCTCCCCTGTATAAACTCTTTTCACTGGAAATATGTGTTTTCTTAGGATATTTTAAGTTATTCAGTTTGGTTAAAAACAAGATGTCTTGCTCTGAAACGCTGTATAAGCCGATTACAATGCATAGAAACCCTGTTTCGTTGTGGTTAGAGGTCTACCAACAGAAATGCAATTACTTTAAATGGTCATATTACAAACAACTTGTTTCTCCCCTGGATAAACTCTTTTCACTTGAAATATGTCTTTTCTTAGGATATTGTAAGTTATTCAGTTTGGTTAAAAACAAGATGTCTTGCTCTGAAACGGTGTATAAGTTGATTACAATGCATAGAAGCTCTGTTTCTTTGTGGTTAGAGGTCTACCAACAGAGTTGCAATTACTTTAAATGTTCATATTACAAACAACTTGTTCTCCCCTGCTATAAACTCTTTTCATTTGAAATATGTGTTTTCTTAGGATATTGTAAGTTATTCAGTTTGGTTAAAAACAAGATGTCTTGCTCTGAAACTCTGTATAAGCCGATTACAATGCATAGAATCCCTGTTTCCTTGTGGTTAGAGGTGTACAAACAGAGTTGCAAATACTTTAAATGGTCATGTTACAAACAACTTGTTTCTCCCCTGGATAAAGTCTTTTCACTTGATATATGTGTTTTCTGAGGATATTCTAAGGTATTCAGTTTGGTTAAAAATAAGATATCTTGCTCTGAAACTCGGTATAAGCCGATTACAATGCATAGAAGCTCTGTTTCTTTGTGGTTAGAAGTGTATAAACAGAGTTGCAATTACTTTAAATTGACATATTAGAAACAATTGTTTCTCCCATGTATAAACTCTTTTCACTCGAAATATGTGTTTTCTTAGGATATTGTAAGGTATTCAGTTTGGTTAAAAACAAGATGTCTTGCTCTGAAACGGTGTATAAGCTGATTACAATGCATAGAAACCCTGTTTCGTTGTAGTTAGACGTGTACAAAGAGAGTTGCAATTACTTTAAATTGTCATACTAGAAACAACTTGTTTCTCCCCTGTATAAACTCTTTTCACTGGAAATATGTGTTTTCTTAGGATATTTTAAGTTATTCAGTTTGGTTAAAAACAAGATGTCTTGCTCTGAAACGCTGTATAAGCCGATTACAATGCATAGAAACCCTGTTTCGTTGTGGTTAGAGGTCTACCAACAGAAATGCAATTACTTTAAATGGTCATATTACAAACAACTTGTTTCTCCCCTGGATAAACTCTTTTCACTTGAAATATGTCTTTTCTTAGGATATTGTAAGTTATTCAGTTTGGTTAAAAACAAGATGTCTTGCTCTGAAACGGTGTATAAGTTGATTACAATGCATAGAAGCTCTGTTTCTTTGTGGTTAGAGGTCTACCAACAGAGTTGCAATTACTTTAAATGGTCATATTACAAACAACTTGTTCTCCTCTGCTATAAACTCTTTTCATTTGAAATATGTCTTTTCTTAGTATATTGTAAGTTGTTTAGTTTGGTTAAAAACAAAATTTCTTGCTCTGAAACTATGTATAAGACAATTATAATGCGTGGAAACGCTGTCTCCTTGTGGTTAGAGGTGTAAAAACAGAGTTGCAATTACTTTCAAGGGTCACATTAGAACCATGTTAAAACAACTTGTTCTCCCCTAGATAAACTCTTTTCACTTAAAATATGTCTTTTCTTAGGATATTGTAAGTTATTCAGTTTGGTTAAAAATAAGATGTCTTGGTCTGAAACTCGGTATAAGCCGATTACAATGCATAGAAGCTCTCTTTTTTTGTGGTTAGAAGTGTATAAACAGAGTTGCAATTACTTTAAATTGACATATTAGAAACAATTGTTTCTCCCATGTATAAACTCTTTTCACTGTGTTTTCTTAGGATATTGTAAGTTATTCAGTTTGGTTAAAAACAAGATGTCTTGCTCTGAAACTCTGTATAAGCCGATTACAATGCATAGAATCCCTGTTTCCTTGTGGTTAGAGGTGTACAAACAGAGTTGCAAATACTTTAAATGGTCATGTTACAAACAACTTGTTTCTCCCCTGGATAAAGTCTTTTCACTTGATCTATGTGTTTTCTTAGGATATTCTAAGGTATTCAGTTTGGTTAAAAATAAGATGTCTTGCTCTGAAACTCGGTATAAGCCGATTACAATGCATAGAAGCTCTGTTTTTTTGTGGTTAGAAGTGTATAAACAGAGTTGCAATTACTTTAAATTGACATATTAGAAACAATTGTTTCTCCCATGTATAAACTCTTTTCACTGTGTTTTCTTAGGATATTGTAAGTTATTCAGTTTGGTTAAAAACAAGATGTCTTGCTCTGAAACTCTGTATAAGCCGATTACAATGCATAGAATCCCTGTTTCCTTGTGGTTAGAGGTGTACAAACAGAGTTGCAAATACTTTAAATGGTCATGTTACAAACAACTTGTTTCTCCCCTGGATAAAGTCTTTTCACTTGATATATGTGTTTTCTTAGGATATTCTAAGGTATTCAGTTTGGTTAAAAACAAGATGTCTTGCTCTGAAACGGTGTATAAGCTGATTACAATGCATAGAAACCCTGTTTCGTTGTAATTAGACGTGTACAAAGAGAGTTGCAATTACTTTAAATTGTCATACTAGAAACAACTTGTTTCTCCCCTGTATAAACTATTTTCACTTGAAATATGTGTTTTCTTAGGATATTGTAAGTTATTCAGTTTGGTTAAAAACAAGATGTCTTGCTCTGAAACTCTGTATAAGCCGATTACAATGCATAGAAACCCTGTTTCATGTGGTTAGAGGTGTACAAACAGAGTTGCAATTACTTTCAAGGGTCATATTAGAACCATGTTAAAACAACTTGTTTCTCCCCTGGATAAACTCTTTTCACTTGAAATATGTCTTTTCTTAGGATATTGTAAGTTATTCAGTTCGGTTAAAAACAAAATTTCTTGCTCTGAAATGCTGTATAAGACAATTATAATGCGTGGAAACGTTGTCTCCTTGTGGTTAGAGGTGTAAAAACAGAGTTGCAATTACTTTCAAGGGTCACATTAGAACCATGTTAAAACAACTTGTTCTCCCCTAGATAAACTCTTTTCACTTGAAATATGTCTTTTCTTAGGATATTGTAAGTTATTCAGTTTGGTTAAAAACAAGATGTCTTGCTCTGAAACGCTGTATAAGCCGATTACAATGCATAGAAACCCTGTTTCGTTATGGTTAGAGGTGTACAAACAGAGTTGCAATTACTTTAAATTGTCATACTAGAAACAACTTGTTTCTCCCCTGTATAAACTATTTTCACTTGAAATATGTGTTTTCTTAGGATATTGTAAGTTATTCAGTTTGGTTAAAAACAAGATGTCTTGCTCTGAAACTCTGTATAAGCCGATTACAATGCATAGAAACCCTGTTTCATGTGGTTAGAGGTGTACAAACAGAGTTGCAATTACTTTCAAGGGTCATATTAGAACCATGTTAAAACAACTTGTTTCTCCCCTGGATAAACTCTTTTCACTTGAAATATGTCTTTTCTTAGGATATTGTAAGTTATTCAGTTCGGTTAAAAACAAAATTTCTTGCTCTGAAATGCTGTATAAGACAATTATAATGCGTGGAAACGTTGTCTCCTTGTGGTTAGAGGTGTAAAAACAGAGTTGCAATTACTTTCAAGGGTCACATTAGAACCATGTTAAAACAACTTGTTCTCCCCTAGATAAACTCTTTTCACTTGAAATATGTCTTTTCTTAGGATATTGTAAGTTATTCAGTTTGGTTAAAAACAAGATGTCTTGCTCTGAAACGCTGTATAAGCCGATTACAATGCATAGAAACCCTGTTTCGTTATGGTTAGAGGTGTACAAACAGAGTTGCAATTACTTTAAATTGTCATACTAGAAACAACTTGTTTCTCCCCTGTATAAACTCTTTTCACTTGATATATGTGTTTTCTTAGGATATTGTAAGTTATTCAGTTTGGTTAAAAACAAGATGTCTTGCTCTGAAACGCTGTATAAGCCGCTTACATTGCATAGAAACCCTGTTTCATGTGGTTATAGGTGTACAAACAGAGTTGCAATTACTTTCAAGGGTCATATTACAACCATGTTAAAACAACTTGTTCTCCCCTAGATAAACTATTTTCACTTGAAATATGTGTTTTCTTAGGATATTGTAAGTTATTCAGTTTGGTTAAAAACAAGATGTCTTGCTCTGAAACGGTGTATAAGCTGATTACAATGCATAAAGACCCTGTTTCGTTGTGGTTAGAGGTCTACCAACAGAGTTGCAATTACTTTAAATGGTCATATTACGAACAACTTGTTTCTCCCCTGGATAAACTCTTTTCACTTGAAATGTCTTTTCTTAGGATATTGTAAGTTATTCAGTTTGTTTAAAAACAAGATGTCTTGCTCTGAAACTCTGTATAAGCCGATTACAATGCATAGAAGCTCTGTTTCTTTGTGGTTAGAAGTGTATAAACAGAGTTGCAATTACTTTAAATTGACATATTAGAAACAATTGTTTCTCCCATGTATAAACTCTTTTCACTCGAAATATGTGTTTTCTTAGGATATTGTAAGGTATTCAGTTTGGTTAAAAACAAGATGTCTTGCTCTGAAACGGTGTATAAGCTGATTACAATGCATAGAAACCCTGTTTCGTTGTAGTTAGACGTGTACAAAGAGAGTTGCAATTACTTTAAATTGTCATACTAGAAACAACTTGTTTCTCCCCTGTATAAACTCTTTTCACTGGAAATATGTGTTTTCTTAGGATATTTTAAGTTATTCAGTTTGGTTAAAAACAAGATGTCTTGCTCTGAAACGCTGTATAAGCCGATTACAATGCATAGAAACCCTGTTTCGTTGTGGTTAGAGGTCTACCAACAGAAATGCAATTACTTTAAATGGTCATATTACAAACAACTTGTTTCTCCCCTGGATAAACTCTTTTCACTTGAAATATGTCTTTTCTTAGGATATTGTAAGTTATTCAGTTTGGTTAAAAACAAGATGTCTTGCTCTGAAACGGTGTATAAGTTGATTACAATGCATAGAAGCTCTGTTTCTTTGTGGTTAGAGGTCTACCAACAGAGTTGCAATTACTTTAAATGTTCATATTACAAACAACTTGTTCTCCCCTGCTATAAACTCTTTTCATTTGAAATATGTGTTTTCTTAGGATATTGTAAGTTATTCAGTTTGGTTAAAAACAAGATGTCTTGCTCTGAAACTCTGTATAAGCCGATTACAATGCATAGAATCCCTGTTTCCTTGTGGTTAGAGGTGTACAAACAGAGTTGCAAATACTTTAAATGGTCATGTTACAAACAACTTGTTTCTCCCCTGGATAAAGTCTTTTCACTTGATATATGTGTTTTCTGAGGATATTCTAAGGTATTCAGTTTGGTTAAAAATAAGATATCTTGCTCTGAAACTCGGTATAAGCCGATTACAATGCATAGAAGCTCTGTTTCTTTGTGGTTAGAAGTGTATAAACAGAGTTGCAATTACTTTAAATTGACATATTAGAAACAATTGTTTCTCCCATGTATAAACTCTTTTCACTCGAAATATGTGTTTTCTTAGGATATTGTAAGGTATTCAGTTTGGTTAAAAACAAGATGTCTTGCTCTGAAACGGTGTATAAGCTGATTACAATGCATAGAAACCCTGTTTCGTTGTAGTTAGACGTGTACAAAGAGAGTTGCAATTACTTTAAATTGTCATACTAGAAACAACTTGTTTCTCCCCTGTATAAACTCTTTTCACTGGAAATATGTGTTTTCTTAGGATATTGTAAGTTATTCAGTTTGGTTAAAAACAAGATGTCTTGCTCTGAAACTCTGTATAAGCCGATTACAATGCATAGAAGCTCTGTTTCTTTGTGGTTAGAAGTGTATAAACAGAGTTGCAATTACTTTAAATTGACATATTAGAAACAATTGTTTCTCCCATGTATAAACTCTTTTCACTCGAAATATGTGTTTTCTTAGGATATTGTAAGGTATTCAGTTTGGTTAAAAACAAGATGTCTTGCTCTGAAACGGTGTATAAGCTGATTACAATGCATAGAAACCCTGTTTCGTTGTAGTTAGACGTGTACAAAGAGAGTTGCAATTACTTTAAATTGTCATACTAGAAACAACTTGTTTCTCCCCTGTATAAACTCTTTTCACTTGAAATATGTCTTTTCTTAGGATATTTTAAGTTATTCAGTTTGGTTAAAAACAAGATGTCTTGCTCTGAAACGCTGTATAAGCCGATTACAATGCATAGAAACCCTGTTTCGTTGTGGTTAGAGGTCTACCAACAGAAATGCAATTACTTTAAATGGTCATATTACAAACAACTTGTTTCTCCCCTGGATAAACTCTTTTCACTTGAAATATGTCTTTTCTTAGGATATTGTAAGTTATTCAGTTTGGTTAAAAACAAGATGTCTTGCTCTGAAACGGTGTATAAGTTGATTACAATGCATAGAAGCTCTGTTTCTTTGTGGTTAGAGGTCTACCAACAGAGTTGCAATTACTTTAAATGTTCATATTACAAACAACTTGTTCTCCCCTGCTATAAACTCTTTTCATTTGAAATATGTGTTTTCTTAGGATATTGTAAGTTATTCAGTTTGGTTAAAAACAAGATGTCTTGCTCTGAAACTCTGTATAAGCCGATTACAATGCATAGAATCCCTGTTTCCTTGTGGTTAGAGGTGTACAAACAGAGTTGCAAATACTTTAAATGGTCATGTTACAAACAACTTGTTTCTCCCCTGGATAAAGTCTTTTCACTTGATATATGTGTTTTCTGAGGATATTCTAAGGTATTCAGTTTGGTTAAAAATAAGATATCTTGCTCTGAAACTTGGTATAAGCCGATTACAATGCATAGAAGCTCTGTTTCTTTGTGGTTAGAAGTGTATAAACAGAGTTGCAATTACTTTAAATTGACATATTAGAAACAATTGTTTCTCCCATGTATAAACTCTTTTCACTCGAAATATGTGTTTTCTTAGGATATTGTAAGGTATTCAGTTTGGTTAAAAACAAGATGTCTTGCTCTGAAACGGTGTATAAGCTGATTACAATGCATAGAAACCCTGTTTCGTTGTAGTTAGACGTGTACAAAGAGAGTTGCAATTACTTTAAATTGTCATACTAGAAACAACTTGTTTCTCCCCTGTATAAACTCTTTTCACTGGAAATATGTGTTTTCTTAGGATATTTTAAGTTATTCAGTTTGGTTAAAAACAAGATGTCTTGCTCTGAAACGCTGTATAAGCCGATTACAATGCATAGAAACCCTGTTTCGTTGTGGTTAGAGGTCTACCAACAGAAATGCAATTACTTTAAATGGTCATATTACAAACAACTTGTTTCTCCCCTGGATAAACTCTTTTCACTTGAAATATGTCTTTTCTTAGGATATTGTAAGTTATTCAGTTTGGTTAAAAACAAGATGTCTTGCTCTGAAACGGTGTATAAGTTGATTACAATGCATAGAAGCTCTGTTTCTTTGTGGTTAGAGGTCTACCAACAGAGTTGCAATTACTTTAAATGGTCATATTACAAACAACTTGTTCTCCTCTGCTATAAACTCTTTTCATTTGAAATATGTCTTTTCTTAGTATATTGTAAGTTGTTTAGTTTGGTTAAAAACAAAATTTCTTGCTCTGAAACTATGTATAAGACAATTATAATGCGTGGAAACGCTGTCTCCTTGTGGTTAGAGGTGTAAAAACAGAGTTGCAATTACTTTCAAGGGTCACATTAGAACCATGTTAAAACAACTTGTTCTCCCCTAGATAAACTCTTTTCACTTAAAATATGTCTTTTCTTAGGATATTGTAAGTTATTCAGTTTGGTTAAAAATAAGATGTCTTGCTCTGAAACTCGGTATAAGCCGATTACAATGCATAGAAGCTCTCTTTTTTTGTGGTTAGAAGTGTATAAACAGAGTTGCAATTACTTTAAATTGACATATTAGAAACAATTGTTTCTCCCATGTATAAACTCTTTTCACTGTGTTTTCTTAGGATATTGTAAGTTATTCAGTTTGGTTAAAAACAAGATGTCTTGCTCTGAAACTCTGTATAAGCCGATTACAATGCATAGAATCCCTGTTTCCTTGTGGTTAGAGGTGTACAAACAGAGTTGCAAATACTTTAAATGGTCATGTTACAAACAACTTGTTTCTCCCCGGGATAAAGTCTTTTCACTTGATCTATGTGTTTTCTTAGGATATTCTAAGGTATTCAGTTTGGTTAAAAATAAGATGTCTTGCTCTGAAACGGTGTATAAGCTGATTACAATGCATAGAAACCCTGTTTCGTTGTAATTAGACGTGTACAAAGAGAGTTGCAATTACTTTAAATTGTCATACTAGAAACAACTTGTTTCTCCCCTGTATAAACTATTTTCACTTGAAATATGTGTTTTCTTAGGATATTGTAAGTTATTCAGTTTGGTTAAAAACAAGATGTCTTGCTCTGAAACTCTGTATAAGCCGATTACAATGCATAGAAACCCTGTTTCATGTGGTTAGAGGTGTACAAACAGAGTTGCAATTACTTTCAAGGGTCATATTAGAACCATGTTAAAACAACTTGTTTCTCCCCTGGATAAACTCTTTTCACTTGAAATATGTCTTTTCTTAGGATATTGTAAGTTATTCAGTTCGGTTAAAAACAAAATTTCTTGCTCTGAAATGCTGTATAAGACAATTATAATGCGTGGAAACGTTGTCTCCTTGTGGTTAGAGGTGTAAAAACAGAGTTGCAATTACTTTCAAGGGTCACATTAGAACCATGTTAAAACAACTTGTTCTCCCCTAGATAAACTCTTTTCACTTGAAATATGTCTTTTCTTAGGATATTGTAAGTTATTCAGTTTGGTTAAAAACAAGATGTCTTGCTCTGAAACGCTGTATAAGCCGATTACAATGCATAGAAACCCTGTTTCGTTATGGTTAGAGGTGTACAAACAGAGTTGCAATTACTTTAAATTGTCATACTAGAAACAACTTGTTTCTCCCCTGTATAAACTATTTTCACTTGAAATATGTGTTTTCTTAGGATATTGTAAGTTATTCAGTTTGGTTAAAAACAAGATGTCTTGCTCTGAAACTCTGTATAAGCCGATTACAATGCATAGAAACCCTGTTTCATGTGGTTAGAGGTGTACAAACAGAGTTGCAATTACTTTCAAGGGTCATATTAGAACCATGTTAAAACAACTTGTTTCTCCCCTGGATAAACTCTTTTCACTTGAAATATGTCTTTTCTTAGGATATTGTAAGTTATTCAGTTCGGTTAAAAACAAAATTTCTTGCTCTGAAATGCTGTATAAGACAATTATAATGCGTGGAAACGTTGTCTCCTTGTGGTTAGAGGTGTAAAAACAGAGTTGCAATTACTTTCAAGGGTCACATTAGAACCATGTTAAAACAACTTGTTCTCCCCTAGATAAACTCTTTTCACTTGAAATATGTCTTTTCTTAGGATATTGTAAGTTATTCAGTTTGGTTAAAAACAAGATGTCTTGCTCTGAAACGCTGTATAAGCCGATTACAATGCATAGAAACCCTGTTTCGTTATGGTTAGAGGTGTACAAACAGAGTTGCAATTACTTTAAATTGTCATACTAGAAACAACTTGTTTCTCCCCTGTATAAACTCTTTTCACTTGATATATGTGTTTTCTTAGGATATTGTAAGTTATTCAGTTTGGTTAAAAACAAGATGTCTTGCTCTGAAACGCTGTATAAGCCGCTTACATTGCATAGAAACCCTGTTTCATGTGGTTATAGGTGTACAAACAGAGTTGCAATTACTTTCAAGGGTCATATTACAACCATGTTAAAACAACTTGTTCTCCCCTAGATAAACTATTTTCACTTGAAATATGTGTTTTCTTAGGATATTGTAAGTTATTCAGTTTGGTTAAAAACAAGATGTCTTGCTCTGAAACGGTGTATAAGCTGATTACAATGCATAAAGACCCTGTTTCGTTGTGGTTAGAGGTCTACCAACAGAGTTGCAATTACTTTAAATGGTCATATTACGAACAACTTGTTTCTCCCCTGGATAAACTCTTTTCACTTGAAATGTCGTTTCTTAGGATATTGTAAGTTATTCAGTTCGGTTAAAAACAAAATTTTTGCTCTGAAATGCTGTATAAGACAATTATAATGCGTGGAAACGTTGTCTCCTTGTGGTTAGAGGTGTAAAAACAGAGTTGCAATTACTTTCAAGGGTCACATTAGAACCATGTTAAAACAACTTGTTCTCCCCTAGATAAACTCTTTTCACTTGAAATATGTCTTTTCTTAGGATATTGTAAGTTATTCAGTTTGGTTAAAAACAAGATGTCTTGCTCTGAAACGCTGTATAAGCCGATTACAATGCATAGAAACCCTGTTTCGTTATGGTTAGAGGTGTACAAACAGAGTTGCAATTACTTTAAATTGTCATACTAGAAACAACTTGTTTCTCCCCTGTATAAACTATTTTCACTTGAAATATGTGTTTTCTTAGGATATTGTAAGTTATTCAGTTTGGTTAAAAACAAGATGTCTTGCTCTGAAACTCTGTATAAGCCGATTACAATGCATAGAAACCCTGTTTCATGTGGTTAGAGGTGTACAAACAGAGTTGCAATTACTTTCAAGGGTCATATTAGAACCATGTTAAAACAACTTGTTTCTCCCCTGGATAAACTCTTTTCACTTGAAATATGTCTTTTCTTAGGATATTGTAAGTTATTCAGTTCGGTTAAAAACAAAATTTCTTGCTCTGAAATGCTGTATAAGACAATTATAATGCGTGGAAACGTTGTCTCCTTGTGGTTAGAGGTGTAAAAACAGAGTTGCAATTACTTTCAAGGGTCACATTAGAACCATGTTAAAACAACTTGTTCTCCCCTAGATAAACTCTTTTCACTTGAAATATGTCTTTTCTTAGGATATTGTAAGTTATTCAGTTTGGTTAAAAACAAGATGTCTTGCTCTGAAACGCTGTATAAGCCGATTACAATGCATAGAAGCTCTGTTTCTTTGTGGTTAGAAGTGTATAAACAGAGTTGCAATTACTTTAAATTGACATATTAGAAACAATTGTTTCTCCCATGTATAAACTCTTTTCACTCGAAATATGTGTTTTCTTAGGATATTGTAAGGTATTCAGTTTGGTTAAAAACAAGATGTCTTGCTCTGAAACGGTGTATAAGCTGATTACAATGCATAGAAACCCTGTTTCGTTGTAGTTAGACGTGTACAAAGAGAGTTGCAATTACTTTAAATTGTCATACTAGAAACAACTTGTTTCTCCCCTGTATAAACTCTTTTCACTGGAAATATGTGTTTTCTTAGGATATTTTAAGTTATTCAGTTTGGTTAAAAACAAGATGTCTTGCTCTGAAACGCTGTATAAGCCGATTACAATGCATAGAAACCCTGTTTCGTTGTGGTTAGAGGTCTACCAACAGAAATGCAATTACTTTAAATGGTCATATTACAAACAACTTGTTTCTCCCCTGGATAAACTCTTTTCACTTGAAATATGTCTTTTCTTAGGATATTGTAAGTTATTCAGTTTGGTTAAAAACAAGATGTCTTGCTCTGAAACGGTGTATAAGTTGATTACAATGCATAGAAGCTCTGTTTCTTTGTGGTTAGAGGTCTACCAACAGAGTTGCAATTACTTTAAATGGTCATATTACAAACAACTTGTTCTCCTCTGCTATAAACTCTTTTCATTTGAAATATGTCTTTTCTTAGTATATTGTAAGTTGTTTAGTTTGGTTAAAAACAAAATTTCTTGCTCTGAAACTATGTATAAGACAATTATAATGCGTGGAAACGCTGTCTCCTTGTGGTTAGAGGTGTAAAAACAGAGTTGCAATTACTTTCAAGGGTCACATTAGAACCATGTTAAAACAACTTGTTCTCCCCTAGATAAACTCTTTTCACTTAAAATATGTCTTTTCTTAGGATATTGTAAGTTATTCAGTTTGGTTAAAAATAAGATGTCTTGCTCTGAAACTCGGTATAAGCCGATTACAATGCATAGAAGCTCTCTTTTTTTGTGGTTAGAAGTGTATAAACAGAGTTGCAATTACTTTAAATTGACATATTAGAAACAATTGTTTCTCCCATGTATAAACTCTTTTCACTGTGTTTTCTTAGGATATTGTAAGTTATTCAGTTTGGTTAAAAACAAGATGTCTTGCTCTGAAACTCTGTATAAGCCGATTACAATGCATAGAATCCCAGTTTCCTTGTGGTTAGAGGTGTACAAACAGAGTTGCAAATACTTTAAATGGTCATGTTACAAACAACTTGTTTCTCCCCGGGATAAAGTCTTTTCACTTGATCTATGTGTTTTCTTAGGATATTCTAAGGTATTCAGTTTGGTTAAAAATAAGATGTCTTGCTCTGAAACGGTGTATAAGCTGATTACAATGCATAGAAACCCTGTTTCGTTGTAATTAGACGTGTACAAAGAGAGTTGCAATTACTTTAAATTGTCATACTAGAAACAACTTGTTTCTCCCCTGTATAAACGATTTTCACTTGAAATATGTGTTTTCTTAGGATATTGTAAGTTATTCAATTTGGTTAAAAACAAGATGTCTTGCTCTGAAACTCTGTATAAGCCGATTACAATGCATAGAAACCCTGTTTCATGTGGTTAGAGGTGTACAAACAGAGTTGCAATTACTTTCAAGGGTCATATTAGAACCATGTTAAAACAACTTGTTTCTCCCCTGGATAAACTCTTTTCACTTGAAATATGTCTTTTCTTAGGATATTGTAAGTTATTCAGTTCGGTTAAAAACAAAATTTCTTGCTCTGAAATGCTGTATAAGACAATTATAATGCGTGGAAACGTTGTCTCCTTGTGGTTAGAGGTGTAAAAACAGAGTTGCAATTACTTTCAAGGGTCACATTAGAACCATGTTAAAACAACTTGTTCTCCCCTAGATAAACTCTTTTCACTTGAAATATGTCTTTTCTTAGGATATTGTAAGTTATTCAGTTTGGTTAAAAACAAGATGTCTTGCTCTGAAACGCTGTATAAGCCGATTACAATGCATAGAAACCCTGTTTCGTTATGGTTAGAGGTGTACAAACAGAGTTGCAATTACTTTAAATTGTCATACTAGAAACAACTTGTTTCTCCCCTGTATAAACTATTTTCACTTGAAATATGTGTTTTCTTAGGATATTGTAAGTTATTCAGTTTGGTTAAAAACAAGATGTCTTGCTCTGAAACTCTGTATAAGCCGATTACAATGCATAGAAACCCTGTTTCATGTGGTTAGAGGTGTACAAACAGAGTTGCAATTACTTTCAAGGGTCATATTAGAACCATGTTAAAACAACTTGTTTCTCCCCTGGATAAACTCTTTTCACTTGAAATATGTCTTTTCTTAGGATATTGTAAGTTATTCAGTTCGGTTAAAAACAAAATTTCTTGCTCTGAAATGCTGTATAAGACAATTATAATGCGTGGAAACGTTGTCTCCTTGTGGTTAGAGGTGTAAAAACAGAGTTGCAATTACTTTCAAGGGTCACATTAGAACCATGTTAAAACAACTTGTTCTCCCCTAGATAAACTCTTTTCACTTGAAATATGTCTTTTCTTAGGATATTGTAAGTTATTCAGTTTGGTTAAAAACAAGATGTCTTGCTCTGAAACGCTGTATAAGCCGATTACAATGCATAGAAACCCTGTTTCGTTATGGTTAGAGGTGTACAAACAGAGTTGCAATTACTTTAAATTGTCATACTAGAAACAACTTGTTTCTCCCCTGTATAAACTCTTTTCACTTGATATATGTGTTTTCTTAGGATATTGTAAGTTATTCAGTTTGGTTAAAAACAAGATGTCTTGCTCTGAAACGCTGTATAAGCCGCTTACATTGCATAGAAACCCTGTTTCATGTGGTTATAGGTGTACAAACAGAGTTGCAATTACTTTCAAGGGTCATATTACAACCATGTTAAAACAACTTGTTCTCCCCTAGATAAACTATTTTCACTTGAAATATGTGTTTTCTTAGGATATTGTAAGTTATTCAGTTTGGTTAAAAACAAGATGTCTTGCTCTGAAACGGTGTATAAGCTGATTACAATGCATAAAGACCCTGTTTCGTTGTGGTTAGAGGTCTACCAACAGAGTTGCAATTACTTTAAATGGTCATATTACGAACAACTTGTTTCTCCCCTGGATAAACTCTTTTCACTTGAAATGTCGTTTCTTAGGATATTGTAAGTTATTCAGTTCGGTTAAAAACAAAATTTTTGCTCTGAAATGCTGTATAAGACAATTATAATGCGTGGAAACGTTGTCTCCTTGTGGTTAGAGGTGTAAAAACAGAGTTGCAATTACTTTCAAGGGTCACATTAGAACCATGTTAAAACAACTTGTTCTCCCCTAGATAAACTCTTTTCACTTGAAATATGTCTTTTCTTAGGATATTGTAAGTTATTCAGTTTGGTTAAAAACAAGATGTCTTGCTCTGAAATGCTGTATAAGCCGATTACAATGCATAGAAACCCTGTTTCGTTATGGTTAGAGGTGTACAAACAGAGTTGCAATTACTTTAAATTGTCATACTAGAAACAACTTGTTTCTCCCCTGTATAAACTATTTTCACTTGAAATATGTGTTTTCTTAGGATATTGTAAGTTATTCAGTTTGGTTAAAAACAAGATGTCTTGCTCTGAAACTCTGTATAAGCCGATTACAATGCATAGAAACCCTGTTTCATGTGGTTAGAGGTGTACAAACAGAGTTGCAATTACTTTCAAGGGTCATATTAGAACCATGTTAAAACAACTTGTTTCTCCCCTGGATAAACTCTTTTCACTTGAAATATGTCTTTTCTTAGGATATTGTAAGTTATTCAGTTCGGTTAAAAACAAAATTTCTTGCTCTGAAATGCTGTATAAGACAATTATAATGCGTGGAAACGTTGTCTCCTTGTGGTTAGAGGTGTAAAAACAGAGTTGCAATTACTTTCAAGGGTCACATTAGAACCATGTTAAAACAACTTGTTCTCCCCTAGATAAACTCTTTTCACTTGAAATATGTCTTTTCTTAGGATATTGTAAGTTATTCAGTTTGGTTAAAAACAAGATGTCTTGCTCTGAAACGCTGTATAAGCCGATTACAATGCATAGAAGCTCTGTTTCTTTGTGGTTAGAAGTGTATAAACAGAGTTGCAATTACTTTAAATTGACATATTAGAAACAATTGTTTCTCCCATGTATAAACTCTTTTCACTCGAAATATGTGTTTTCTTAGGATATTGTAAGGTATTCAGTTTGGTTAAAAACAAGATGTCTTGCTCTGAAACGGTGTATAAGCTGATTACAATGCATAGAAACCCTGTTTCGTTGTAGTTAGACGTGTACAAAGAGAGTTGCAATTACTTTAAATTGTCATACTAGAAACAACTTGTTTCTCCCCTGTATAAACTCTTTTCACTGGAAATATGTGTTTTCTTAGGATATTTTAAGTTATTCAGTTTGGTTAAAAACAAGATGTCTTGCTCTGAAACGCTGTATAAGCCGATTACAATGCATAGAAACCCTGTTTCGTTGTGGTTAGAGGTCTACCAACAGAAATGCAATTACTTTAAATGGTCATATTACAAACAACTTGTTTCTCCCCTGGATAAACTCTTTTCACTTGAAATATGTCTTTTCTTAGGATATTGTAAGTTATTCAGTTTGGTTAAAAACAAGATGTCTTGCTCTGAAACGGTGTATAAGTTGATTACAATGCATAGAAGCTCTGTTTCTTTGTGGTTAGAGGTCTACCAACAGAGTTGCAATTACTTTAAATGGTCATATTACAAACAACTTGTTCTCCTCTGCTATAAACTCTTTTCATTTGAAATATGTCTTTTCTTAGTATATTGTAAGTTGTTTAGTTTGGTTAAAAACAAAATTTCTTGCTCTGAAACTATGTATAAGACAATTATAATGCGTGGAAACGCTGTCTCCTTGTGGTTAGAGGTGTAAAAACAGAGTTGCAATTACTTTCAAGGGTCACATTAGAACCATGTTAAAACAACTTGTTCTCCCCTAGATAAACTCTTTTCACTTAAAATATGTCTTTTCTTAGGATATTGTAAGTTATTCAGTTTGGTTAAAAATAAGATGTCTTGCTCTGAAACTCGGTATAAGCCGATTACAATGCATAGAAGCTCTCTTTTTTTGTGGTTAGAAGTGTATAAACAGAGTTGCAATTACTTTAAATTGACATATTAGAAACAATTGTTTCTCCCATGTATAAACTCTTTTCACTGTGTTTTCTTAGGATATTGTAAGTTATTCAGTTTGGTTAAAAACAAGATGTCTTGCTCTGAAACTCTGTATAAGCCGATTACAATGCATAGAATCCCAGTTTCCTTGTGGTTAGAGGTGTACAAACAGAGTTGCAAATACTTTAAATGGTCATGTTACAAACAACTTGTTTCTCCCCGGGATAAAGTCTTTTCACTTGATCTATGTGTTTTCTTAGGATATTCTAAGGTATTCAGTTTGGTTAAAAATAAGATGTCTTGCTCTGAAACGGTGTATAAGCTGATTACAATGCATAGAAACCCTGTTTCGTTGTAATTAGACGTGTACAAAGAGAGTTGCAATTACTTTAAATTGTCATACTAGAAACAACTTGTTTCTCCCCTGTATAAACTATTTTCACTTGAAATATGTGTTTTCTTAGGATATTGTAAGTTATTCAGTTTGGTTAAAAACAAGATGTCTTGCTCTGAAACTCTGTATAAGCCGATTACAATGCATAGAAACCCTGTTTCATGTGGTTAGAGGTGTACAAACAGAGTTGCAATTACTTTCAAGGGTCATATTAGAACCATGTTAAAACAACTTGTTTCTCCCCTGGATAAACTCTTTTCACTTGAAATATGTCTTTTCTTAGGATATTGTAAGTTATTCAGTTCGGTTAAAAACAAAATTTCTTGCTCTGAAATGCTGTATAAGACAATTATAATGCGTGGAAACGTTGTCTCCTTGTGGTTAGAGGTGTAAAAACAGAGTTGCAATTACTTTCAAGGGTCACATTAGAACCATGTTAAAACAACTTGTTCTCCCCTAGATAAACTCTTTTCACTTGAAATATGTCTTTTCTTAGGATATTGTAAGTTATTCAGTTTGGTTAAAAACAAGATGTCTTGCTCTGAAACGCTGTATAAGCCGATTACAATGCATAGAAACCCTGTTTCGTTATGGTTAGAGGTGTACAAACAGAGTTGCAATTACTTTAAATTGTCATACTAGAAACAACTTGTTTCTCCCCTGTATAAACTATTTTCACTTGAAATATGTGTTTTCTTAGGATATTGTAAGTTATTCAGTTTGGTTAAAAACAAGATGTCTTGCTCTGAAACTCTGTATAAGCCGATTACAATGCATAGAAACCCTGTTTCATGTGGTTAGAGGTGTACAAACAGAGTTGCAATTACTTTCAAGGGTCATATTAGAACCATGTTAAAACAACTTGTTTCTCCCCTGGATAAACTCTTTTCACTTGAAATATGTCTTTTCTTAGGATATTGTAAGTTATTCAGTTCGGTTAAAAACAAAATTTCTTGCTCTGAAATGCTGTATAAGACAATTATAATGCGTGGAAACGTTGTCTCCTTGTGGTTAGAGGTGTAAAAACAGAGTTGCAATTACTTTCAAGGGTCACATTAGAACCATGTTAAAACAACTTGTTCTCCCCTAGATAAACTCTTTTCACTTGAAATATGTCTTTTCTTAGGATATTGTAAGTTATTCAGTTTGGTTAAAAACAAGATGTCTTGCTCTGAAACGCTGTATAAGCCGATTACAATGCATAGAAACCCTGTTTCGTTATGGTTAGAGGTGTACAAACAGAGTTGCAATTACTTTAAATTGTCATACTAGAAACAACTTGTTTCTCCCCTGTATAAACTCTTTTCACTTGATATATGTGTTTTCTTAGGATATTGTAAGTTATTCAGTTTGGTTAAAAACAAGATGTCTTGCTCTGAAACGCTGTATAAGCCGCTTACATTGCATAGAAACCCTGTTTCATGTGGTTATAGGTGTACAAACAGAGTTGCAATTACTTTCAAGGGTCATATTACAACCATGTTAAAACAACTTGTTCTCCCCTAGATAAACTATTTTCACTTGAAATATGTGTTTTCTTAGGATATTGTAAGTTATTCAGTTTGGTTAAAAACAAGATGTCTTGCTCTGAAACGGTGTATAAGCTGATTACAATGCATAAAGACCCTGTTTCGTTGTGGTTAGAGGTCTACCAACAGAGTTGCAATTACTTTAAATGGTCATATTACGAACAACTTGTTTCTCCCCTGGATAAACTCTTTTCACTTGAAATGTCTTTTCTTAGGATATTGTAAGTTATTCAGTTTGGTTAAAAACAAGATGTCTTGCTCTGAAACTCTGTATAAGCCGATTACAATGCATAGAAGCTCTGTTTCTTTGTGGTTAGAAGTGTATAAACAGAGTTGCAATTACTTTAAATTGACATATTAGAAACAATTGTTTCTCCCATGTATAAACTCTTTTCACTCGAAATATGTGTTTTCTTAGGATATTGTAAGGTATTCAGTTTGGTTAAAAACAAGATGTCTTGCTCTGAAACGGTGTATAAGCTGATTACAATGCATAGAAACCCTGTTTCGTTGTAGTTAGACGTGTACAAAGAGAGTTGCAATTACTTTAAATTGTCATACTAGAAACAACTTGTTTCTCCCCTGTATAAACTCTTTTCACTGGAAATATGTGTTTTCTTAGGATATTTTAAGTTATTCAGTTTGGTTAAAAACAAGATGTCTTGCTCTGAAACGCTGTATAAGCCGATTACAATGCATAGAAACCCTGTTTCGTTGTGGTTAGAGGTCTACCAACAGAAATGCAATTACTTTAAATGGTCATATTACAAACAACTTGTTTCTCCCCTGGATAAACTCTTTTCACTTGAAATATGTCTTTTCTTAGGATATTGTAAGTTATTCAGTTTGGTTAAAAACAAGATGTCTTGCTCTGAAACGGTGTATAAGTTGATTACAATGCATAGAAGCTCTGTTTCTTTGTGGTTAGAGGTCTACCAACAGAGTTGCAATTACTTTAAATGTTCATATTACAAACAACTTGTTCTCCCCTGCTATAAACTCTTTTCATTTGAAATATGTGTTTTCTTAGGATATTGTAAGTTATTCAGTTTGGTTAAAAACAAGATGTCTTGCTCTGAAACTCTGTATAAGCCGATTACAATGCATAGAATCCCTGTTTCCTTGTGGTTAGAGGTGTACAAACAGAGTTGCAAATACTTTAAATGGTCATGTTACAAACAACTTGTTTCTCCCCTGGATAAAGTCTTTTCACTTGATATATGTGTTTTCTGAGGATATTCTAAGGTATTCAGTTTGGTTAAAAATAAGATATCTTGCTCTGAAACTCGGTATAAGCCGATTACAATGCATAGAAGCTCTGTTTCTTTGTGGTTAGAAGTGTATAAACAGAGTTGCAATTACTTTAAATTGACATATTAGAAACAATTGTTTCTCCCATGTATAAACTCTTTTCACTCGAAATATGTGTTTTCTTAGGATATTGTAAGGTATTCAGTTTGGTTAAAAACAAGATGTCTTGCTCTGAAACGGTGTATAAGCTGATTACAATGCATAGAAACCCTGTTTCGTTGTAGTTAGACGTGTACAAAGAGAGTTGCAATTACTTTAAATTGTCATACTAGAAACAACTTGTTTCTCCCCTGTATAAACTCTTTTCACTGGAAATATGTGTTTTCTTAGGATATTTTAAGTTATTCAGTTTGGTTAAAAACAAGATGTCTTGCTCTGAAACGCTGTATAAGCCGATTACAATGCATAGAAACCCTGTTTCGTTGTGGTTAGAGGTCTACCAACAGAAATGCAATTACTTTAAATGGTCATATTACAAACAACTTGTTTCTCCCCTGGATAAACTCTTTTCACTTGAAATATGTCTTTTCTTAGGATATTGTAAGTTATTCAGTTTGGTTAAAAACAAGATGTCTTGCTCTGAAACGGTGTATAAGTTGATTACAATGCATAGAAGCTCTGTTTCTTTGTGGTTAGAGGTCTACCAACAGAGTTGCAATTACTTTAAATGGTCATATTACAAACAACTTGTTCTCCTCTGCTATAAACTCTTTTCATTTGAAATATGTCTTTTCTTAGTATATTGTAAGTTGTTTAGTTTGGTTAAAAACAAAATTTCTTGCTCTGAAACTATGTATAAGACAATTATAATGCGTGGAAACGCTGTCTCCTTGTGGTTAGAGGTGTAAAAACAGAGTTGCAATTACTTTCAAGGGTCACATTAGAACCATGTTAAAACAACTTGTTCTCCCCTAGATAAACTCTTTTCACTTAAAATATGTCTTTTCTTAGGATATTGTAAGTTATTCAGTTTGGTTAAAAATAAGATGTCTTGCTCTGAAACTCGGTATAAGCCGATTACAATGCATAGAAGCTCTCTTTTTTTGTGGTTAGAAGTGTATAAACAGAGTTGCAATTACTTTAAATTGACATATTAGAAACAATTGTTTCTCCCATGTATAAACTCTTTTCACTGTGTTTTCTTAGGATATTGTAAGTTATTCAGTTTGGTTAAAAACAAGATGTCTTGCTCTGAAACTCTGTATAAGCCGATTACAATGCATAGAATCCCTGTTTCCTTGTGGTTAGAGGTGTACAAACAGAGTTGCAAATACTTTAAATGGTCATGTTACAAACAACTTTTTCTCCCCGGGATAAAGTCTTTTCACTTGATCTATGTGTTTTCTTAGGATATTCGAAGGTATTCAGTTTGGTTAAAAATAAGATGTCTTGCTCTGAAACGGTGTATAAGCTGATTACAATGCATAGAAACCCTGTTTCGTTGTAATTAGACGTGTACAAAGAGAGTTGCAATTACTTTAAATTGTCATACTAGAAACAACTTGTTTCTCCCCTGTATAAACTATTTTCACTTGAAATATGTGTTTTCTTAGGATATTGTAAGTTATTCAGTTTGGTTAAAAACAAGATGTCTTGCTCTGACACTCTGTATAAGCCGATTACAATGCATAGAAACCCTGTTTCATGTGGTTAGAGGTGTATAAACAGAGTTGCAATTACTTTCAAGGGTCACATTAGAACCATGTTAAAACAACTTGTTCTCCCCTAGATAAACTCTTTTCACTTGAAATATGTCTTTTCTTAGGATATTGTAAGTTATTCAGTTTGGTTAAAAACAAGATGTCTTGCTCTGAAACGCTGTATAAGCCGATTACAATGCATAGAAACCCTGTTTCGTTATGGTTAGAGGTGTACAAACAGAGTTGCAATTACTTTAAATTGTCATACTAGAAACAACTTGTTTCTCCCCTGTATAAACTATTTTCACTTGAAATATGTGTTTTCTTAGGATATTGTAAGTTATTCAGTTTGGTTAAAAACAAGATGTCTTGCTCTGAAACTCTGTATAAGCCGATTACAATGCATAGAAACCCTGTTTCATGTGGTTAGAGGTGTACAAACAGAGTTGCAATTACTTTCAAGGGTCATATTAGAACCATGTTAAAACAACTTGTTTCTCCCCTGGATAAACTCTTTTCACTTGAAATATGTCTTTTCTTAGGATATTGTAAGTTATTCAGTTCGGTTAAAAACAAAATTTCTTGCTCTGAAATGCTGTATAAGACAATTATAATGCGTGGAAACGTTGTCTCCTTGTGGTTAGAGGTGTAAAAACAGAGTTGCAATTACTTTCAAGGGTCACATTAGAACCATGTTAAAACAACTTGTTCTCCCCTAGATAAACTCTTTTCACTTGAAATATGTCTTTTCTTAGGATATTGTAAGTTATTCAGTTTGGTTAAAAACAAGATGTCTTGCTCTGAAACGCTGTATAAGCCGATTACAATGCATAGAAACCCTGTTTCGTTATGGTTAGAGGTGTACAAACAGAGTTGCAATTACTTTAAATTGTCATACTAGAAACAACTTGTTTCTCCCCTGTATAAACTCTTTTCACTTGATATATGTGTTTTCTTAGGATATTGTAAGTTATTCAGTTTGGTTAAAAACAAGATGTCTTGCTCTGAAACGCTGTATAAGCCGCTTACATTGCATAGAAACCCTGTTTCATGTGGTTATAGGTGTACAAACAGAGTTGCAATTACTTTCAAGGGTCATATTACAACCATGTTAAAACAACTTGTTCTCCCCTAGATAAACTATTTTCACTTGAAATATGTGTTTTCTTAGGATATTGTAAGTTATTCAGTTTGGTTAAAAACAAGATGTCTTGCTCTGAAACGGTGTATAAGCTGATTACAATGCATAAAGACCCTGTTTCGTTGTGGTTAGAGGTCTACCAACAGAGTTGCAATTACTTTAAATGGTCATATTACGAACAACTTGTTTCTCCCCTGGATAAACTCTTTTCACTTGAAATGTCTTTTCTTAGGATATTGTAAGTTATTCAGTTTGGTTAAAAACAAGATGTCTTGCTCTGAAACTCTGTATAAGCCGATTACAATGCATAGAAGCTCTGTTTCTTTGTGGTTAGAAGTGTATAAACAGAGTTGCAATTACTTTAAATTGACATATTAGAAACAATTGTTTCTCCCATGTATAAACTCTTTTCACTCGAAATATGTGTTTTCTTAGGATATTGTAAGGTATTCAGTTTGGTTAAAAACAAGATGTCTTGCTCTGAAACGGTGTATAAGCTGATTACAATGCATAGAAACCCTGTTTCGTTGTAGTTAGACGTGTACAAAGAGAGTTGCAATTACTTTAAATTGTCATACTAGAAACAACTTGTTTCTCCCCTGTATAAACTCTTTTCACTGGAAATATGTGTTTTCTTAGGATATTTTAAGTTATTCAGTTTGGTTAAAAACAAGATGTCTTGCTCTGAAACGCTGTATAAGCCGATTACAATGCATAGAAACCCTGTTTCGTTGTGGTTAGAGGTCTACCAACAGAAATGCAATTACTTTAAATGGTCATATTACAAACAACTTGTTTCTCCCCTGGATAAACTCTTTTCACTTGAAATATGTCTTTTCTTAGGATATTGTAAGTTATTCAGTTTGGTTAAAAACAAGATGTCTTGCTCTGAAACGGTGTATAAGTTGATTACAATGCATAGAAGCTCTGTTTCTTTGTGGTTAGAGGTCTACCAACAGAGTTGCAATTACTTTAAATGTTCATATTACAAACAACTTGTTCTCCCCTGCTATAAACTCTTTTCATTTGAAATATGTGTTTTCTTAGGATATTGTAAGTTATTCAGTTTGGTTAAAAACAAGATGTCTTGCTCTGAAACTCTGTATAAGCCGATTACAATGCATAGAATCCCTGTTTCCTTGTGGTTAGAGGTGTACAAACAGAGTTGCAAATACTTTAAATGGTCATGTTACAAACAACTTGTTTCTCCCCTGGATAAAGTCTTTTCACTTGATATATGTGTTTTCTGAGGATATTCTAAGGTATTCAGTTTGGTTAAAAATAAGATATCTTGCTCTGAAACTCGGTATAAGCCGATTACAATGCATAGAAGCTCTGTTTCTTTGTGGTTAGAAGTGTATAAACAGAGTTGCAATTACTTTAAATTGACATATTAGAAACAATTGTTTCTCCCATGTATAAACTCTTTTCACTCGAAATATGTGTTTTCTTAGGATATTGTAAGGTATTCAGTTTGGTTAAAAACAAGATGTCTTGCTCTGAAACGGTGTATAAGCTGATTACAATGCATAGAAACCCTGTTTCGTTGTAGTTAGACGTGTACAAAGAGAGTTGCAATTACTTTAAATTGTCATACTAGAAACAACTTGTTTCTCCCCTGTATAAACTCTTTTCACTGGAAATATGTGTTTTCTTAGGATATTTTAAGTTATTCAGTTTGGTTAAAAACAAGATGTCTTGCTCTGAAACGCTGTATAAGCCGATTACAATGCATAGAAACCCTGTTTCGTTGTGGTTAGAGGTCTACCAACAGAAATGCAATTACTTTAAATGGTCATATTACAAACAACTTGTTTCTCCCCTGGATAAACTCTTTTCACTTGAAATATGTCTTTTCTTAGGATATTGTAAGTTATTCAGTTTGGTTAAAAACAAGATGTCTTGCTCTGAAACGGTGTATAAGTTGATTACAATGCATAGAAGCTCTGTTTCTTTGTGGTTAGAGGTCTACCAACAGAGTTGCAATTACTTTAAATGGTCATATTACAAACAACTTGTTCTCCTCTGCTATAAACTCTTTTCATTTGAAATATGTCTTTTCTTAGTATATTGTAAGTTGTTTAGTTTGGTTAAAAACAAAATTTCTTGCTCTGAAACTATGTATAAGACAATTATAATGCGTGGAAACGCTGTCTCCTTGTGGTTAGAGGTGTAAAAACAGAGTTGCAATTACTTTCAAGGGTCACATTAGAACCATGTTAAAACAACTTGTTCTCCCCTAGATAAACTCTTTTCACTTAAAATATGTCTTTTCTTAGGATATTGTAAGTTATTCAGTTTGGTTAAAAATAAGATGTCTTGCTCTGAAACTCGGTATAAGCCGATTACAATGCATAGAAGCTCTCTTTTTTTGTGGTTAGAAGTGTATAAACAGAGTTGCAATTACTTTAAATTGACATATTAGAAACAATTGTTTCTCCCATGTATAAACTCTTTTCACTGTGTTTTCTTAGGATATTGTAAGTTATTCAGTTTGGTTAAAAACAAGATGTCTTGCTCTGAAACTCTGTATAAGCCGATTACAATGCATAGAATCCCTGTTTCCTTGTGGTTAGAGGTGTACAAACAGAGTTGCAAATACTTTAAATGGTCATGTTACAAACAACTTTTTCTCCCCGGGATAAAGTCTTTTCACTTGATCTATGTGTTTTCTTAGGATATTCGAAGGTATTCAGTTTGGTTAAAAATAAGATGTCTTGCTCTGAAACGGTGTATAAGCTGATTACAATGCATAGAAACCCTGTTTCGTTGTAATTAGACGTGTACAAAGAGAGTTGCAATTACTTTAAATTGTCATACTAGAAACAACTTGTTTCTCCCCTGTATAAACTATTTTCACTTGAAATATGTGTTTTCTTAGGATATTGTAAGTTATTCAGTTTGGTTAAAAACAAGATGTCTTGCTCTGAAACTCTGTATAAGCCGATTACAATGCATAGAAACCCTGTTTCATGTGGTTAGAGGTGTATAAACAGAGTTGCAATTACTTTCAAGGGTCACATTAGAACCATGTTAAAACAACTTGTTCTCCCCTAGATAAACTCTTTTCACTTGAAATATGTCTTTTCTTAGGATATTGTAAGTTATTCAGTTTGGTTAAAAACAAGATGTCTTGCTCTGAAACGCTGTATAAGCCGATTACAATGCATAGAAACCCTGTTTCGTTATGGTTAGAGGTGTACAAACAGAGTTGCAATTACTTTAAATTGTCATACTAGAAACAACTTGTTTCTCCCCTGTATAAACTATTTTCACTTGAAATATGTGTTTTCTTAGGATATTGTAAGTTATTCAGTTTGGTTAAAAACAAGATGTCTTGCTCTGAAACTCTGTATAAGCCGATTACAATGCATAGAAACCCTGTTTCATGTGGTTAGAGGTGTACAAACAGAGTTGCAATTACTTTCAAGGGTCATATTAGAACCATGTTAAAACAACTTGTTTCTCCCCTGGATAAACTCTTTTCACTTGAAATATGTCTTTTCTTAGGATATTGTAAGTTATTCAGTTCGGTTAAAAACAAAATTTCTTGCTCTGAAATGCTGTATAAGACAATTATAATGCGTGGAAACGTTGTCTCCTTGTGGTTAGAGGTGTAAAAACAGAGTTGCAATTACTTTCAAGGGTCACATTAGAACCATGTTAAAACAACTTGTTCTCCCCTAGATAAACTCTTTTCACTTGAAATATGTCTTTTCTTAGGATATTGTAAGTTATTCAGTTTGGTTAAAAACAAGATGTCTTGCTCTGAAACGCTGTATAAGCCGATTACAATGCATAGAAACCCTGTTTCGTTATGGTTAGAGGTGTACAAACAGAGTTGCAATTACTTTAAATTGTCATACTAGAAACAACTTGTTTCTCCCCTGTATAAACTCTTTTCACTTGATATATGTGTTTTCTTAGGATATTGTAAGTTATTCAGTTTGGTTAAAAACAAGATGTCTTGCTCTGAAACGCTGTATAAGCCGCTTACATTGCATAGAAACCCTGTTTCATGTGGTTATAGGTGTACAAACAGAGTTGCAATTACTTTCAAGGGTCATATTACAACCATGTTAAAACAACTTGTTCTCCCCTAGATAAACTATTTTCACTTGAAATATGTGTTTTCTTAGGATATTGTAAGTTATTCAGTTTGGTTAAAAACAAGATGTCTTGCTCTGAAACGGTGTATAAGCTGATTACAATGCATAAAGACCCTGTTTCGTTGTGGTTAGAGGTCTACCAACAGAGTTGCAATTACTTTAAATGGTCATATTACGAACAACTTGTTTCTCCCCTGGATAAACTCTTTTCACTTGAAATGTCTTTTCTTAGGATATTGTAAGTTATTCAGTTTGGTTAAAAACAAGATGTCTTGCTCTGAAACTCTGTATAAGCCGATTACAATGCATAGAAGCTCTGTTTCTTTGTGGTTAGAAGTGTATAAACAGAGTTGCAATTACTTTAAATTGACATATTAGAAACAATTGTTTCTCCCATGTATAAACTCTTTTCACTCGAAATATGTGTTTTCTTAGGATATTGTAAGGTATTCAGTTTGGTTAAAAACAAGATGTCTTGCTCTGAAACGGTGTATAAGCTGATTACAATGCATAGAAACCCTGTTTCGTTGTAGTTAGACGTGTACAAAGAGAGTTGCAATTACTTTAAATTGTCATACTAGAAACAACTTGTTTCTCCCCTGTATAAACTCTTTTCACTGGAAATATGTGTTTTCTTAGGATATTTTAAGTTATTCAGTTTGGTTAAAAACAAGATGTCTTGCTCTGAAACGCTGTATAAGCCGATTACAATGCATAGAAACCCTGTTTCGTTGTGGTTAGAGGTCTACCAACAGAAATGCAATTACTTTAAATGGTCATATTACAAACAACTTGTTTCTCCCCTGGATAAACTCTTTTCACTTGAAATATGTCTTTTCTTAGGATATTGTAAGTTATTCAGTTTGGTTAAAAACAAGATGTCTTGCTCTGAAACGGTGTATAAGTTGATTACAATGCATAGAAGCTCTGTTTCTTTGTGGTTAGAGGTCTACCAACAGAGTTGCAATTACTTTAAATGTTCATATTACAAACAACTTGTTCTCCCCTGCTATAAACTCTTTTCATTTGAAATATGTGTTTTCTTAGGATATTGTAAGTTTTTCAGTTTGGTTAAAAACAAGATGTCTTGCTCTGAAACTCTGTATAAGCCGATTACAATGCATAGAATCCCTGTTTCCTTGTGGTTAGAGGTGTACAAACAGAGTTGCAAATACTTTAAATGGTCATGTTACAAACAACTTGTTTCTCCCCTGGATAAAGTCTTTTCACTTGATATATGTGTTTTCTGAGGATATTCTAAGGTATTCAGTTTGGTTAAAAATAAGATATCTTGCTCTGAAACTCGGTATAAGCCGATTACAATGCATAGAAGCTCTGTTTCTTTGTGGTTAGAAGTGTATAAACAGAGTTGCAATTACTTTAAATTGACATATTAGAAACAATTGTTTCTCCCATGTATAAACTCTTTTCACTCGAAATATGTGTTTTCTTAGGATATTGTAAGGTATTCAGTTTGGTTAAAAACAAGATGTCTTGCTCTGAAACGGTGTATAAGCTGATTACAATGCATAGAAACCCTGTTTCGTTGTAGTTAGACGTGTACAAAGAGAGTTGCAATTACTTTAAATTGTCATACTAGAAACAACTTGTTTCTCCCCTGTATAAACTCTTTTCACTGGAAATATGTGTTTTCTTAGGATATTTTAAGTTATTCAGTTTGGTTAAAAACAAGATGTCTTGCTCTGAAACGCTGTATAAGCCGATTACAATGCATAGAAACCCTGTTTCGTTGTGGTTAGAGGTCTACCAACAGAAATGCAATTACTTTAAATGGTCATATTACAAACAACTTGTTTCTCCCCTGGATAAACTCTTTTCACTTGAAATATGTCTTTTCTTAGGATATTGTAAGTTATTCAGTTTGGTTAAAAACAAGATGTCTTGCTCTGAAACGGTGTACAAGTTGATTACAATGCATAGAAGCTCTGTTTCTTTGTGGTTAGAGGTCTACCAACAGAGTTGCAATTACTTTAAATGGTCATATTACAAACAACTTGTTCTCCTCTGCTATAAACTCTTTTCATTTGAAATATGTCTTTTCTTAGTATATTGTAAGTTGTTTAGTTTGGTTAAAAACAAAATTTCTTGCTCTGAAACTATGTATAAGACAATTATAATGCGTGGAAACGCTGTCTCCTTGTGGTTAGAGGTGTAAAAACAGAGTTGCAATTACTTTCAAGGGTCACATTAGAACCATGTTAAAACAACTTGTTCTCCCCTAGATAAACTCTTTTCACTTAAAATATGTCTTTTCTTAGGATATTGTAAGTTATTCAGTTTGGTTAAAAATAAGATGTCTTGCTCTGAAACTCGGTATAAGCCGATTACAATGCATAGAAGCTCTCTTTTTTTGTGGTTAGAAGTGTATAAACAGAGTTGCAATTACTTTAAATTGACATATTAGAAACAATTGTTTCTCCCATGTATAAACTCTTTTCACTGTGTTTTCTTAGGATATTGTAAGTTATTCAGTTTGGTTAAAAACAAGATGTCTTGCTCTGAAACTCTGTATAAGCCGATTACAATGCATAGAATCCCTGTTTCCTTGTGGTTAGAGGTGTACAAACAGAGTTGCAAATACTTTAAATGGTCATGTTACAAACAACTTGTTTCTCCCCTGGATAAAGTCTTTTCACTTGATATATGTGTTTTCTTAGGATATTCTAAGGTATTCAGTTTGGTTAAAAATAAGATGTCTTGCTCTGAAACTCGGTATAAGCCGATTACAATGCATAGAAGCTCTGTTTTTTTGTGGTTAGAAGTGTATAAACAGAGTTGCAATTACTTTAAATTGACATATTAGAAACAATTGTTTCTCCAATGTATAAACTCTTTTCACTGTGTTTTCTTAGGATATTGTAAGTTATTCAGTTTGGTTAAAAACAAGATGTCTTGCTCTGAAACTCTGTATAAGCCGATTACAATGCATAGAATCCCTGTTTCCTTGTGGTTAGAGGTGTACAAACAGAGTTGCAAATACTTTAAATGGTCATGTTACAAACAACTTGTTTCTCCCCTGGATAAAGTCTTTTCACTTGATATATGTGTTTTCTTAGGATATTCTAAGGTATTCAGTTTGGTTAAAAACAAGATGTCTTGCTCTGAAACGGTGTATAAGCTGATTACAATGCATAGAAACCCTGTTTCGTTGTAATTAGACGTGTACAAAGAGAGTTGCAATTACTTTAAATTGTCATACTAGAAACAACTTGTTTCTCCCCTGTATAAACTCTTTTCACTGGAAATATGTGTTTTCTTAGGATATTTTAAGTTATTCAGTTTGGTTAAAAACAAGATGTCTTGCTCTGAAACGCTGTATAAGCCGCTTACAATGCATAGAAACCCTGTTTCATGTGGTTATAGGTGTACAAACAGAGTTGCAATTACTTTCAAGGGTCATATTACAACCATGTTAAAACAACTTGTTCTCCCCTAGATAAACTATTTTCACTTGAAATATGTGTTTTCTTAGGATATTGTAAGTTATTCAGTTTGGTTAAAAACAAGATGTCTTGCTCTGAAACGGTGTATAAGCTGATTACAATGCATAGAAACCCTGTTTCGTTGTAGTTAGACATGTACAAAGAGAGTTGCAATTACTTTAAATTGTCATACTAGAAACAACTTGTTTCTCCCCTGTATAAACTCTTTTCACTGGAAATATGTGTTTTCTTAGGATATTGTAAGTTATTCAGTTTGGTTAAAAACAAGATGTCTTGCTCTGAAACGCTGTATAAGCCGCTTACAATGCATAGAAGCTCTGTTTCTTTATGGTTAGATGTGTATAAACAGAGTTGCAATTACTTTAAAATGACATATTAGAAACAACTTGTTTCTCCCATGTATAAACTCTTTTCACTCGAAATATGTGTTTTCTTAGGATATTGTAAGTTATTCAGTTTGGTTAAAAAAAAGATGCCTTGCTCTGAAACTCTGTATAAGTCGATTACAATGCATAGAAACCCTGTTTCGTTGTGGTTAGAGGTGTACAAACAGAGTTGCAATTACTTTAAATGGTCATGTTACAAACAACTTGTTTCTCCCCTGGATAAACTCTTTTCACTTGAAATATGTCTGTTCTTAGGATATTGTAAGTTAATCAGTTTGGTTAAAAACAAAATTTCTTGCTCTGAAACTATGTATAAGACAATTATAATGCGTGGAAACGTTTCCTCCTTGTGGTTAGAGGTGTAAAAACAGAGTTGCAATTACTTTAAATGGTCATATTACAAACAACTTGTTTCTCCCCTGGATAAATTCTTTTCATTTGAAATATGTGTTTTCTTAGGATATTGTAAGTTATTCAGTTTGATTAAAAAGATGTCTTGCTCTGAAACGCTGTATAAGCCGCTTACAATGCATAGAAACCCTGTTTCATGTAGTTAGAGGTGTACAAACAGAGTTGCAATTACTTTCAAGGGTCATATTAGAACCATGTTAAAACAACTTGTTCTCCCCTAGATAAACTATTTTCACTTGAAATATGTGTTTTCTTAGGATATTGTAAGTTATTCAGTTTGGTTAAAAACAAGATGTCTTGCTCTGAAACTCTGTATAAGCCGATTACAATGCATAGAAACCCTGTTTCATGTGGTTAGAGGTGTACAAACAGAGTTGCAATTACTTTCAAGGGTCATATTAGAACCATGTTAAAACAACTTGTTTCTCCCCTGGATAAACTCTTTTCACTTGAAATATGTCTTTTCTTAGGATATTGTAAGTTATTCAGTTCGGTTAAAAACAAAATTTCTTGCTCTGAAATGCTGTATAAGACAATTATAATGCGTGGAAACGTTGTCTCCTTGTGGTTAGAGGTGTAAAAACAGAGTTGCAATTACTTTCAAGGGTCACATTAGAACCATGTTAAAACAACTTGTTCTCCCCTAGATAAACTCTTTTCACTTGAAATATGTCTTTTCTTAGGATATTGTAAGTTATTCAGTTTGGTTAAAAACAAGATGTCTTGCTCTGAAACGCTGTATAAGCCGATTACAATGCATAGAAACCCTGTTTCGTTATGGTTAGAGGTGTACAAACAGAGTTGCAATTACTTTAAATTGTCATACTAGAAACAACTTGTTTCTCCCCTGTATAAACTCTTTTCACTTGATATATGTGTTTTCTTAGGATATTGTAAGTTATTCAGTTTGGTTAAAAACAAGATGTCTTGCTCTGAAACGCTGTATAAGCCGCTTACAATGCATAGAAACCCTGTTTCATGTGGTTATAGGTGTACAAACAGAGTTGCAATTACTTTCAAGGGTCATATTACAACCATGTTAAAACAACTTGTTCTCCCCTAGATAAACTATTTTCACTTGAAATATGTGTTTTCTTAGGATATTGTAAGTTATTCAGTTTGGTTAAAAACAAGATGTCTTGCTCTTAAACGGTGTATAAGCTGATTACAATGCATAAAGACCCTGTTTCGTTGTGGTTAGAGGTCTACCAACAGAGTTGCAATTACTTTAAATGGTCATATTACGAACAACTTGTTTCTCCCCTGGATAAACTCTTTTCACTTGAAATGTCTTTTCTTAGGATATTGTAAGTTATTCAGTTTGGTTAAAAACAAGATGTCTTGCTCTGAAACTCTGTATAAGCCGATAACAATGCATAGAAGCTCTGTTTCTTTGTGGTTAGAAGTGTATAAACAGAGTTGCAATTACTTTAAATTGACATATTAGAAACAATTGTTTCTCCCATGTATAAACTCTTTTCACTCGAAATATGTGTTTTCTTAGGATATTTTAAGTTATTCAGTTTGGTTAAAAACAAGATGTCTTGCTCTGAAACGCTGTATAAGCCGATTACAATGCATAGAAACCCTGTTTCGTTGTGGTTAGAGGTCTACCAACAGAAATGCAATTACTTTAAATGGTCATATTACAAACAACTTGTTTCTCCCCTGGATAAACTCTTTTCACTTGAAATATGTCTTTTCTTAGGATATTGTAAGTTATTCAGTTTGGTTAAAAACAAGATGTCTTGCTCTGAAACGGTGTATAAGTTGATTACAATGCATAGAAGCTCTGTTTCTTTGTGGTTAGAGGTCTACCAACAGAGTTGCAATTACTTTAAATGTTCATATTACAAACAACTTGTTCTCCCCTGCTATAAACTCTTTTCATTTGAAATATGTGTTTTCTTAGGATATTGTAAGCTATTCAGTTTGGTTAAAAACAAGATGTCTTGCTCTGAAACTCTGTATAAGCCGATTACAATGCATAGAATCCCTGTTTCCTTGTGGTTAGAGGTGTACAAACAGAGTTGCAAATACTTTAAATGGTCATGTTACAAACAACTTGTTTCTCCCCTGGATAAAGTCTTTTCACTTGATATATGTGTTTTCTGAGGATATTCTAAGGTATTCAGTTTGGTTAAAAATAAGATATCTTGCTCTGAAACTCGGTATAAGCCGATTACAATGCATAGAAGCTCTGTTTCTTTGTGGTTAGAAGTGTATAAACAGAGTTGCAATTACTTTAAATTGACATATTAGAAACAATTGTTTCTCCCATGTATAAACTCTTTTCACTCGAAATATGTGTTTTCTTAGGATATTGTAAGGTATTCAGTTTGGTTAAAAACAAGATGTCTTGCTCTGAAACGGTGTATAAGCTGATTACAATGCATAGAAACCCTGTTTCGTTGTAGTTAGACGTGTACAAAGAGAGTTGCAATTACTTTAAATTGTCATACTAGAAACAACTTGTTTCTCCCCTGTATAAACTCTTTTCACTGGAAATATGTGTTTTCTTAGGATATTTTAAGTTATTCAGTTTGGTTAAAAACAAGATGTCTTGCTCTGAAACGCTGTATAAGCCGATTACAATGCATAGAAACCCTGTTTCGTTGTGGTTAGAGGTCTACCAACAGAAATGCAATTACTTTAAATGGTCATATTACAAACAACTTGTTTCTCCCCTGGATAAACTCTTTTCACTTGAAATATGTCTTTTCTTAGGATATTGTAAGTTATTCAGTTTGGTTAAAAACAAGATGTCTTGCTCTGAAACGGTGTATAAGTTGATTACAATGCATAGAAGCTCTGTTTCTTTGTGGTTAGAGGTCTACCAACAGAGTTGCAATTACTTTAAATGTTCATATTACAAACAACTTGTTCTCCCCTGCTATAAACTCTTTTCATTTGAAATATGTGTTTTCTTAGGATATTGTAAGTTATTCAGTTTGGTTAAAAACAAGATGTCTTGCTCTGAAACTCTGTATAAGCCGATTACAATGCATAGAATCCCTGTTTCCTTGTGGTTAGAGGTGTACAAACAGAGTTGCAAATACTTTAAATGGTCATGTTACAAACAACTTGTTTCTCCCCTGGATAAAGTCTTTTCACTTGATATATGTGTTTTCTTAGGATATTCTAAGGTATTCAGTTTGGTTAAAAATAAGATGTCTTGCTCTGAAATTCGGTATAAGCCGATTACAATGCATAGAAGCTCTGTTTTTTTGTGGTTAGAAGTGTATAAACAGAGTTGCAATTACTTTAAATTGACATATTAGAAACAATTGTTTCTCCCATGTATAAACTCTTTTCACTGTGTTTTCTTAGGATATTGTAAGTTATTCAGTTTGGTTAAAAACAAGATGTCTTGCTCTGAAACTCTGTATAAGCCGATTACAATGCATAGAATCCCTGTTTCCTTGTGGTTAGAGGTGTACAAACAGAGTTGCAAATACTTTAAATGGTCATGTTACAAACAACTTGTTTCTCCCCTGGATAAAGTCTTTTCACTTGATATATGTGTTTTCTTAGGATATTCTAAGGTATTCAGTTTGGTTAAAAACAAGATGTCTTGCTCTGAAACGGTGTATAAGCTGATTACAATGCATAGAAACCCTGTTTCGTTGTAATTAGACGTGTACAAAGAGAGTTGCAATTACTTTAAATTGTCATACTAGAAACAACTTGTTTCTCCCCTGTATAAACTATTTTCACTTGAAATATGTGTTTTCTTAGGATACTGTAAGTTATTCAGTTTGGTTAAAAACAAGATGTCTTGCTCTGAAACTCTGTATAAGCCGATTACAATGCATAGAAACCCTGTTTCATGTGGTTAGAGGTGTACAAACAGAGTTGCAATTACTTTCAAGGGTCATATTAGAACCATGTTAAAACAACTTGTTTCTCCCCTGGATAAACTCTTTTCACTTGAAATATGTCTTTTCTTAGGATATTGTAAGTTATTCAGTTCGGTTAAAAACAAAATTTCTTGCTCTGAAATGCTGTATAAGACAATTATAATGCGTGGAAACGTTGTCTCCTTGTGGTTAGAGGTGTAAAAACAGAGTTGCAATTACTTTCAAGGGTCACATTAGAACCATGTTAAAACAACTTGTTCTCCCCTAGATAAACTCTTTTCACTTGAAATATGTCTTTTCTTAGGATATTGTAAGTTATTCAGTTTGGTTAAAAACAAGATGTCTTGCTCTGAAACGCTGTATAAGCCGATTACAATGCATAGAAACCCTGTTTCGTTATGGTTAGAGGTGTACAAACAGAGTTGCAATTACTTTAAATTGTCATACTAGAAACAACTTGTTTCTCCCCTGTATAAACTATTTTCACTTGAAATATGTGTTTTCTTAGGATATTGTAAGTTATTCAGTTTGGTTAAAAACAAGATGTCTTGCTCTGAAACTCTGTATAAGCCGATTACAATGCATAGAAACCCTGTTTCATGTGGTTAGAGGTGTACAAACAGAGTTGCAATTACTTTCAAGGGTCATATTAGAACCATGTTAAAACAACTTGTTTCTCCCCTGGATAAACTCTTTTCACTTGAAATATGTCTTTTCTTAGGATATTGTAAGTTATTCAGTTCGGTTAAAAACAAAATTTCTTGCTCTGAAATGCTGTATAAGACAATTATAATGCGTGGAAACGTTGTCTCCTTGTGGTTAGAGGTGTAAAAACAGAGTTGCAATTACTTTCAAGGGTCACATTAGAACCATCTTAAAACAACTTGTTCTCCCCTAGATAAACTCTTTTCACTTGAAATATGTCTTTTCTTAGGATATTGTAAGTTATTCAGTTTGGTTAAAAACAAGATGTCTTGCTCTGAAACGCTGTATAAGCCGATTACAATGCATAGAAACCCTGTTTCGTTATGGTTAGAGGTGTACAAACAGAGTTGCAATTACTTTAAATTGTCATACTAGAAACAACTTGTTTCTCCCCTGTATAAACTCTTTTCACTTGATATATGTGTTTTCTTAGGATATTGTAAGTTATTCAGTTTGGTTAAAAACAAGATGTCTTGCTCTGAAACGCTGTATAAGCCGCTTACATTGCATAGAAACCCTGTTTCATGTGGTTATAGGTGTACAAACAGAGTTGCAATTACTTTCAAGGGTCATATTACAACCATGTTAAAACAACTTGTTCTCCCCTAGATAAACTATTTTCACTTGAAATATGTGTTTTCTTAGGATATTGTAAGTTATTCAGTTTGGTTAAAAACAAGATGTCTTGCTCTGAAACGGTGTATAAGCTGATTACAATGCATAAAGACCCTGTTTCGTTGTGGTTAGAGGTCTACCAACAGAGTTGCAATTACTTTAAATGGTCATATTACGAACAACTTGTTTCTCCCCTGGATAAACTCTTTTCACTTGAAATGTCTTTTCTTAGGATATTGTAAGTTATTCAGTTTGGTTAAAAACAAGATGTCTTGCTCTGAAACTCTGTATAAGCCGATTACAATGCATAGAAGCTCTGTTTCTTTGTGGTTAGAAGTGTATAAACAGAGTTGCAATTACTTTAAATTGACATATTAGAAACAATTGTTTCTCCCATGTATAAACTCTTTTCACTCGAAATATGTGTTTTCTTAGGATATTGTAAGGTATTCAGTTTGGTTAAAAACAAGATGTCTTGCTCTGAAACGGTGTATAAGCTGATTACAATGCATAGAAACCCTGTTTCGTTGTAGTTAGACGTGTACAAAGAGAGTTGCAATTACTTTAAATTGTCATACTAGAAACAACTTGTTTCTCCCCTGTATAAACTCTTTTCACTGGAAATATGTGTTTTCTTAGGATATTTTAAGTTATTCAGTTTGGTTAAAAACAAGATGTCTTGCTCTGAAACGCTGTATAAGCCGATTACAATGCATAGAAACCCTGTTTCGTTGTGGTTAGAGGTCTACCAACAGAAATGCAATTACTTTAAATGGTCATATTACAAACAACTTGTTTCTCCCCTGGATAAACTCTTTTCACTTGAAATATGTCTTTTCTTAGGATATTGTAAGTTATTCAGTTTGGTTAAAAACAAGATGTCTTGCTCTGAAACGGTGTATAAGTTGATTACAATGCATAGAAGCTCTGTTTCTTTGTGGTTAGAGGTCTACCAACAGAGTTGCAATTACTTTAAATGTTCATATTACAAACAACTTGTTCTCCCCTGCTATAAACTCTTTTCATTTGAAATATGTGTTTTCTTAGGATATTGTAAGTTATTCAGTTTGGTTAAAAACAAGATGTCTTGCTCTGAAACTCTGTATAAGCCGATTACAATGCATAGAATCCCTGTTTCCTTGTGGTTAGAGGTGTACAAACAGAGTTGCAAATACTTTAAATGGTCATGTTACAAACAACTTGTTTCTCCCCTGGATAAATTCTTTTCACTTGATATATGTGTTTTCTGAGGATATTCTAAGGTATTCAGTTTGGTTAAAAATAAGATATCTTGCTCTGAAACTCGGTATAAGCCGATTACAATGCATAGAAGCTCTGTTTCTTTGTGGTTAGAAGTGTATAATCAGAGTTGCAATTACTTTAAATTGACATATTAGAAACAATTGTTTCTCCCATGTATAAACTCTTTTCACTCGAAATATGTGTTTTCTTAGGATATTGTAAGGTATTCAGTTTGGTTAAAAACAAGATGTCTTGCTCTGAAACGGTGTATAAGCTGATTACAATGCATAGAAACCCTGTTTCGTTGTAGTTAGACGTGTACAAAGAGAGTTGCAATTACTTTAAATTGTCATACTAGAAACAACTTGTTTCTCCCCTGTATAAACTCTTTTCACTGGAAATATGTGTTTTCTTAGGATATTTTAAGTTATTCAGTTTGGTTAAAAACAAGATGTCTTGCTCTGAAACGCTGTATAAGCCGATTACAATGCATAGAAACCCTGTTTCGTTGTGGTTAGAGGTCTACCAACAGAAATGCAATTACTTTAAATGGTCATATTACAAACAACTTGTTTCTCCCCTGGATAAACTCTTTTCACTTGAAATATGTCTTTTCTTAGGATATTGTAAGTTATTCAGTTTGGTTAAAAACAAGATGTCTTGCTCTGAAACGGTGTATAAGTTGATTACAATGCATAGAAGCTCTGTTTCTTTGTGGTTAGAGGTCTACCAACAGAGTTGCAATTACTTTAAATGTTCATATTACAAACAACTTGTTCTCCCCTGCTATAAACTCTTTTCATTTGAAATATGTGTTTTCTTAGGATATTGTAAGTTATTCAGTTTGGTTAAAAACAAGATGTCTTGCTCTGAAACTCTGTATAAGCCGATTACAATGCATAGAATCCCTGTTTCCTTGTGGTTAGAGGTGTACAAACAGAGTTGCAAATACTTTAAATGGTCATGTTACAAACAACTTGTTTCTCCCCTGGATAAAGTCTTTTCACTTGATATATGTGTTTTCTTAGGATATTCTAAGGTATTCAGTTTGGTTAAAAATAAGATGTCTTGCTCTGAAACTCGGTATAAGCCGATTACAATGCATAGAAGCTCTGTTTTTTTGTGGTTAGAAGTGTATAAACAGAGTTGCAATTACTTTAAATTGACATATTAGAAACAATTGTTTCTCCCATGTATAAACTCTTTTCACTGTGTTTTCTTAGGATATTGTAAGTTATTCAGTTTGGTTAAAAACAAGATGTCTTGCTCTGAAACTCTGTATAAGCCGATTACAATGCATAGAATCCCTGTTTCCTTGTGGTTAGAGGTGTACAAACAGAGTTGCAAATACTTTAAATGGTCATGTTACAAACAACTTGTTTCTCCCCTGGATAAAGTCTTTTCACTTGATATATGTGTTTTCTTAGGATATTCTAAGGTATTCAGTTTGGTTAAAAACAAGATGTCTTGCTCTGAAACGGTGTATAAGCTGATTACAATGCATAGAAACCCTGTTTCGTTGTAATTAGACGTGTACAAAGAGAGTTGCAATTACTTTAAATTGTCATACTAGAAACAACTTGTTTCTCCCCTGTATAAACTCTTTTCACTGGAAATATGTGTTTTCTTAGGATATTTTAAGTTATTCAGTTTGGTTAAAAACAAGATGTCTTGCTCTGAAACGCTGTATAAGCCGATTACAATGCATAGAAACCCTGTTTCGTTGTGGTTAGAGGTCTACCAACAGAAATGCAATTACTTTAAATGGTCATATTACAAACAACTTGTTTCTCCCCTGGATAAACTCTTTTCACTTGAAATATGTCTTTTCTTAGGATATTGTAAGTTATTCAGTTTGGTTAAAAACAAGATGTCTTGCTCTGAAACGGTGTATAAGCTGATTACAATGCATAGAAACCCTGTTTCGTTGTAGTTAGACGTGTACAAAGAGAGTTGCAATTACTTTAAATTGTCATACTAGAAACAACTTGTTTCTCCCCTGTATAAACTCTTTTCACTGGAAATATGTGTTTTCTTAGGATATTTTAAGTTATTCAGTTTGGTTAAAAACAAGATGTCTTGCTCTGAAACGCTGTATAAGCCGATTACAATGCATAGAAACCCTGTTTCGTTGTGGTTAGAGGTCTACCAACAGAAATGCAATTACTTTAAATGGTCATATTACAAACAACTTGTTTCTCCCCTGGATAAACTCTTTTCACTTGAAATATGTCTTTTCTTAGGATATTGTAAGTTATTCAGTTTGGTTAAAAACAAGATGTCTTGCTCTGAAACGGTGTATAAGTTGATTACAATGCATAGAAGCTCTGTTTCTTTGTGGTTAGAGGTCTACCAACAGAGTTGCAATTACTTTAAATGTTCATATTACAAACAACTTGTTCTCCCCTGCTATAAACTCTTTTCATTTGAAATATGTGTTTTCTTAGGATATTGTAAGTTATTCAGTTTGGTTAAAAACAAGATGTCTTGCTCTGAAACTCTGTATAAGCCGATTACAATGCATAGAATCCCTGTTTCCTTGTGGTTAGAGGTGTACAAACAGAGTTGCAAATACTTTAAATGGTCATGTTACAAACAACTTGTTTCTCCCCTGGATAAATTCTTTTCACTTGATATATGTGTTTTCTGAGGATATTCTAAGGTATTCAGTTTGGTTAAAAATAAGATATCTTGCTCTGAAACTCGGTATAAGCCGATTACAATGCATAGAAGCTCTGTTTCTTTGTGGTTAGAAGTGTATAAACAGAGTTGCAATTACTTTAAATTGACATATTAGAAACAATTGTTTCTCCCATGTATAAACTCTTTTCACTCGAAATATGTGTTTTCTTAGGATATTGTAAGGTATTCAGTTTGGTTAAAAACAAGATGTCTTGCTCTGAAACGGTGTATAAGCTGATTACAATGCATAGAAACCCTGTTTCGTTGTAGTTAGACGTGTACAAAGAGAGTTGCAATTACTTTAAATTGTCATACTAGAAACAACTTGTTTCTCCCCTGTATAAACTCTTTTCACTGGAAATATGTGTTTTCTTAGGATATTTTAAGTTATTCAGTTTGGTTAAAAACAAGATGTCTTGCTCTGAAACGCTGTATAAGCCGATTACAATGCATAGAAACCCTGTTTCGTTGTGGTTAGAGGTCTACCAACAGAAATGCAATTACTTTAAATGGTCATATTACAAACAACTTGTTTCTCCCCTGGATAAACTCTTTTCACTTGAAATATGTCTTTTCTTAGGATATTGTAAGTTATTCAGTTTGGTTAAAAACAAGATGTCTTGCTCTGAAACGGTGTATAAGTTGATTACAATGCATAGAAGCTCTGTTTCTTTGTGGTTAGAGGTCTACCAACAGAGTTGCAATTACTTTAAATGTTCATATTACAAACAACTTGTTCTCCCCTGCTATAAACTCTTTTCATTTGAAATATGTGTTTTCTTAGGATATTGTAAGTTATTCAGTTTGGTTAAAAACAAGATGTCTTGCTCTGAAACTCTGTATAAGCCGATTACAATGCATAGAATCCCTGTTTCCTTGTGGTTAGAGGTGTACAAACAGAGTTGCAAATACTTTAAATGGTCATGTTACAAACAACTTGTTTCTCCCCTGGATAAAGTCTTTTCACTTGATATATGTGTTTTCTTAGGATATTCTAAGGTATTCAGTTTGGTTAAAAATAAGATGTCTTGCTCTGAAACTCGGTATAAGCCGATTACAATGCATAGAAGCTCTGTTTTTTTGTGGTTAGAAGTGTATAAACAGAGTTGCAATTACTTTAAATTGACATATTAGAAACAATTGTTTCTCCCATGTATAAACTCTTTTCACTGTGTTTTCTTAGGATATTGTAAGTTATTCAGTTTGGTTAAAAACAAGATGTCTTGCTCTGAAACTCTGTATAAGCCGATTACAATGCATAGAATCCCTGTTTCCTTGTCGTTAGAGGTGTACAAACAGAGTTGCAAATACTTTAAATGGTCATGTTACAAACAACTTGTTTCTCCCCTGGATAAAGTCTTTTCACTTGATATATGTGTTTTCTTAGGATATTCTAAGGTATTCAGTTTGGTTAAAAACAAGATGTCTTGCTCTGAAACGGTGTATAAGCTGATTACAATGCATAGAAACCCTGTTTCGTTGTAATTAGACGTGTACAAAGAGAGTTGCAATTACTTTAAATTGTCATACTAGAAACAACTTGTTTCTCCCCTGTATAAACTCTTTTCACTGGAAATATGTGTTTTCTTAGGATATTTTAAGTTATTCAGTTTGGTTAAAAACAAGATGTCTTGCTCTGAAACGCTGTATAAGCCGATTACAATGCATAAAGACCCTGTTTCGTTGTGGTTAGAGGTCTACCAACAGAGTTGCAATTAATTTAAATGGTCATATTACGAACAACTTGTTTCTCCCCTGGATAAACTCTTTTCACTTGAAATATGTCTTTTCTTAGGATATTGTAAGTTATTCAGTTTGGTTAAAAACAAGATGTCTTGCTCTGAAACTCTGTATAAGCCGATTACAATGCATAGAAGCTCTGTTTCTTTGTGGTTAGAAGTGTATAAACAGAGTTGCAATTACTTTAAATTGACATATTAGAAACAATTGTTTCTCCCATGTATAAACTCTTTTCACTCGAAATATGTGTTTTCTTAGGATATTATAAGGTATTCAGTTTGGTTAAAAACAAGATGTCTTGCTCTGAAACGGTGTATAAGCTGATTACAATGCATAGAAACCCTGTTTCGTTGTAGTTAGACGTGTACAAAGAGAGTTGCAATTACTTTAAATTGTCATACTAGAAACAACTTGTTTCTCCCCTGTATAAACTCTTTTCACTGGAAATATGTGTTTTCTTAGGATATTTTAAGTTATTCAGTTTGGTTAAAAACAAGATGTCTTGCTCTGAAACGCTGTATAAGCCGATTACAATGCATAGAAACCCTGTTTCGTTGTGGTTAGAGGTCTACCAACAGAAATGCAATTACTTTAAATGGTCATATTACAAACAACTTGTTTCTCCCCTGGATAAACTCTTTTCACTTGAAATATGTCTTTTCTTAGGATATTGTAAGTTATTCAGTTTGGTTAAAAACAAGATGTCTTGCTCTGAAACGGTGTATAAGTTGATTACAATGCATAGAAGCTCTGTTTCTTTGTGGTTAGAGGTCTACCAACAGAGTTGCAATTACTTTAAATGTTCATATTACAAACAACTTGTTCTCCCCTGCTATAAACTCTTTTCATTTGAAATATGTGTTTTCTTAGGATATTGTAAGTTATTCAGTTTGGTTAAAAACAAGATGTCTTGCTCTGAAACTCTGTATAAGCCGATTACAATGCATAGAATCCCTGTTTCCTTGTGGTTAGAGGTGTACAAACAGAGTTGCAAATACTTTAAATGGTCATGTTACAAACAACTTGTTTCTCCCCTGGATAAAGTCTTTTCACTTGATATATGTGTTTTCTTAGGATATTCTAAGGTATTCAGTTTGGTTAAAAATAAGATGTCTTGCTCTGAAACTCGGTATAAGCCGATTACAATGCATAGAAGCTCTGTTTTTTTGTGGTTAGAAGTGTATAAACAGAGTTGCAATTACTTTAAATTGACATATTAGAAACAATTGTTTCTCCCATGTATAAACTCTTTTCACTGTGTTTTCTTAGGATATTGTAAGTTATTCAGTTTGGTTAAAAACAAGATGTCTTGCTCTGAAACTCTGTATAAGCCGATTACAATGCATAGAATCCCTGTTTCCTTGTGGTTAGAGGTGTACAAACAGAGTTGCAAATACTTTAAATGGTCATGTTACAAACAACTTGTTTCTCCCCTGGATAAAGTCTTTTCACTTGATATATGTGTTTTCTTAGGATATTCTAAGGTATTCAGTTTGGTTAAAAACAAGATGTCTTGCTCTGAAACGGTGTATAAGCTGATTACAATGCATAGAATCCCTGTTTCGTTGTAATTAGACGTGTACAAAGAGAGTTGCAATTACTTTAAATTGTCATACTAGAAACAACTTGTTTCTCCCCTGTATAAACTCTTTTCACTGGAAATATGTGTTTTCTTAGGATATTTTAAGTTATTCAGTTTGGTTAAAAACAAGATGTCTTGCTCTGAAACGCTGTATAAGCCGATTACAATGCATAGAAACCCTGTTTCGTTGTGTTTAGAGGTCTACCAACAGAGTTGCAATTACTTTAAATGGTCATATTACAAACAACTTGTTTCTCCCCTGGATAAATTCTTTTCACTTGATATATGTGTTTTCTTAGGATATTCTAAGGTATTCAGTTTGGTTAAAAACAAGATGTCTTGCTCTGAAACGGTGTATAAGCTGATTACAATGCATAAAGACCCTGTTTCGTTGTGGTTAGAGGTCTACCAACAGAGTTGCAATTAATTTAAATGGTCATATTACGAACAACTTGTTTCTCCCCTGGATAAACTCTTTTCACTTGAAATATGTCTTTTCTTAGGATATTGTAAGTTATTCAGTTTGGTTAAAAACAAGATGTCTTGCTCTGAAACTCTGTAAAAGCCGATTACAATGCATAGAAGCTCTGTTTCTTTGTGGTTAGAAGTGTATAAACAGAGTTGCAATTACTTTAAATTGACATATTAGAAACAATTGTTTCTCCCATGTATAAACTCTTTTCATTCGAAATATGTGTTTTCTTAGGATATTATAAGGTATTCAGTTTGGTTAAAAACAAGATGTCTTGCTCTGAAACGGTGTATAAGCTGATTACAATGCATAGAAACCCTGTTTCGTTGTAGTTAGACGTGTACAAAGAGAGTTGCAATTACTTTAAATTGTCATACTAGAAACAACTTGTTTCTCCCCTGTATAAACTCTTTTCACTGGAAATATGTGTTTTCTTAGGATATTTTAAGTTATTCAGTTTGGTTAAAAACAAGATGTCTTGCTCTGAAACGCTGTATAAGCCGATTACAATGCATAGAAACCCTGTTTCGTTGTGGTTAGAGGTCTACCAACAGAAATGCAATTACTTTAAATGGTCATATTACAAACAACTTGTTTCTCCCCTGGATAAACTCTTTTCACTTGATATATGTGTTTTCTTAGGATATTCTAAGGTATTCAGTTTGGTTAAAAACAAGATGTCTTGCTCTGAAACGGTGTATAAGCTGATTACAATGCATAGAAACCCTGTTTCGTTCTGGGTAGAGGTGTACAAACAGAGTTGCAATTACTTTAAATGGTCATATTACAAACAACTTGTTCTCCTCTGCTATAAACTCTTTTCATTTGAAATATGTCTTTTCTTAGTATATTGTAAGTTGTTTAGTTTGGTTAAAAACAAAATTTCTTGCTCTGAAACTATGTATAAGACAATTATAATGCGTGGAAACGCTGTCTCCTTGTGGTTAGAGGTGTAAAAACAGAGTTGCAATTACTTTCAAGGGTCACATTAGAACCATGTTAAAACAACTTGTTCTCCCCTAGATAAACTCTTTTCACTTAAAATATGTCTTTTCTTAGGATATTGTAAGTTATTCAGTTTGGTTAAAAATAAGATGTCTTGCTCTGAAACTCGGTATAAGCCGATTACAATGCATAGAAGCTCTCTTTTTTTGTGGTTAGAAGTGTATAAACAGAGTTGCAATTACTTTAAATTGACATATTAGAAACAATTGTTTCTCCCATGTATAAACTCTTTTCACTGTGTTTTCTTAGGATATTGTAAGTTATTCAGTTTGGTTAAAAACAAGATGTCTTGCTCTGAAACTCTGTATAAGCCGATTACAATGCATAGAATCCCTGTTTCCTTGTGGTTAGAGGTGTACAAACAGAGTTGCAAATACTTTAAATGGTCATGTTACAAACAACTTGTTTCTCCCCTGGAAAAAGTCTTTTCACTTGATCTATGTGTTTTCTTAGGATATTCTAAGGTATTCAGTTTGGTTAAAAATAAGATGTCTTGCTCTGAAACTCGGTATAAGCCGATTACAATGCATAGAAGCTCTGTTTTTTTGTGGTTAGAAGTGTATAAACAGAGTTGCAATTACTTTAAATTGACATATTAGAAACAATTGTTTCTCCCATGTATAAACTCTTTTCACTGTGTTTTCTTAGGATATTGTAAGTTATTCAGTTTGGTTAAAAACAAGATGTCTTGCTCTGAAACTCTGTATAAGCCGATTACAATGCATAGAATCCCTGTTTCCTTGTGGTTAGAGGTCTACCAACAGAAATGCAATTACTTTAAATGGTCATATTACAAACACCTTGTTTCTCCCCTGGATAAACTCTTTTCACTTGATATATGTGTTTTCTTAGGATATTCTAAGGTATTCAGTTTGGTTAAAAACAAGATGTCTTGCTCTGAAACGGTGTATAAGCTGATTACAATGCATAGAAACCCTGTTTCATTCTGGGTAGAGGTGTACAAACAGAGTTGCAATTACTTTAAATGGTCATATTACAAACAACTTGTTCTCCTCTGCTATAAACTCTTTTCATTTGAAATATGTCTTTTCTTAGTATATTGTAAGTTGTTTAGTTTGGTTAAAAACAAAATTTCTTGCTCTGAAACTATGTATAAGACAATTATAATGCGTGGAAACGTTGTCTCCTTGTGGTTAGAGGTGTAAAAACAGAGTTGCAATTACTTTCAAGGGTCACATTAGAACCATGTTAAAACAACTTGTTCTCCCCTAGATAAACTCTTTTCACTTGAAATATGTCTTTTCTTAGGATATTGTAAGTTATTCAGTTTGGTTAAAAATAAGATGTCTTGCTCTGAAACTCGGTATAAGCCGATTACAATGCATAGAAGCTCTCTTTTTTTGTGGTTAGAAGTGTATAAACAGAGTTGCAATTACTTTAAATTGACATATTAGAAACAATTGTTTCTCCCATGTATAAACTCTTTTCACTGTGTTTTCTTAGGATATTGTAAGTTATTCAGTTTGGTTAAAAACAAGATGTCTTGCTCTGAAACTCTGTATAAGCCGATTACAATGCATAGAATCCCTGTTTCCTTGTGGTTAGAGGTGTACAAACAGAGTTGCAAATACTTTAAATGGTCATGTTACAAACAACTTGTTTCTCCCCTGGATAAAGTCTTTTCACTTGATATATGTGTTTTCTTAGGATATTCTAAGGTATTCAGTTTGGTTAAAAACAAGATGTCTTGCTCTGAAACGGTGTATAAGCTGATTACAATGCATAGAAACCCTGTTTCGTTGTAATTAGACGTGTACAAAGAGAGTTGCAATTACTTTAAATGGTCATATTACAAACAACTTGTTTCTCCCCTGGATAAATTCTTTTCACTTGATATATGTGTTTTCTTAGGATATTCTAAGGTATTCAGTTTGGTTAAAAACAAGATGTCTTGCTCTGAAACGGTGTATAAGCTGATTACAATGCATAGAAACCCTGTTTCGTTGTAGTTAGACGTGTACAAAGAGAGTTGCAATTACTTTAAATTGTCATACTAGAAACAACTTGTTTCTCCCCTGTATAAACTCTTTTCACTGGAAATATGTGTTTTCTTAGGATATTGTAAGTTATTCAGTTTGGTTAAAAACAATATGTCTTGCTCTGAAACGCTGTATAAGCCGATTACAATGCATAGAAATCCTGTTTCGTTGTGGGTAGAGGTGTACATACAGAGTTGCAATTACTTTAAATTGTCATATTACAAACAACTTGTTCTCCTCTGCTATAAACTCTTTTCATTTGAAATATGTCTTTTCTTAGTATATTGTAAGTTATTCAGTTTGGTTAAAAACAAAATTTCTTGCTCTGAAACTATGTATAAGACAATTATAATGCGTGGAAACGTTGCCTCCTTGTGGTTAGAGGTGTAAAAACAGAGTTGCAATTACTTTCAAGGGTCACATTAGAACCATGTTAAAACAACTTGTTCTCCCCTAGATAAACTCTTTTCACTTGAAATATGTCTTTTCTTAGGATATTGTAAGTTATTCAGTTTGGTTAAAAACAAGATGTCTTGCTCTGAAACGCTGTATAAGCCGCTTACAATGCATAGAAACCCTGTTTCATGTGGTTATAGGTGTACAAACAGAGTTGCAATTACTTTCAAGGGTCATATTAGAACCATGTTAAAACAACTTGTTCTCCCCTAGATAAACTATTTTCACTTGAAATATGTGTTTTCTTAGGATATTGTAAGTTATTCAGTTTGGTTAAAAACAAGATGTCTTGCTCTGAAACGCTGTATAAGCAGATTACAATGCATAGAATCCCTGTTTCGTTGTGGTTAGAGGTGTACAAACAGAGTTGCAATTACTTTAAATGGTCATGTTACAAACAACTTGTTTCTCCCTTGGATAAACTTTTTTCACTTGAAATATGTCTTTTCTTAGGATATTGTAAGTTATTCAGTTTGGTTAAAAACAAGATGTCTTGCTCTGAAACTCTGTATAAGCCGATTACAATGCATAGAAGCTCTGTTTCTTTGTGGTTAGAAGTGTATAAACAGAGTTGCAATTACTTTAAATAGACATATTAGAAACAATTGTTTCTCCCATGTATAAACTCTTTTCACTCGAAATATGTGTTTTCTTAGGATATTGTAAGTTATTCAGTTTGGTTAAAAATAAGATGTCTTGCTCTGAAACTCGGTATAAGCCGATTACAATGCATAGAAGCTCTCTTTTTTTGTGGTTAGAAGTGTATAAACAGAGTTGCAATTACTTTAAATTGACATATTAGAAACAATTGTTTCTCCCATGTATAAACTCTTTTCACTGTGTTTTCTTAGGATATTTTAAGTTATTCAGTTTGGTTAAAAACAAGATGTCTTGCTCTGAAACGCTGTATAAGCCGATTACAATGCATAGAAACCCTGTTTCGTTGTGGTTAGAGGTCTACCAACAGAAATGCAATTACTTTAAATGGTCATATTACAAACAACTTGTTCTCCTGTGCTATAAACTCTTTTCATTTGAAATATGTCTTTTCTTAGTATATTGTAAGTTGTTTAGTTTGGTTAAAAACAAAATTTCTTGCTCTGAAACTATGTATAAGACAATTATAATGCGTGGAAACGTTGTCTCCTTGTGGTTAGAGGTGTAAAAACAGAGTTGCAATTACTTTCAAGGGTCACATTAGAACCATGTTAAAACAACTTGTTCTCCCCTAGATAAACTCTTTTCACTTGAAATATGTCTTTTCTTAGGATATTGTAAGTTATTCAGTTTGGTTAAAAATAAGATGTCTTGCTCTGAAACTCGGTATAAGCCGATTACAATGCATAGAAGCTCTCTTTTTTTGTGGTTAGAAGTGTATAAACAGAGTTGCAATTACTTTAAATTGACATATTAGAAACAATTGTTTCTCCCATGTATAAACTCTTTTCACTGTGTTTTCTTAGGATATTGTAAGTTATTCAGTTTGGTTAAAAACAAGATGTCTTGCTCTAAAACTCTGTATAAGCTGACTACAATGCATAGAATCGCTGTTTCCTTGTGGTTAGAGGTGTACAAACAGAGTTGCAAATACTTTAAATGGTCATGTTACAAACAACTTGTTTCTCCCCTGGATAAAGTCTTTTCACTTGATATATGTGTTTTCTTAGGATATTCTAAGGTATTCAGTTTGGTTAAAAACAAGATGTCTTGCTCTGAAACTCTGTATAAGCCGATTACAATGCATAGAAGCTCTGTTTCTTTGTGGTTAGAAGTGTATAAACAGAGTTGCAATTACTTTAAATTGACATATTAGAAACTATTGTTTCTCCCATGTATAAACTCTTTTCACTCGAAATATGTGTTTTCTTAGGATATTGTAAGGTATTCAGTTTGGTTAAAAACAAGATGTCTTGCTCTGAAACGGTGTATAAGCTGATTACAATGCATAGAAACCCTGTTTTGTTGTAGTTAGACGTGTACAAAGAGAGTTGCAATTACTTTAAATTGTCATACTAGAAACAACTTGTTTCTCCCCTGTATAAACTCTTTTCACTGGAAATATGTGTTTTCTTAGGATATTTTAAGTTATTCAGTTTGGTTAAAAACAAGATGTCTTGCTCTGAAACGCTGTATAAGCCGATTACAATGCATAGAAACCCTGTTTCGTTGTGGTTAGAGGTCTACCAACAGAAATGCAATTACTTTAAATGGTCATATTACAAACACCTTGTTTCTCCCCTGGATAAACTCTTTTCACTTGATATATGTGTTTTCTTAGGATATTCTAAGGTATTCAGTTTGGTTAAAAACAAGATGTCTTGCTCTGAAACGGTGTATAAGCTGATTACAATGCATAGAAACCCTGTTTCGTTCTGGGTAGAGGTGTACAAACAGAGTTGCAATAACTTTAAATGGTCATATTACAAACAACTTGTTCTCCTCTGCTATAAACTCTTTTCATTTGAAATATGTCTTTTCTTAGTATATTGTAAGTTGTTTAGTTTGGTTAAAAACAAAATTTCTTGCTCTGAAACTATGTATAAGACAATTATAATGCGTGGAAACGTTGTCTCCTTGTGGTTAGAGGTGTAAAAACAGAGTTGCAATTACTTTCAAGGGTCACATTAGAACCATGTTAAAACAACTTGTTCTCCCCTAGATAAACTCTTTTCACTTGAAATATGTCTTTTCTTAGGATATTGTAAGTTATTCAGTTTGGTTAAAAATAAGATGTCTTGCTCTGAAACTCGGTATAAGCCGATTACAATGCATAGAAGCTCTCTTTTTTTGTGGTTAGAAGTGTATAAACAGAGTTGCAATTACTTTAAATTGACATATTAGAAACAATTGTTTCTCCCATGTATAAACTCTTTTCACTGTGTTTTCTTAGGATATTGTAAGTTATTCAGTTTGGTTAAAAACAAGATGTCTTGCTCTGAAACTCTGTATAAGCCGATTACAATGCATAGAATCCCTGTTTCCTTGTGGTTAGAGGTGTACAAACAGAGTTGCAAATACTTTAAATGGTCATGTTACAAACAACTTGTTTCTCCCCTGGATAAAGTCTTTTCACTTGATCTATGTGTTTTCTTAGGATATTCTAAGGTATTCAGTTTGGTTAAAAATAAGATGTCTTGCTCTGAAACTCGGTATAAGCCGATTACAATGCATAGAAGCTCTGTTTTTTTGTGGTTAGAAGTGTATAAACAGAGTTGCAATTACTTTAAATTGACATATTAGAAACAATTGTTTCTCCCATGTATAAACTCTTTTCACTGTGTTTTCTTAGGATATTGTAAGTTATTCAGTTTGGTTAAAAACAAGATGTCTTGCTCTAAAACTCTGTATAAGCTGACTACAATGCATAGAATCCCTGTTTCCTTGTGGTTAGAGGTGTACAAACAGAGTTGCAAATACTTTAAATGGTCATGTTACAAACAACTTGTTTCTCCCCTGGATAAAGTCTTTTCACTTGATATATGTGTTTTCTTAGGATATTCTAAGGTATTCAGTTTGGTTAAAAACAAGATGTCTTGCTCTGAAACTCTGTATAAGCCGATTACAATGCATAGAAGCTCTGTTTCTTTGTGGTTAGAAGTGTATAAACAGAGTTGCAATTACTTTAAATTGACATATTAGAAACTATTGTTTCTCCCATGTATAAACTCTTTTCACTCGAAATATGTGTTTTCTTAGGATATTGTAAGGTATTCAGTTTGGTTAAAAACAAGATATCTTGCTCTGAAACGGTGTATAAGCTGATTACAATGCATAGAAACCCTGTTTTGTTGTAGTTAGACGTGTACAAAGAGAGTTGCAATTACTTTAAATTGTCATACTAGAAACAACTTGTTTCTCCCCTGTATAAACTCTTTTCACTGGAAATATGTGTTTTCTTAGGATATTGTAAGTTATTCAGTTTGGTTAAAAACAAGATGTCTTGCTCTAAAACTCTGTATAAGCTGACTACAATGCATAGAATCCCTGTTTCCTTGTGGTTAGAGGTGTACAAACAGAGTTGCAAATACTTTAAATGGTCATGTTACAAACAACTTGTTTCTCCCCTGGATAAAGTCTTTTCACTTGATATATGTGTTTTCTTAGGATATTCTAAGGTATTCAGTTTGGTTAAAAACAAGATGTCTTGCTCTGAAACTCTGTATAAGCCGATTACAATGCATAGATGCTCTGTTTCTTTGTGGTTAGAAGTGTATAAACAGAGTTGCAATTACTTTAAATTGACATATTAGAAACTATTGTTTCTCCCATGTATAAACTCTTTTCACTCGAAATATGTGTTTTCTTAGGATATTGTAAGGTATTCAGTTTGGTTAAAAACAAGATGTCTTGCTCTGAAACGGTGTATAAGCTGATTACAATGCATAGAAACCCTGTTTTGTTGTAGTTAGACGTGTACAAAGAGAGTTGCAATTACTTTAAATTGTCATACTAGAAACAACTTGTTTCTCCCCTGTATAAACTCTTTTCACTGGAAATATGTGTTTTCTTAGGATATTTTAAGTTATTCAGTTTGGTTAAAAACAAGATGTCTTGCTCTGAAACGCTGTATAAGCCGATTACAATGCATAGAAACCCTGTTTCGTTGTGGTTAGAGGTCTACCAACAGAAATGCAATTACTTTAAATGGTCATATTACAAACACCTTGTTTCTCCCCTGGATAAACTCTTTTCACTTGATATATGTGTTTTCTTAGGATATTCTAAGGTATTCAGTTTGGTTAAAAACAAGATGTCTTGCTCTGAAACGGTGTATAAGCTGATTACAATGCATAGAAACCCTGTTTCGTTCTGGGTAGAGGTGTACAAACAGAGTTGCAATTACTTTAAATGGTCATATTACAAACAACTTGTTCTCCTCTGCTATAAACTCTTTTCATTTGAAATATGTCTTTTCTTAGTATATTGTAAGTTGTTTAGTTTGGTTAAAAACAAAATTTCTTGCTCTGAAACTATGTATAAGACAATTATAATGCGTGGAAACGTTGTCTCCTTGTGGTTAGAGGTGTAAAAACAGAGTTGCAATTACTTTCAAGGGTCACATTAGAACCATGTTAAAACAACTTGTTCTCCCCTAGATAAACTCTTTTCACTTGAAATATGTCTTTTCTTAGGATATTGTAAGTTATTCAGTTTGGTTAAAAATAAGATGTCTTGCTCTGAAACTCGGTATAAGCCGATTACAATGCATAGAAGCTCTCTTTTTTTGTGGTTAGAAGTGTATAAACAGAGTTGCAATTACTTTAAATTGACATATTAGAAACAATTGTTTCTCCCATGTATAAACTCTTTTCACTGTGTTTTCTTAGGATATTGTAAGTTATTCAGTTTGGTTAAAAACAAGATGTCTTGCTCTGAAACTCTGTATAAGCCGATTACAATGCATAGAATCCCTGTTTCCTTGTGGTTAGAGGTGTACAAACAGAGTTGCAAATACTTTAAATGGTCATGTTACAAACAACTTGTTTCTCCCCTGGATAAAGTCTTTTCACTTGATCTATGTGTTTTCTTAGGATATTCTAAGGTATTCAGTTTGGTTAAAAATAAGATGTCTTGCTCTGAAACTCGGTATAAGCCGATTACAATGCATAGAAGCTCTGTTTTTTTGTGGTTAGAAGTGTATAAACAGAGTTGCAATTACTTTAAATTGACATATTAGAAACAATTGTTTCTCCCATGTATAAACTCTTTTCACTGTGTTTTCTTAGGATATTGTAAGTTATTCAGTTTGGTTAAAAACAAGATGTCTTGCTCTAAAACTCTGTATAAGCTGACTACAATGCATAGAATCCCTGTTTCCTTGTGGTTAGAGGTGTACAAACAGAGTTGCAAATACTTTAAATGGTCATGTTACAAACAACTTGTTTCTCCCCTGGATAAAGTCTTTTCACTTGATATATGTGTTTTCTTAGGATATTCTAAGGTATTCAGTTTGGTTAAAAACAAGATGTCTTGCTCTGAAACTCTGTATAAGCCGATTACAATGCATAGAAGCTCTGTTTCTTTGTGGTTAGAAGTGTATAAACAGAGTTGCAATTACTTTAAATTGACATATTAGAAACTATTGTTTCTCCCATGTATAAACTCTTTTCACTCGAAATATGTGTTTTCTTAGGATATTGTAAGGTATTCAGTTTGGTTAAAAACAAGATATCTTGCTCTGAAACGGTGTATAAGCTGATTACAATGCATAGAAACCCTGTTTTGTTGTAGTTAGACGTGTACAAAGAGAGTTGCAATTACTTTAAATTGTCATACTAGAAACAACTTGTTTCTCCCCTGTATAAACTCTTTTCACTGGAAATATGTGTTTTCTTAGGATATTTTAAGTTATTCAGTTTGGTTAAAAACAAGATGTCTTGCTCTGAAACGCTGTATAAGCCGATTACAATGCATAGAATCCCTGTTTCCTTGTGGTTAGAGGTGTACAAACAGAGTTGCAAATACTTTAAATGGTCATGTTACAAACAACTTGTTTCTCCCCTGGATAAAGTCTTTTCACTTGATATATGTGTTTTCTGAGGATATTCTAAGGTATTCAGTTTGGTTAAAAATAAGATATCTTGCTCTGAAACTCGGTATAAGCCGATTACAATGCATAGAAGCTCTGTTTCTTTGTGGTTAGAAGTGTATAAACAGAGTTGCAATTACTTTAAATTGACATATTAGAAACAATTGTTTCTCCCATGTATAAACTCTTTTCACTCGAAATATGTGTTTTCTTAGGATATTGTAAGGTATTCAGTTTGGTTAAAAACAAGATGTCTTGCTCTGAAACGGTGTATAAGCTGATTACAATGCATAGAAACCCTGTTTCGTTGTAGTTAGACGTGTACAAAGAGAGTTGCAATTACTTTAAATTGTCATACTAGAAACAACTTGTTTCTCCCCTGTATAAACTCTTTTCACTGGAAATATGTGTTTTCTTAGGATATTTTAAGTTATTCAGTTTGGTTAAAAACAAGATGTCTTGCTCTGAAACGCTGTATAAGCCGATTACAATGCATAGAAACCCTGTTTCGTTGTGGTTAGAGGTCTACCAACAGAAATGCAATTACTTTAAATGGTCATATTACAAACAACTTGTTTCTCCCCTGGATAAACTCTTTTCACTTGAAATATGTCTTTTCTTAGGATATTGTAAGTTATTCAGTTTGGTTAAAAACAAGATGTCTTGCTCTGAAACGGTGTATAAGTTGATTACAATGCATAGAAGCTCTGTTTCTTTGTGGTTAGAGGTCTACCAACAGAGTTGCAATTACTTTAAATGTTCATATTACAAACAACTTGTTCTCCCCTGCTATAAACTCTTTTCATTTGAAATATGTGTTTTCTTAGGATATTGTAAGTTATTCAGTTTGGTTAAAAACAAGATGTCTTGCTCTGAAACTCTGTATAAGCCGATTACAATGCATAGAATCCCTGTTTCCTTGTGGTTAGAGGTGTACAAACAGAGTTGCAAATACTTTAAATGGTCATGTTACAAACAACTTGTTTCTCCCCTGGATAAAGTCTTTTCACTTGATATATGTGTTTTCTTAGGATATTCTAAGGTATTCAGTTTGGTTAAAAATAAGATGTCTTGCTCTGAAACTCGGTATAAGCCGATTACAATGCATAGAAGCTCTGTTTTTTTGTGGTTAGAAGTGTATAAACAGAGTTGCAATTACTTTAAATTGACATATTAGAAACAATTGTTTCTCCCATGTATAAACTCTTTTCACTGTGTTTTCTTAGGATATTGTAAGTTATTCAGTTTGGTTAAAAACAAGATGTCTTGCTCTGAAACTCTGTATAAGCCGATTACAATGCATAGAATCCCTGTTTCCTTGTGGTTAGAGGTGTACAAACAGAGTTGCAAATACTTTAAATGGTCATGTTACAAACAACTTGTTTCTCCCCTGGATAAAGTCTTTTCACTTGATATATGTGTTTTCTTAGGATATTCTAAGGTATTCAGTTTGGTTAAAAACAAGATGTCTTGCTCTGAAACGGTGTATAAGCTGATTACAATGCATAGAAACCCTGTTTCGTTGTAATTAGACGTGTACAAAGAGAGTTGCAATTACTTTAAATTGTCATACTAGAAACAACTTGTTTCTCCCCTGTATAAACTCTTTTCACTGGAAATATGTGTTTTCTTAGGATATTTTAAGTTATTCAGTTTGGTTAAAAACAAGATGTCTTGCTCTGAAACGCTGTATAAGCCGATTACAATGCATAGAAACCCTGTTTCGTTGTGTTTAGAGGTCTACCAACAGAGTTGCAATTACTTTAAATGGTCATATTACAAACAACTTGTTTCTCCCCTGGATAAATTCTTTTCACTTGATATATGTGTTTTCTTAGGATATTCTAAGGTATTCAGTTTGGTTAAAAACAAGATGTCTTGCTCTGAAACGGTGTATAAGCTGATTACAATGCATAAAGACCCTGTTTCGTTGTGGTTAGAGGTCTACCAACAGAGTTGCAATTAATTTAAATGGTCATATTACGAACAACTTGTTTCTCCCCTGGATAAACTCTTTTCACTTGAAATATGTCTTTTCTTAGGATATTGTAAGTTATTCAGTTTGGTTAAAAACAAGATGTCTTGCTCTGAAACTCTGTAAAAGCCGATTACAATGCATAGAAGCTCTGTTTCTTTGTGGTTAGAAGTGTATAAACAGAGTTGCAATTACTTTAAATTGACATATTAGAAACAATTGTTTCTCCCATGTATAAACTCTTTTCATTCGAAATATGTGTTTTCTTAGGATATTATAAGGTATTCAGTTTCGTTAAAAACAAGATGTCTTGCTCTGAAACGGTGTATAAGCTGATTACAATGCATAGAAACCCTGTTTCGTTGTAGTTAGACGTGTACAAAGAGAGTTGCAATTACTTTAAATTGTCATACTAGAAACAACTTGTTTCTCCCCTGTATAAACTCTTTTCACTGGAAATATGTGTTTTCTTAGGATATTTTAAGTTATTCAGTTTGGTTAAAAACAAGATGTCTTGCTCTGAAACGCTGTATAAGCCGATTACAATGCATAGAAACCCTGTTTCGTTGTGGTTAGAGGTCTACCAACAGAAATGCAATTACTTTAAATGGTCATATTACAAACAACTTGTTTCTCCCCTGGATAAATTCTTTTCACTTGATATATGTGTTTTCTTAGGATATTCTAAGGTATTCAGTTTGGTTAAAAACAAGATGTCTTGCTCTGAAACGGTGTATAAGCTGATTACAATGCATAGAAACCCTGTTTCGTTGTAGTTAGACGTGTACAAAGAGAGTTGCAATTACTTTAAATTGTCATACTAGAAACAACTTGTTTCTCCCCTGTATAAACTCTTTTCACTGGAAATATGTGTTTTCTTAGGATATTGTAAGTTATTCAGTTTGGTTAAAAACAATATGTCTTGCTCTGAAACGCTGTATAAGCCGATTACAATGCATAGAAATCCTGTTTCGTTGTGGGTAGAGGTGTACATACAGAGTTGCAATTACTTTAAATTGTCATATTACAAACAACTTGTTCTCCTCTGCTATAAACTCTTTTCATTTGAAATATGTCTTTTCTTAGTATATTGTAAGTTATTCAGTTTGGTTAAAAACAAAATTTCTTGCTCTGAAACTATGTATAAGACAATTATAATGCGTGGAAACGTTGTCTCCTTGTGGTTAGAGGTGTAAAAACAGAGTTGCAATTACTTTCAAGGGTCACATTAGAACCATGTTAAAACAACTTGTTCTCCCCTAGATAAACTCTTTTCACTTGAAATATGTCTTTTCTTAGGATATTGTAAGTTATTCAGTTTGGTTAAAAACAAGATGTCTTGCTCTGAAACGCTGTATAAGCCGCTTACAATGCATAGAAACCCTGTTTCATGTGGTTATAGGTGTACAAACAGAGTTGCAATTACTTTCAAGGGTCATATTAGAACCATGTTAAAACAACTTGTTCTCCCCTAGATAAACTATTTTCACTTGAAATATGTGTTTTCTTAGGATATTGTAAGTTATTCAGTTTGGTTAAAAACAAGATGTCTTGCTCTGAAACGGTGTATAAGCTGATTACAATGCATAAAGACCCTGTTTCGTTGTGGTTAGAGGTCTACCAACAGAGTTGCAATTACTTTAAACGGTCATATTACAAACAACTTGTTTCTCCCCTGGATAAACTCTTTTCACTTGATATATGTGTTTTCTTAGGATATTCTAAGGTATTCAGTTTGGTTAAAAACAAGATGTCTTGCTCTGAAACGGTGTATAAGCTGATTACAATGCATAGAAACCCTGTTTCGTTCTGGGTAGAGGTGTACAAACAGAGTTGCAATTACTTTAAATGGTCATATTACAAACAACTTGTTCTCCTCTGCTATAAACTCTTTTCATTTGAAATATGTCTTTTCTTAGTATATTGTAAGTTGTTTAGTTTGGTTAAAAACAAAATTTCTTGCTCTGAAACTATGTATAAGACAATTATAATGCGTGGAAACGTTGTCTCCTTGTGGTTAGAGGTGTAAAAACAGAGTTGCAATTACTTTCAAGGGTCACATTAGAACCATGTTAAAACAACTTGTTCTCCCCTAGATAAACTCTTTTCACTTGAAATATGTCTTTTCTTAGGATATTGTAAGTTATTCAGTTTGGTTAAAAATAAGATGTCTTGCTCTGAAACTCGGTATAAGCCGATTACAATGCATAGAAGCTCTCTTTTTTTGTGGTTAGAAGTGTATAAACAGAGTTGCAATTACTTTAAATTGACATATTAGAAACAATTGTTTCTCCCATGTATAAACTCTTTTCACTGTGTTTTCTTAGGATATTGTAAGTTATTCAGTTTGGTTAAAAACAAGATGTCTTGCTCTGAAACTCTGTATAAGCCGATTACAATGCATAGAATCCCTGTTTCCTTGTGGTTAGAGGTGTACAAACAGAGTTGCAAATACTTTAAATGGTCATGTTACAAACAACTTGTTTCTCCCCTGGATAAAGTCTTTTCACTTGATCTATGTGTTTTCTTAGGATATTCTAAGGTATTCAGTTTGGTTAAAAATAAGATGTCTTGCTCTGAAACTCGGTATAAGCCGATTACAATGCATAGAAGCTCTGTTTTTTTGTGGTTAGAAGTGTATAAACAGAGTTGCAATTACTTTAAATTGACATATTAGAAACAATTGTTTCTCCCATGTATAAACTCTTTTCACTGTGTTTTCTTAGGATATTGTAAGTTATTCAGTTTGGTTAAAAACAAGATGTCTTGCTCTAAAACTCTGTATAAGCTGACTACAATGCATAGAATCCCTGTTTCCTTGTGGTTAGAGGTGTACAAACAGAGTTGCAAATACTTTAAATGGTCATGTTACAAACAACTTGTTTCTCCCCTGGATAAAGTCTTTTCACTTGATATATGTGTTTTCTTAGGATATTCTAAGGTATTCAGTTTGGTTAAAAACAAGATGTCTTGCTCTGAAACTCTGTATAAGCCGATTACAATGCATAGAAGCTCTGTTTCTTTGTGGTTAGAAGTGTATAAACAGAGTTGCAATTACTTTAAATTGACATATTAGAAACTATTGTTTCTCCCATGTATAAACTCTTTTCACTCGAAATATGTGTTTTCTTAGGATATTGTAAGGTATTCAGTTTGGTTAAAAACAAGATATCTTGCTCTGAAACGGTGTATAAGCTGATTACAATGCATAGAAACCCTGTTTTGTTGTAGTTAGACGTGTACAAAGAGAGTTGCAATTACTTTAAATTGTCATACTAGAAACAACTTGTTTCTCCCCTGTATAAACTCTTTTCACTGGAAATATGTGTTTTCTTAGGATATTTTAAGTTATTCAGTTTGGTTAAAAACAAGATGTCTTGCTCTGAAACGCTGTATAAGCTGATTACAATGCATAGAAACCCTGTTTCGTTGTGGTTAGAGGTCTACCAACAGAAATGCAATTACTTTAAATGGTCATATTACAAACACCTTGTTTCTCCCCTGGATAAACTCTTTTCACTTGATATATGTGTTTTCTTAGGATATTCTAAGGTATTCAGTTTGGTTAAAAACAAGATGTCTTGCTCTGAAACGGTGTATAAGCTGATTACAATGCATAGAAACCCTGTTTCGTTCTGGGTAGAGGTGTACAAACAGAGTTGCAATTACTTTAAATGGTCATATTACAAACAACTTGTTCTCCTCTGCTATAAACTCTTTTCATTTGAAATATGTCTTTTCTTAGTATATTGTAAGTTGTTTAGTTTGGTTAAAAACAAAATTTCTTGCTCTGAAACTATGTATAAGACAATTATAATGCGTGGAAACGTTGTCTCCTTGTGGTTAGAGGTGTAAAAACAGAGTTGCAATTACTTTCAAGGGTCACATTAGAACCATGTTAAAACAACTTGTTCTCCCCTAGATAAACTCTTTTCACTTGAAATATGTCTTTTCTTAGGATATTGTAAGTTATTCAGTTTGGTTAAAAATAAGATGTCTTGCTCTGAAACTCGGTATAAGCCGATTACAATGCATAGAAGCTCTCTTTTTTTGTGGTTAGAAGTGTATAAACAGAGTTGCAATTACTTTAAATTGACATATTAGAAACAATTGTTTCTCCCATGTATAAACTCTTTTCACTGTGTTTTCTTAGGATATTGTAAGTTATTCAGTTTGGTTAAAAACAAGATGTCTTGCTCTAAAACTCTGTATAAGCTGACTACAATGCATAGAATCCCTGTTTCCTTGTGGTTAGAGGTGTACAAACAGAGTTGCAAATACTTTAAATGGTCATGTTACAAACAACTTGTTTCTCCCCTGGATAAAGTCTTTTCACTTGATATATGTGTTTTCTTAGGATATTCTAAGGTATTCAGTTTGGTTAAAAACAAGATGTCTTGCTCTGAAACTCTGTATAAGCCGATTACAATGCATAGAAGCTCTGTTTCTTTGTGGTTAGAAGTGTATAAACAGAGTTGCAATTACTTTAAATTGACATATTAGAAACTATTGTTTCTCCCATGTATAAACTCTTTTCACTCGAAATATGTGTTTTCTTAGGATATTGTAAGGTATTCAGTTTGGTTAAAAACAAGATGTCTTGCTCTGAAACGGTGTATAAGCTGATTACAATGCATAGAAACCCTGTTTTGTTGTAGTTAGACGTGTACAAAGAGAGTTGCAATTACTTTAAATTGTCATACTAGAAACAACTTGTTTCTCCCCTGTATAAACTCTTTTCACTGGAAATATGTGTTTTCTTAGGATATTTTAAGTTATTCAGTTTGGTTAAAAACAAGATGTCTTGCTCTGAAACGCTGTATAAGCCGATTACAATGCATAGAAACCCTGTTTCGTTGTGGTTAGAGGTCTACCAACAGAAATGCAATTACTTTAAATGGTCATATTACAAACACCTTGTTTCTCCCCTGGATAAACTCTTTTCACTTGATATATGTGTTTTCTTAGGATATTCTAAGGTATTCAGTTTGGTTAAAAACAAGATGTCTTGCTCTGAAACGGTGTATAAGCTGATTACAATGCATAGAAACCCTGTTTCGTTCTGGGTAGAGGTGTACAAACAGAGTTGCAATTACTTTAAATGGTCATATTACAAACAACTTGTTCTCCTCTGCTATAAACTCTTTTCATTTGAAATATGTCTTTTTTAGTATATTGTAAGTTGTTTAGTTTGGTTAAAAACAAAATTTCTTGCTCTGAAACTCGGTATAAGCCGATTACAATGCATAGAAGCTCTCTTTTTTTGTGGTTAGAAGTGTATAAACAGAGTTGCAATTACTTTCAAGGGTCACATTAGAACCATGTTAAAACAACTTGTTCTCCCCTAGATAAACTCTTTTCACTTGAAATATGTCTTTTCTTAGGATATTGTAAGTTATTCAGTTTGGTTAAAAATAAGATGTCTTGCTCTGAAACTCGGTATAAGCCGATTACAATGCATAGAAGCTCTCTTTTTTTGTGGTTAGAAGTGTATAAACAGAGTTGCAATTATTTTAAATTGACATATTAGAAACAATTGTTTCTCCCATGTATAAACTCTTTTCACTGTGTTTTCTTAGGATATTGTAAGTTATTCAGTTTGGTTAAAAACAAGATGTCTTGCTCTGAAACTCTGTATAAGCCGATTACAATGCATAGAATCCCTGTTTCCTTGTGGTTAGAGGTGTACAAACAGAGTTGCAAATACTTTAAATGGTCATGTTACAAACAACTTGTTTCTCCCCTGGATAAAGTCTTTTCACTTGATCTATGTGTTTTCTTAGGATATTCTAAGGTATTCAGTTTGGTTAAAAATAAGATGTCTTGCTCTGAAACTCGGTATAAGCCGATTACAATGCATAGAAGCTCTGTTTTTTTGTGGTTAGAAGTGTATAAACAGAGTTGCAATTACTTTAAATTGACATATTAGAAACAATTGTTTCTCCCATGTATAAACTCTTTTCACTGTGTTTTCTTAGGATATTGTAAGTTATTCAGTTTGGTTAAAAACAAGATGTCTTGCTCTAAAACTCTGTATAAGCTGACTACAATGCATAGAATCCCTGTTTCCTTGTGGTTAGAGGTGTACAAACAGAGTTGCAAATACTTTAAATGGTCATGTTACAAACAACTTGTTTCTCCCCTGGATAAAGTCTTTTCACTTGATATATGTGTTTTCTTAGGATATTCTAAGGTATTCAGTTTGGTTAAAAACAAGATGTCTTGCTCTGAAACTCTGTATAAGCCGATTACAATGCATAGAAGCTCTGTTTCTTTGTGGTTAGAAGTGTATAAACAGAGTTGCAATTACTTTAAATTGACATATTAGAAACTATTGTTTCTCCCATGTATAAACTCTTTTCACTCGAAATATGTGTTTTCTTAGGATATTGTAAGGTATTCAGTTTGGTTAAAAACAAGATATCTTGCTCTGAAACGGTGTATAAGCTGATTACAATGCATAGAAACCCTGTTTTGTTGTAGTTAGACGTGTACAAAGAGAGTTGCAATTACTTTAAATTGTCATACTAGAAACAACTTGTTTCTCCCCTGTATAAACTCTTTTCACTGGAAATATGTGTTTTCTTAGGATATTTTAAGTTATTCAGTTTGGTTAAAAACAAGATGTCTTGCTCTGAAACGCTGTATAAGCCGATTACAATGCATAGAAACCCTGTTTCGTTGTGGTTAGAGGTCTACCAACAGAAATGCAATTACTTTAAATGGTCATATTACAAACACCTTGTTTCTCCCCTGGATAAACTCTTTTCACTTGATATATGTGTTTTCTTAGGATATTCTAAGGTATTCAGTTTGGTTAAAAACAAGATGTCTTGCTCTGAAACGGTGTATAAGCTGATTACAATGCATAGAAACCCTGTTTCGTTCTGGGTAGAGGTGTACAAACAGAGTTGCAATTACTTTAAATGGTCATATTACAAACAACTTGTTCTCCTCTGCTATAAACTCTTTTCATTTGAAATATGTCTTTTCTTAGTATATTGTAAGTTGTTTAGTTTGGTTAAAAACAAAATTTCTTGCTCTGAAACTATGTATAAGACAATTATAATGCGTGGAAACGTTGTCTCCTTGTGGTTAGAGGTGTAAAAACAGAGTTGCAATTACTTTCAAGGGTCACATTAGAACCATGTTAAAACAACTTGTTCTCCCCTAGATAAACTCTTTTCACTTGAAATATGTCTTTTCTTAGGATATTGTAAGTTATTCAGTTTGGTTAAAAATAAGATGTCTTGCTCTGAAACTCGGTATAAGCCGATTACAATGCATAGAAGCTCTCTTTTTTTGTGGTTAGAAGTGTATAAACAGAGTTGCAATTACTTTAAATTGACATATTAGAAACAATTGTTTCTCCCATGTATAAACTCTTTTCACTGTGTTTTCTTAGGATATTGTAAGTTATTCAGTTTGGTTAAAAACAAGATGTCTTGCTCTGAAACTCTGTATAAGCCGATTACAATGCATAGAATCCCTGTTTCCTTGTGGTTAGAGGTGTACAAACAGAGTTGCAAATACTTTAAATGGTCATGTTACAAACAACTTGTTTCTCCCCTGGATAAAGTCTTTTCACTTGATCTATGTGTTTTCTAAGGATATTCTAAGGTATTCAGTTTGGTTAAAAATAAGATGTCTTGCTATGAAACTCGGTATAAGCCGATTACAATGCATAGAAGCTCTGTTTTTTTGTGGTTAGAAGTGTATAAACAGAGTTGCAATTACTTTAAATTGACATATTAGAAACAATTGTTTCTCCCATGTATAAACTCTTTTCACTGTGTTTTCTTAGGATATTGTAAGTTATTCAGTTTGGTTAAAAACAAGATGTCTTGCTCTAAAACTCTGTATAAGCTGACTACAATGCATAGAATCCCTGTTTCCTTGTGGTTAGAGGTGTACAAACAGAGTTGCAAATACTTTAAATGGTCATGTTACAAACAACTTGTTTCTCCCCTGGATAAAGTCTTTTCACTTGATATATGTGTTTTCTTAGGATATTCTAAGGTATTCAGTTTGGTTAAAAACAAGATGTCTTGCTCTGAAACTCTGTATAAGCCGATTACAATGCATAGAAGCTCTGTTTCTTTGTGGTTAGAAGTGTATAAACAGAGTTGCAATTACTTTAAATTGACATATTAGAAACTATTGTTTCTCCCATGTATAAACTCTTTTCACTCGAAATATGTGTTTTCTTAGGATATTGTAAGGTATTCAGTTTGGTTAAAAACAAGATATCTTGCTCTGAAACGGTGTATAAGCTGATTACAATGCATAGAAACCCTGTTTTGTTGTAGTTAGACGTGTACAAAGAGAGTTGCAATTACTTTAAATTGTCATACTAGAAACAACTTGTTTCTCCCCTGTATAAACTCTTTTCACTGGAAATATGTGTTTTCTTAGGATATTTTAAGTTATTCAGTTTGGTTAAAAACAAGATGTCTTGCTCTGAAACGCTGTATAAGCCGATTACAATGCATAGAAACCCTGTTTCGTTGTGGTTAGAGGTCTACCAACAGAAATGCAATTACTTTAAATGGTCATATTACAAACACCTTGTTTCTCCCCTGGATAAACTCTTTTCACTTGATATATGTGTTTTCTTAGGATATTCTAAGGTATTCAGTTTGGTTAAAAACAAGATGTCTTGCTCTGAAACGGTGTATAAGCTGATTACAATGCATAGAAACCCTGTTTCGTTCTGGGTAGAGGTGTACAAACAGAGTTGCAATTACTTTAAATGGTCATATTACAAACAACTTGTTCTCCTCTGCTATAAACTCTTTTCATTTGAAATATGTCTTTTCTTAGTATATTGTAAGTTGTTTAGTTTGGTTAAAAACAAAATTTCTTGCTCTGAAACTATGTATAAGACAATTATAATGCGTGGAAACGTTGTCTCCTTGTGGTTAGAGGTGTAAAAACAGAGTTGCAATTACTTTCAAGGGTCACATTAGAACCATGTTAAAACAACTTGTTCTCCCCTAGATAAACTCTTTTCACTTGAAATATGTCTTTTCTTAGGATATTGTAAGTTATTCAGTTTGGTTAAAAATAAGATGTCTTGCTCTGAAACTCGGTATAAGCCGATTACAATGCATAGAAGCTCTCTTTTTTTGTGGTTAGAAGTGTATAAACAGAGTTGCAATTACTTTAAATTGACATATTAGAAACAATTGTTTCTCCCATGTATAAACTCTTTTCACTGTGTTTTCTTAGGATATTGTAAGTTATTCAGTTTGGTTAAAAACAAGATGTCTTGCTCTGAAACTCTGTATAAGCCGATTACAATGCATAGAATCCCTGTTTCCTTGTGGTTAGAGGTGTACAAACAGAGTTGCAAATACTTTAAATGGTCATGTTACAAACAACTTGTTTCTCCCCTGGATAAAGTCTTTTCACTTGATCTATGTGTTTTCTAAGGATATTCTAAGGTATTCAGTTTGGTTAAAAATAAGATGTCTTGCTATGAAACTCGGTATAAGCCGATTACAATGCATAGAAGCTCTGTTTTTTTGTTGTTAGAAGTGTATAAACAGAGTTGCAATTACTTTAAATTGACATATTAGAAACAATTGTTTCTCCCATGTATAAACTCTTTTCACTGTGTTTTCTTAGGATATTGTAAGTTATTCAGTTTGGTTAAAAACAAGATGTCTTGCTCTGAAACTCTGTATAAGCCGATTACAATGCATAGAATCCCTGTTTCCTTGTGGTTAGAGGTGTACAAACAGAGTTGCAAATACTTTAAATGGTCATGTTACAAACAACTTGTTTCTCCCCTGGATAAAGTCTTTTCACTTGATCTATGTGTTTTCTTAGGATATTCTAAGGTATTCAGTTTGGTTAAAAATAAGATGTCTTGCTCTGAAACTCGGTATAAGCCGATTACAATGCATAGAAGCTCTGTTTTTTTGTGGTTAGAAGTGTATAAACAGAGTTGCAATTACTTTAAATTGACATATTAGAAACAATTGTTTCTCCCATGTATAAACTCTTTTCACTGTGTTTTCTTAGGATATTGTAAGTTATTCAGTTTGGTTAAAAACAAGATGTCTTGCTCTAAAACTCTGTATAAGCTGACTACAATGCATAGAATCCCTGTTTCCTTGTGGTTAGAGGTGTACAAACAGAGTTGCAAATACTTTAAATGGTCATGTTACAAACAACTTGTTTCTCCCCTGGATAAAGTCTTTTCACTTGATATATGTGTTTTCTTAGGATATTCTAAGGTATTCAGTTTGGTTAAAAACAAGATGTCTTGCTCTGAAACTCTGTATAAGCCGATTACAATGCATAGAAGCTCTGTTTCTTTGTGGTTAGAAGTGTATAAACAGAGTTGCAATTACTTTAAATTGACATATTAGAAACTATTGTTTCTCCCATGTATAAACTCTTTTCACTCGAAATATGTGTTTTCTTAGGATATTGTAAGGTATTCAGTTTGGTTAAAAACAAGATATCTTGCTCTGAAACGGTGTATAAGCTGATTACAATGCATAGAAACCCTGTTTTGTTGTAGTTAGACGTGTACAAAGAGAGTTGCAATTACTTTAAATTGTCATACTAGAAACAACTTGTTTCTCCCCTGTATAAACTCTTTTCACTGGAAATATGTGTTTTCTTAGGATATTTTAAGTTATTCAGTTTGGTTAAAAACAAGATGTCTTGCTCTGAAACGCTGTATAAGCCGATTACAATGCATAGAAACCCTGTTTCGTTGTGGTTAGAGGTCTACCAACAGAAATGCAATTACTTTAAATGGTCATATTACAAACACCTTGTTTCTCCCCTGGATAAACTCTTTTCACTTGATATATGTGTTTTCTTAGGATATTCTAAGGTATTCAGTTTGGTTAAAAACAAGATGTCTTGCTCTGAAACGGTGTATAAGCTGATTACAATGCATAGAAACCCTGTTTCGTTCTGGGTAGAGGTGTACAAACAGAGTTGCAATTACTTTAAATGGTCATATTACAAACAACTTGTTCTCCTCTGCTATAAACTCTTTTCATTTGAAATATGTCTTTTCTTAGTATATTGTAAGTTGTTTAGTTTGGTTAAAAACAAAATTTCTTGCTCTGAAACTATGTATAAGACAATTATAATGCGTGGAAACGTTGTCTCCTTGTGGTTAGAGGTGTAAAAACAGAGTTGCAATTACTTTCAAGGGTCACATTAGAACCATGTTAAAACAACTTGTTCTCCCCTAGATAAACTCTTTTCACTTGAAATATGTCTTTTCTTAGGATATTGTAAGTTATTCAGTTTGGTTAAAAATAAGATGTCTTGCTCTGAAACTCGGTATAAGCCGATTACAATGCATAGAAGCTCTCTTTTTTTGTGGTTAGAAGTGTATAAACAGAGTTGCAATTACTTTAAATTGACATATTAGAAACAATTGTTTCTCCCATGTATAAACTCTTTTCACTGTGTTTTCTTAGGATATTGTAAGTTATTCAGTTTGGTTAAAAACAAGATGTCTTGCTCTGAAACTCTGTATAAGCCGATTACAATGCATAGAATCCCTGTTTCCTTGTGGTTAGAGGTGTACAAACAGAGTTGCAAATACTTTAAATGGTCATGTTACAAACAACTTGTTTCTCCCCTGGATAAAGTCTTTTCACTTGATCTATGTGTTTTCTAAGGATATTCTAAGGTATTCAGTTTGGTTAAAAATAAGATGTCTTGCTATGAAACTCGGTATAAGCCGATTACAATGCATAGAAGCTCTGTTTTTTTGTGGTTAGAAGTGTATAAACAGAGTTGCAATTACTTTAAATTGACATATTAGAAACAATTGTTTCTCCCATGTATAAACTCTTTTCACTCGAAATATGTGTTTTCTTAGGATATTGTAAGGTATTCAGTTTGGTTAAAAACAAGATATCTTGCTCTGAAACGGTGTATAAGCTGATTACAATGCATAGAAACCCTGTTTTGTTGTAGTTAGACGTGTACAAAGAGAGTTGCAATTACTTTAAATTGTCATACTAGAAACAACTTGTTTCTCCCCTGTATAAACTCTTTTCACTGGAAATATGTGTTTTCTTAGGATATTTTAAGTTATTCAGTTTGGTTAAAAACAAGATGTCTTGCTCTGAAACGCTGTATAAGCCGATTACAATGCATAGAAACCCTGTTTCGTTGTGGTTAGAGGTCTACCAACAGAAATGCAATTACTTTAAATGGTCATATTACAAACACCTTGTTTCTCCCCTGGATAAACTCTTTTCACTTGATATATGTGTTTTCTTAGGATATTCTAAGGTATTCAGTTTGGTTAAAAACAAGATGTCTTGCTCTGAAACGGTGTATAAGCTGATTACAATGCATAGAAACCCTGTTTCGTTCTGGGTAGAGGTGTACAAACAGAGTTGCAATTACTTTAAATGGTCATATTACAAACAACTTGTTCTCCTCTGCTATAAACTCTTTTCATTTGAAATATGTCTTTTCTTAGTATATTGTAAGTTGTTTAGTTTGGTTAAAAACAAAATTTCTTGCTCTGAAACTATGTATAAGACAATTATAATGCGTGGAAACGTTGTCTCCTTGTGGTTAGAGGTGTAAAAACAGAGTTGCAATTACTTTCAAGGGTCACATTAGAACCATGTTAAAACAACTTGTTCTCCCCTAGATAAACTCTTTTCACTTGAAATATGTCTTTTCTTAGGATATTGTAAGTTATTCAGTTTGGTTAAAAATAAGATGTCTTGCTCTGAAACTCGGTATAAGCCGATTACAATGCATAGAAGCTCTCTTTTTTTGTGGTTAGAAGTGTATAAACAGAGTTGCAATTACTTTAAATTGACATATTAGAAACAATTGTTTCTCCCATGTATAAACTCTTTTCACTGTGTTTTCTTAGGATATTGTAAGTTATTCAGTTTGGTTAAAAACAAGATGTCTTGCTCTAAAACTCTGTATAAGCTGACTACAATGCATAGAATCCCTGTTTCCTTGTGGTTAGAGGTGTACAAACAGAGTTGCAAATACTTTAAATGGTCATGTTACAAACAACTTGTTTCTCCCCTGGATAAAGTCTTTTCACTTGATATATGTGTTTTCTTAAGATATTCTAAGGTATTCAGTTTGGTTAAAAACAAGATGTCTTGCTCTGAAACTCTGTATAAGCCGATTACAATGCATAGAAGCTCTGTTTCTTTGTGGTTAGAAGTGTATAAACAGAGTTGCAATTACTTTAAATTGACATATTAGAAACTATTGTTTCTCCCATGTATAAACTCTTTTCACTCGAAATATGTGTTTTCTTAGGATATTGTAAGGTATTCAGTTTGGTTAAAAACAAGATGTCTTGCTCTGAAACGGTGTATAAGCTGATTACAATGCATAGAAACCCTGTTTTGTTGTAGTTAGACGTGTACAAAGAGAGTTGCAATTACTTTAAATTGTCATACTAGAAACAACTTGTTTCTCCCCTGTATAAACTCTTTTCACTGGAAATATGTGTTTTCTTAGGATATTTTAAGTTATTCAGTTTGGTTAAAAACAAGATGTCTTGCTCTGAAACGCTGTATAAGCCGATTACAATGCATAGAAACCCTGTTTCGTTGTGGTTAGAGGTCTACCAACAGAAATGCAATTACTTTAAATGGTCATATTACAAACACCTTGTTTCTCCCCTGGATAAACTCTTTTCACTTGATATATGTGTTTTCTTAGGATATTCTAAGGTATTCAGTTTGGTTAAAAACAAGATGTCTTGCTCTGAAACGGTGTATAAGCTGATTACAATGCATAGAAACCCTGTTTCGTTCTGGGTAGAGGTGTACAAACAGAGTTGCAATTACTTTAAATGGTCATATTACAAACAACTTGTTCTCCTCTGCTATAAACTCTTTTCATTTGAAATATGTCTTTTCTTAGTATATTGTAAGTTGTTTAGTTTGGTTAAAAACAAAATTTCTTGCTCTGAAACTATGTATAAGACAATTATAATGCGTGGAAACGTTGTCTCCTTGTGGTTAGAGGTGTAAAAACAGAGTTGCAATTACTTTCAAGGGTCACATTAGAACCATGTTAAAACAACTTGTTCTCCCCTAGATAAACTCTTTTCACTTGAAATATGTCTTTTCTTAGGATATTGTAAGTTATTCAGTTTGGTTAAAAATAAGATGTCTTGCTCTGAAACTCGGTATAAGCCGATTACAATGCATAGAAGCTCTCTTTTTTTGTGGTTAGAAGTGTATAAACAGAGTTGCAATTACTTTAAATTGACATATTAGAAACAATTGTTTCTCCCATGTATAAACTCTTTTCACTGTGTTTTCTTAGGATATTGTAAGTTATTCAGTTTGGTTAAAAACAAGATGTCTTGCTCTGAAACTCTGTATAAGCCGATTACAATGCATAGAATCCCTGTTTCCTTGTGGTTAGAGGTGTACAAACAGAGTTGCAAATACTTTAAATGGTCATGTTACAAACAACTTGTTTCTCCCCTGGATAAAGTCTTTTCACTTGATCTATGTGTTTTCTAAGGATATTCTAAGGTATTCAGTTTGGTTAAAAATAAGATGTCTTGCTATGAAACTCGGTATAAGCCGATTACAATGCATAGAAGCTCTGTTTTTTTGTGGTTAGAAGTGTATAAACAGAGTTGCAATTACTTTAAATTGACATATTAGAAACAATTGTTTCTCCCATGTATAAACTCTTTTCACTGTGTTTTCTTAGGATATTGTAAGTTATTCAGTTTGGTTAAAAACAAGATGCCTTGCTCTGAAACTCTGTATAAGCCGATTACAATGCATAGAATCCCTGTTTCCTTGTGGTTAGAGGTGTACAAACAGAGTTGCAAATACTTTAAATGGTCATGTTACAAACAACTTGTTTCTCCCCTGGATAAAGTCTTTTCACTTGATATATGTGTTTTCTTAGGATATTCTAAGGTATTCAGTTTGGTTAAAAACAAGATGTCTTGCTCTGAAACTCTGTATAAGCCGATTACAATGCATAGAAGCTCTGTTTCTTTGTGGTTAGAAGTGTATAAACAGAGTTGCAATTACTTTAAATTGACATATTAGAAACTATTGTTTCTCCCATGTATAAACTCTTTTCACTCGAAATATGTGTTTTCTTAGGATATTGTAAGGTATTCAGTTTGGTTAAAAACAAGATATCTTGCTCTGAAACGGTGTATAAGCTGATTACAATGCATAGAAACCCTGTTTTGTTGTAGTTAGACGTGTACAAAGAGAGTTGCAATTACTTTAAATTGTCATACTAGAAACAACTTGTTTCTCCCCTGTATAAACTCTTTTCACTGGAAATATGTGTTTTCTTAGGATATTTTAAGTTATTCAGTTTGGTTAAAAACAAGATGTCTTGCTCTGAAACGCTGTATAAGCCGATTACAATGCATAGAAACCCTGTTTCGTTGTGGTTAGAGGTCTACCAACAGAAATGCAATTACTTTAAATGGTCATATTACAAACACCTTGTTTCTCCCCTGGATAAACTCTTTTCACTTGATATATGTGTTTTCTTAGGATATTCTAAGGTATTCAGTTTGGTTAAAAACAAGATGTCTTGCTCTGAAACGGTGTATAAGCTGATTACAATGCATAGAAACCCTGTTTCGTTCTGGGTAGAGGTGTACAAACAGAGTTGCAATTACTTTAAATGGTCATATTACAAACAACTTGTTCTCCTCTGCTATAAACTCTTTTCATTTGAAATATGTCTTTTCTTAGTATATTGTAAGTTGTTTAGTTTGGTTAAAAACAAAATTTCTTGCTCTGAAACTATGTATAAGACAATTATAATGCGTGGAAACGTTGTCTCCTTGTGGTTAGAGGTGTAAAAACAGAGTTGCAATTACTTTCAAGGGTCACATTAGAACCATGTTAAAACAACTTGTTCTCCCCTAGATAAACTCTTTTCACTTGAAATATGTCTTTTCTTAGGATATTGTAAGTTATTCAGTTTGGTTAAAAATAAGATGTCTTGCTCTGAAACTCGGTATAAGCCGATTACAATGCATAGAAGCTCTCTTTTTTTGTGGTTAGAAGTGTATAAACAGAGTTGCAATTACTTTAAATTGACATATTAGAAACAATTGTTTCTCCCATGTATAAACTCTTTTCACTGTGTTTTCTTAGGATATTGTAAGTTATTCAGTTTGGTTAAAAACAAGATGTCTTGCTCTAAAACTCTGTATAAGCTGACTACAATGCATAGAATCCCTGTTTCCTTGTGGTTAGAGGTGTACAAACAGAGTTGCAAATACTTTAAATGGTCATGTTACAAACAACTTGTTTCTCCCCTGGATAAAGTCTTTTCACTTGATATATGTGTTTTCTTAGGATATTCTAAGGTATTCAGTTTGGTTAAAAACAAGATGTCTTGCTCTGAAACTCTGTATAAGCCGATTACAATGCATAGAAGCTCTGTTTCTTTGTGGTTAGAAGTGTATAAACAGAGTTGCAATTACTTTAAATTGACATATTAGAAACTATTGTTTCTCCCATGTATAAACTCTTTTCACTCGAAATATGTGTTTTCTTAGGATATTGTAAGGTATTCAGTTTGGTTAAAAACAAGATGTCTTGCTCTGAAACGGTGTATAAGCTGATTACAATGCATAGAAACCCTGTTTTGTTGTAGTTAGACGTGTACAAAGAGAGTTGCAATTACTTTAAATTGTCATACTAGAAACAACTTGTTTCTCCCCTGTATAAACTCTTTTCACTGGAAATATGTGTTTTCTTAGGATATTTTAAGTTATTCAGTTTGGTTAAAAACAAGATGTCTTGCTCTGAAACGCTGTATAAGCCGATTACAATGCATAGAAACCCTGTTTCGTTGTGGTTAGAGGTCTACCAACAGAAATGCAATTACTTTAAATGGTCATATTACAAACACCTTGTTTCTCCCCTGGATAAACTCTTTTCACTTGATATATGTGTTTTCTTAGGATATTCTAAGGTATTCAGTTTGGTTAAAAACAAGATGTCTTGCTCTGAAACGGTGTATAAGCTGATTACAATGCATAGAAACCCTGTTTCGTTCTGGGTAGAGGTGTACAAACAGAGTTGCAATTACTTTAAATGGTCATATTACAAACAACTTGTTCTCCTCTGCTATAAACTCTTTTCATTTGAAATATGTCTTTTCTTAGTATATTGTAAGTTGTTTAGTTTGGTTAAAAACAAAATTTCTTGCTCTGAAACTATGTATAAGACAATTATAATGCGTGGAAACGTTGTCTCCTTGTGGTTAGAGGTGTAAAAACAGAGTTGCAATTACTTTCAAGGGTCACATTAGAACCATGTTAAAACAACTTGTTCTCCCCTAGATAAACTCTTTTCACTTGAAATATGTCTTTTCTTAGGATATTGTAAGTTATTCAGTTTGGTTAAAAATAAGATGTCTTGCTCTGAAACTCGGTATAAGCCGATTACAATGCATAGAAGCTCTCTTTTTTTGTGGTTAGAAGTGTATAAACAGAGTTGCAATTACTTTAAATTGACATATTAGAAACAATTGTTTCTCCCATGTATAAACTCTTTTCACTGTGTTTTCTTAGGATATTGTAAGTTATTCAGTTTGGTTAAAAACAAGATGCCTTGCTCTGAAACTCTGTATAAGCCGATTACAATGCATAGAATCCCTGTTTCCTTGTGGTTAGAGGTGTACAAACAGAGTTGCAAATACTTTAAATGGTCATGTTACAAACAACTTGTTTCTCCCCTGGATAAAGTCTTTTCACTTGATATATGTGTTTTCTTAGGATATTCTAAGGTATTCAGTTTGGTTAAAAACAAGATGTCTTGCTCTGAAACTCTGTATAAGCCGATTACAATGCATAGAAGCTCTGTTTCTTTGTGGTTAGAAGTGTATAAACAGAGTTGCAATTACTTTAAATTGACATATTAGAAACTATTGTTTCTCCCATGTATAAACTCTTTTCACTCGAAATATGTGTTTTCTTAGGATATTGTAAGGTATTCAGTTTGGTTAAAAACAAGATATCTTGCTCTGAAACGGTGTATAAGCTGATTACAATGCATAGAAACCCTGTTTTGTTGTAGTTAGACGTGTACAAAGAGAGTTGCAATTACTTTAAATTGTCATACTAGAAACAACTTGTTTCTCCCCTGTATAAACTCTTTTCACTGGAAATATGTGTTTTCTTAGGATATTTTAAGTTATTCAGTTTGGTTAAAAACAAGATGTCTTGCTCTGAAACGCTGTATAAGCCGATTACAATGCATAGAAACCCTGTTTCGTTGTGGTTAGAGGTCTACCAACAGAAATGCAATTACTTTAAATGGTCATATTACAAACACCTTGTTTCTCCCCTGGATAAACTCTTTTCACTTGATATATGTGTTTTCTTAGGATATTCTAAGGTATTCAGTTTGGTTAAAAACAAGATGTCTTGCTCTGAAACGGTGTATAAGCTGATTACAATGCATAGAAACCCTGTTTCGTTCTGGGTAGAGGTGTACAAACAGAGTTGCAATTACTTTAAATGGTCATATTACAAACAACTTGTTCTCCTCTGCTATAAACTCTTTTCATTTGAAATATGTCTTTTCTTAGTATATTGTAAGTTGTTTAGTTTGGTTAAAAACAAAATTTCTTGCTCTGAAACTATGTATAAGACAATTATAATGCGTGGAAACGTTGTCTCCTTGTGGTTAGAGGTGTAAAAACAGAGTTGCAATTACTTTCAAGGGTCACATTAGAACCATGTTAAAACAACTTGTTCTCCCCTAGATAAACTCTTTTCACTTGAAATATGTCTTTTCTTAGGATATTGTAAGTTATTCAGTTTGGTTAAAAATAAGATGTCTTGCTCTGAAACTCGGTATAAGCCGATTACAATGCATAGAAGCTCTCTTTTTTTGTGGTTAGAAGTGTATAAACAGAGTTGCAATTACTTTAAATTGACATATTAGAAACTATTGTTTCTCCCATGTATAAACTCTTTTCACTGTGTTTTCTTAGGATATTGTAAGTTATTCAGTTTGGTTAAAAACAAGATGTCTTGCTCTAAAACTCTGTATAAGCTGACTACAATGCATAGAATCCCTGTTTCCTTGTGGTTAGAGGTGTACAAACAGAGTTGCAAATACTTTAAATGGTCATGTTACAAACAACTTGTTTCTCCCCTGGATAAAGTCTTTTCACTTGATATATGTGTTTTCTTAGGATATTCTAAGGTATTCAGTTTGGTTAAAAACAAGATGTCTTGCTCTGAAACTCTGTATAAGCCGATTACAATGCATAGAAGCTCTGTTTCTTTGTGGTTAGAAGTGTATAAACAGAGTTGCAATTACTTTAAATTGACATATTAGAAACTATTGTTTCTCCCATGTATAAACTCTTTTCACTCGAAATATGTGTTTTCTTAGGATATTGTAAGGTATTCAGTTTGGTTAAAAACAAGATGTCTTGCTCTGAAACGGTGTATAAGCTGATTACAATGCATAGAAACCCTGTTTTGTTGTAGTTAGACGTGTACAAAGAGAGTTGCAATTACTTTAAATTGTCATACTAGAAACAACTTGTTTCTCCCCTGTATAAACTCTTTTCACTGGAAATATGTGTTTTCTTAGGATATTTTAAGTTATTCAGTTTGGTTAAAAACAAGATGTCTTGCTCTGAAACGCTGTATAAGCCGATTACAATGCATAGAAACCCTGTTTCGTTGTGGTTAGAGGTCTACCAACAGAAATGCAATTACTTTAAATGGTCATATTACAAACACCTTGTTTCTCCCCTGGATAAACTCTTTTCACTTGATATATGTGTTTTCTTAGGATATTCTAAGGTATTCAGTTTGGTTAAAAACAAGATGTCTTGCTCTGAAACGGTGTATAAGCTGATTACAATGCATAGAAACCCTGTTTCGTTCTGGGTAGAGGTGTACAAACAGAGTTGCAATTACTTTAAATGGTCATATTACAAACAACTTGTTCTCCTCTGCTATAAACTCTTTTCATTTGAAATATGTCTTTTCTTAGTATATTGTAAGTTGTTTAGTTTGGTTAAAAACAAAATTTCTTGCTCTGAAACTATGTATAAGACAATTATAATGCGTGGAAACGTTGTCTCCTTGTGGTTAGAGGTGTAAAAACAGAGTTGCAATTACTTTCAAGGGTCACATTAGAACCATGTTAAAACAACTTGTTCTCCCCTAGATAAACTCTTTTCACTTGAAATATGTCTTTTCTTAGGATATTGTAAGTTATTCAGTTTGGTTAAAAATAAGATGTCTTGCTCTGAAACTCGGTATAAGCCGATTACAATGCATAGAAGCTCTCTTTTTTTGTGGTTAGAAGTGTATAAACAGAGTTGCAATTACTTTAAATTGACATATTAGAAACAATTGTTTCTCCCATGTATAAACTCTTTTCACTGTGTTTTCTTAGGATATTGTAAGTTATTCAGTTTGGTTAAAAACAAGATGCCTTGCTCTGAAACTCTGTATAAGCCGATTACAATGCATAGAATCCCTGTTTCCTTGTGGTTAGAGGTGTACAAACAGAGTTGCAAATACTTTAAATGGTCATGTTACAAACAACTTGTTTCTCCCCTGGATAAAGTCTTTTCACTTGATATATGTGTTTTCTTAGGATATTCTAAGGTATTCAGTTTGGTTAAAAACAAGATGTCTTGCTCTGAAACTCTGTATAAGCCGATTACAATGCATAGAAGCTCTGTTTCTTTGTGGTTAGAAGTGTATAAACAGAGTTGCAATTACTTTAAATTGACATATTAGAAACTATTGTTTCTCCCATGTATAAACTCTTTTCACTCGAAATATGTGTTTTCTTAGGATATTGTAAGGTATTCAGTTTGGTTAAAAACAAGATATCTTGCTCTGAAACGGTGTATAAGCTGATTACAATGCATAGAAACCCTGTTTTGTTGTAGTTAGACGTGTACAAAGAGAGTTGCAATTACTTTAAATTGTCATACTAGAAACAACTTGTTTCTCCCCTGTATAAACTCTTTTCACTGGAAATATGTGTTTTCTTAGGATATTTTAAGTTATTCAGTTTGGTTAAAAACAAGATGTCTTGCTCTGAAACGCTGTATAAGCCGATTACAATGCATAGAAACCCTGTTTCGTTGTGGTTAGAGGTCTACCAACAGAAATGCAATTACTTTAAATGGTCATATTACAAACACCTTGTTTCTCCCCTGGATAAACTCTTTTCACTTGATATATGTGTTTTCTTAGGATATTCTAAGGTATTCAGTTTGGTTAAAAACAAGATGTCTTGCTCTGAAACGGTGTATAAGCTGATTACAATGCATAGAAACCCTGTTTCGTTCTGGGTAGAGGTGTACAAACAGAGTTGCAATTACTTTAAATGGTCATATTACAAACAACTTGTTCTCCTCTGCTATAAACTCTTTTCATTTGAAATATGTCTTTTCTTAGTATATTGTAAGTTGTTTAGTTTGGTTAAAAACAAAATTTCTTGCTCTGAAACTATGTATAAGACAATTATAATGCGTGGAAACGTTGTCTCCTTGTGGTTAGAGGTGTAAAAACAGAGTTGCAATTACTTTCAAGGGTCACATTAGAACCATGTTAAAACAACTTGTTCTCCCCTAGATAAACTCTTTTCACTTGAAATATGTCTTTTCTTAGGATATTGTAAGTTATTCAGTTTGGTTAAAAATAAGATGTCTTGCTCTGAAACTCGGTATAAGCCGATTACAATGCATAGAAGCTCTCTTTTTTTGTGGTTAGAAGTGTATAAACAGAGTTGCAATTACTTTAAATTGACATATTAGAAACAATTGTTTCTCCCATGTATAAACTCTTTTCACTGTGTTTTCTTAGGATATTGTAAGTTATTCAGTTTGGTTAAAAACAAGATGTCTTGCTCTAAAACTCTGTATAAGCTGACTACAATGCATAGAATCCCTGTTTCCTTGTGGTTAGAGGTGTACAAACAGAGTTGCAAATACTTTAAATGGTCATGTTACAAACAACTTGTTTCTCCCCTGGATAAAGTCTTTTCACTTGATATATGTGTTTTCTTAGGATATTCTAAGGTATTCAGTTTGGTTAAAAACAAGATGTCTTGCTCTGAAACTCTGTATAAGCCGATTACAATGCATAGAAGCTCTGTTTCTTTGTGGTTAGAAGTGTATAAACAGAGTTGCAATTACTTTAAATTGACATATTAGAAACTATTGTTTCTCCCATGTATAAACTCTTTTCACTCGAAATATGTGTTTTCTTAGGATATTGTAAGGTATTCAGTTTGGTTAAAAACAAGATGTCTTGCTCTGAAACGGTGTATAAGCTGATTACAATGCATAGAAACCCTGTTTTGTTGTAGTTAGACGTGTACAAAGAGAGTTGCAATTACTTTAAATTGTCATACTAGAAACAACTTGTTTCTCCCCTGTATAAACTCTTTTCACTGGAAATATGTGTTTTCTTAGGATATTTTAAGTTATTCAGTTTGGTTAAAAACAAGATGTCTTGCTCTGAAACGCTGTATAAGCCGATTACAATGCATAGAAACCCTGTTTCGTTGTGGTTAGAGGTCTACCAACAGAAATGCAATTACTTTAAATGGTCATATTACAAACACCTTGTTTCTCCCCTGGATAAACTCTTTTCACTTGATATATGTGTTTTCTTAGGATATTCTAAGGTATTCAGTTTGGTTAAAAACAAGATGTCTTGCTCTGAAACGGTGTATAAGCTGATTACAATGCATAGAAACCCTGTTTCGTTCTGGGTAGAGGTGTACAAACAGAGTTGCAATTACTTTAAATGGTCATATTACAAACAACTTGTTCTCCTCTGCTATAAACTCTTTTCATTTGAAATATGTCTTTTCTTAGTATATTGTAAGTTGTTTAGTTTGGTTAAAAACAAAATTTCTTGCTCTGAAACTATGTATAAGACAATTATAATGCGTGGAAACGTTGTCTCCTTGTGGTTAGAGGTGTAAAAACAGAGTTGCAATTACTTTCAAGGGTCACATTAGAACCATGTTAAAACAACTTGTTCTCCCCTAGATAAACTCTTTTCACTTGAAATATGTCTTTTCTTAGGATATTGTAAGTTATTCAGTTTGGTTAAAAATAAGATGTCTTGCTCTGAAACTCGGTATAAGCCGATTACAATGCATAGAAGCTCTCTTTTTTTGTGGTTAGAAGTGTATAAACAGAGTTGCAATTACTTTAAATTGACATATTAGAAACAATTGTTTCTCCCATGTATAAACTCTTTTCACTGTGTTTTCTTAGGATATTGTAAGTTATTCAGTTTGGTTAAAAACAAGATGTCTTGCTCTGAAACTCTGTATAAGCCGATTACAATGCATAGAATCCCTGTTTCCTTGTGGTTAGAGGTGTACAAACAGAGTTGCAAATACTTTAAATGGTCATGTTACAAACAACTTGTTTCTCCCCTGGATAAAGTCTTTTCACTTGATCTATGTGTTTTCTAAGGATATTCTAAGGTATTCAGTTTGGTTAAAAATAAGATGTCTTGCTATGAAACTCGGTATAAGCCGATTACAATGCATAGAAGCTCTGTTTTTTTGTGGTTAGAAGTGTATAAACAGAGTTGCAATTACTTTAAATTGACATATTAGAAACAATTGTTTCTCCCATGTATAAACTCTTTTCACTGTGTTTTCTTAGGATATTGTAAGTTATTCAGTTTGGTTAAAAACAAGATGCCTTGCTCTGAAACTCTGTATAAGCCGATTACAATGCATAGAATCCCTGTTTCCTTGTGGTTAGAGGTGTACAAACAGAGTTGCAAATACTTTAAATGGTCATGTTACAAACAACTTGTTTCTCCCCTGGATAAAGTCTTTTCACTTGATATATGTGTTTTCTTAGGATATTCTAAGGTATTCAGTTTGGTTAAAAACAAGATGTCTTGCTCTGAAACTCTGTATAAGCCGATTACAATGCATAGAAGCTCTGTTTCTTTGTGGTTAGAAGTGTATAAACAGAGTTGCAATTACTTTAAATTGTCATACTAGAAACAACTTGTTTCTCCCCTGTATAAACTCTTTTCACTGGAAATATGTGTTTTCTTAGGATATTTTAAGTTATTCAGTTTGGTTAAAAACAAGATGTCTTGCTCTGAAACGCTGTCTAAGCCGATTACAATGCATAGAAACCCTGTTTCGTTGTGGTTAGAGGTCTACCAACAGAAATGCAATTACTTTAAATGGTCATATTACAAACACCTTGTTTCTCCCCTGGATAAACTCTTTTCACTTGATATATGTGTTTTCTTAGGATATTCTAAGGTATTCAGTTTGGTTAAAAACAAGATGTCTTGCTCTGAAACGGTGTATAAGCTGATTACAATGCATAGAAACCCTGTTTCGTTCTGGGTAGAGGTGTACAAACAGAGTTGCAATTACTTTAAATGGTCATATTACAAACAACTTGTTCTCCTCTGCTATAAACTCTTTTCATTTGAAATATGTCTTTTCTTAGTATATTGTAAGTTGTTTAGTTTGGTTAAAAACAAAATTTCTTGCTCTGAAACTATGTATAAGACAATTATAATGCGTGGAAACGTTGTCTCCTTGTGGTTAGAGGTGTAAAAACAGAGTTGCAATTACTTTCAAGGGTCACATTAGAACCATGTTAAAACAACTTGTTCTCCCCTAGATAAACTCTTTTCACTTGAAATATGTCTTTTCTTAGGATATTGTAAGTTATTCAGTTTGGTTAAAAATAAGATGTCTTGCTCTGAAACTCGGTATAAGCCGATTACAATGCATAGAAGCTCTCTTTTTTTGTGGTTAGAAGTGTATAAACAGAGTTGCAATTACTTTAAATTGACATATTAGAAACAATTGTTTCTCCCATGTATAAACTCTTTTCACTGTGTTTTCTTAGGATATTGTAAGTTATTCAGTTTGGTTAAAAACAAGATGTCTTGCTCTAAAACTCTGTATAAGCTGACTACAATGCATAGAATCCCTGTTTCCTTGTGGTTAGAGGTGTACAAACAGAGTTGCAAATACTTTAAATGGTCATGTTACAAACAACTTGTTTCTCCCCTGGATAAAGTCTTTTCACTTGATATATGTGTTTTCTTAGGATATTCTAAGGTATTCAGTTTGGTTAAAAACAAGATGTCTTGCTCTGAAACTCTGTATAAGCCGATTACAATGCATAGAAGCTCTGTTTCTTTGTGGTTAGAAGTGTATAAACAGAGTTGCAATTACTTTAAATTGACATATTAGAAACTATTGTTTCTCCCATGTATAAACTCTTTTCACTCGAAATATGTGTTTTCTTAGGATATTGTAAGGTATTCAGTTTGGTTAAAAACAAGATGTCTTGCTCTGAAACGGTGTATAAGCTGATTACAATGCATAGAAACCCTGTTTTGTTGTAGTTAGACGTGTACAAAGAGAGTTGCAATTACTTTAAATTGTCATACTAGAAACAACTTGTTTCTCCCCTGTATAAACTCTTTTCACTGGAAATATGTGTTTTCTTAGGATATTTTAAGTTATTCAGTTTGGTTAAAAACAAGATGTCTTGCTCTGAAACGCTGTATAAGCCGATTACAATGCATAGAAACCCTGTTTCGTTGTGGTTAGAGGTCTACCAACAGAAATGCAATTACTTTAAATGGTCATATTACAAACACCTTGTTTCTCCCCTGGATAAACTCTTTTCACTTGATATATGTGTTTTCTTAGGATATTCTAAGGTATTCAGTTTGGTTAAAAACAAGATGTCTTGCTCTGAAACGGTGTATAAGCTGATTACAATGCATAGAAACCCTGTTTCGTTCTGGGTAGAGGTGTACAAACAGAGTTGCAATTACTTTAAATGGTCATATTACAAACAACTTGTTCTCCTCTGCTATAAACTCTTTTCATTTGAAATATGTCTTTTCTTAGTATATTGTAAGTTGTTTAGTTTGGTTAAAAACAAAATTTCTTGCTCTGAAACTATGTATAAGACAATTATAATGCGTGGAAACGTTGTCTCCTTGTGGTTAGAGGTGTAAAAACAGAGTTGCAATTACTTTCAAGGGTCACATTAGAACCATGTTAAAACAACTTGTTCTCCCCTAGATAAACTCTTTTCACTTGAAATATGTCTTTTCTTAGGATATTGTAAGTTATTCAGTTTGGTTAAAAATAAGATGTCTTGCTCTGAAACTCGGTATAAGCCGATTACAATGCATAGAAGCTCTCTTTTTTGTGGTTAGAAGTGTATAAACAGAGTTGCAATTACTTTAAATTGACATATTAGAAACAATTGTTTCTCCCATGTATAAACTCTTTTCACTGTGTTTTCTTAGGATATTGTAAGTTATTCAGTTTGGTTAAAAACAAGATGTCTTGCTCTGAAACTCTGTATAAGCCGATTACAATGCATAGAATCCCTGTTTCCTTGTGGTTAGAGGTGTACAAACAGAGTTGCAAATACTTTAAATGGTCATGTTACAAACAACTTGTTTCTCCCCTGGATAAAGTCTTTTCACTTGATCTATGTGTTTTCTTAGGATATTCTAAGGTATTCAGTTTGGTTAAAAATAAGATGTCTTGCTCTGAAACTCGGTATAAGCCGATTACAATGCATAGAAGCTCTGTTTTTTTGTGGTTAGAAGTGTATAAACAGAGTTGCAATTACTTTAAATTGACATATTAGAAACAATTGTTTCTCCCATGTATAAACTCTTTTCACTGTGTTTTCTTAGGATATTGTAAGTTATTCAGTTTGGTTAAAAACAAGATGTCTTGCTCTAAAACTCTGTATAAGCTGACTACAATGCATAGAATCCCTGTTTCCTTGTGGTTAGAGGTGTACAAACAGAGTTGCAAATACTTTAAATGGTCATGTTACAAACAACTTGTTTCTCCCCTGGATAAAGTCTTTTCACTTGATATATGTGTTTTCTTAGGATATTCTAAGGTATTCAGTTTGGTTAAAAACAAGATGTCTTGCTCTGAAACTCTGTATAAGCCGATTACAATGCATAGAAGCTCTGTTTCTTTGTGGTTAGAAGTGTATAAACAGAGTTGCAATTACTTTAAATTGACATATTAGAAACTATTGTTTCTCCCATGTATAAACTCTTTTCACTCGAAATATGTGTTTTCTTAGGATATTGTAAGGTATTCAGTTTGGTTAAAAACAAGATATCTTGCTCTGAAACGGTGTATAAGCTGATTACAATGCATAGAAACCCTGTTTTGTTGTAGTTAGACGTGTACAAAGAGAGTTGCAATTACTTTAAATTGTCATACTAGAAACAACTTGTTTCTCCCCTGTATAAACTCTTTTCACTGGAAATATGTGTTTTCTTAGGATATTTTAAGTTATTCAGTTTGGTTAAAAACAAGATGTCTTGCTCTGAAACGCTGTATAAGCCGATTACAATGCATAGAAACCCTGTTTCGTTGTGGTTAGAGGTCTACCAACAGAAATGCAATTACTTTAAATGGTCATATTACAAACACCTTGTTTCTCCCCTGGATAAACTCTTTTCACTTGATATATGTGTTTTCTTAGGATATTCTAAGGTATTCAGTTTGGTTAAAAACAAGATGTCTTGCTCTGAAACGGTGTATAAGCTGATTACAATGCATAGAAACCCTGTTTCGTTCTGGGTAGAGGTGTACAAACAGAGTTGCAATTACTTTAAATGGTCATATTACAAACAACTTGTTCTCCTCTGCTATAAACTCTTTTCATTTGAAATATGTCTTTTCTTAGTATATTGTAAGTTGTTTAGTTTGGTTAAAAACAAAATTTCTTGCTCTGAAACTATGTATAAGACAATTATAATGCGTGGAAACGTTGTCTCCTTGTGGTTAGAGGTGTAAAAACAGAGTTGCAATTACTTTCAAGGGTCACATTAGAACCATGTTAAAACAACTTGTTCTCCCCTAGATAAACTCTTTTCACTTGAAATATGTCTTTTCTTAGGATATTGTAAGTTATTCAGTTTGGTTAAAAATAAGATGTCTTGCTCTGAAACTCGGTATAAGCCGATTACAATGCATAGAAGCTCTCTTTTTTTGTGGTTAGAAGTGTATAAACAGAGTTGCAATTACTTTAAATTGACATATTAGAAACAATTGTTTCTCCCATGTATAAACTCTTTTCACTGTGTTTTCTTAGGATATTGTAAGTTATTCAGTTTGGTTAAAAACAAGATGTCTTGCTCTAAAACTCTGTATAAGCTGACTACAATGCATAGAATCCCTGTTTCCTTGTGGTTAGAGGTGTACAAACAGAGTTGCAAATACTTTAAATGGTCATGTTACAAACAACTTGTTTCTCCCCTGGATAAAGTCTTTTCACTTGATATATGTGTTTTCTTAGGATATTCTAAGGTATTCAGTTTGGTTAAAAACAAGATGTCTTGCTCTGAAACTCTGTATAAGCCGATTACAATGCATAGAAGCTCTGTTTCTTTGTGGTTAGAAGTGTATAAACAGAGTTGCAATTACTTTAAATTGACATATTAGAAACTATTGTTTCTCCCATGTATAAACTCTTTTCACTCGAAATATGTGTTTTCTTAGGATATTGTAAGGTATTCAGTTTGGTTAAAAACAAGATGTCTTGCTCTGAAACGGTGTATAAGCTGATTACAATGCATAGAAACCCTGTTTTGTTGTAGTTAGACGTGTACAAAGAGAGTTGCAATTACTTTAAATTGTCATACTAGAAACAACTTGTTTCTCCCCTGTATAAACGCTTTTCACTGGAAATATGTGTTTTCTTAGGATATTTTAAGTTATTCAGTTTGGTTAAAAACAAGATGTCTTGCTCTGAAACGCTGTATAAGCCGATTACAATGCATAGAAACCCTGTTTCGTTGTGGTTAGAGGTCTACCAACAGAAATGCAATTACTTTAAATGGTCATATTACAAACACCTTGTTTCTCCCCTGGATAAACTCTTTTCACTTGATATATGTGTTTTCTTAGGATTTTCTAAGGTATTCAGTTTGGTTAAAAACAAGATGTCTTGCTCTGAAACGGTGTATAAGCTGATTACAATGCATAGAAACCCTGTTTCGTTCTGGGTAGAGGTGTACAAACAGAGTTGCAATTACTTTAAATGGTCATATTACAAACAACTTGTTCTCCTCTGCTATAAACTCTTTTCATTTGAAATATGTGTTTTCTTAGTATATTGTAAGTTGTTTAGTTTGGTTAAAAACAAAATTTCTTGCTCTGAAACTCGGTATAAGCCGATTACAATGCATATAAGCTCTCTTTTTTTGTGGTTAGAAGTGTATAAACAGAGTTGCAATTACTTTCAAGGGTCACATTAGAACCATGTTAAAACAACTTGTTCTCCCCTAGATAAACTCTTTTCACTTGAAATATGTCTTTTCTTAGGATATTGTAAGTTATTCAGTTTGGTTAAAAATAAGATGTCTTGCTCTGAAACTCGGTATAAGCCGATTACAATGCATAGAAGCTCTCTTTTTTTGTGGTTAGAAGTGTATAAACAGAGTTGCAATTACTTTAAATTGACATATTAGAAACAATTGTTTCTCCCATGTATAAACTCTTTTCACTGTGTTTTCTTAGGATATTGTAAGTTATTCAGTTTGGTTAAAAACAAGATGTCTTGCTCTGAAACTCTGTATAAGCCGATTACAATGCATAGAATCCCTGTTTCCTTGTGGTTAGAGGTGTACAAACAGAGTTGCAAATACTTTAAATGGTCATGTTACAAACAACTTGTTTCTCCCCTGGATAAAGTCTTTTCACTTGATCTATGTGTTTTCTTAGGATATTCTAAGGTATTCAGTTTGGTTAAAAATAAGATGTCTTGCTCTGAAACTCGGTATAAGCCGATTACAATGCATAGAAGCTCTGTTTTTTTGTGGTTAGAAGTGTATAAACAGAGTTGCAATTACTTTAAATTGACATATTAGAAACAATTGTTTCTCCCATGTATAAACTCTTTTCACTGTGTTTTCTTAGGATATTGTAAGTTATTCAGTTTGGTTAAAAACAAGATGTCTTGCTCTAAAACTCTGTATAAGCTGACTACAATGCATAGAATCCCTGTTTCCTTGTGGTTAGAGGTGTACAAACAGAGTTGCAAATACTTTAAATGGTCATGTTACAAACAACTTGTTTCTCCCCTGGATAAAGTCTTTTCACTTGATATATGTGTTTTCTTAGGACATTCTAAGGTATTCAGTTTGGTGAAAAACAAGATGTCTTGCTCTGAAACTCTGTATAAGCCGATTACAATGCATAGAAGCTCTGTTTCTTTGTGGTTAGAAGTGTATAAACAGAGTTGCAATTACTTTAAATTGACATATTAGAAACAATTGTTTCTCCCATGTATAAACTCTTTTCACTGTGTTTTCTTAGGATATTGTAAGTTATTCAGTTTGGTTAAAAACAAGATGTCTTGCTCTAAAACTCTGTATAAGCTGATTACAATGCATAGAAACCCTGTTTTGTTGTAGTTAGACGTGTACAAAGAGAGTTGCAATTACTTTAAATTGTCATACTAGAAACAACTTGTTTCTCCCCTGTATAAACTCTTTTCACTGGAAATATGTGTTTTCTTAGGATATTTTAAGTTATTCAGTTTGGTTAAAAACAAGATGTCTTGCTCTGAAACGCTGTATAAGCCGATTACAATGCATAGAAACCCTGTTTCGTTGTGGTTAGAGGTCTACCAACAGAAATGCAATTACTTTAAATGGTCATATTACAAACACCTTGTTTCTCCCCTGGATAAACTCTTTTCACTTGATATATGTGTTTTCTTAGGATATTCTAAGGTATTCAGTTTGGTTAAAAACAAGATGTCTTGCTCTGAAACGGTGTATAAGCTGATTACAATGCATAGAAACCCTGTTTCGTTCTGGGTAGAGGTGTACAAACAGAGTTGCAATTACTTTAAATGGTCATATTACAAACAACTTGTTCTCCTCTGCTATAAACTCTTTTCATTTGAAATATGTCTTTTCTTAGTATATTGTAAGTTGTTTAGTTTGGTTAAAAACAAAATTTCTTGCTCTGAAACTATGTATAAGACAATTATAATGCGTGGAAACGTTGTCTCCTTGTGGTTAGAGGTGTAAAAACAGAGTTGCAATTACTTTCAAGGGTCACATTAGAACCATGTTAAAACAACTTGTTCTCCCCTAGATAAACTCTTTTCACTTGAAATATGTCTTTTCTTAGGATATTGTAAGTTATTCAGTTTGGTTAAAAACAAGATGTCTTGCTCGGAAACTCTGTATAAGCCGATTACAATGCATAGAATCCCTGTTTCCTTGTGGTTAGAGGTGTACAAACAGAGTTGCAAATACTTTAAATGGTCATGTTACAAACAACTTGTTTCTCCCCTGGATAAAGTCTTTTCACTTGATCTATGTGTTTTCTAAGGATATTCTAAGGTATTCAGTTTGGTTAAAAATAAGATGTCTTGCTATGAAACTCGGTATAAGCCGATTACAATGCATAGAAGCTCTGTTTTTTTGTGGTTAGAAGTGTATAAACAGAGTTGCAATTACTTTAAATTGACATATTAGAAACAATTGTTTCTCCCATGTATAAACTCTTTTCACTGTGTTTTCTTAGGATATTGTAAGTTATTCAGTTTGGTTAAAAACAAGATGCCTTGCTCTGAAACTCTGTATAAGCCGATTACAATGCATAGAATCCCTGTTTCCTTGTGGTTAGAGGTGTACAAACAGAGTTGCAAATACTTTAAATGGTCATGTTACAAACAACTTGTTTCTCCCCTGGATAAAGTCTTTTCACTTGATATATGTGTTTTCTTAGGATATTCTAAGGTATTCAGTTTGGTTAAAAACAAGGTGTCTTGCTCTGAAACGGTGTATAAGCTGATTACAATGCATAGAAACCCTGTTTCATTGTAATTAGACGTGTACAAAGAGAGTTGCAATTACTTTAAATTGTCATACTAGAAACAACTTGTTTCTCCCCTGTATAAACTCTTTTCACTGGAAATATGTGTTTTCTTAGGATATTTTAAGTTATTCAGTTTGGTTAAAAACAAGATGTCTTGCTCTGAAACGCTGTATAAGCCGATTACAATGCATAGAAACCCTGTTTCGTTGTGTTTAGAGGTCTACCAACAGAGTTGCAATTACTTTAAATGGTCATATTACAAACAACTTGTTTCTTCCCTGGATAAATTCTTTTCACTTGATATATGTGTTTTCTTAGGATATTCTAAGGTATTCAGTTTGGTTAAAAACAAGATGTCTTGCTCTGAAACGGTGTATAAGCTGATTACAATGCATAGAAACCCTGTTTAGTTGTGGTTAGAGGTGTACAAACAGAGTTGCAATTACTTTAAATGGTCATGTTACAAACAACTTGTTTCTCCCCTGGATAAACTCTTTTCACTTGAAATATGTCTGTTCTTAGGATATTGTAAGTTAATCAGTTTGGTTAAAAACAAAATTTCTTGCTCTGAAACTATGTATAAGACAATTATAATGCGTGGAAACATTGCCTCCTTGTGGTTAGAGGTGTAAAAACAGAGTTGCAATTACTTTCAAGGGTCACATTAGAATCATGTTAAAACAACTTGTTCTCCCCTAGATAAACTCTTTTCACTTGAAATATGTCTTTTCTTAGGATATTGTAAGTTATTCAGTTTGGATAAAAACAAGATGTCTTGCTCTGAAACGCTGTATAAGCCGATTACAATGCATAGAAACCCTGTTTCGTTGTGGTTAGAGGTGTACAAACAGAGTTGCAATTACTTTAAATGGTCATATTACAAACAACTTGTTCTCCCCTGCTATAAACTCTTTTCATTTGAAATATGTGTTTTCTTAGGATATTGTAAGTTATTCAGTGTGGTTAAAAACAAGATGTCTTGCTCTGAAACGCTGTATAAGCCGCTTACAATGCATAGAAACCCTGTTTCATGTGGTTATAGGTGTACAAACAGAGTTTCAATTACTTTCAAGGGTCATATTAGAACCATGTTAAAACAACTTGTTCTCCCCTAGATAAACTATTTTCACTTGAAATATGTGTTTTCTTAGGATATTGTAAGTTATTCAGTTTGGTTAAAAACAAGATGTCTTGCTCTGAAACGGTGTATAAGATGATTACAATGCATAGAAGCTCTGTTTCTTTGTGGTTAGAGGTCTACCAACAGAGTTGCAATTAGTTTAAATGTTCATATTACAAACAACTTGTTCTCCCCTGCTATAAACTCTTTTCATTTGAAATATGTGTTTTCTTAGGATATTGTAAGTTATTCAGTTTGGTTAAAAACAAGATGTCTTGCTCTGAAACGCTGTATAAGCAGATTACAATGCATAGAATCCTTGTTTCGTTGTGGTTAGAGGTGTACAAACAGAGTTGCAATTACTTTAAATGGTCATGTTACAAACAACTTGTTTCTCCCCTGGATAAACTTTTTTCACTTGAAATATGTCTTTTCTTAGGATATTGTAAGTTATTCAGTTTGGTTAAAAAAAAGATGTCTTGCTCTGAAACTCTGTATAAGTCGATAACAATGCATAGAAACCCTGTTTCGTTGTGGTTAGAGGTGTACAAACAGAGTTGCAATTACTTTAAATGGTCATGTTACAAACAACTTGTTTCTCCCCTGGATAAACTCTTTTCACTTGATATATGTGTTTTCTTAGGATATTCTAAGGTATTCAGTTTGGTTAAAAACAAGATGTCTTGCTCTGAAACGGTGTATAAGCTGATTACAATGCATAGAAACCCTGTTTCGTTGTAGTTAGACATGTACAAAGAGAGTTGCAATTACTTTAAATTGTCATACTAGAAACAACTTGTTTCTCCCCTGTATAAACTCTTTTCACTGGAAATATGTGTTTTCTTAGGATATTGTAAGTTATTCAGTTTGGTTAAAAACAAGATGTCTTGCTCTGAAACTATGTATAAGACAATTATAATGCGTGGAAACGTTTCCTCCTTGTGGTTAGAGGTGTAAAAACAGAGTTGCAATTACTTTCAAGGGTCACATTAGAATCATGTTAAAACAACTTGTTCTCCCCTAGATAAACTCTTTTCACTTGAAATATGTCTTTTCTTAGGATATTGTATGTTATTCAGTTTGGTTAAAAACAATATGTCTTGCTCTGAAACGCTGTATAAGCCGATTACAATGCATAGAAACCCTGTTTCGTTGTGGTTAGAGGTCTACCAACAGAGTTGCAATTACTTTAAATGGTCATATTACAAACAACTTGTTTCTCCCCTGGATAAATTCTTTTCACTTGATATATGTGTTTTCTTAGGATATTCTAAGGTATTCAGTTTGGTTAAAAACAAGATGTCTTGCTCTGAAACGCTGTATAAGCCGCTTACAATGCATAGAAACCCTGTTTCATGTGGTTAGAGGTGTACAAACAGAGTTGCAATTACTTTCAAGGGTCATATTAGAACCATGTTAAAACAACTTGTTCTCCCCTAGATAAACTATTTTCACTTGAAATATGTCTTTTCTTAGGATATTGTAAGTTATTCAGTTTGGTTAAAAACAAGATGTCTTGCTCTGAAACGCTGTATAAGCCGCTTACAATGGATAGAAGCTCTGTTTCCTTGTGGTTAGAGGTGTACAAAGAGAGTTGCAATTACTTTAAATTGTCATACTAGAAACAACTTGTTTCTCCCCTGTATAAACTCTTTTCACTTGAAATATGTCTTTTCTTAGGATATTGTAAGTTATTCAGTTTGGATAAAAACAAGATGTCTTGCTCTGAAACGCTGTATAAGCCGATTACAATGCATAGAAACCCTGTTTCGTTGTGGTTAGAGGTGTACAAACAGAGTTGCAATTACTTTAAATGGTCATATTACAAACAACTTGTTCTCCCCTGCTATAAACTCTTTTCATTTGAAACATGTGTTTTCTTAGGATATTGTAAGTTATTCAGTTTGGTTAAAAACAAGTTGTCTTGCTCTGAAACGCTGTATAAGCCGCTTACAATGCATAGAAACCCTGTTTCATGTGGTTATAGGTGTACAAACAGAGTTGCAATTACTTTCAAGGGTCATATTAGAACCATGTTAAAACAACTTGTTCTCCCCTAGATAAACTATTTTCACTTGAAATATGTGTTTTCTTAGGATATTGTAAGTTATTCAGTTTGGTTAAAAACAAGATGTCTTGCTCTGAAACGGTGTATAAGCTGATTACAATGCATAAAGACCCTGTTTCGTTGTGGTTAGAGGTCTACCAACAGAGTTGCAATTACTTTAAATGGTCATATTACGAACAACTTGTTTCTCCCCTGGATAAACTCTTTTCACTTGAAATATGTCTTTTCTTAGGATATTGTAAGTTATTCAGTTTGGTTAAAAACAAGATGTCTTGCTCTGAAACGCTGTATAAGCCGCTTACAATGGATAGAAGCTCTGTTTCTTTGTGGTTAGAGGTGTACAAAGAGAGTTGCAATTACTTTAAATTGTCATACTAGAAACAACTTGTTTCTCCCCTGTATAAACTCTTTTCACTTGAAATATGTCTTTTCTTAGGATATTGTAAGTTATTCAGTTTGGATAAAAACAAGATGTCTTGCTCTGAAACGCTGTATAAGCCGATTACAATGCATAGAAACCCTGTTTCGTTGTGGTTAGAGGTGTACAAACAGAGTTGCAATTACTTTAAATGGTCATATTACAAACAACTTGTTCTCCCCTGCTATAAACTCTTTTCATTTGAAACATGTGTTTTCTTAGGATATTGTAAGTTATTCAGTTTGGTTAAAAACAAGTTGTCTTGCTCTGAAACGCTGTATAAGCCGCTTACAATGCATAGAAACCCTGTTTCATGTGGTTATAGGTGTACAAACAGAGTTGCAATTACTTTCAAGGGTCATATTAGAACCATGTTAAAACAACTTGTTCTCCCCTAGATAAACTATTTTCACTTGAAATATGTGTTTTCTTAGGATATTGTAAGTTATTCAGTTTGGTTAAAAACAAGATGTCTTGCTCTGAAACGGTGTATAAGATGATTACAATGCATAGAAGCTCTGTTTCTTTGTGGTTAGAGGTCTACCAACAGAGTTGCAATTAGTTTAAATGTTCATATTACAAACAACTTGTTCTCCCCTGCTATAAACTCTTTTCATTTGAAATATGTGTTTTCTTAGGATATTGTAAGTTATTCAGTTTGGTTAAAAACAAGATGTCTTGCTCTGAAACGCTGTATAAGCAGATTACAATGCATAGAATCCCTGTTTCGTTGTGGTTAGAGGTGTACAAACAGAGTTGCAATTACTTTAAATGGTCATGTTACAAACAACTTGTTTCTCCCCTGGATAAACTTTTTTCACTTGAAATATGTCTTTTCTTAGGATATTGTAAGTTATTCAGTTTGGTTAAAAAAAAGATGTCTTGCTCTGAAACTCTGTATAAGTCGATAACAATGCATAGAAACCCTGTTTCGTTGTGGTTAGAGGTGTACAAACAGAGTTGCAATTACTTTAAATGGTCATGTTACAAACAACTTGTTTCTCCCCTGGATAAACTCTTTTCACTTGATATATGTGTTTTCTTAGGATATTCTAAGGTATTCAGTTTGGTTAAAAACAAGATGTCTTGCTCTGAAACGGTGTATAAGCTGATTACAATGCATAGAAACCCTGTTTCGTTGTAGTTAGACATGTACAAAGAGAATTGCAATTACTTTAAATTGTCATACTAGAAACAACTTGTTTCTCCCCTGTATAAACTCTTTTCACTGGAAATATGTGTTTTCTTAGGATATTGTAAGTTATTCAGTTTGGTTAAAAACAAGATGTCTTGCTCTGAAACTATGTATAAGACAATTATAATGCGTGGAAACGTTTCCTCCTTGTGGTTAGAGGTGTAAAAACAGAGTTGCAAATACTTTCAAGGGTCACATTAGAATCATGTTAAAACAACTTGTTCTCCCCTAGATAAACTCTTTTCACTTGAAATATGTCTTTTCTTAGGATATTGTATGTTATTCAGTTTGGTTAAAAACAATATGTCTTGCTCTGAAACGCTGTATAAGCCGATTACAATGCATAGAAACCCTGTTTCGTTGTGGTTAGAGGTCTACCAACAGAGTTGCAATTACTTTAAATGGTCATATTACAAACAACTTGTTTCTCCCCTGGATAAATTCTTTTCACTTGATATATGTGTTTTCTTAGGATATTCTAAGGTATTCAGTTTGGTTAAAAACAAGATGTCTTGCTCTGAAACGCTGTATAAGCCGATTACAATGCATAGAAACCCTGTTTCATGTGGTTAGAGGTGTACAAACAGAGTTGCAATTACTTTCAAGGGTCATATTAGAACCATGTTAAAACAACTTGTTCTCCCCTAGATAAACTATTTTCACTTGAAATATGTCTTTTCTTAGGATATTGTAAGTTATTCAGTTTGGTTAAAAACAAGATGTCTTGCTCTGAAACGCTGTATAAGCCGCTTACAATGGATAGAAGCTCTGTTTCTTTGTGGTTAGAGGTGTACAAAGAGAGTTGCAATTACTTTAAATTGTCATACTAGAAACAACTTGTTTCTCCCCTGTATAAACTCTTTTCACTTGAAATATTTCTTTTCTTAGGATATTGTAAGTTATTCAGTTTGGATAAAAACAAGATGTCTTGCTCTGAAACGCTGTATAAGCCGATTACAATGCATATAAACCCTGTTTCGTTGTGGTTAGAGGTGTACAAACAGAGTTGCAATTACTTTAAATGGTCATATTACAAACAAATTGTTCTCCTCTGCTATAAACTCTTTTCATTTGAAACATGTGTTTTCTTAGGATATTGTAAGTTATTCAGTTTGGTTAAAAACAAGTTGTCTTGCTCTGAAACGCTGTATAAGCCGCTTACAATGCATAGAAACCCTGTTTCATGTGGTTATAGGTGTACAAACAGAGTTGCAATTACTTTCAAGGGTCATATTAGAACCATGTTAAAACAACTTGTTCTCCCCTAGATAAACTATTTTCACTTGAAATATGTGTTTTCTTAGGATATTGTAAGTTATTCAGTTTGGTTAAAAACAAGATGTCTTGCTCTGAAACGGTGTATAAGCTGATTACAATGCATAACGACCCTGTTTCGTTGTGGTTAGAGGTCTACCAACAGAGTTGCAATTACTTTAAATGGTCATATTACGAACAACTTGTTTCTCCCCTGGATAAACTCTTTTCACTTGAAATATGTCTTTTCTTAGGATATTGTAAGTTATTCAGTTTGGTTAAAAACAAGATGTCTTGCTCTGAAACGGTGTATAAGTTGATTACAATGCATAGAAGCTCTGTTTCTTTGTGGTTAGAGGTCTACCAACAGAGTTGCAATTACTTTAAATGTTCATATTACAAACAACTTGTTCTCCCCTGCTATAAACTCTTTTCATTTGAAATATGTGTTTTCTTAGGATATTGTAAGTTATTCAGTTTGGTTAAAAACAAGATGTCTTGCTCTGAAACGCTGTATAAGCAGATTACAATGCATAGAATCCCTGTTTCGTTGTGGTTAGAGGTGTACAAACAGAGTTGCAATTACTTTAAATGGTCATTTTACAAACAACTTGTTTCTCCCCTGGATAAACTTTTTTCACTTGAAATATGTCTTTTCTTAGGATATTGTAAGTTATTCAGTTTGGTTAAAAAAAAGATGTCTTGCTCTGAAACTCTGTATAAGTCGATAACAATGCATAGAAACCCTGTTTCGTTGTGGTTAGAGGTGTACAAACAGAGTTGCAATTACTTTAAATGGTCATGTTACAAACAACTTGTTTCTCCCCTGGATAAACTCTTTTCACTTGATATATGTGTTTTCTTAGGATATTCTAAGGTATTCAGTTTGGTTAAAAACAAGATGTCTTGCTCTGAAACGGTGTATAAGCTGATTACAATGCATAGAAACCCTGTTTCATTGTAGTTAGACATGTACAAAGAGAGTTGCAATTACTTTAAATTGTCATACTAGAAACAACTTGTTTCTCCCCTGTATAAACTCTTTTCACTGGAAATATGTGTTTTCTTAGGATATTGTAAGTTATTCAGTTTGGTTAAAAACAAGATGTCTTGCTCTGAAACTATGTATAAGACAATTATAATGCGTGGAAACGTTTCCTCCTTGTGGTTAGAGGTGTAAAAACAGAGTTGCAATTACTTTCAAGGGTCACATTAGAATCATGTTAAAACAACTTGTTCTCCCCTAGATAAACTCTTTTCACTTGAAATATGTCTTTTCTTAGGATATTGTATGTTATTCAGTTTGGTTAAAAACAATATGTCTTGCTCTGAAACGCTGTATAAGCCGATTACAATGCATAGAAACCCTGTTTCGTTGTGGTTAGAGGTCTACCAACAGAGTTGCAATTACTTTAAATGGTCATATTACAAACAACTTGTTTCTCCCCTGGATAAATTCTTTTCACTTGATATATGTGTTTTCTTAGGATATTCTAAGGTATTCAGTTTGGTTAAAAACAAGATGTCTTGCTCTGAAACGCTGTATAAGCCGCTTACAATGCATAGAAACCCTGTTTCATGTGGTTAGAGGTGTACAAACAGAGTTGCAATTACTTTCAAGGGTCATATTAGAACCATGTTAAAACAACTTTTTCTCCCCTAGATAAACTATTTTCACTTGAAATATGTGTTTTCTTAGGATATTGTAAGTTATTCAGTTTGGTTAAAAACAAGATGTCTTGCTCTGAAACGGTGTATAAGCTGATTACAATGCATAAAGACCCTGTTTCGTTGTGGTTAGAGGTCTACCAACAGAGTTGCAATTACTTTAAATGGTCATATTACGAACAACTTGTTTCTCCCCTGGATAAACTCTTTTCACTTGAAATATGTCTTTTCTTAGGATATTCTAAGGTATTCAGTTTGGTTAAAAACAAGATGTCTTGCTCTGAAACGCTGTATAAGCCGATTACAATGCATAGAAACCCTGTTTCATGTGGTTAGAGGTGTACAAACAGAGTTGCAATTACTTTCAAGGGTCATATTAGAACCATGTTAAAACAACTTGTTCTCCCCTAGATAAACTATTTGCACTTGAAATATGTCTTTTCTTAGGATATTGTAAGTTATTCAGTTTGGTTAAAAACAAGATGTCTTGCTCTGAAACGCTGTATAAGCCGCTTACAATGGATAGAAGCTCTGTTTCTTTGTGGTTAGAGGTGTACAAAGAGAGTTGCAATTACTTTAAATTGTCATACTAGAAACAACTTGTTTCTCCCCTGTATAAACTCTTTTCACTTGAAATATGTCTTTTCTTAGGATATTGTAAGTTATTCAGTTTGGATAAAAACAAGATGTCTTGCTCTGAAACGCTGTATAAGCCGATTACAATGCATATAAACCCTGTTTCGTTGTGGTTAGAGGTGTACAAACAGAGTTGCAATTACTTTAAATGGTCATATTACAAACAAATTGTTCTCTTCTGCTATAAACTCTTTTCATTTGAAACATGTGTTTTCTTAGGATATTGTAAGTTATTCAGTTTGGTTAAAAACAAGTTGTCTTGCTCTGAAACGCTGTATAAGCCGCTTACAATGCATAGAAACCCTGTTTCATGTGGTTATAGGTGTACAAACAGAGTTGCAATTACTTTCAAGGGTCATATTAGAACCATGTTAAAACAACTTGTTCTCCCCTAGATAAACTATTTTCACTTGAAATATGTGTTTTCTTAGGATATTGTAAGTTATTCAGTTTGGTTAAAAACAAGATGTCTTGCTCTGAAACGGTGTATAAGCTGATTACAATGCATAACGACCCTGTTTCGATGTGGTTAGAGGTCTACCAACAGAGTTGCAATTACTTTAAATGGTCATATTACGAACAACTTGTTTCTCCCCTGGATAAACTCTTTTCACTTGAAATATGTCTTTTCTTAGGATATTGTAAGTTATTCAGTTTGGTTAAAAACAAGATGTCTTGCTCTGAAACGGTGTATAAGTTGATTACAATGCATAGAAGCTCTGTTTCTTTGTGGTTAGAGGTCTACCAACTGAGTTGCAATTACTTTAAATGTTCATATTACAAACAACTTGTTCTCCCCTGCTATAAACTCTTTTCATTTGAAATATGTGTTTTCTTAGGATATTGTAAGTTATTCACTTTGGTTAAAAACAAGATGTCTTGCTCTGAAACGCTGTATAAGCAGATTACAATGCATAGAATCCCTGTTTCGTTGTGGTTAGAGGTGTACAAACAGAGTTGCAATTACTTTAAATGGTCATTTTACAAACAACTTGTTTCTCCCCTGGATAAACTTTTTTCACTTGAAATATGTCTTTTCTTAGGATATTGTAAGTTATTCAGTTTGGTTAAAAAAAAGATGTCTTGCTCTGAAACTCTGTATAAGTCGATAACAATGCATAGAAACCCTGTTTCGTTGTGGTTAGAGGTGTACAAACAGAGTTGCAATTACTTTAAATGGTCATGTTACAAACAACTTGTTTCTCCCCTGGATAAACTCTTTTCACTTGATATATGTGTTTTCTTAGGATATTCTAAGGTATTCAGTTTGGTTAAAAACAAGATGTCTTGCTCTGAAACGGTGTATAAGCTGATTACAATGCATAGAAACCCTGTTTCATTGTAGTTAGACATGTACAAAGAGAGTTGCAATTACTTTAAATTGTCATACTAGAAACAACTTGTTTCTCCCCTGTATAAACTCTTTTCACTGGAAATATGTGTTTTCTTAGGATATTGTAAGTTATTCAGTTTGGTTAAAAACAAGATGTCTTGCTCTGAAACTATGTATAAGACAATTATAATGCGTGGAAACGTTTCCTCCTTGTGGTTAGAGGTGTAAAAACAGAGTTGCAATTACTTTCAAGGGTCACATTAGAATCATGTTAAAACAACTTGTTCTCCCCTAGATAAACTCTTTTCACTTGAAATATGTCTTTTCTTAGGATATTGTATGTTATTCAGTTTGGTTAAAAACAATATGTCTTGCTCTGAAACGCTGTATAAGCCGATTACAATGCATAGAAACCCTGTTTCGTTGTGGTTAGAGGTCTACCAACAGAGTTGCAATTACTTTAAATGGTCATATTACAAACAACTTGTTTCTCCCCTGGATAAATTCTTTTCACTTGATATATGTGTTTTCTTAGGATATTCTAAGGTATTCAGTTTGGTTAAAAACAAGATGTCTTGCTCTGAAACGCTGTATAAGCCGCTTACAATGCATAGAAACCCTGTTTCATGTGGTTAGAGGTGTACAAACAGAGTTGCAATTACTTTCAAGGGTCATATTAGAACCATGTTAAAACAACTTGTTCTCCCCTAGATAAACTATTTTCACTTGAAATATGTGTTTTCTTAGGATATTGTAAGTTATTCAGTTTGGTTAAAAACAAGATGTCTTGCTCTGAAACGGTGTATAAGCTGATTACAATGCATAAAGACCCTGTTTCGTTGTGGTTAGAGGTCTACCAACAGAGTTGCAATTACTTTAAATGGTCATATTACGAACAACTTGTTTCTCCCCTGGATAAACTCTTTTCACTTGAAATATGTCTTTTCTTAGGATATTGTAAGTTATTCAGTTTGGTTAAAAACAAGATGTCTTGCTCTGAAACGCTGTATAAGCCGCTTACAATGGATAGAAGCTCTGTTTCTTTGTGGTTAGAGGTGTACAAAGAGATTTGCAATTACTTTAAATTGTCATACTAGAAACAACTTGTTTCTCCCCTGTATAAACTCTTTTCACTTGAAATATGTCTTTTCTTAGGATATTGTAAGTTATTCAGTTTGGATAAAAACAAGATGTCTTGCTCTGAAACGCTGTATAAGCCGATTACAATGCATAGAAACCCTGTTTCGTTGTGGTTAGAGGTGTACAAACAGAGTTGCAATTACTTTAAATGGTCATATTACAAACAACTTGTTCTCTCCTGCTATAAACTCTTTTCATTTGAAACATGTGTTTTCTTAGGATATTGTAAGTTATTCAGTTTGGTTAAAAACAAGTTGTCTTGCTCTGAAACGCTGTATAAGCCGCTTACAATGCATAGAAACCCTGTTTCATGTGGTTATAGGTGTACAAACAGAGTTGCAATTACTTTCAAGGGTCATATTAGAACCATGTTAAAACAACTTGTTCTCCCCTAGATAAACTCTTTTCACTTGAAATATGTCTTTTCTTAGGATATTGTAAGTTATTCAGTTTGGTTAAAAATAAGATGTCTTGCTCTGAAACTCGGTATAAGCCGATTACAATGCATAGAAGCTCTCTTTTTTTGTGGTTAGAAGTGTATAAACAGAGTTGCAATTACTTTAAATTGACATATTAGAAACAATTGTTTCTCCCATGTATAAACTCTTTTCACTGTGTTTTCTTAGGATATTGTAAGTTATTCAGTTTGGTTAAAAACAAGATGTCTTGCTCTGAAACTCTGTATAAGCCGATTACAATGCATAGAATCCCTGTTTCCTTGTGGTTAGAGGTGTACAAACAGAGTTGCAAATACTTTAAATGGTCATGTTACAAACAACTTGTTTCTCCCCTGGATAAAGTCTTTTCACTTGATCTATGTGTTTTCTAAGGATATTCTAAGGTATTCAGTTTGGTTAAAAATAAGATGTCTTGCTATGAAACTCGGTATAAGCCGATTACAATGCATAGAAGCTCTGTTTTTTTGTGGTTAGAAGTGTATAAACAGAGTTGCAATTACTTTAAATTGACATATTAGAAACAATTGTTTCTCCCATGTATAAACTCTTTTCACTGTGTTTTCTTAGGATATTGTAAGTTATTCAGTTTGGTTAAAAACAAGATGCCTTGCTCTGAAACTCTGTATAAGCCGATTACAATGCATAGAATCCCTGTTTCCTTGTGGTTAGAGGTGTACAAACAGAGTTGCAAATACTTTAAATGGTCATGTTACAAACAACTTGTTTCTCCCCTAGATAAAGTCTTTTCACTTGATATATGTGTTTTCTTAGGATATTCTAAGGTATTCAGTTTGGTTAAAAACAAGGTGTCTTGCTCTGAAACGGTGTATAAGCTGATTACAATGCATAGAAACCCTGTTTCATTGTAATTAGACGTGTACAAAGAGAGTTGCAATTACTTTAAATTGTCATACTAGAAACAACTTGTTTCTCCCCTGTATAAACTCTTTTCACTGGAAATATGTGTTTTCTTAGGATATTGTAAGTTATTCAGTTTGGTTAAAAACAAGATGTCTTGCTCTGAAACTATGTATAAGACAATTATAATGCGTGGAAACGTTTCCTCCTTGTGGTTAGAGGTGTAAAAACAGAGTTGCAATTACTTTCAAGGGTCACATTAGAATCATGTTAAAACAACTTGTTCTCCCCTAGATAAACTCTTTTCACTTGAAATATGTCTTTTCTTAGGATATTGTATGTTATTCAGTTTGGTTAAAAACAATATGTCTTGCTCTGAAACGCTGTATAAGCGGATTACAATGCATAGAAACCCTGTTTCGTTGTGGTTAGAGGTCTACCAACAGAGTTGCAATTACTTTAAATGGTCATATTACAAACAACTTGTTTCTCCCCTGGATAAATTCTTTTCACTTGATATATGTGTTTTCTTAGGATATTCTAAGGTATTCAGTTTGGTTAAAAACAAGATGTCTTGCTCTGAAACGCTGTATAAGCCGCTTACAATGCATAGAAACCCTGTTTCATGTGGTTAGAGGTGTACAAACAGAGTTGCAATTACTTTCAAGGGTCATATTAGAACCATGTTAAAACAACTTGTTCTCCCCTAGATAAACTCTTTTCACTTGAAATATGTCTTTTCTTAGGATATTGTAAGTTATTCAGTTTGGTTAAAAACAAGATGTCTTGCTCTGAAACGCTGTATAAGCCGCTTACAATGGATAGAAGCTCTGTTTCTTTGTGGTTAGAGGTGTACAAAGAGATTTGCAATTACTTTAAATTGTCATACTAGAAACAACTTGTTTCTCCCCTGTATAAACTCTTTTCACTTGAAATATGTCTTTTCTTAGGATATTGTAAGTTATTCAGTTTGGATAAAAACAAGATGTCTTGCTCTGAAACGCTGTATAAGCCGATTACAATGCATAGAAACCCTGTTTCGTTGTGGTTAGAGGTGTACAAACAGAGTTGCAATTACTTTAAATGGTCATATTACAAACAACTTGTTCTCCCCTGCTATAAACTCTTTTCATTTGAAACATGTGTTTTCTTAGGATATTGTAAGTTATTCAGTTTGGTTAAAAACAAGTTGTCTTGCTCTGAAACGCTGTATAAGCCGCTTACAATGCATAGAAACCCTGTTTCATGTGGTTATAGGTGTACAAACAGAGTTGCAATTACTTTCAAGGGTCATATTAGAACCATGTTAAAACAACTTGTTCTCCCCTAGATAAACTATTTTCACTTGAAATATGTGTTTTCTTACGATATTGTAAGTTATTCAGTTTGGTTAAAAACAAGATGTCTTGCTCTGAAACGGTGTATAAGCTGATTACAATGCATAAAGACCCTGTTTCGTTGTGGTTAGAGGTCTACCAACAGAGTTGCAATTACTTTAAATGGTCATATTACGAACAACTTGTTTCTCCCCTGGATAAACTCTTTTCACTTGAAATATGTCTTTTCTTAGGATATTGTAAGTTATTCAGTTTGGTTAAAAACAAGATGTCTTGCTCTGAAACGGTGTATAAGTTGATTACAATGCATAGAAGCTCTGTTTCTTTGTGGTTAGAGGTCTACCAACAGAGTTGCAATTACTTTAAATGTTCATATTACAAACAACTTGTTCTCCCCTGCTATAAACTCTTTTCATTTGAAATATGTGTTTTCTTAGGATATTGTAAGTTATTCAGTTTGGTTAAAAACAAGATGTCTTGCTCTGAAACGCTGTATAAGCAGATTACAATGCATAGAATCCCTGTTTCGTTGTGGTTAGAGGTGTACAAACAGAGTTGCAATTACTTTAAATTGTCATACTAGAAACAACTTGTTTCTCCCCTGTATAAACTCTTTTCACTTGAAATATGTCTTTTCTTAGGATATTGTAAGTTATTCAGTTTGGATAAAAACAAGATGTCTTGCTCTGAAACTATGTATAAGACAATTATAATGCGTGGAAACGTTTCCTCCTTGTGGTTAGAGGTGTAAAAACAGAGTTGCAATTACTTTCAAGGGTCACATTAGAATCATGTTAAAACAACTTGTTCTCCCCTAGATAAACTCTTTTCACTTGAAATATGTCTTTTCTTAGGATATTGTATGTTATTCAGTTTGGTTAAAAACAATATGTCTTGCTCTGAAACGCTGTATAAGCGGATTACAATGCATAGAAACCCTGTTTCGTTGTGGTTAGAGGTCTACCAACAGAGTTGCAATTACTTTAAATGGTCATATTACAAACAACTTGTTTCTCCCCTGGATAAATTCTTTTCACTTGATATATGTGTTTTCTTAGGATATTCTAAGGTATTCAGTTTGGTTAAAAACAAGATGTCTTGCTCTGAAACGCTGTATAAGCCGCTTACAATGCATAGAAACCCTGTTTCATGTGGTTAGAGGTGTACAAACAGAGTTGCAATTACTTTCAAGGGTCATATTAGAACCATGTTAAAACAACTTGTTCTCCCCTAGATAAACTATTTTCACTTGAAATATGTGTTTTCTTAGGATATTGTAAGTTATTCAGTTTGGTTAAAAACAAGATGTCTTGCTCTGAAACGGTGTATAAGCTGATTACAATGCATAAAGACCCTGTTTCGTTGTGGTTAGAGGTCTACCAACAGAGTTGCAATTACTTTAAATGGTCATATTACGAACAACTTGTTTCTGACCTGGATAAACTCTTTTCACTTGAAATATGTCTTTTCTTAGGATATTGTAAGTTATTCAGTTTGGTTAAAAACAAGATGTCTTGCTCTGAAACGCTGTATAAGCCGCTTACAATGGATAGAAGCTCTGTTTCTTTGTGGTTAGAGGTGTACAAAGAGATTTGCAATTACTTTAAATTGTCATACTAGAAACAACTTGTTTCTCCCCTGTATAAACTCTTTTCACTTGAAATATGTCTTTTCTTAGGATATTGTAAGTTATTCAGTTTGGATAAAAACAAGATGTCTTGCTCTGAAACGCTGTATAAGCCGATTACAATGCATAGAAACCCTGTTTCGTTGTGGTTAGAGGTGTACAAACAGAGTTGCAATTACTTTAAATGGTCATATTACAAACAACTTGTTCTCCCCTGCTATAAACTCTTTTCATTTGAAACATGTGTTTTCTTAGGATATTGTAAGTTATTCAGTTTGGTTAAAAACAAGTTGTCTTGCTCTGAAACGCTGTATAAGCCGCTTACAATGCATAGAAACCCTGTTTCATGTGGTTATAGGTGTACAAACAGAGTTGCAATTACTTTCAAGGGTCATATTAGAACCATGTTAAAACAACTTGTTCTCCCCTAGATAAACTCTTTTCACTTGAAATATGTCTTTTCTTAGGATATTGTAAGTTATTCAGTTTGGTTAAAAATAAGATGTCTTGCTCTGAAACTCGGTATAAGCCGATTACAATGCATAGAAGCTCTCTTTTTTTGTGGTTAGAAGTGTATAAACAGAGTTGCAATTACTTTAAATTGACATATTAGAAACAATTGTTTCTCCCATGTATAAACTCTTTTCACTGTGTTTTCTTAGGATATTGTAAGTTATTCAGTTTGGTTAAAAACAAGATGTCTTGCTCTGAAACTCTGTATAAGCCGATTACAATGCATAGAATCCCTGTTTCCTTGTGGTTAGAGGTGTACAAACAGAGTTGCAAATACTTTAAATGGTCATGTTACAAACAACTTGTTTCTCCCCTGGATAAAGTCTTTTCACTTGATCTATGTGTTTTCTAAGGATATTCTAAGGTATTCAGTTTGGTTAAAAATAAGATGTCTTGCTATGAAACTCGGTATAAGCCGATTACAATGCATAGAAGCTCTGTTTTTTTGTGGTTAGAAGTGTATAAACAGAGTTGCAATTACTTTAAATTGACATATTAGAAACAATTGTTTCTCCCATGTATAAACTCTTTTCACTGTGTTTTCTTAGGATATTGTAAGTTATTCAGTTTGGTTAAAAACAAGATGCCTTGCTCTGAAACTCTGTATAAGCCGATTACAATGCATAGAATCCCTGTTTCCTTGTGGTTAGAGGTGTACAAACAGAGTTGCAAATACTTTAAATGGTCATGTTACAAACAACTTGTTTCTCCCCTGGATAAAGTCTTTTCACTTGATATATGTGTTTTCTTAGGATATTCTAAGGTATTCAGTTTGGTTAAAAACAAGGTGTCTTGCTCTGAAACGGTGTATAAGCTGATTACAATGCATAGAAACCCTGTTTCATTGTAATTAGACGTGTACAAAGAGAGTTGCAATTACTTTAAATTGTCATACTAGAAACAACTTGTTTCTCCCCTGTATAAACTCTTTTCACTGGAAATATGTGTTTTCTTAGGATATTGTAAGTTATTCGGTTTGGTTAAAAACAAGATGTCTTGCTCTGAAACTATGTATAAGACAATTATAATGCGTGGAAACGTTTCCTCCTTGTGGTTAGAGGTGTAAAAACAGAGTTGCAATTACTTTCAAGGGTCACATTAGAATCATGTTAAAACAACTTGTTCTCCCCTAGATAAACTCTTTTCACTTGAAATATGTCTTTTCTTAGGATATTGTATGTTATTCAGTTTGGTTAAAAACAATATGTCTTGCTCTGAAACGCTGTATAAGCCGATTACAATGCATAGAAACCCTGTTTCGTTGTGGTTAGAGGTCTACCAACAGAGTTGCAATTACTTTAAATGGTCATATTACAAACAACTTGTTTCTCCCCTGGATAAATTCTTTTCACTTGATATATGTGTTTTCTTAGGATATTCTAAGGTATTCAGTTTGGTTAAAAACAAGATGTCTTGCTCTGAAACGCTGTATAAGCCGCTTACAATGCATAGAAACCCTGTTTCATGTGGTTAGAGGTGTACAAACAGAGTTGCAATTACTTTCAAGGGTCATATTAGAACCATGTTAAAACAACTTGTTCTCCCCTAGATAAACTCTTTTCACTTGAAATATGTCTTTTCTTAGGATATTGTAAGTTATTCAGTTTGGTTAAAAACAAGATGTCTTGCTCTGAAACGCTGTATAAGCCGCTTACAATGGATAGAAGCTCTGTTTCTTTGTGGTTAGAGGTGTACAAAGAGATTTGCAATTACTTTAAATTGTCATACTAGAAACAACTTGTTTCTCCCCTGTATAAACTCTTTTCACTTGAAATATGTCTTTTCTTAGGATATTGTAAGTTATTCAGTTTGGATAAAAACAAGATGTCTTGCTCTGAAACGCTGTATAAGCCGATTACAATGCATAGAAACCCTGTTTCGTTGTGGTTAGAGGTGTACAAACAGAGTTGCAATTACTTTAAATGGTCATATTACAAACAACTTGTTCTCCCCTGCTATAAACTCTTTTCATTTGAAACATGTGTTTTCTTAGGATATTGTAAGTTATTCAGTTTGGTTAAAAACAAGTTGTCTTGCTCTGAAACGCTGTATAAGCCGCTTACAATGCATAGAAACCCTGTTTCATGTGGTTATAGGTGTACAAACAGAGTTGCAATTACTTTCAAGGGTCATATTAGAACCATGTTAAAACAACTTGTTCTCCCCTAGATAAACTATTTTCACTTGAAATATGTGTTTTCTTACGATATTGTAAGTTATTCAGTTTGGTTAAAAACAAGATGTCTTGCTCTGAAACGGTGTATAAGCTGATTACAATGCATAAAGACCCTGTTTCGTTGTGGTTAGAGGTCTACCAACAGAGTTGCAATTACTTTAAATGGTCATATTACGAACAACTTGTTTCTCCCCTGGATAAACTCTTTTCACTTGAAATATGTCTTTTCTTAGGATATTGTAAGTTATTCAGTTTGGTTAAAAACAAGATGTCTTGCTCTGAAACGGTGTATAAGTTGATTACAATGCATAGAAGCTCTGTTTCTTTGTGGTTAGAGGTCTACCAACAGAGTTGCAATTACTTTAAATGTTCATATTACAAACAACTTGTTCTCCCCTGCTATAAACTCTTTTCATTTGAAATATGTGTTTTCTTAGGATATTGTAAGTTATTCAGTTTGGTTAAAAACAAGATGTCTTGCTCTGAAACGCTGTATAAGCAGATTACAATGCATAGAATCCCTGTTTCGTTGTGGTTAGAGGTGTACAAACAGAGTTGCAATTACTTTAAATTGTCATACTAGAAACAACTTGTTTCTCCCCTGTATAAACTCTTTTCACTTGAAATATGTCTTTTCTTAGGATATTGTAAGTTATTCAGTTTGGATAAAAACAAGATGTCTTGCTCTGAAACGCTGTATAAGCCGATTACAATGCATAGAAACCCTGTTTCGTTGTGGTTAGAGGTGTACAAACAGAGTTGCAATTACTTTCAAGGGTCATATTAGAACCATGTTAAAACAACTTGTTCTCCCCTAGATAAACTATTTTCACTTGAAATATGTGTTTTCTTAGGATATTGTAAGTTATTCAGTTTGGTTAAAAACAAGATGTCTTGCTCTGAAACGGTGTATAAGCTGATTACAATGCATAAAGACCCTGTTTCGTTGTGGTTAGAGGTCTACCAACAGAGTTGCAATTACTTTAAATGGTCATATTACGAACAACTTGTTTCTCCCCTGGATAAACTCTTTTCACTTGAAATATGTCTTTTCTTAGGATATTGTAAGTTATTCAGTTTGGTTAAAAACAAGATGTCTTGCTCTGAAACGCTGTATAAGCCGCTTACAATGGATAGAAGCTCTGTTTCTTTGTGGTTAGAGGTGTACAAAGAGAGTTGCAATTACTTTAAATTGTCATACTAGAAACAACTTGTTTCTCCTCTGTATAAACTCTTTTCACTTGAAATATGTCTTTTCTTAGGATATTGTAAGTTATTCAGTTTGGATAAAAACAAGATGTCTTGCTCTGAAACGCTGTATAAGCCGATTACAATGCATAGAAACCCTGTTTCGTTGTGGTTAGAGGTGTACAAACAGAGTTGCAATTACTTTAAATGGTCATATTACAAACAACTTGTTCTCCCCTGCTATAAACTCTTTTCATTTGAAACATGTGTTTTCTTAGGATATTGTAAGTTATTCAGTTTGGTTAAAAACAAGTTGTCTTGCTCTGAAACGCTGTATAAGCCGCTTACAATGCATAGAAACCCTGTTTCATGTGGTTATAGGTGTACAAACAGAGTTGCAATTACTTTCAAGGGTCATATTAGAACCATGTTAAAACAACTTCTTCTCCCCTAGATAAACTATTTTCACTTGAAATATGTGTTTTCTTAGGATATTGTAAGTTATTCAGTTTGGTTAAAAACAAGATGTCTTGCTCTGAAACGGTGTATAAGCTGATTACAATGCATAAAGACCCTGTTTCGTTGTGGTTAGAGGTCTACCAACAGAGTTGCAATTACTTTAAATGGTCATATTACGAACAACTTGTTTCTCCCCTGGATAAACTCTTTTCACTTGAAATATGTCTTTTCTTAGGATATTGTAAGTTATTCAGTTTGGTTAAAAACAAGATGCCTTGCTCTGAAACGCTGTATAAGCCGCTTACAATGGATAGAAGCTCTGTTTCTTTGTGGTTAGAGGTGTACAAAGAGAGTTGCAATTACTTTAAATTGTCATACTAGAAACAACTTGTTTCTCCCCTGTATAAACTCTTTTCACTTGAAATATGTCTTTTCTTAGGATATTGTAAGTTATTCAGTTTGGATAAAAACAAGATGTCTTGCTCTGAAACGCTGTATAAGCCGATTACAATGCATAGAAACCCTGTTTCGTTGTGGTTAGAGGTGTACAAACAGAGTTGCAATTACTTTAAATGGTCATATTACAAACAACTTGTTCTCCCCTGCTATAAACTCTTTTCATTTGAAACATGTGTTTTCTTAGGATATTGTAAGTTATTCAGTTTGGTTAAAAACAAGTTGTCTTGCTCTGAAACGCTGTATAAGCCGCTTACAATGGATAGAAGCTCTGTTTCTTTGTGGTTAGAGGTGTACAAAGAGAGTTGCAATTACTTTAAATTGTCATACTAGAAACAACTTGTTTCTCCCCTGTATAAACTCTTTTCACTTGAAATATGTCTTTTCTTAGGATATTGTAAGTTATTCAGTTTGGTTAAAAACAAGATGTCTTGCTCTGAAACGGTGTATAAGCTGATTACAATGCATAAAGACCCTGTTTCGTTGTGGTTAGAGGTCTACCAACAGAGTTGCAATTACTTTAAATGGTCATATTACGAACAACTTGTTTCTCCCCTGGATAAACTCTTTTCACTTGAAATATGTCTTTTCTTAGGATATTGTAAGTTATTCAGTTTGGTTAAAAACAAGATGTCTTGCTCTGAAACGGTGTATAAGTTGATTACAATGCATAGAAGCTCTGTTTCTTTGTGGTTAGAGGTCTACCAACAGAGTTGCAATTACTTTAAATGTTCATATTACGAACAACTTGTTCTCCCCTGCTATAAACTCTTTTCATTTGAAATATGTGTTTTCTTAGGATATTGTAAGTTATTCAGTTTGGTTAAAAACAAGATGTCTTGCTCTGAAAGGCTGTATAAGCAGATTACAATGCATAGAATCCCTGTTTCGTTGTGGTTAGAGGTGTACAAACAGAGTTGCAATTACTTTAAATTGTCATACTAGAAACAACTTGTTTCTCCCCTGTATAAACTCTTTTCACTTGAAATATGTCTTTTCTTAGGATATTGTAAGTTATTCAGTTTGGATAAAAACAAGATGTCTTGCTCTGAAACGCTGTATAAGCCGATTACAATGCATAGAAACCCTGTTTCGTTGTGGTTAGAGGTGTACAAACAGAGTTGCAATTACTTTCAAGGGTCATATTAGAACCATGTTAAAACAACTTGCTCTCCCCTAGATAAACTATTTTCACTTGAAATATGTGTTTTCTTAGGATATTGTAAGTTATTCAGTTTGGTTAAAAACAAGATGTCTTGCTCTGAAACGGTGTATAAGCTGATTACAATGTATAAAGACCCTGTTTCGTTGTGGTTAGAGGTCTACCAACAGAGTTGCAATTACTTTAAATGGTCATATTACGAACAACTTGTTTCTCCCCTGGATAAACTCTTTTCACTTGAAATATGTCTTTTCTTAGGATATTGTAAGTTATTCAGTTTGGTTAAAAATAAGATGTCTTGCTCTGAAACTCGGTATAAGCCGATTACAATGCATAGAAGCTCTCTTTTTTTGTGGTTAGAAGTGTATAAACAGAGTTGCAATTACTTTAAATTGATATATTAGAAACAATTGTTTCTCCCATGTATAAACTCTTTTCACTGTGTTTTCTTAGGATATTGTAAGTTATTCAGTTTGGTTAAAAACAAGATGTCTTGCTCTGAAACTCTGTATAAGCCGATTACAATGCATAGAATCCCTGTTTCCTTGTGGTTAGAGGTGTACAAACAGAGTTGCAAATACTTTAAATGGTCATGTTACAAACAACTTGTTTCTCCCCTGGATAAAGTCTTTTCACTTGATCTATGTGTTTTCTAAGGATATTCTAAGGTATTCAGTTTGGTTAAAAATAAGATGTCTTGCTATGAAACTCGGTATAAGCCGATTACAATGCATAGAAGCTCTGTTTTTTTGTGGTTAGAAGTGTATAAACAGAGTTGCAATTACTTTAAATTGACATATTAGAAACAATTGTTTCTCCCATGTATAAACTCTTTTCACTGTGTTTTCTTAGGATATTGTAAGTTATTCAGTTTGGTTAAAAACAAGATGCCTTGCTCTGAAACTCTGTATAAGCCGATTACAATGCATAGAATCCCTGTTTCCTTGTGGTTAGAGGTGTACAAACAGAGTTGCAAATACTTTAAATGGTCATGTTACAAACAACTTGTTTCTCCCCTGGATAAAGTCTTTTCACTTGATATATGTGTTTTCTTAGGATATTCTAAGGTATTCAGTTTGGTTAAAAACAAGGTGTCTTGCTCTGAAACGGTGTATAAGCTGATTACAATGCATAGAAACCCTGTTTCATTGTAATTAGACGTGTACAAAGAGAGTTGCAATTACTTTAAATTGTCATACTAGAAACAACTTGTTTCTCCCCTGTATAAACTCTTTTCACTGGAAATATGTGTTTTCTTAGGATATTGTAAGTTATTCAGTTTGGTTAAAAACAAGATGTCTTGCTCTGAAACTATGTATAAGACAATTATAATGCGTGGAAACGTTTCCTCCTTGTGGTTAGAGGTGTAAAAACAGAGTTGCAATTACTTTCAAGGGTCACATTAGAATCATGTTAAAACAACTTGTTCTCCCCTAGATAAACTCTTTTCACTTGAAATATGTCTTTTCTTAGGATATTGTATGTTATTCAGTTTGGTTAAAAACAATATGTCTTGCTCTGAAACGCTGTATAAGCCGATTACAATGCATAGAAACCCTGTTTCGTTGTGGTTAGAGGTCTACCAACAGAGTTGCAATTACTTTAAATGGTCATATTACAAACAACTTGTTTCTCCCCTGGATAAATTCTTTTCACTTGATATATGTGTTTTCTTAGGATATTCTAAGGTATTCAGTTTGGTTAAAAACAAGATGTCTTGCTCTGAAACGCTGTATAAGCCGCTTACAATGCATAGAAACCCTGTTTCATGTGGTTAGAGGTGTACAAACAGAGTTGCAATTACTTTCAAGGGTCATATTAGAACCATGTTAAAACAACTTGTTCTCCCCTAGATAAACTATTTTCACTTGAAATATGTGTTTTCTTAGGATATTGTAAGTTATTCAGTTTGGTTAAAAACAAGATGTCTTGCTCTGAAACGGTGTATAAGCTGATTACAATGCATAAAGACCCTGTTTCGTTGTGGTTAGAGGTCTACCAACAGAGTTGCAATTACTTTAAATGGTCATATTACGAACAACTTGTTTCTCCCCTGGATAAACTCTTTTCACTTGAAATATGTCTTTTCTTAGGATATTGTAAGTTATTCAGTTTGGTTAAAAACAAGATGTCTTGCTCTGAAACGCTGTATAAGCCGCTTACAATGGATAGAAGCTCTGTTTCTTTGTGGTTAGAGGTGTACAAAGAGATTTGCAATTACTTTAAATTGTCATACTAGAAACAACTTGTTCCTCCCCTGTATAAACTCTTTTCACTTGAAATATGTCTTTTCTTAGGATATTGTAAGTTATTCAGTTTGGATAAAAACAAGATGTCTTGCTCTGAAACGCTGTATAAGCCGATTACAATGCATAGAAACCCTGTTTCGTTGTGGTTAGAGGTGTACAAACAGAGTTGCAATTACTTTAAATGGTCATATTACAAACAACTTGTTCTCCCCTGCTATAAACTCTTTTCATTTGAAACATGTGTTTTCTTAGGATATTGTAAGTTATTCAGTTTGGTTAAAAACAAGTTGTCTTGCTCTGAAACGCTGTATAAGCCGCTTACAATGCATAGAAACCCTGTTTCATGTGGTTATAGGTGTACAAACAGAGTTGCAATTACTTTCAAGGGTCATATTAGAACCATGTTAAAACAACTTGTTCTCCCCTAGATAAACTATTTTCACTTGAAATATGTGTTTTCTTAGGATATTGTAAGTTATTCAGTTTGGTTAAAAACAAGATGTCTTGCTCTGAAACGGTGTATAAGCTGATTACAATGCATAAAGACCCTGTTTCGTTGTGGTTAGAGGTCTACCAACAGAGTTGCAATTACTTTAAATGGTCATATTACGAACAACTTGTTTCTCCCCTGGATAAACTCTTTTCACTTGAAATATGTCTTTTCTTAGGATATTGTAAGTTATTCAGTTTGGTTAAAAACAAGATGTCTTGCTCTGAAACGGTGTATAAGTTGATTACAATGCATAGAAGCTCTGTTTCTTTGTGGTTAGAGGTCTACCAACAGAGTTGCAATTACTTTAAATGTTCATATTACAAACAACTTGTTCTCCCCTGCTATAAACTCTTTTCATTTGAAATATGTGTTTTCTTAGGATATTGTAAGTTATTCAGTTTGGTTAAAAACAAGATGTCTTGCTCTGAAACGCTGTATAAGCAGATTACAATGCATAGAATCCCTGTTTCGTTGTGGTTAGAGGTGTACAAACAGAGTTGCAATTACTTTAAATTGTCATACTAGAAACAACTTGTTTCTCCCCTGTATAAACTCTTTTCACTTGAAATATGTCTTTTCTTAGGATATTGTAAGTTATTCAGTTTGGATAAAAACAAGATGTCTTGCTCTGAAACGCTGTATAAGCCGATTACAATGCATAGAAACCCTGTTTCGTTGTGGTTAGAGGTGTACAAACAGAGTTGCAATTACTTTCAAGGGTCATATTAGAACCATGTTAAAACAACTTGTTCTCCCCTAGATAAACTATTTTCACTTGAAATATGTGTTTTCTTAGGATATTGTAAGTTATTCAGTTTGGTTAAAAACAAGATGTCTTGCTCTGAAACGGTGTATAAGCTGATTACAATGCATAAAGACCCTGTTTCGTTGTGGTTAGAGGTCTACCAACAGAGTTGCAATTACTTTAAATGGTCATATTACGAACAACTTGTTTCTCCCCTGGATAAACTCTTTTCACTTGAAATATGTCTTTTCTTAGGATATTGTAAGTTATTCAGTTTGGTTAAAAACAAGATGTCTTGCTCTGAAACGCTGTATAAGCCGCTTACAATGGATAGAAGCTCTGTTTCTTTGTGGTTAGAGGTGTACAAAGAGAGTTGCAATTACTTTAAATTGTCATACTAGAAACAACTTGTTTCTCCCCTGTATAAACTCTTTTCACTTGAAATATGTCTTTTCTTAGGATATTGTAAGTTATTCAGTTTGGATAAAAACAAGATGTCTTGCTCTGAAACGCTGTATAAGCCGATTACAATGCATAGAAACCCTGTTTCGTTGTGGTTAGAGGTGTACAAACAGAGTTGCAATTACTTTAAATGGTCATATTACAAACAACTTGTTCTCCCCTGCTATAAACTCTTTTCATTTGAAACATGTGTTTTCTTAGGATATTGTAAGTTATTCAGTTTGGTTAAAAACAAGTTGTCTTGCTCTGAAACGCTGTATAAGCCGCTTACAATGCATAGAAACCCTGTTTCATGTGGTTATAGGTGTACAAACAGAGTTGCAATTACTTTCAAGGGTCATATTAGAACCATGTTAAAACAACTTCTTCTCCCCTAGATAAACTATTTTCACTTGAAATATGTGTTTTCTTAGGATATTGTAAGTTATTCAGTTTGGTTAAAAACAAGATGTCTTGCTCTGAAACGGTGTATAAGCTGATTACAATGCATAAAGACCCTGTTTCGTTGTGGTTAGAGGTCTACCAACAGAGTTGCAATTACTTTAAATGGTCATATTACGAACAACTTGTTTCTCCCCTGGATAAACTCTTTTCACTTGAAATATGTCTTTTCTTAGGATATTGTAAGTTATTCAGTTTGGTTAAAAACAAGATGTCTTGCTCTGAAACGCTGTATAAGCCGCTTACAATGGATAGAAGCTCTGTTTCTTTGTGGTTAGAGGTGTACAAAGAGAGTTGCAATTACTTTAAATTGTCATACTAGAAACAACTTGTTTCTCCCCTGTATAAACTCTTTTCACTTGAAATATGTCTTTTCTTAGGATATTGTAAGTTATTCAGTTTGGATAAAAACAAGATGTCTTGCTCTGAAACGCTGTATAAGCCGATTACAATGCATAGAAACCCTGTTTCGTTGTGGTTAGAGGTGTACAAACAGAGTTGCAATTACTTTAAATGGTCATATTACAAACAACTTGTTCTCCCCTGCTATAAACTCTTTTCATTTGAAACATGTGTTTTCTTAGGATATTGTAAGTTATTCAGTTTGGTTAAAAACAAGTTGTCTTGCTCTGAAACGCTGTATAAGCCGCTTACAATGGATAGAAGCTCTGTTTCTTTGTGGTTAGAGGTGTACAAAGAGAGTTGCAATTACTTTAAATTGTCATACTAGAAACAACTTGTTTCTCCCCTGTATAAACTCTTTTCACTTGAAATATGTCTTTTCTTAGGATATTGTAAGTTATTCAGTTTGGATAAAAACAAGATGTCTTGCTCTGAAACGCTGTATAAGCCGATTACAATGCATAGAAACCCTGTTTCGTTGTGGTTAGAGGTGTACAAACAGAGTTGCAATTACTTTAAATGGTCATATTACAAACAACTTGTTCTCCCCTGCTATAAACTCTTTTCATTTGAAACATGTGTTTTCTTAGGATATTGTAAGTTATTCAGTTTGGTTAAAAACAAGTTGTCTTGCTCTGAAACGCTGTATAAGCCGCTTACAATGCATAGAAACCCTGTTTCATGTGGTTATAGGTGTACAAACAGAGTTGCAATTACTTTCAAGGGTCATATTAGAACCATGTTAAAACAACTTCTTCTCCCCTAGATAAACTATTTTCACTTGAAATATGTGTTTTCTTAGGATATTGTAAGTTATTCAGTTTGGTTAAAAACAAGATGTCTGGCTCTGAAACGGTGTATAAGCTGATTACAATGCATAAAGACCCTGTTTCGTTGTGGTTAGAGGTCTACCAACAGAGTTGCAATTACTTTAAATGGTCATATTACGAACAACTTGTTTCTCCCCTGGATAAACTCTTTTCACTTGAAATATGTCTTTTCTTAGGATATTGTAAGTTATTCAGTTTGGTTAAAAACAAGATGTCTTGCTCTGAAACGGTGTATAAGTTGATTACAATGCATAGAAGCTCTGTTTCTTTGTGGTTAGAGGTCTACCAACAGAGTTGCAATTACTTTAAATGTTCATATTACGAACAACTTGTTCTCCCCTGCTATAAACTCTTTTCATTTGAAATATGTGTTTTCTTAGGATATTGTAAGTTATTCAGTTTGGTTAAAAACAAGATGTCTTGCTCTGAAAGGCTGTATAAGCAGATTACAATGCATAGAATCCCTGTTTCGTTGTGGTTAGAGGTGTACAAACAGAGTTGCAATTACTTTAAATTGTCATACTAGAAACAACTTGTTTCTCCCCTGTATAAACTCTTTTCACTTGAAATATGTCTTTTCTTAGGATATTGTAAGTTATTCAGTTTGGATAAAAACAAGATGTCTTGCTCTGAAACGCTGTATAAGCCGATTACAATGCATAGAAACCCTGTTTCGTTGTGGTTAGAGGTGTACAAACAGAGTTGCAATTACTTTAAATGGTCATATTACAAACAACTTGTTCTCCCCTGCTATAAACTCTTTTCATTTGAAATTTGTGTTTTCTTAGGATATTGTAAGTTATTCAGTTTGGTTAAAAACAAGATGTCTTGCTCTGAAACGCTGTATAAGCCGCTTACAATGCATAGAAACCCTTTTTCATGTGGTTATAGGTGTACAAACAGAGTTGCAATTACTTTCAAGGGTCATATTAGAACCATGTTAAAACAACTTGTTCTCCCCTAGATAAACTATTTTCACTTGAAATATGTGTTTTCTTAGGATATTGTAAGTTATTCAGTTTGGTTAAAAACAAGATGTCTTGCTCTGAAACGGTGTATAAGCTGATTACAATGCATAAAGACCCTGTTTTGTTGTGGTTAGAGGTCTACCAACAGAGTTGCAATTACTTTAAACGGTCATATTACGAACAACTTGCTTCTCCCCTGGATAAACTCTTTTCACTTGAAATATGTCTTTTCTTAGGATATTGTAAGTTATTCAGTTTGGTTAAAAACAAGATGTCTTGCTCTGAAACGGTGTATAAGTTGATTACAATGCATAGAAGCTCTGTTTCTTTGTGGTTAGAGGTCTACCAACAGAGTTGCAATTACTTTAAATGTTCATATTACAAACAACTTGTTCTCCCCTGCTATAAACTCTTTTCATTTGAAATATGTGTTTTCTTAGGATATTGTAAGTTATTCAGTTTGGTTAAAAACAAGATGTCTTGCTCTGAAACGCTGTATAAGCAGATTACAATGCATAGAATCCCTGTTTCGTTGTGGTTAGAGGTGTACAAACAGAGTTGCAATTACTTTAAATGGTCATGTTACAAACAACTTGTTTCTCCCCTGGATAAACTCTTTTCACTTGAAATATGTCTTTTCTTAGGATATTGTAAGTTATTCAGTTTGGTTAAAAACAAGATGTCTTGCTCTGAAACTCTGTATAAGCCGATTACAATGCATAGAAACCCTGTTTCGTTTTGGTTAGAGGTGTACAAACAGAGTTGCAATTACTTTAAATGGTCATACTAGAAACAACTTGTTTCTCCCCTGTATAAACTCTTTTCACTAGAAATATGTGTTTTCTTAGGATATTGTAAGTTATTCAGTTTGGTTAAAAACAAGATGTCTTGCTCTGAAACAGTGTATAAACCGATTACAATGCATTGAAACCCTGTTTCGTTGTGGGTAGAGGTGTACAAACAGAGTTGCAATTACTTTAAATGGTCATATTACAAACAACTTGTTCTCCCCTGGATAAACTTTTTTCACTTGAAATATGTCTTTTCTTAGGATATTGTAAGTTATTCAGTTTGGTTAAAAACAAGATGTCTTGCTCTGAAACTCTGTATAAGCCGATTACAATGCATAGAAGCTCTGTTTCTTTGTGGTTAGAAGTGTATAAACAGAGTTGCAATTACTTTAAATTGACATATTAGAAACAATTGTTTCTCCCATGTATAAACTCTTTTCACTCGAAATATGTGTTTTCTTAGGATATTGTAAGTTATTCAGTTTGGTTAAAAAAAAGATGTCTTGCTCTGAAACTCTGTATAAGTCGATTACAATGCATAGAAACCCTGTTTCGTTGTGGTTAGAGGTGTACAAACAGAGTTGCAATTACTTTAAATGGTCATGTTACAAACAACTTGTTTCTCCCCTGGATAAACTCTTTTCACTTGAAATATGTCTTTTCTTAGGATATTGTAAGTTATTCAGTTTGGATAAAAACAAGATGTCTTGCTCTGAAACGCTGTATAAGCCGATTACAATGCATAGAAACCCTGTTTCGTTGTGGTTAGAGGTGTACAAACAGAGTTGCAATTACTTTAAATGGTCATATTACAAACAACTTGTTCTCCCCTGCTATAAACTCTTTTCATTTGAAATATGTGTTTTCTTAGGATATTGTAAGTTATTCAGTTTGGTTAAAAACAAGATGTCTTGCTCTGAAACGCTGTATAAGCCGCTTACAATGCATAGAAACCCTGTTTCATGTGGTTATAGGTGTACAAACAGAGTTGCAATTACTTTCAAGGGTCATATTAGAACCATGTTAAAACAGCTTGTTCTCCCCTAGATAAACTATTTTCACTTGAAATATGTGTTTTCTTAGGATATTGTAAGTTATTCAGTTTGGTTAAAAACAAGATGTCTTGCTCTGAAACTCTGTATAAGCCGATTACAATGCATAGAAGCTCTGTTTCTTTGTGGTTAGAAGTGTATAAACAGAGTTGCAATTACTTTAAATTGACATATTAGAAACAATTGTTTCTCCCATGTATAAACTCTTTTCACTCGAAATATGTGTTTTCTTAGGATATTGTAAGTTATTCAGTTTGGTTAAAAAAAAGATGTCTTGCTCTGAAACTCTGTATAAGTCGATTACAATGCATAGAAACCCTGTTTCGTTGTGGTTAGAGGTGTACAGAGTTGCAATTACTTTAAATGGTCATGTTACAAACAACTTGTTTCTCCCCTGGATAAACTCTTTTCACTTGAAATATGTCTGTTCTTAGGATATTGTAAGTTAATCAGTTTGGTTAAAAACAAAATTTCTTGCTCTGAAACTATGTATAAGACAATTATAATGCGTGGAAACGTTTCCTCCTTGTGGTTAGAGGTGTAAAAACAGAGTTGCAATTACTTTCAAGGGTCACATTAGAATCATGTTAAAACAACTTGTTCTCCCCTGCTATAAACTCTTTTCATTTGAAATATGTGTTTTCTTAGGATATTGTAAGTTATTCAGTTTGGTTAAAAACAAGATGTCTTGCTCTGAAACGCTGTATAAGCCGATTACAATGCATAGAAACCCTGTTTCGTTGTGGTTAGAGGTCTACCAACAGAGTTGCAATTACTTTAAATGGTCATATTACAAACAACTTGTTCTCCCCTGCTATAAACTCTTTTCATTTGAAATATGTGTTTTCTTAGGATATTGTAAGTTATTCAGTTTGGTTAAAAACAAGATGTCTTGCTCTGAAACGCTGTATAAGCCGCTTACAATGCATAGAAACCCTGTTTCATGTGGTTATAGGTGTACAAACAGAGTTGCAATTACTTTCAAGGGTCATATTACAACCATGTTAAAACAACTTGTTCTCCCCTAGATAAACTATTTTCACTTGAAATATGTGTTTTCTTAGGATATTGTAAGTTATTCAGTTTGGTTAAAAACAAGATGTCTTGCTCTGAAACGGTGTATAAGCTGATTACAATGCATAAAGACCCTGTTTCGTTGTGGTTAGAGGTCTACCAACAGAGTTGCAATTACTTTAAATGGTCATATTACGAACAACTTGTTTCTCCCCTGGATAAACTCTTTTCACTTGAAATATGTCTTTTCTTAGGATATTGTAAGTTATTCAGTTTGGTTAAAAACAAGATTTCTTGCTCTGAAACTCTGTATAAGCCGATTACAATGCATAGAAGCTCTGTTTCTTTGTGGTTAGAAGTGTATAAACAGAGTTGCAATTACTTTAAATTGACATATTAGAAACAATTGTTTCTCCCATGTATAAACTCTTTTCACTCGAAATATGTGTTTTCTTAGGATATTGTAAGGTATTCAGTTTGGTTAAAAACAAGATGTCTTGCTCTGAAACGGTGTATAAGCTGATTACAATGCATAGAAACCCTGTTTCGTTGTAGTTAGACGTGTACAAAGAGAGTTGCAATTACTTTAAATTGTCATACTAGAAACAACTTGTTTCTCCCCTGTATAAACTCTTTTCACTGGAAATATGTGTTTTCTTAGGATATTGTAAGTTGTTTAGTTTGGTTAAAAACAAAATTTCTTGCTCTGAAACTATGTATAAGACAATTATAATGCGTGGAAACGTTGCCTCCTTGTGGTTAGAGGTGTAAAAACAGAGTTGCAATTACTTTCAAGGGTCACATTAGAGCCATGTTAAAACTACTTGTTCTCCTCTAGATAAACTCTTTTCACTTGAAATATGTGTTTTCTTAGGATATTGTAAGTTATTCAGTTTGGTTAAAAACAAGATTTCTTGCTCTGAAACGCTGTATAAGCTGATTACAATGCATAGAAGCTCTGTTTCTATGTGGTTAGAGGTGTACAAACAGAGTTGCAATTACTTTAAATGGTCATATTACAAACAACTTGTTCTCCCCTGCTATAAACTCTTTTCACTCGAAATATGTGTTTTCTTAGGATATTGTAAGTTATTCAGTTTGGTTAAAAACAAGATGTCTTGCTCTGAAACGGTGTAAAAGCTGATTACAATGCATAGAAACCCTGTTTCATGTAGTTAGAGGTGTACAAACAGAGTTGCAATTACTTTCAAGGGTCATATTAGAACCATGTTAAAACAACTTGTTCTCCCCTAGATAAACTATTTTCACTTGAAATATGTGTTTTCTTAGGATATTGTAAGTTATTCAGTTTGGTTAAAAACAAGATGTCTTGCTCTGAAACAGTGTATAAACCGATTACAATGCATTGAAACCCTGTTTCGTTGTGGGTAGAGGTGTACAAACAGAGTTGCAATTACTTTAAATTGTCATATTACAAACAACTTGTTCTCCTCTGCTATAAACTCTTTTCATTTGAAATATGTGTTTTCTTAGGATATTGTAAGTTATTCAGTTTGGTTAAAAACAAGATGTCTTGCTCTGAAACGCTGTATAAGCCGCTTACAATGCATAGAAACCCTGTTTCGTTGTGGGTAGAGGTGTACAAACAGAGTTGCAATTACTTTAAATTGTCATATTACAAACAACTTGTTCTCCTCTGCTATAAACTCTTTTCATTTGAAATATGTCTTTTCTTAGTATATTGTAAGTTGTTTAGTTTGGTTAAAAACAAAATTTCTTGCTCTGAAACTATGTATAAGACAATTATAATGCGTGGAAACGTTGCCTCCTTGTGGTTAGAGGTGTAAAAACAGAGTTGCAATTACTTTCAAGGGTCACATTAGAACCATGTTAAAACAACGTGTTCTCCCCTAGATAAACTCTTTTCACTTGAAATATGTGTTTTCTTAGGATATTGTAAGTTATTCAGTTTGGTTAAAAACAAGATGTCTTGCTCTGAAACGCTGTATAAGCAGATTACAATGCATAGAAGCTCTGTTTCTTTATGGTTAGATGTGTATAAACAGAGTTGCAATTACTTTAAATTGACATATTAGAAACAACTTGTTTCTCCCATGTATAAACTTCTTTTCACTCGAAATATGTGTTTTCTTAGGATATTGTAAGTTATTCAGTTTGGTTAAAAACAAGATGTCTTGCTCTGAAACAGTGTATAAACCGATTACAATGCATTGAAACCCTGTTTCGTTGTGGGTAGAGGTGTACAAACAGAGTTGCAATTACTTTAAATGGTCATATTACAAACAACTTGTTCTCCCCTGCTATAAACTCTTTTCATTTGAAATATGTGTTTTCTTAGGATATTGTAAGTTATTCAGTTTGGTTAAAAACAAGATGTCTTGCTCTGAAACGGTGTAAAAGCTGATTACAATGCATAGAAGCTCTGTTTCTTTGAGGATAGAGGTGTATAAACAGAGTTGCAATTACTTTAAATGGTCATGTTACAAACAACTTGTTTCTCCCCTGGATAAAGTTTTTTCACTTGAAATATGTGTTTTCTTAGGATATTGTAAGTTATTCAGTTTGGTTAAAAACAATATGTCTTGCTCTGAAACGCTGTAAAAGCTGATTACAATGCATAAAGACCCTGTTTCGTTGTGGTTAGAGGTCTACCAACAGAGTTGCAATTACTTTAAATGGTCATATTACAAACAACTTGTTCTCCCCTGCTATAAACTCTTTTCACTTGAAATATGTCTTTTCTTAGGATATTGTAAGTTATTCAGTTTGGTTAAAAACAAAATTTCTTGCTCTGAAACTATGTATAAGACAATTATAATGCGTGGAAACGTTGCCTCCTTGTGGTTAGAGGTGTAAAAACAGAGTTGCAATTACTTTCAAGGGTCACATTAGAACCATGTTAAAACAACTTGTTCTCCCCTAGATAAACTCTTTTCACTTGAAATATGTGTTTTCTTAGGATATTTTAAGTTATTCAGTTTGGTTAAAAACAAGATGTCTTGCTCTGAAACGCTGTATAAGCCGATTACAATGCATAGAAACCCTGTTTCGTTGTGGTTAGAGGTCTACCAACAGAGTTGCAATTACCTTAAATGGTCATATTACAAACAACTTGTTTCTCCCCTGGATAAACTCTTTTCACTTGAAATATGTGTTTTCTTAGGATATTGTAAGTTATTCAGTTTGGTTAAAAACAAGATGTCTTGCTCTGAAACGCTGTATAAGCAGATTACAATGCATAGAAGCTCTGTTTCTTTATGGTTAGATGTGTATAAACAGAGTTGCAATTACTTTAAATTGACATATTAGAAACAACTTGTTTCTCCCATGTATAAACTTCTTTTCACTCGAAATATGTGTTTTCTTAGGATATTGTAAGTTATTCAGTTTGGTTAAAAACAAGATGTCTTGCTCTGAAACAGTGTATAAACCGATTACAATGCATTGAAACCCTGTTTCGTTGTGGGTAGAGGTGTACAAACAGAGTTGCAATTACTTTAAATGGTCATATTACAAACAACTTGTTCTCCCCTGCTATAAACTCTTTTCATTTGAAATATGTGTTTTCTTAGGATATTGTAAGTTATTCAGTTTGGTTAAAAACAAGATGTCTTGCTCTGAAACAGTGTATAAACCGATTACAATGCATTGAAACCCTGTTTCGTTGTGGGTAGAGGTGTACAAACAGAGTTGCAATTACTTTAAATGGTCATGTTACAAACAACTTGTTTCTCCCCTGGATAAAGTTTTTTCACTTGAAATATGTGTTTTCTTAGGATATTGTAAGTTATTCAGTTTGGTTAAAAACAATATGTCTTGCTCTGAAACGCTGTAAAAGCTGATTACAATGCATAAAGACCCTGTTTCGTTGTGGTTAGAGGTCTACCAACAGAGTTGCAATTACTTTAAATGGTCATATTACAAACAACTTGTTCTCCCCTGCTATAAACTCTTTTCACTTGAAATATGTCTTTTCTTAGGATATTGTAAGTTATTCAGTTTGGTTAAAAACAAAATTTCTTGCTCTGAAACTATGTATAAGACAATTATAATGCGTGGAAACGTTGCCTCCTTGTGGTTAGAGGTGTAAAAACAGAGTTGCAATTACTTTCAAGGGTCACATTAGAACCATGTTAAAACAACTTGTTCTCCCCTAGATAAACTCTTTTCACTTGAAATATGTGTTTTCTTAGGATATTTTAAGTTATTCAGTTTGGTTAAAAACAAGATGTCTTGCTCTGAAACGCTGTATAAGCCGATTACAATGCATAGAAACCCTGTTTCGTTGTGGTTAGAGGTCTACCAACAGAGTTGCAATTACCTTAAATGGTCATATTACAAACAACTTGTTTCTCCCCTGGATAAACTCTTTTCACTTGAAATATGTGTTTTCTTAGGATATTGTAAGTTATTCAGTTTGGTTAAAAACAAGATGTCTTGCTCTGAAATGCTGTATATGCCGATTACAATGCATAGAAACCCTGTTTCGTTGTGGTTAGAGGTGTACAAAAAGAGTTGCAATTACTTTAAATGGTCATGTTACAAACAACTTGATCTCCCCTGCTATAAACTCTTTTCATTTGAAATATGTGTTTTCTTAGGATATTTTAAGTTATTCAGTTTGGTTAAAAACAAGATGTCTTGCTCTGAAACTCTGTATAAGCCGATTACAATGCATAGAATCCCTGTTTCCTTGTGGTTAGAGGTGTACAAACAGAGTTGCAAATACTTTAAATGGTCATGTTACAAACAACTTCTTTCTTCCCTGGATAAACTCTTTTCACTTGAAATATGTGTTTTCTTAAAACAATGTAAGTTATTCAGTTTGGTTAAAAACAAAATGTCTTGCTCTGAAACGCTGTATAAGCAGATTACAATGCATAGAAGCTCTGTTTCTTTATGGTTAGATGTGTATAAACAGAGTTGCAATTACTTTAAATGGTCATGTTACAAACAACTTGTTTCTCCCCTGGATAAACTCTTTTCACTTGAAATATGTCTGTTCTTAGGATATTGTAAGTTAATTAGTTTGGTTAAAAACAAGATGTCTTGCTCTGAAACGGTGTATAAGCTGATTACAATGCATAGAAACCCTGTTTCGTTGTAGATAGACGTGTACAAAGAGAGTTGCAATTACTTTAAATTGTCATACTAGAAACAACTTGTTTCTCCCCTGTATAAACTCTTTTCACTGGAAATATGTGTTTTCTTAGGATATTGTAAGTTATTCAGTTTGGTTAAAAACAAGATGTCTTGCTCTGAAATGCTGTATAAGCAGATTACAATGCATAGAAGCTCTGTTTCTTTATGGTTAGATGTGTATAAACAGAGTTGCAATTACTTTAAATTGACATATTAGAAACAACTTGTTTCTCCCCTGGATAAACTCTTTTCACTTGAAATATGTGTTTTCTTAGGATATTGTAAGTTATTCAGTTTGGTTAAAAACAAGATGTCTTGCTCTGAAACGCTGTATAAACCGATTACAATGCATAGAAACCCTGTTTCGTTATGGTTAGAGGTGTACAAACAGAGTTGCAATTACTTTAAATTGTCATACTAGAAACAACTTGTTTCTCCCCTGTATAAACTCTTTTCACTTGATATATGTGTTTTCTTAGGATATTCTAAGGTATTCAGTTTGGTTAAAAACAAGATGTCTTGCTCTGAAACGGTGTATAAGCTGATTACAATGCATAGAAACCCTGTTTCATTGTAGTTAGACGTGTACAAAGAGAGTTGCAATTACTTTAAATTGTCATACTAGAAACAACTTGTTTCTCCCCTGTATAAACTCTTTTCACTGGAAATATGTGTTTTGTTAGGATATTTTAAGTTATTCAGTTTGGTTAAAAACAAGATGTCTTGCTCTGAAACGCTGTATAAGCCGATTACAATGCATAGAAACCCTGTTTCGTTGTGGTTAGAGGTCTACCAACAGAGTTGCAATTACCTTAAATGGTCATATTACAAACAACTTGTTTCTCCCCTGGATAAACTCTTTTCACTTGAAATATGTGTTTTCTTAGGATATTGTAAGTTATTCAGTTTGGTTAAAAACAAGATGTCTTGCTCTGAAACGCTGTATAAGCAGATTACAATGCATAGAAGCTCTGTTTCTTTATGGTTAGATATGTATAAACAGAGTTGCAATTACTTTCAAGGGTCACATTAGAACCATGTTAAAACAACTTGTTCTCCCCTAGATAAACTCTTTTCACTTGAAATATGTGTTTTCTTAGGATATTTTAAGTTATTCAGTTTGGTTAAAAACAAGATGTCTTGCTCTGAAACGCTGTATAAGCCGATTACAATGCATAGAAACCCTGTTTCGTTGTGGTTAGAGGTCTACCAACAGAGTTGCAATTACCTTAAATGGTCATATTACAAACAACTTGTTTCTCCCCTGGATAAACTCTTTTCACTTGAAATATGTGTTTTCTTAGGATATTGTAAGTTATTCAGTTTGGTTAAAAACAAGATGTCTTGCTCTGAAATGCTGTATATGCCGATTACAATGCATAGAAACCCTGTTTCGTTGTGGTTAGAGGTGTACAAAAAGAGTTGCAATTACTTTAAATGGTCATGTTACAAACAACTTGATCTCCCCTGCTATAAACTCTTTTCATTTGAAATATGTGTTTTCTTAGGATATTTTAAGTTATTCAGTTTGGTTAAAAACAAGATGTCTTGCTCTGAAACTCTGTATAAGCCGATTACAATGCATAGAATCCCTGTTTCCTTGTGGTTAGAGGTGTACAAACAGAGTTGCAAATACTTTAAATGGTCATGTTACAAACAACTTCTTTCTTCCCTGGATAAACTCTTTTCACTTGAAATATGTGTTTTCTTAAAACAATGTAAGTTATTCAGTTTGGTTAAAAACAAAATGTCTTGCTCTGAAACGCTGTATAAGCAGATTACAATGCATAGAAGCTCTGTTTCTTTATGGTTAGATGTGTATAAACAGAGTTGCAATTACTTTAAATGGTCATGTTACAAACAACTTGTTTCTCCCCTGGATAAACTCTTTTCACTTGAAATATGTCTGTTCTTAGGATATTGTAAGTTAATTAGTTTGGTTAAAAACAAGATGTCTTGCTCTGAAACGGTGTATAAGCTGATTACAATGCATAGAAACCCTGTTTCGTTGTAGATAGACGTGTACAAAGAGAGTTGCAATTACTTTAAATTGTCATACTAGAAACAACTTGTTTCTCCCCTGTATAAACTCTTTTCACTGGAAATATGTGTTTTCTTAGGATATTGTAAGTTATTCAGTTTGGTTAAAAACAAGATGTCTTGCTCTGAAATGCTGTATAAGCAGATTACAATGCATAGAAGCTCTGTTTCTTTATGGTTAGATGTGTATAAACAGAGTTGCAATTACTTTAAATTGACATATTAGAAACAACTTGTTTCTCCCCTGGATAAACTCTTTTCACTTGAAATATGTGTTTTCTTAGGATATTGTAAGTTATTCAGTTTGGTTAAAAACAAGATGTCTTGCTCTGAAACGCTGTATAAACCGATTACAATGCATAGAAACCCTGTTTCGTTATGGTTAGAGGTGTACAAACAGAGTTGCAATTACTTTAAATTGTCATACTAGAAACAACTTGTTTCTCCCCTGTATAAACTCTTTTCACTTGATATATGTGTTTTCTTAGGATATTCTAAGGTATTCAGTTTGGTTAAAAACAAGATGTCTTGCTCTGAAACGGTGTATAAGCTGATTACAATGCATAGAAACCCTGTTTCATTGTAGTTAGACGTGTACAAAGAGAGTTGCAATTACTTTAAATTGTCATACTAGAAACAACTTGTTTCTCCCCTGTATAAACTCTTTTCACTGGAAATATGTGTTTTGTTAGGATATTTTAAGTTATTCAGTTTGGTTAAAAACAAGATGTCTTGCTCTGAAACGCTGTATAAGCCGATTACAATGCATAGAAACCCTGTTTCGTTGTGGTTAGAGGTCTACCAACAGAGTTGCAATTACCTTAAATGGTCATATTACAAACAACTTGTTTCTCCCCTGGATAAACTCTTTTCACTTGAAATATGTGTTTTCTTAGGATATTGTAAGTTATTCAGTTTGGTTAAAAACAAGATGTCTTGCTCTGAAACGCTGTATAAGCAGATTACAATGCATAGAAGCTCTGTTTCTTTATGGTTAGATGTGTATAAACAGAGTTGCAATTACTTTAAATTGACATATTAGAAACAACTTGTTTCTCCCATGTATAAACTTCTTTTCACTCGAAATATGTGTTTTCTTAGGATATTGTAAGTTATTCAGTTTGGTTAAAAACAAGATGTCTTGCTCTGAAACAGTGTATAAACCGATTACAATGCATTGAAACCCTGTTTCGTTGTGGGTAGAGGTGTACAAACAGAGTTGCAATTACTTTAAATGGTCATATTACAAACAACTTGTTCTCCCCTGCTATAAACTCTTTTCATTTGAAATATGTGTTTTCTTAGGATATTGTAAGTTATTCAGTTTGGTTAAAAACAAGATGTCTTGCTCTGAAACGGTGTAAAAGCTGATTACAATGCATAGAAGCTCTGTTTCTTTGAGGATAGAGGTGTATAAACAGAGTTGCAATTACTTTAAATGGTCATGTTACAAACAACTTGTTTCTCCCCTGGATAAAGTTTTTTCACTTGAAATATGTGTTTTCTTAGGATATTGTAAGTTATTCAGTTTGGTTAAAAACAATATGTCTTGCTCTGAAACGCTGTAAAAGCTGATTACAATGCATAAAGACCCTGTTTCGTTGTGGTTAGAGGTCTACCAACAGAGTTGCAATTACTTTAAATGGTCATATTACAAACAACTTGTTCTCCCCTGCTATAAACTCTTTTCACTTGAAATATGTCTTTTCTTAGGATATTGTAAGTTATTCAGTTTGGTTAAAAACAAAATTTCTTGCTCTGAAACTATGTATAAGACAATTATAATGCGTGGAAACGTTGCCTCCTTGTGGTTAGAGGTGTAAAAACAGAGTTGCAATTACTTTCAAGGGTCACATTAGAACCATGTTAAAACAACTTGTTCTCCCCTAGATAAACTCTTTTCACTTGAAATATGTGTTTTCTTAGGATATTTTAAGTTATTCAGTTTGGTTAAAAACAAGATGTCTTGCTCTGAAACGCTGTATAAGCCGATTACAATGCATAGAAACCCTGTTTCGTTGTGGTTAGAGGTCTACCAACAGAGTTGCAATTACCTTAAATGGTCATATTACAAACAACTTGTTTCTCCCCTGGATAAACTCTTTTCACTTGAAATATGTGTTTTCTTAGGATATTGTAAGTTATTCAGTTTGGTTAAAAACAAGATGTCTTGCTCTGAAATGCTGTATATGCCGATTAAAATGCATAGAAACCCTGTTTCGTTGTGGTTAGAGGTGTACAAAAAGAGTTGCAATTACTTTAAATGGTCATGTTACAAACAACTTGATCTCCCCTGCTATAAACTCTTTTCATTTGAAATATGTGTTTTCTTAGGATATTTTAAGTTATTCAGTTTGGTTAAAAACAAGATGTCTTGCTCTGAAACTCTGTATAAGCCGATTACAATGCATAGAATCCCTGTTTCCTTGTGGTTAGAGGTGTACAAACAGAGTTGCAAATACTTTAAATGGTCATGTTACAAACAACTTCTTTCTTCCCTGGATAAACTCTTTTCACTTGAAATATGTGTTTTCTTAAAACAATGTAAGTTATTCAGTTTGGTTAAAAACAAAATGTCTTGCTCTGAAACGCTGTATAAGCAGATTACAATGCATAGAAGCTCTGTTTCTTTATGGTTAGATGTGTATAAACAGAGTTGCAATTACTTTAAATGGTCATGTTACAAACAACTTGTTTCTCCCCTGGATAAACTCTTTTCACTTGAAATATGTCTGTTCTTAGGATATTGTAAGTTAATTAGTTTGGTTAAAAACAAGATGTCTTGCTCTGAAACGGTGTATAAGCTGATTACAATGCATAGAAACCCTGTTTCGTTGTAGATAGACGTGTACAAAGAGAGTTGCAATTACTTTAAATTGTCATACTAGAAACAACTTGTTTCTCCCCTGTATAAACTCTTTTCACTGGAAATATGTGTTTTCTTAGGATATTGTAAGTTATTCAGTTTGGTTAAAAACAAGATGTCTTGCTCTGAAATGCTGTATAAGCAGATTACAATGCATAGAAGCTCTGTTTCTTTATGGTTAGATGTGTATAAACAGAGTTGCAATTACTTTAAATTGACATATTAGAAACAACTTGTTTCTCCCCTGGATAAACTCTTTTCACTTGAAATATGTGTTTTCTTACGATATTGTAAGTTATTCAGTTTGGTTAAAAACAAGATGTCTTGCTCTGAAACGCTGTATAAACCGATTACAATGCATAGAAACCCTGTTTCGTTATGGTTAGAGGTGTACAAACAGAGTTGCAATTACTTTAAATTGTCATACTAGAAACAACTTGTTTCTCCCCTGTATAAACTCTTTTCACTTGATATATGTGTTTTCTTAGGATATTCTAAGGTATTCAGTTTGGTTAAAAACAAGATGTCTTGCTCTGAAACGGTGTATAAGCTGATTACAATGCATAGAAACCCTGTTTCATTGTAGTTAGACGTGTACAAAGAGAGTTGCAATTACTTTAAATTGTCATACTAGAAACAACTTGTTTCTCCCCTGTATAAACTCTTTTCACTGGAAATATGTGTTTTGTTAGGATATTTTAAGTTATTCAGTTTGGTTAAAAACAAGATGTCTTGCTCTGAAACGGTGTAAAAGCTGATTACAATGCATAAAGACCCTGTTTCGTTGTGGTTAGAGGTCTACCAACAGAGTTGCATTTAATTTAAATGGTCATGTTACAAACAACTTGATCTCCTTTGCTATAAACTCTTTTCACTGGAAATATGTGTTTTCTTAGGATATTGTAAGTTATTCAGTTTGGTTAAAAACAAGATGTCTTGCTCTGAAATGCTATATAAGCAGATTACAATGCATAGAAGCTCTGTTTCTTTATGGTTAGATGTGTATAAACAGAGTTGCAATTACTTTAAATTGACATATTAGAAACAACTTGTTTCTCCCATGTATAAACTCTTTTCACTCGAAATATGTGTTTTCTTAGGATATTGTAAGTTATTCAGTTTGGTTAAAAACAAGATGTCTTGCTCTGAAACTCTGTATAAGCCGATTACAATGCATAGAAACCCTGTTTCGTTGTGGTTAGAGGTGTACAAACAGAGTTGCAATTACTTTAAATGGTCATGTTACAAACAACTTGTTCTCCCCTGCTATAAACTCTTTTCATTTGAAATATGTGTTTTCTTAGGATATTGTAAGTTATTCAGTTTGGTTAAAAACAAGATGTCTTGCTCTGAAACGGTGTAAAAGCTGATTACAATGCATAGAAGCTCTGTTTCTTTGAGGATAGAGGTGTATAAACAGAGTTGCAATTACTTTAAATGGTCATGTTACAAACAACTTGTTTCTCCCCTGGATAAAGTCTTTTCACTTGAAATATGTGTTTTCTTAGGATATTGTAAGTTATTCAGTTTGGTTAAAAACAATATGTCTTGCTCTGAAACGCTGTAAAAGCTGATTACAATGCATAAAGACCCTGTTTCGTTGTGGTTAGAGGTCTACCAACAGAGTTGCAATTACTTTAAATGGTCATATTACAAACAACTTGTTCTCCCCTGCTATAAACTCTTTTCACTTGAAATATGTCTTTTCTTAGGATATTGTAAGTTATTCAGTTTGGTTAAAAACAAAATTTCTTGCTCTGAAACTATGTATAAGACAATTATAATGCGTGGAAACGTTGCCTCCTTGTGGTTAGAGGTGTAAAAACAGAGTTGCAATTACTTTCAAGGGTCACATTAGAACCATGTTAAAACAACTTGTTCTCCTCTAGATAAACTCTTTTCACTTGAAATATGTGTTTTCTTAGGATATTGTAAGTTATTCAGTTTGGTTAAAAACAAGATGTCTTGCTCTGAAAATCTGTATAAGCCGATTACAATGCATAGAAACCCTGTTTCGTTGTGGTTAGAGGTGTACAAACAGAGTTGCAATTACTTTAAATGGTCATGTTACAAACAACTTGATCTCCCCTGCTATAAACTCTTTTCATTTGAAATATGTGTTTTCTTAGGATATTTTAAGTTATTCAGTTTGGTTAAAAACAAGATGTCTTGCTCTGAAACGGTGTATAAGCTGATTACAATGCATAGAAGCTCTGTTTCTTTGTGGTTAGAAGTGTATAAACAGAGTTGCAATTACTTTAAATTGACATATTAGAAACAATTGTTTCTCCCATGTATAAACTCTTTTCACTCGAAATATGTGTTTTCTTAGGATATTGAAAGTTATTCAGTTTGGTTAAAAACAAGATGTCTTGCTCTGAAACTCTGTATAAGCCGATTACAATGCATAGAAACCCTGTTTCGTTTTGGTTAGAGGTGTACAAACAGAGTTGCAATTACTTTAAATGGTCATACTAGAAACAACTTGTTTCTCCCCTGTATAAACTCTTTTCACTAGAAATATGTGTTTTCTTAGGATATTGTAAGTTATTCAGTTTGGTTAAAAACAAGATGTCTTGCTCTGAAACAGTGTATAAACCGATTACAATGCATTGAAACCCTGTTTCGTTGTGGGTAGAGGTGTACAAACAGAGTTGCAATTACTTTAAATGGTCATATTACAAACAACTTGTTCTCCCCTGGATAAACTTTTTTCACTTGAAATATGTCTTTTCTTAGGATATTGTAAGTTATTCAGTTTGGTTAAAAACAAGATGTCTTGCTCTGAAACTCTGTATAAGCCGATTACAATGCATAGAAGCTCTGTTTCTTTGTGGTTAGAAGTGTATAAACAGAGTTGCAATTACTTTAAATTGACATATTAGAAACAATTGTTTCTCCCATGTATAAACTCTTTTCACTCGAAATATGTGTTTTCTTAGGATATTGTAAGTTATTCAGTTTGGTTAAAAAAAAGATGTCTTGCTCTGAAACTCTGTATAAGTCGATTACAATGCATAGAAACCCTGTTTCGTTGTGGTTAGAGGTGTACAAACAGAGTTGCAATTACTTTAAATGGTCATGTTACAAACAACTTGTTTCTCCCCTGGATAAACTCTTTTCACTTGAAATATGTCTTTTCTTAGGATATTGTAAGTTATTCAGTTTGGATAAAAACAAGATGTCTTGCTCTGAAACGCTGTATAAGCCGATTACAATGCATAGAAACCCTGTTTCGTTGTGGTTAGAGGTGTACAAACAGAGTTGCAATTACTTTAAATGGTCATATTACAAACAACTTGTTCTCCCCTGCTATAAACTCTTTTCATTTGAAATATGTGTTTTCTTAGTATATTGTAAGTTATTCAGTTTGGTTAAAAACAAGATGTCTTGCTCTGAAACGCTGTATAAGCCGCTTACAATGCATAGAAACCCTGTTTCATGTGGTTATAGGTGTACAAACAGAGTTGCAATTACTTTCAAGGGTCATATTAGAACCATGTTAAAACAGCTTGTTCTCCCCTAGATAAACTATTTTCACTTGAAATATGTGTTTTCTTAGGATATTGTAAGTTATTCAGTTTGGTTAAAAACAAGATGTCTTGCTCTGAAACTCTGTATAAGCCGATTACAATGCATAGAAGCTCTGTTTCTTTGTGGTTAGAAGTGTATGAACAGAGTTGCAATTACTTTAAATTGACATATTAGAAACAATTGTTTCTCCCATGTATAAACTCTTTTCACTCGAAATATGTGTTTTCTTAGGATATTGTAAGTTATTCAGTTTGGTTAAAAAAAAGATGTCTTGCTCTGAAACTCTGTATAAGTCGATTACAATGCATAGAAACCCTGTTTCGTTGTGGTTAGAGGTGTACAAACAGAGTTGCAATTACTTTAAATGGTCATGTTACAAACAACTTGTTTCTCCCCTGGATAAACTCTTTTCACTTGAAATATGTCTGTTCTTAGGATATTGTAAGTTAATCAGTTTGGTTAAAAACAAAATTTCTTGCTCTGAAACTATGTATAAGACAATTATAATGCGTGGAAACGTTTCCTCCTTGTGGTGAGAGGTGTAAAAACAGAGTTGCAATTACTTTCAAGGGTCACATTAGAATCATGTTAAAACAACTTGTTCTCCCCTGCTATAAACTCTTTTCATTTGAAATATGTGTTTTCTTAGGATATTGTAAGTTATTCAGTTTGGTTAAAAACAAGATGTCTTGCTCTGAAACGGTGTAAAAGCTGATTACAATGCATAGAAGCTCTGTTTCTTTGAGGATAGAGGTGTATAAACAGAGTTGCAATTACTTTAAATGGTCATGTTACAAACAACTTGTTTCTCCCCTGGATAAAGTTTTTTCACTTGAAATATGTGTTTTCTTAGGATATTGTAAGTTATTCAGTTTGGTTAAAAACAATATGTCTTGCTCTGAAACGCTGTAAAAGCTGATTACAATGCATAAAGACCCTGTTTCGTTGTGGTTAGAGGTCTACCAACAGAGTTGCAATTACTTTAAATGGTCATATTACAAACAACTTGTTCTCCCCTGCTATAAACTCTTTTCACTTGAAATATGTCTTTTCTTAGGATATTGTAAGTTATTCAGTTTGGTTAAAAACAAAATTTCTTGCTCTGAAACTATGTATAAGACAATTATAATGCGTGGAAACGTTGCCTCCTTGTGGTTAGAGGTGTAAAAACAGAGTTGCAATTACTTTCAAGGGTCACATTAGAACCATGTTAAAACAACTTGTTCTCCCCTAGATAAACTCTTTTCACTTGAAATATGTGTTTTCTTAGGATATTTTAAGTTATTCAGTTTGGTTAAAAACAAGATGTCTTGCTCTGAAACGCTGTATAAGCCGATTACAATGCATAGAAACCCTGTTTCGTTGTGGTTAGAGGTCTACCAACAGAGTTGCAATTACCTTAAATGGTCATATTACAAACAACTTGTTTCTCCCCTGGATAAACTCTTTTCACTTGAAATATGTGTTTTCTTAGGATATTGTAAGTTATTCAGTTTGGTTAAAAACAAGATGTCTTGCTCTGAAATGCTGTATATGCCGATTAAAATGCATAGAAACCCTGTTTCGTTGTGGTTAGAGGTGTACAAAAAGAGTTGCAATTACTTTAAATGGTCATGTTACAAACAACTTGATCTCCCCTGCTATAAACTCTTTTCATTTGAAATATGTGTTTTCTTAGGATATTTTAAGTTATTCAGTTTGGTTAAAAACAAGATGTCTTGCTCTGAAACTCTGTATAAGCCGATTACAATGCATAGAATCCCTGTTTCCTTGTGGTTAGAGGTGTACAAACAGAGTTGCAAATACTTTAAATGGTCATGTTACAAACAACTTCTTTCTTCCCTGGATAAACTCTTTTCACTTGAAATATGTGTTTTCTTAAAACAATGTAAGTTATTCAGTTTGGTTAAAAACAAAATGTCTTGCTCTGAAACGCTGTATAAGCAGATTACAATGCATAGAAGCTCTGTTTCTTTATGGTTAGATGTGTATAAACAGAGTTGCAATTACTTTAAATGGTCATGTTACAAACAACTTGTTTCTCCCCTGGATAAACTCTTTTCACTTGAAATATGTCTGTTCTTAGGATATTGTAAGTTAATTAGTTTGGTTAAAAACAAGATGTCTTGCTCTGAAACGGTGTATAAGCTGATTACAATGCATAGAAACCCTGTTTCGTTGTAGATAGACGTGTACAAAGAGAGTTGCAATTACTTTAAATTGTCATACTAGAAACAACTTGTTTCTCCCCTGTATAAACTCTTTTCACTGGAAATATGTGTTTTCTTAGGATATTGTAAGTTATTCAGTTTGGTTAAAAACAAGATGTCTTGCTCTGAAATGCTGTATAAGCAGATTACAATGCATAGAAGCTCTGTTTCTTTATGGTTAGATGTGTATAAACAGAGTTGCAATTACTTTAAATTGACATATTAGAAACAACTTGTTTCTCCCCTGGATAAACTCTTTTCACTTGAAATATGTGTTTTCTTACGATATTGTAAGTTATTCAGTTTGGTTAAAAACAAGATGTCTTGCTCTGAAACGCTGTATAAACCGATTACAATGCATAGAAACCCTGTTTCGTTATGGTTAGAGGTGTACAAACAGAGTTGCAATTACTTTAAATTGTCATACTAGAAACAACTTGTTTCTCCCCTGTATAAACTCTTTTCACTTGATATATGTGTTTTCTTAGGATATTCTAAGGTATTCAGTTTGGTTAAAAACAAGATGTCTTGCTCTGAAACGGTGTATAAGCTGATTACAATGCATAGAAACCCTGTTTCATTGTAGTTAGACGTGTACAAAGAGAGTTGCAATTACTTTAAATTGTCATACTAGAAACAACTTGTTTCTCCCCTGTATAAACTCTTTTCACTGGAAATATGTGTTTTGTTAGGATATTTTAAGTTATTCAGTTTGGTTAAAAACAAGATGTCTTGCTCTGAAACGGTGTAAAAGCTGATTACAATGCATAAAGACCCTGTTTCGTTGTGGTTAGAGGTCTACCAACAGAGTTGCATTTAATTTAAATGGTCATGTTACAAACAACTTGATCTCCTTTGCTATAAACTCTTTTCACTGGAAATATGTGTTTTCTTAGGATATTGTAAGTTATTCAGTTTGGTTAAAAACAAGATGTCTTGCTCTGAAATGCTATATAAGCAGATTACAATGCATAGAAGCTCTGTTTCTTTATGGTTAGATGTGTATAAACAGAGTTGCAATTACTTTAAATTGACATATTAGAAACAACTTGTTTCTCCCATGTATAAACTCTTTTCACTCGAAATATGTGTTTTCTTAGGATATTGTAAGTTATTCAGTTTGGTTAAAAACAAGATGTCTTGCTCTGAAACTCTGTATAAGCCGATTACAATGCATAGAAACCCTGTTTCGTTGTGGTTAGAGGTGTACAAACAGAGTTGCAATTACTTTAAATGGTCATGTTACAAACAACTTGTTCTCCCCTGCTATAAACTCTTTTCATTTGAAATATGTGTTTTCTTAGGATATTGTAAGTTATTCAGTTTGGTTAAAAACAAGATGTCTTGCTCTGAAACGGTGTAAAAGCTGATTACAATGCATAGAAGCTCTGTTTCTTTGAGGATAGAGGTGTATAAACAGAGTTGCAATTACTTTAAATGGTCATGTTACAAACAACTTGTTTCTCCCCTGGATAAAGTCTTTTCACTTGAAATATGTGTTTTCTTAGGATATTGTAAGTTATTCAGTTTGGTTAAAAACAATATGTCTTGCTCTGAAACGCTGTAAAAGCTGATTACAATGCATAAAGACCCTGTTTCGTTGTGGTTAGAGGTCTACCAACAGAGTTGCAATTACTTTAAATGGTCATATTACAAACAACTTGTTCTCCCCTGCTATAAACTCTTTTCACTTGAAATATGTCTTTTCTTAGGATATTGTAAGTTATTCAGTTTGGTTAAAAACAAAATTTCTTGCTCTGAAACTATGTATAAGACAATTATAATGCGTGGAAACGTTGCCTCCTTGTGGTTAGAGGTGTAAAAACAGAGTTGCAATTACTTTCAAGGGTCACATTAGAACCATGTTAAAACAACTTGTTCTCCTCTAGATAAACTCTTTTCACTTGAAATATGTGTTTTCTTAGGATATTGTAAGTTATTCAGTTTGGTTAAAAACAAGATGTCTTGCTCTGAAAATCTGTATAAGCCGATTACAATGCATAGAAACCCTGTTTCGTTGTGGTTAGAGGTGTACAAACAGAGTTGCAATTACTTTAAATGGTCATGTTACAAACAACTTGATCTCCCCTGCTATAAACTCTTTTCATTTGAAATATGTGTTTTCTTAGGATATTTTAAGTTATTCAGTTTGGTTAAAAACAAGATGTCTTGCTCTGAAACGGTGTATAAGCTGATTACAATGCATAGAAGCTCTGTTTCTTTGTGGTTAGAAGTGTATAAACAGAGTTGCAATTACTTTAAATTGACATATTAGAAACAATTGTTTCTCCCATGTATAAACTCTTTTCACTCGAAATATGTGTTTTCTTAGGATATTGAAAGTTATTCAGTTTGGTTAAAAACAAGATGTCTTGCTCTGAAACTCTGTATAAGCCGATTACAATGCATAGAAACCCTGTTTCGTTTTGGTTAGAGGTGTACAAACAGAGTTGCAATTACTTTAAATGGTCATACTAGAAACAACTTGTTTCTCCCCTGTATAAACTCTTTTCACTAGAAATATGTGTTTTCTTAGGATATTGTAAGTTATTCAGTTTGGTTAAAAACAAGATGTCTTGCTCTGAAACAGTGTATAAACCGATTACAATGCATTGAAACCCTGTTTCGTTGTGGGTAGAGGTGTACAAACAGAGTTGCAATTACTTTAAATGGTCATATTACAAACAACTTGTTCTCCCCTGGATAAACTTTTTTCACTTGAAATATGTCTTTTCTTAGGATATTGTAAGTTATTCAGTTTGGTTAAAAACAAGATGTCTTGCTCTGAAACTCTGTATAAGCCGATTACAATGCATAGAAGCTCTGTTTCTTTGTGGTTAGAAGTGTATAAACAGAGTTGCAATTACTTTAAATTGACATATTAGAAACAATTGTTTCTCCCATGTATAAACTCTTTTCACTCGAAATATGTGTTTTCTTAGGATATTGTAAGTTATTCAGTTTGGTTAAAAAAAAGATGTCTTGCTCTGAAACTCTGTATAAGTCGATTACAATGCATAGAAACCCTGTTTCGTTGTGGTTAGAGGTGTACAAACAGAGTTGCAATTACTTTAAATGGTCATGTTACAAACAACTTGTTTCTCCCCTGGATAAACTCTTTTCACTTGAAATATGTCTTTTCTTAGGATATTGTAAGTTATTCAGTTTGGATAAAAACAAGATGTCTTGCTCTGAAACGCTGTATAAGCCGATTACAATGCATAGAAACCCTGTTTCGTTGTGGTTAGAGGTGTACAAACAGAGTTGCAATTACTTTAAATGGTCATATTACAAACAACTTGTTCTCCCCTGCTATAAACTCTTTTCATTTGAAATATGTGTTTTCTTAGGATATTGTAAGTTATTCAGTTTGGTTAAAAACAAGATGTCTTGCTCTGAAACGCTGTATAAGCCGCTTACAATGCATAGAAACCCTGTTTCATGTGGTTATAGGTGTACAAACAGAGTTGCAATTACTTTCAAGGGTCATATTAGAACCATGTTAAAACAGCTTGTTCTCCCCTAGATAAACTATTTTCACTTGAAATATGTGTTTTCTTAGGATATTGTAAGTTATTCAGTTTGGTTAAAAACAAGATGTCTTGCTCTGAAACTCTGTATAAGCCGATTACAATGCATAGAAGCTCTGTTTCTTTGTGGTTAGAAGTGTATAAACAGAGTTGCAATTACTTTAAATTGACATATTAGAAACAATTGTTTCTCCCATGTATAAACTCTTTTCACTCGAAATATGTGTTTTCTTAGGATATTGTAAGTTATTCAGTTTGGTTAAAAAAAAGATGTCTTGCTCTGAAACTCTGTATAAGTCGATTACAATGCATAGAAACCCTGTTTCGTTGTGGTTAGAGGTGTACAAACAGAGTTGCAATTACTTTAAATGGTCATGTTACAAACAACTTGTTTCTCCCCTGGATAAACTCTTTTCACTTGAAATATGTCTGTTCTTAGGATATTGTAAGTTAATCAGTTTGGTTAAAAACAAAATTTCTTGCTCTGAAACTATGTATAAGACAATTATAATGCGTGGAAACGTTTCCTCCTTGTGGTGAGAGGTGTAAAAACAGAGTTGCAATTACTTTCAAGGGTCACATTAGAATCATGTTAAAACAACTTGTTCTCCCCTGCTATAAACTCTTTTCATTTGAAATATGTGTTTTCTTAGGATATTGTAAGTTATTCAGTTTGGTTAAAAACAAGATGTCTTGCTCTGAAACGCTGTATAAGCCGATTACAATGCATAGAAACCCTGTTTCGTTGTGGTTAGAGGTCTACCAACAGAGTTGCAATTACTTTAAATGGTCATATTACAAACAACTTGTTCTCCCCTGCTATAAACTCTTTTCATTTGAAATATGTGTTTTCTTAGGATATTGTAAGTTATTCAGTTTGGTTAAAAACAAGATGTCTTGCTCTGAAACGCTGTATAAGCCGCTTACAATGCATAGAAACCCTGTTTCATGTGGTTATAGGTGTACAAACAGAGTTGCAATTACTTTCAAGGGTCATATTACAACCATGTTAAAACAACTTGTTCTCCCCTAGATAAACTATTTTCACTTGAAATATGTGTTTTCTTAGGATATTGTAAGTTATTCAGTTTGGTTAAAAACAAGATGTCTTGCTCTGAAACGGTGTATAAGCTGATTACAATGCATAAAGACCCTGTTTCGTTGTGGTTAGAGGTCTACCAACAGAGTTGCAATTACTTTAAATGGTCATATTACGAACAACTTGTTTCTCCCCTGGATAAACTCTTTTCACTTGAAATATGTCTTTTCTGAGGATATTGTAAGTTATTCAGTTTGGTTAAAAACAAGATTTCTTGCTCTGAAACTCTGTATAAGCCGATTACAATGCATAGAAGCTCTGTTTCTTTGTGGTTAGAAGTGTATAAACAGAGTTGCAATTACTTTAAATTGACATATTAGAAACAATTGTTTCTCCCATGTATAAACTCTTTTCACTCGAAATATGTGTTTTCTTAGGATATTGTAAGGTATTCAGTTTGGTTAAAAACAAGATGTCTTGCTCTGAAACGGTGTATAAGCTGATTACAATGCATAGAAACCCTGTTTCGTTGTAGTTAGACGTGTACAAAGAGAGTTGCAATTACTTTAAATTGTCATACTAGAAACAACTTGTTTCTCCCCTGTATAAACTCTTTTCACTGGAAATATGTGTTTTCTTAGGATATTGTAAGTTGTTTAGTTTGGTTAAAAACAAAATTTCTTGCTCTGAAACTATGTATAAGACAATCATAATGCGTGGAAACGTTGCCTCCTTGTGGTTAGAGGTGTAAAAACAGAGTTGCAATTACTTTCAAGGGTCACATTAGAGCCATGTTAAAACTACTTGTTCTCCTCTAGATAAACTCTTTTCACTTGAAATATGTGTTTTCTTAGGATATTGTAAGTTATTCAGTTTGGTTAAAAACAAGATTTCTTGCTCTGAAACGCTGTATAAGCTGATTACAATGCATAGAAGCTCTGTTTCTATGTGGTAAGAGGTGTACAAACAGAGTTGCAATTACTTTAAATGGTCATATTACAAACAACTTGTTCTCCCCTGCTATAAACTCTTTTCACTCGAAATATGTGTTTTCTTAGGATATTGTAAGTTATTCAGTTTGGTTAAAAACAAGATGTCTTGCTCTGAAACGGTGTAAAAGCTGATTACAATGCATAGAAACCCTGTTTCATGTAGTTAGAGGTGTACAAACAGAGTTGCAATTACTTTCAAGGGTCATATTAGAACCATGTTAAAACAACTTGTTCTCCCCTAGATAAACTATTTTCACTTGAAATATGTGTTTTCTTAGGATATTGTAAGTTATTCAGTTTGGTTAAAAACAAGATGTCTTGCTCTGAAACAGTGTATAAACCGATTACAATGCATTGAAACCCTGTTTCGTTGTGGGTAGAGGTGTACAAACAGAGTTGCAATTACTTTAAATTGTCATATTACAAACAACTTGTTCTCCTCTGCTATAAACTCTTTTCATTTGAAATATGTGTTTTCTTAGGATATTGTAAGTTATTCAGTTTGGTTAAAAACAAGATGTCTTGCTCTGAAACTCTGTATAAGCCGCTTACAATGCATAGAAACCCTGTTTCGTTGTGGGTAGAGGTGTACAAACAGAGTTGCAATTACTTTAAATTGACATATTAGAAACAATTGTTTCTCCCATGTATAAACTCTTTTCACTCGAAATATGTGTTTTCTTAGGATATTGTAAGGTATTCAGTTTGGTTAAAAACAAGATGTCTTGCTCTGAAACGGTGTATAAGCTGATTACAATGCATAGAAACCCTGTTTCGTTGTAGTTAGACGTGTACAAAGAGAGTTGCAATTACTTTAAATTGTCATACTAGAAACAACTTGTTTCTCCCCTGTATAAACTCTTTTCACTGGAAATATGTGTTTTCTTAGGATATTGTAAGTTGTTTAGTTTGGTTAAAAACAAAATTTCTTGCTCTGAAACTATGTATAAGACAATTATAATGCGTGGAAACGTTGCCTCCTTGTGGTTAGAGGTGTAAAAACAGAGTTGCAATTACTTTCAAGGGTCACATTAGAGCCATGTTAAAACTACTTGTTCTCCTCTAGATAAACTCTTTTCACTTGAAATATGTGTTTTCTTAGGATATTGTAAGTTATTCAGTTTGGTTAAAAACAAGATTTCTTGCTCTGAAACGCTGTATAAGCTGATTACAATGCATAGAAGCTCTGTTTCTATGTGGTAAGAGGTGTACAAACAGAGTTGCAATTACTTTAAATGGTCATATTACAAACAACTTGTTCTCCCCTGCTATAAACTCTTTTCACTCGAAATATGTGTTTTCTTAGGATATTGTAAGTTATTCAGTTTGGTTAAAAACAAGATGTCTTGCTCTGAAACGGTGTAAAAGCTGATTACAATGCATAGAAACCCTGTTTCATGTAGTTAGAGGTGTACAAACAGAGTTGCAATTACTTTCAAGGGTCATATTAGAACCATGTTAAAACAACTTGTTCTCCCCTAGATAAACTATTTTCACTTGAAATATGTGTTTTCTTAGGATATTGTAAGTTATTCAGTTTGGTTAAAAACAAGATGTCTTGCTCTGAAACAGTGTATAAACCGATTACAATGCATTGAAACCCTGTTTCGTTGTGGGTAGAGGTGTACAAACAGAGTTGCAATTACTTTAAATTGTCATATTACAAACAACTTGTTCTCCTCTGCTATAAACTCTTTTCATTTGAAATATGTGTTTTCTTAGGATATTGTAAGTTATTCAGTTTGGTTAAAAACAAGATGTCTTGCTCTGAAACGCTGTATAAGCCGCTTACAATGCATAGAAACCCTGTTTCGTTGTGGGTAGAGGTGTACAAACAGAGTTGCAATTACTTTAAATTGTCATATTACAAACAACTTGTTCTCCTCTGCTATAAACTCTTTTCATTTGAAATATGTCTTTTCTTAGTATATTGTAAGTTGTTTAGTTTGGTTAAAAACAAAATTTCTTGCTCTGAAACTATGTATAAGACAATTATAATGCGTGGAAACGTTGCCTCCTTGTGGTTAGAGGTGTAAAAACAGAGTTGCAATTACTTTCAAGGGTCACATTAGAACCATGTTAAAACAACGTGTTCTCCCCTAGATAAACTCTTTTCACTTGAAATATGTGTTTTCTTAGGATATTGTAAGTTATTCAGTTTGGTTAAAAACAAGATGTCTTGCTCTGAAACGCTGTATAAGCAGATTACAATGCATAGAAGCTCTGTTTCTTTATGGTTAGATGTGTATAAACAGAGTTGCAATTACTTTAAATTGACATATTAGAAACAACTTGTTTCTCCCATGTATAAACTTCTTTTCACTCGAAATATGTGTTTTCTTAGGATATTGTAAGTTATTCAGTTTGGTTAAAAACAAGATGTCTTGCTCTGAAACAGTGTATAAACCGATTACAATGCATTGAAACCCTGTTTCGTTGTGGGTAGAGGTGTACAAACAGAGTTGCAATTACTTTAAATGGTCATATTACAAACAACTTGTTCTCCCCTGCTATAAACTCTTTTCATTTGAAATATGTGTTTTCTTAGGATATTGTAAGTTATTCAGTTTGGTTAAAAACAAGATGTCTTGCTCTGAAACGGTGTAAAAGCTGATTACAATGCATAGAAGCTCTGTTTCTTTGAGGATAGAGGTGTATAAACAGAGTTGCAATTACTTTAAATGGTCATGTTACAAACAACTTGTTTCTCCCCTGGATAAAGTTTTTTCACTTGAAATATGTGTTTTCTTAGGATATTGTAAGTTATTCAGTTTGGTTAAAAACAATATGTCTTGCTCTGAAACGCTGTAAAAGCTGATTACAATGCATAAAGACCCTGTTTCGTTGTGGTTAGAGGTCTACCAACAGAGTTGCAATTACTTTAAATGGTCATATTACAAACAACTTGTTCTCCCCTGCTATAAACTCTTTTCACTTGAAATATGTCTTTTCTTAGGATATTGTAAGTTATTCAGTTTGGTTAAAAACAAAATTTCTTGCTCTGAAACTATGTATAAGACAATTATAATGCGTAGAAACGTTGCCTCCTTGTGGTTAGAGGTGTAAAAACAGAGTTGCAATTACTTTCAAGGGTCACATTAGAACCATGTTAAAACAACTTGTTCTCCCCTAGATAAACTCTTTTCACTTGAAATATGTGTTTTCTTAGGATATTTTAAGTTATTCAGTTTGGTTAAAAACAAGATGTCTTGCTCTGAAACGCTGTATAAGCCGATTACAATGCATAGAAACCCTGTTTCGTTGTGGTTAGAGGTCTACCAACAGAGTTGCAATTACCTTAAATGGTCATATTACAAACAACTTGTTTGTCCCCTGGATAAACTCTTTTCACTTGAAATATGTGTTTTCTTAGGATATTGTAAGTTATTCAGTTTGGTTAAAAACAAGATGTCTTGCTCTGAAACGCTGTATAAGCAGATTACAATGCATAGAAGCTCTGTTTCTTTATGGTTAGATGTGTATAAACAGAGTTGCAATTACTTTAAATTGACATATTAGAAACAACTTGTTTCTCCCATGTATAAACTTCTTTTCACTCGAAATATGTGTTTTCTTAGGATATTGTAAGTTATTCAGTTTGGTTAAAAACAAGATGTCTTGCTCTGAAACAGTGTATAAACCGATTACAATGCATTGAAACCCTGTTTCGTTGTGGGTAGAGGTGTACAAACAGAGTTGCAATTACTTTAAATGGTCATATTACAAACAACTTGTTCTCCCCTGCTATAAACTCTTTTCATTTGAAATATGTGTTTTCTTAGGATATTGTAAGTTATTCAGTTTGGTTAAAAACAAGATGTCTTGCTCTGAAACGGTGTAAAAGCTGATTACAATGCATAGAAGCTCTGTTTCTTTGAGGATAGAGGTGTATAAACAGAGTTGCAATTACTTTAAATGGTCATGTTACAAACAACTTGTTTCTCCCCTGGATAAAGTTTTTTCACTTGAAATATGTGTTTTCTTAGGATATTGTAAGTTATTCAGTTTGGTTAAAAACAATATGTCTTGCTCTGAAACGCTGTAAAAGCTGATTACAATGCATAAAGACCCTGTTTCGTTGTGGTTAGAGGTCTACCAACAGAGTTGCAATTACTTTAAATGGTCATATTACAAACAACTTGTTCTCCCCTGCTATAAACTCTTTTCACTTGAAATATGTCTTTTCTTAGGATATTGTAAGTTATTCAGTTTGGTTAAAAACAAAATTTCTTGCTCTGAAACTATGTATAAGACAATTATAATGCGTGGAAACGTTGCCTCCTTGTGGTTAGAGGTGTAAAAACAGAGTTGCAATTACTTTCAAGGGTCACATTAGAACCATGTTAAAACAACTTGTTCTCCCCTAGATAAACTCTTTTCACTTGAAATATGTGTTTTCTTAGGATATTTTAAGTTATTCAGTTTGGTTAAAAACAAGATGTCTTGCTCTGAAACGCTGTATAAGCCGATTACAATACATAGAAACCCTGTTTCGTTGTGGTTAGAGGTCTACCAACAGAGTTGCAATTACCTTAAATGGTCATATTACAAACAACTTGTTTCTCCCCTGGATAAACTCTTTTCACTTGAAATATGTGTTTTCTTAGGATATTGTAAGTTATTCAGTTTGGTTAAAAACAAGATGTCTTGCTCTGAAACTCTGTATAAGCCGATTACAATGCATAGAATCCCTGTTTCCTTGTGGTTAGAGGTGTACAAACAGAGTTGCAAATACTTTAAATGGTCATGTTACAAACAACTTCTTTCTTCCCTGGATAAACTCTTTTCACTTGAAATATGTGTTTTCTTAAAACAATGTAAGTTATTCAGTTTGGTTAAAAACAAAATGTCTTGTTCTGAAACGCTGTATAAGCAGATTACAATGCATAGAAGCTCTGTTTCTTTATGGTTAGATGTGTATAAACAGAGTTGCAATTACTTTAAATGGTCATGTTACAAACAACTTGTTTCTCCCCTGGATAAACTCTTTTCACTTGAAATATGTCTGTTCTTAGGATATTGTAAGTTAATTAGTTTGGTTAAAAACAAGATGTCTTGCTCTGAAACGGTGTATAAGCTGATTACAATGCATAGAAACCCTGTTTCGTTGTAGATAGACGTGTACAAAGAGAGTTGCAATTACTTTAAATTGTCATACTAAAAACAACTTGTTTCTCCCCTGTATAAACTCTTTTCACTGGAAATATGTGTTTTCTTAGGATATTGTAAGTTATTCAGTTTGGTTAAAAACAAGATGTCTTGCTCTGAAATGCTGTATAAGCAGATTACAATGCATAGAAGCTCTGTTTCTTTATGGTTAGATGTGTATAAACAGAGTTGCAATTACTTTAAATTGACATATTAGAAACAACTTGTTTCTCCCCTGGATAAACTCTTTTCACTTGAAATATGTGTTTTCTTAGGATATTGTAAGTTATTCAGTTTGGTTAAAAACAAGATGTCTTGCTCTGAAACGCTGTATAAACCGATTACAATGCATAGAAACCCTGTTTCGTTATGGTTAGAGGTGTACAAACAGAGTTGCAATTACTTTAAATTGTCATACTAGAAACAACTTGTTTCTCCCCTGTATAAACTCTTTTCACTTGATATATGTGTTTTCTTAGGATATTCTAAGGTATTCAGTTTGGTTAAAAACAAGATGTCTTGCTCTGAAACGGTGTATAAGCTGATTACAATGCATAGAAACCCTGTTTCATTGTAGTTAGACGTGTACAAAGAGAGTTGCAATTACTTTAAATTGTCATACTAGAAACAACTTGTTTCTCCCCTGTATAAACTCTTTTCACTGGAAATATGTGTTTTGTTAGGATATTTTAAGTTATTCAGTTTGGTTAAAAACAAGATGTCTTGCTCTGAAACGGTGTAAAAGCTGATTACAATGCATAAAGACCCTGTTTCGTTGTGGTTAGAGGTCTACCAACAGAGTTGCATTTAATTTAAATGGTCATGTTACAAACAACTTGATCTCCTTTGCTATAAACTCTTTTCACTGGAAATATGTGTTTTCTTAGGATATTGTAAGTTATTCAGTTTGGTTAAAAACAAGATATCTTGCTCTGAAATGCTATATAAGCAGATTACAATGCATAGAAGCTCTGTTTCTTTATGGTTAGATGTGTATAAACAGAGTTGCAATTACTTTAAATTGACATATTAGAAACAACTTGTTTCTCCCATGTATAAACTCTTTTCACTCGAAATATGTGTTTTCTTAGGATATTGTAAGTTATTCAGTTTGGTTAAAAACAAGATGTCTTGCTCTGAAACTCTGTATAAGCCGATTACAATGCATAGAAACCCTGTTTCGTTGTGGTTAGAGGTGTACAAACAGAGTTGCAATTACTTTAAATGGTCATGTTACAAACAACTTGTTCTCCCCTGCTATAAACTCTTTTCATTTGAAATATGTGTTTTCTTAGGATATTGTAAGTTATTCAGTTTGGTTAAAAACAAGATGTCTTGCTCTGAAACGGTGTAAAAGCTGATTACAATGCATAGAAGCTCTGTTTCTTTGAGGATAGAGGTGTATAAACAGAGTTGCAATTACTTTAAATGGTCATGTTACAAACAACTTGTTTCTCCCCTGGATAAAGTCTTTTCACTTGAAATATGTGTTTTCTTAGGATATTGTAAGTTATTCAGTTTGGTTAAAAACAATATGTCTTGCTCTGAAACGCTGTAAAAGCTGATTACAATGCATAAAGACCCTGTTTCGTTGTGGTTAGAGGTCTACCAACAGAGTTGCAATTACTTTAAATGGTCATATTACAAACAACTTGTTCTCCCCTGCTATAAACTCTTTTCACTTGAAATATGTCTTTTCTTAGGATATTGTAAGTTATTCAGTTTGGTTAAAAACAAAATTTCTTGCTCTGAAACTATGTATAAGACAATTATAATGCGTGGAAACGTTGCCTCCTTGTGGTTAGAGGTGTAAAAACAGAGTTGCAATTACTTTCAAGGGTCACATTAGAACCATGTTAAAACAACTTGTTCTCCTCTAGATAAACTCTTTTCACTTGAAATATGTGTTTTCTTAGGATATTGTAAGTTATTCAGTTTGGTTAAAAACAAGATGTCTTGCTCTGAAACTCTGTATAAGCCGATTACAATGCATAGAAACCCTGTTTCGTTGTGGTTAGAGGTGTACAAACAGAGTTGCAATTACTTTAAATGGTCATGTTACAAACAACTTGATCTCCCCTGCTATAAACTCTTTTCATTTGAAATATGTGTTTTCTTAGGATATTTTAAGTTATTCAGTTTGGTTAAAAACAAGATGTCTTGCTCTGAAACGGTGTATAAGCTGATTACAATGCATAGAAGCTCTGTTTCTTTGTGGTTAGAAGTGTATAAACAGAGTTGCAATTACTTTAAATTGACATATTAGAAACAATTGTTTCTCCCATGTATAAACTCTTTTCACTCGAAATATGTGTTTTCTTAGGATATTGAAAGTTATTCAGTTTGGTTAAAAACAAGATGTCTTGCTCTGAAACTCTGTATAAGCCGATTACAATGCATAGAATCCCTGTTTCCTTGTGGTTAGAGGTGTACAAACAGAGTTGCAAATACTTTAAATGGTCATGTTACAAACAACTTCTTTCTCCCCTGGATAAACTCTTTTCACTTGAAATATGTGTTTTCTTAAAACAATGCAAGTTATTCAGTTTGGTTAAAAACAAGATGTCTTGCTCTGAAACGCTGTATAAGCAGATTACAATGCATAGAAGCTCTGTTTCTTTATGGTTAGATGTGTATAAACAGAGTTGCAATTACTTTAAATTGACATATTAGAAACAAGTTGTTTCTCCCATGTATAAACTCTTTTCACACGAAATATGTGTTTTCTTAGGATATTGTAAGTTATTCAGTTTGGTTAAAAAAAAGATGTCTTGCTCTGAAACTCTGTATGAGTCGATTACAATGCATAGAAACCCTGTTTCGTTGTGGTTAGAGGTGTACAAACAGAGTTGCAATTACTTTAAATGGTTATGTTACAAACAACTTGTTTCTCCCCTGGATAAACTCTTTTCACTTGAAATATGTCTGTTCTTAGGATATTGTAAGTTAATTAGTTTGGTTAAAAAAATTTCTTGCTCTGAAACTATGTATAAGACAATTATAATGCGTGGAAACGTTGTCTCCTTGTGGTTAGAGGTGTAAAAACAGAGTTGCAATTACTTTCAAGGGTCACATTAGAACCATGTTAAAACAACTTGTTCTCCCCTAGATAAACTCTTTTCACTTGAAATATGTCTTTTCTTAGGATATTGTAAGTTATTCAGTTTGGTTAAAAATAAGATGTCTTGCTCTGAAACTCGGTATAAGCCGATTACAATGCATAGAAGCTCTGTTTCTTTGTGGTTAGAAGTGTATAAACAGAGTTGCAATTACTTTAAATTGACATATTAGAAACAATTGTTTCTCCCATGTATAAACTCTTTTCACTCGAAATATGTGTTTTCTTAGGATATTGTAAGTTATTCAGTTTGGTTAAAAACAAGATGTCTTGCTCTGAAACGGTGTAAAAGCTGATTACAATGCATAAAGACCCTGTTTCGTTGTGGTTAGAGGTCTACCAACAGAGTTGCAATTACTTTAAATGGTCATATTACAAACAACTTGTTTCTCCCCTGGATAAACTCTTTCCACTTGAAATATGTCTCTTCTTAGGATATTGTAAGTTATTCAGTTTGGTTAAAAACAATATGTCTTGCTCTGAAACGCTGTATAAGCCGAGTACAATGCATAGAAACCCTGTTTCTTTGTGGTTAGAGGTGTACAAAGAGAGTTGCAATTACTTTAAATTGTCATACTAGAAACAACTTGTTTCTCCCTTGTATAAACTCTTTTCACTTGATATATGTGTTTTCTTAGGATATTCTAAGGTATTCAGTTTGGTTAAAAACAAGATGTCTTGCTCTGAAACGGTGTATAAGCCGATTACAATGCATAGAAACCCTGTTTCGTTGTGGGTAGAGGTGTACAAACAGAGTTGCAATTACTTTAAATTGTCATATTACAAACATCTTGTTCTCCTCTGCTATAAACTCTTTTCATTTGAAATATGTCTTTTCTTAGTATATTGTAAGTTGTTTAGTTTGGTTAAAAACAAAATTTCTTGCTCTGAAACTATGTATAAGACAATTATAATGCGTGGAAACGTTGCCTCCTTGTGGTTAGAGGTGTAAAAACAGAGTTGCAATTACTTTCAAGGGTCACATTAGAACCATGTTAAAACAACTTGTTCTCCTCTAGATAAACTCTTTTCACTTGAAATATGTGTTTTCTTAGGATATTGTAAGTTATTCAGTTTGGTTAAAAACAAGATGTCTTGCTCTGAAACGCTGTATAAGCCGATTACAATGCATAGAAACCCTGTTTCGTTATGGTTAGAGGTGTACAAACAGAGTTGCAATTACTTTAAATGGTCATATTACAAACAACTTGTTTCTCCCCTGGATAAATTCTTTTCACTTGATATATGTGTTTTCTTAGGATATTGTAAGTTATTCATTTTGGTTAAAAACAAGATGTCTTGCTCTGAAACGCTGTATAAGCCGCTTACAATGCATAGAAACCCTGTTTCATGTGGTTATAGGTGTACAAACAGAGTTGCAATTACTTTCAAGGGTCATATTAGAACCATGTTAAAACAAATTGTTCTCCCCTAGATAAACTATTTTCACTTGAAATATGTGTTTTCTTAGGATATTGTAAGTTATTCAGTTTGGTTAAAAACAAGATGTCTTGCTCTGAAACGGTGTATAAGCTGATTACAATGCATAGAAACCCTGTTTCGTTGTAGTTAGACGTGTACAAAGAGAGTTGCAATTACTTTAAATTGTCATACTAGAAACAACTTGTTTCTCCCCTGTATAAACTCTTTTCACTGGAAATATGTGTTTTCTTAGGATATTGTAAGTTATTCAGTTTGGTTAAAAACAATATGTCTTGCTCTGAAACGCTGTATAAGCCGATTACAATGCATAGAAACCCTGTTTCGTTGTGGGTAGAGGTGTACAAACAGAGTTGCAATTACTTTAAATTGTCATATTACAAACAACTTGTTCTCCTCTGCTATAAACTCTTTTCATTTGAAATATGTCTTTTCTTAGTATATTGTAAGTTGTTTAGTTTGGTTAAAAACAAAATTTCTTGCTCTGAAACTATGTATAAGACAATTATAATGCGTGGAAACGTTGCCTCCTTGTGGTTAGAGGTGTAAAAACAGAGTTGCAATTACTTTCAAGGGTCAAATTAGAACCATGTTAAAACAACTTGTTCTCCTCTAGATAAACTCTTTTCACTTGAAATATGTGTTTTCTTAGGATATTGTAAGTTATTCAGTTTGGTTAAAAACAAGATGTCTTGCTCTGAAACGCTGTATAAGCCGCTTACAATGCATAGAAACCCTGCTTCATGTGGTTATAGGTGTACAAACAGAGTTGCAATTACTTTAAATTGTCATATTACAAACAACTTGTTCTCCTCTGCTATAAACTCTTTTCATTTGAAATATGTCTTTTCTTAGTATATTGTAAGTTGTTTAGTTTGGTTAAAAACAAAATTTCTTGCTCTGAAACTATGTATAAGACAATTATAATGCGTGGAAACGTTGCCTCCTTGTGGTTAGAGGTGTAAAAACAGAGTTGCAATTACTTTCAAGGGTCAAATTAGAACCATGTTAAAACAACTTGTTCTCCTCTAGATAAACTCTTTTCACTTGAAATATGTGTTTTCTTAGGATATTGTAAGTTATTCAGTTTGGTTAAAAACAAGATGTCTTGCTCTGAAACGCTGTATAAGCCGATTACAATGCATAGAAACCCTGTTTCGTTATGGTTAGAGGTGTACAAACAGAGTTGCAATTACTTTAAATGGTCATATTACAAACAACTTGTTTCTCCCCTGGATAAATTCTTTTCACTTGATATATGTGTTTTCTTAGGATATTGTAAGTTATTCATTTTGGTTAAAAACAAGATGTCTTGCTCTGAAACGCTGTATAAGCCGCTTACAATGCATAGAAACCCTGTTTCATGTGGTTATAGGTGTACAAACAGAGTTGCAATTACTTTCAAGGGTCATATTAGAACCATGTTAAAACAAATTGTTCTCCCCTAGATAAACTATTTTCACTTGAAATATGTGTTTTCTTAGGATATTGTAAGTTATTCAGTTTGGTTAAAAACAAGATGTCTTGCTCTGAAACGGTGTATAAGCTGATTACAATGCATAGAAACCCTGTTTCGTTGTAGTTAGACGTGTATAAAGAGAGTTGCAATTACTTTAAATTGTCATACTAGAAACAACTTGTTTCTCCCCTGTATAAACTCTTTTCACTGGAAATATGTGTTTTCTTAGGATATTGTAAGTTATTCAGTTTGGTTAAAAACAATATGTCTTGCTCTGAAACGCTGTATAAGCCGATTACAATGCATAGAAACCCTGTTTCGTTGTGGGTAGAGGTGTACAAACAGAGTTGCAATTACTTTAAATTGTCATATTACAAACAACTTGTTCTCCTCTGCTATAAACTCTTTTCATTTGAAATATGTCTTTTCTTAGTATATTGTAAGTTGTTTAGTTTGGTTAAAAACAAAATTTCTTGCTCTGAAACTATGTATAAGACAATTATAATGCGTGGAAACGTTGCCTCCTTGTGGTTAGAGGTGTAAAAACAGAGTTGCAATTACTTTCAAGGGTCAAATTAGAACCATGTTAAAACAACTTGTTCTCCTCTAGATAAACTCTTTTCACTTGAAATATGTGTTTTCTTAGGATATTGTAAGTTATTCAGTTTGGTTAAAAACAAGATGTCTTGCTCTGAAACGCTGTATAAGCCGCTTACAATGCATAGAAACCCTGCTTCATGTGGTTATAGGTGTACAAACAGAGTTGCAATTACTTTAAATTGTCATATTACAAACAACTTGTTCTCCTCTGCTATAAACTCTTTTCATTTGAAATATGACTTTTCTTAGTATATTGTAAGTTGTTTAGTTTGGTTAAAAACAAAATTTCTTGCTCTGAAACTATGTATAAGACAATTATAATGCGTGGAAACGTTGCCTCCTTGTGGTTAGAGGTGTAAAAACAGAGTTGCAATTACTTTCAAGGGTCAAATTAGAACCATGTTAAAACAACTTGTTCTCCTCTAGATAAACTCTTTTCACTTGAAATATGTGTTTTCTTAGGATATTGTAAGTTATTCAGTTTGGTTAAAAACAAGATGTCTTGCTCTGAAACGCTGTATAAGCCGCTTACAATGCATAGAAACCCTGCTTCATGTGGTTATAGGTGTACAAACAGAGTTGCAATTACTTTCAAGGGTCATATTAGAACCATGTTAAAACAACTTGTTCTCCCCTAGATAAACTATTTTCACTTGAAATATGTGTTTTCTTAGGATATTGTAAGTTATTCAGTTTGGTTTAAAACAAGATGTCTTGCTCTGAAACGCTGTATAAGCCGATTACAATGCATAGAAACCCTGTTTCGTTATGGTTAGAGGTGTACAAACAGAGTTGCAATTACTTTAAATTGTCATAGTAGAAACAACTTGTTTCTCCCCTGTATAAACTCTTTTCACTTGATATATGTGTTTTCTTAGGATATTCTAAGGTATTCAGTTTGGTTAAAAACAAGATGTCTTGCTCTGAAACGGTGTATAAGCTGATTACAATGCATAGAAACCCTGTTTCGTTGTAGTTAGACGTGTACAAAGAGAGTTGCAATTACTTTAAATTGTCATACTAGAAACAACTTGTTTCTCCCCTGTATAAACTCTTTTCACTGGAAATATGTGTTTTCTTAGGATATTTTAAGTTATTCAGTTTGGTTAAAAACAAGATGTCTTGCTCTGAAACGGTGTAAAAGTTGATTACAATGCATAAAGACCCTGTTTCGTTGTGGTTAGAGGTCTACCAACAGAGTTGCAATTAATTTAAATGGTCATGTTACAAACAACTTGATCTCCCCTGCTATAAACTCTTTTCATTTGAAATATGTTTTTCTTTGGATATTGTTAGTTATTCAGTTTGGTTAAAAACAAGATGTCTTGCTCTGAAACGGTGTATAAGCTGATTACAATGTATAGAAGCTCTGTTTCTTTGAGGATAGAGGTGTATAAACAGAGTTGCATTTACTTTAAATTGTCATATTACAAACAACTTGTTCTCCTCTGCTATAAACTCTTTTCATTTGAAATATGTCTTTTCTTAGTATATTGTAAGTTGTTTGGTTAAAAACAAAATTTCTTGCTCTGAAACTATGTATAAGACAATTATAATGCGTGGAAACGTTGTCTCCTTGTGGTTAGAGGTGTAAAAACAGAGTTGCAATTACTTTCAAGGGTCACATTAGAAACATGTTAAAATAACTTATTCTCCCCTAGGTAAACTCTTTTCACTTGAAATATGTCTTTTCTTAGGATATTGTAAGTTATTCAGTTTGGTTAAAAATAAGATGTCTTGCTCTGAAACTCGGTATAAGCTGATTACAATGCATAGAAGCTCTGTTTCTTTGTGGTTAGAAGTGTATAAACAGAGTTGCAATTACTTTAAATTGACATATTAGAAACAATTGTTTCTCCCATGTATAAACTCTTTTCACTCGAAATATGTGTTTTCTTAGGATATTGTAAGTTATTCAGTTTGGTTAAAAACAAGATGTCTTGCTCTGAAACGGTGTAACAGCTGATTACAATGCATAATGACCCTGTTTCGTTGTGGTTAGAGGTCTACCAACAGAGTTGCAATTACTTTAAATGGTCATATTACAAACAACTTCTTTCTCCCCTGGATAAACTCTTTTCACTTGAAATATGTGTTTTCTTAAAACAATGTAAGTTATTCAGTTTGGTTAAAAAAAAGATGTCTTGCTCTGAAACTCTGTATAAGTCGATTACAATGCATAGAAACCCTGTTTCGTTGTGGTTAGAGGTGTACAAACAGAGTTGCAATTACTTTAAATGGTCATGTTACAAACAACTTGTTTCTCCCCTGGATAAACTCTTTCCACTTGAAATATGTCTGTTCATAGGATATTGTAAGTTAATTAGTTTGGTTAAAAAAATTTCTTGCTCTGAAACTATGTATAAGACAATTATAATGCGTGGAAACGTTGTCTCCTTGTGGTTAGAGGTGTAAAAACAGAGTTGCAATTACTTTCAAGGGTCACATTAGAACCATGTTAAAACAACTTGTTCTCCCCTAGATAAACTCTTTTCACTTGAAATATGTCTTTTCTTAGGATATTGTAAGTTATTCAGTTTGGTTAAAAATAAGATGTCTTGCTCTGAAACTCGGTATAAGCTGATTACAATGCATAGAAGCTATGTTTCTTTGTGGTTAGAAGTGTATAAACAGAGTTGCAATTACTTTAAATTGACATATTAGAAACAATTGTTTCTCCCATGTATAAACTCTTTTCACTCGAAATATGTGTTTTCTTAGGATATTGTAAGTTATTCAGTTTGGTTAAAAACAAGATGTCTTGCTCTGAAACGGTGTAAAAGCTGATTACAATGCATAAAGACCCTGTTTCGTTGTGGTTAGAGGTCTACCAACAGAGTTGCAATTACTTTAAATGGTCATATTACAAACAACTTGTTTCTCCCCTGGATAAACTCTTTCCACTTGAAATATGTCTTTTCTTAGGATATTGTAAGTTATTCAGTTTGGTTAAAAACAATATGTCTTGCTCTGAAACGCTGTATAAGCCGAGTACAATGCATAGAAACCCTGTTTCTTTGTGGTTAGAGGTGTACAAAGAGAGTTGCAATTACTTTAAATTGTCATACTAGAAACAACTTGTTTCTCCCTTGTATAAACTCTTTTCACTTGAAATATGTGTTTTCTTAGGATATTGTAAGTTATTCAGTTTGGTTAAAAACAAGATGTCTTGCTCTGAAACGCTGTATAAGCCGATTACAATGCATAGAAACCCTGTTTCATGTGGTTATAGGTGTACAAACAGAGTTGCAATTACTTTCAAGGGTCATATTAGAACCATGTTAAAACAACTTGTTCTCCCCTAGATAAACTATTTTCACTTGAAATATGTGTTTTTTTAGGATATTGTAAGTTATTCAGTTTGGTTAAAAACAAGATGTCTTGCTCTGAAACGGTGTATAAGCCGATTACAATGCATAGAAACCCTGTTTCGTTGTGGGTAGAGGTGTACAAACAGAGTTGCAATTACTTTAAATTGTCATATTACAAACAACTTGTTCTCCTCTGCTATAAACTCTTTTCATTTGAAATATGTCTTTTCTTAGTATATTGTAAGTTGTTTAGTTTGGTTAAAAACAAAATTTCTTGCTCTGAAACTATGTATAAGACAATTATAATGCGTGGAAACGTTGCCTCCTTGTGGTTAGAGGTGTAAAAACAGAGTTGCAATTACTTTCAAGGGTCACATTAGAACCATGTTAAAACAACTTGTTCTCCTCTAGATAAACTCTTTTCACTTGAAATATGTGTTTTCTTAGGATATTGTAAGCTATTCAGTTTGGTTAAAAACAAGGTGTCTTGCTCTGAAACGCTGTATAAGCCGATTACAATGCATAGAAACCCTGTTTCGTTATGGTTAGAGGTGTACAAACAGAGTTGCAATTACTTTAAATGGTCATATTACAAACAACTTGTTTCTCCCCTGGATAAATTCTTTTCACTTGATATATGTGTTTTCTTAGGATATTGTAAGTTATTCATTTTGGATAAAAACAAGATGTCTTGCTCTGAAACGCTGTATAAGCCGCTTACAATGCATAGAAACCCTGTTTCATGTGGTTATAGGTGTACAAACAGAGTTGCAATTACTTTCAAGGGTCATATTAGAACCATGTTAAAACAAATTGTTCTCCCCTAGATAAACTATTTTCACTTGAAATATGTGTTTTCTTAGGATATTGTAAGTTATTCAGTTTGGTTAAAAACAAGATGTCTTGCTCTGAAACGGTGTATAAGCTGATTACAATGCATAAAGGCCCTGTTTCGTTGTGGTTAGAGGTCTACCAACAGAGTTGCAATTACTTTAAATGGTCATATTACGAACAACTTGTTTCTCCCCTGGATAAACTCTTTTCACTTGAAATATGTCTTTTCTTAGGATATTGTAAGTTATTCAGTTTGGTTAAAAACAAGATGTCTTGCTCTGAAACTCTGTATAAGCCGATTACAATGCATAGAAGCTCTGTTTCTTTGTGGTTAGAAGTGTATAAACAGAGTTGCAATTACTTTAAATTGACATATTAGAAACAATTGTTTCTCCCATGTATAAACTCTTTTCACTCGAAATATGTGTTTTCTTAGGATATTGTAAGGTATTCAGTTTGGTTAAAAACAAGATGTCTTGCTCTGAAACGGTGTATAAGCTGATTACAATGCATAGAAACCCTGTTTCGTTGTAGTTAGACGTGTACAAAGAGAGTTGCAATTACTTTAAATTGTCATACTAGAAACAACTTGTTTCTCCCCTGTATAAACTCTTTTCACTGGAAATATGTGTTTTCTTAGGATATTTTAAGTTATTCAGTTTGGTTAAAAACAAGATGTCTTGCTCTGAAACGCTGTATAAGCCGATTACAATGCATAGAAACCCTGTTTCGTTGTGGTTAGAGGTCTACCAACAGAGTTGCAATTACTTTAAATGGTCATATTACAAACAACTTGTTTCTCCCCTGGATAAACTCTTTTCACTTGATATATGTGTTTTTTTAGGATATTCTAAGGTATTCAGTTTGGTTAAAAACAAGATGTCTTGCTCTGAAACGGTGTATAAGCTGATTACAATGCATAGAAACCCTGTTTCGTTGTAGTTAGACGTGTACAAAGAGAGTTGCAATTACTTTAAATTGTCATACTAGAAACAACTTGTTTCTCCCCTGTATAAACTCTTTTCACTGGAAATATGTGTTTTCTTAGGATATTGTAAGTTATTCAGTTTGGTTAAAAACAATATGTCTTGCTCTGAAACGCTGTATAAGCCGATTACAATGCATAGAAACCCCGTGTCGTTGTGGGTAGAGGTGTACAAACAGAGTTGCAATTACTTTAAATTGTCATATTACAAACAACTTGTTCTCCTCTGCTATAAACTCTTTTCATTTGAAATATGTCTTTTCTTAGTATATTGTAAGTTGTTTAGTTTGGTTAAAAACAAAATTTCTTGCTCTGAAACTATGTATAAGACAATTATAATGCGTGGAAACGTTGCCTCCTTGTGGTTAGAGGTGTAAAAACAGAGTTGCAATTACTTTCAAGGGTCAAATTAGAACCATGTTAAAACAACTTGTTCTCCTCTAGATAAACTCTTTTCACTTGAAATATGTGTTTTCTTAGGATATTGTAAGTTATTCAGTTTGGTTAAAAACAAGATGTCTTGCTCTGAAACGCTGTATAAGCCGATTACAATGCATAGAAACCCTGTTTCGTTATGGTTAGAGGTGTACAAACAGAGTTGCAATTACTTTAAATTGTCATACTAGAAACAACTTGTTTCTCCCCTGTATAAACTCTTTTCACTTGATATATGTGTTTTCTTTGGATATTCTAAGGTATTCAGTTTGGTTAAAAACAAGATGTCTTGCTCTGAAACGGTGTATAAGCTGATTACAATGCATAGAAACCCTGTTTCGTTGTAGTTAGACGTGTACAAAGAGAGTTGCAATTACTTTAAATTGTCATACTAGAAACAACTTCTTTCTCCCCTGTATAAACTCTTTTCACTGGAAATATGTGTTTTCTTAGGATATTTTAAGTTATTCAGTTTGGTTAAAAACAAGATGTCTTGCTCTGAAACGGTGTAAAAGCTGATTACAATGCATAAAGACCCTGTTTCGTTGTGGTTAGAGGTCTACCAACAGAGTTGCAATTAATTTAAATGGTCATGTTACAAACAACTTGATCTCCCCTGCTATAAACTCTTTTCATTTGAAATATGTTTTTCTTTGGATATTGTTAGTTATTCAGTTTGGTTAAAAACAAGATGTCTTGCTCTGAAACGGTGTATAAGCTGATTACAATGCATAGAAGCTCTGTTTCTTTGAGGATAGAGGTGTATAAACAGAGTTGCATTTACTTTAAATTGTCATATTACAAACAACTTGTTCTCCTCTGCTATAAACTCTTTTCATTTGAAATATGTCTTTTCTTAGTATATTGTAAGTTGTTTAGTTTGGTTAAAAACAAAATTTCTTGCTCTGAAACTATGTATAAGACAATTATAATGCGTGGAAACGTTGTCTCCTTGTGGTTAGAGGTTTAAAAACAGAGTTGCAATTACTTTCAAGGGTCACATTAGAACCATGTTAAAACAACTTCTTCTCCCCTAGATAAACTCTTTTCACTTGAAATATGTCTTTTCTTAGGATATTGTAAGTTATTCAGTTTGGTTAAAAACAAGATGTCTTGCTCTGAAACGGTGTATAAGCTGATTACAATGCATAGAAGCTCTGTTTCTTTGAGGATAGAGGTGTATAAACAGAGTTGCAATTACTTTAAATTGTCATATTACAAACAACTTGTTCTCCTCTGCTATAAACTCTTTTCATTTGAAATATGTCTTTTCTTAGTATATTGTAAGTTGTTTAGTTTGGTTAAAAACAAAATTTCTTGCTCTGAAACTATGTATAAGACAATTATAATGCGTGGAAACGTTGTCTCCTTGTGGTTAGAGGTGTAAAAACAGAGTTGCAATTACTTTCAAGGGTCACATTAGAACCATATTAAAACAACTTGTTCTCCCCTAGATAAACTCTTTTCACTTGAAATATGTCTTTTCTTAGGATATTGTAAGTTAATCAGTTTGGTTAAAAATAAGATGTCTTGCTCTGAAACTCGGTATAAGCTGATTACAATGCATAGAAGCTCTGTTTCTTTGTGGTTAGAAGTGTATAAACAGAGTTGCAATTACTTTAAATTGACATATTAGAAACAATTGTTTCTCCCATGTATAAACTCTTTTCACTCGAAATATGTGTTTTCTTAGGATATTGTAAGTTATTCAGTTTGGTTAAAAACAAGATGTCTTGCTCTGAAACGGTGTAAAAGCTGATTACAATGCATAAAGACCCGGTTTCGTTGTGGTTAGAGGTCTACCAACAGAGTTGCAATTACTTTCAAGGGTCATATTAGAACCATGTTAAAACAAATTGTTCTCCCCTAGATAAACTATTTTCACTTGAAATATGTGTTTTCTTAGGATATTGTAAGTTATTCAGTTTGGTTAAAAACAAGATGTCTTGCTCTGAAATGGTGTATAAGCTGATTACAATGCATAAAGGCCCTGTTTCGTTGTGGTTAGAGGTCTACCAACAGAGTTGCAATTACTTTAAATGGTCATATTACGAACAACTTGTTTCTCCCCTGGATAAACTCTTTTCAATTGAAATATGTGTTTTTTTAGGATATTCTAAGGTATTCAGTTTGGTTAAAAACAAGATGTCTTGCTCTGAAACGGTGTATAAGTTGATTACAATGCATAGAAACCCTGTTTCGTTGTAGTTAGACGTGTACAAAGAGAGTTGCAATTACTTTAAATTGTCATACTAGAAACAACTTGTTTCTCCCCTGTATAAACTCTTTTCACTGGAAATATGTGTTTTCTTAGGATATTGTAAGTTATTCAGTTTGGTTAAAAACAATATGTCTTGCTCTGAAACGCTGTATAAGCCGATTACAATGCATAGAAACCCCGTGTCGTTGTGGGTAGAGGTGTACAAACAGAGTTGCAATTACTTTAAATTGTCATATTACAAACAACTTGTTCTCCTCTGCTATAAACTCTTTTCATTTGAAATATGTCTTTTCTTAGTATATTGTAAGTTGTTTAGTTTGGTTAAAAACAAAATTTCTTGCTCTGAAACTATGTATAAGACAAGTATAATGTGTGGAAACGTTGCCTCCTTGTGGTTAGAGGTGTAAAAACAGAGTTGCAATTACTTTCAAGGGTCAAATTAGAACCATGTTAAAACAACTTGTTCTCCTCTAGATAAACTCTTTTCATTTGAAATATGTGTTTTCTTAGGATATTGTAAGTTATTCAGTTTGGTTAAAAACAAGATGTCTTGCTCTGAAACGCTGTATAAGCCGATTACAATGCATAGAAACCCTGTTACGTTATGGTTAGAGGTGTACAAACAGAGTTGCAATTACTTTAAATTGTCATACTAGAAACAACTTGTTTCTCCCCTGTATAAACTCTTTTCACTTGATATATGTGTTTTCTTAGGATATTCTAAGGTATTCAGTTTGGTTATAAACAAGATGTCTTGCTCTGAAACGGTGTATAAGCTGATTACAATGCATAGAAACCCTGTTTCGTTGTAGTTAGACGTGTACAAAGAGAGTTGCAATTACTTTAAATTGTCATACTAGAAACAACTTGTTTCTCCCCTGTATAAACTCTTTTCACTGGAAATATGTGTTTTCTTAGGATATTTTAAGTTATTCAGTTTGGTTAAAAACAAGATGTCTTGCTCTGAAACGGTGTAAAAGCTGATTACAATGCATAAAGACCCTGTTTCGTTGTGGTTAGAGGTCTACCAACAGAGTTGCAATTAATTTAAATGGTCATGTTACAAACAACTTGATCTCCCCTGCTATAAACTCTTTTCATTTGAAATATGTGTTTTCTTAGGATATTGTAAGTTATTCAGTTTGGTTAAAAACAAGATGTCTTGCTCTGAAACGGTGTATAAGCTGATTACAATGCATAGAAGCTCTGTTTCTTTGAGGATAGAGGTGTATAAACAGAGTTGCATTTACTTTAAATTGTCATATTACAAACAACTTGTTCTCCTCTGCTATAAACTCTTTTCATTTGAAATATGTCTTTTCTTAGTATATTGTAAGTTGTTTAGTTTGGTTAAAAACAAAATTTCTTGCTCTGAAACTATGTATAAGACAATTATAATGCGTGGAAACGTTGTCTCCTTGTGGTTAGAGGTGTAAAAACAGAGTTGCAATTACTTTCAAGGGTCACATTAGAACCATGTTAAAACAACTTGTTCTCCCCTAGATAAACTCTTTTCACTTGAAATATGTCTTTTCTTAGGATATTGTAAGTTATTCAGTTTGGTTAAAAATAAGATGTCTTGCTCTGAAACTCGGTATAAGCCGATTACAATGCATAGAAGCTCTGTTTCTTTGTGGTTAGAAGTGTATAAACAGAGTTGCAATTACTTTAAATTGACATATTAGAAACAATTGTTTCTCCCATGTATAAACTCTTTTCACTCGAAATATGTGTTTTCTTAGGATATTGTAAGTTATTCAGTTTGGTTAAAAACAAGATGTCTTGCTCTGAAACTCTGTATAAGCCGATTACAATGCATAGAATCCCTGTTTCCTTGTGGTTAGAGGTGTACAAACAGAGTTGCAAATACTTTAAATGGTCATGTTACAAACAACTTCTTTCTCCCCTGGATAAACTCTTTTCACTTGAAATATGTGTTTTCTTAAAACAATGCAAGTTATTCAGTTTGGTTAAAAACAAGATGTCTTGCTCTGAAACGCTGAATAAGCAGATTACAATGCATAGAAGCTCTGTTTCTTTATGGTTAGATGTGTATAAACAGAGTTGCAATTACTTTAAATTGACATATTAGAAACAAGTTGTTTCTCCCATGTATAAACTCTTTTCACTCGAAATATGTGTTTTCTTAGGATATTGTAAGTTATTCAGTTTGGTTAAAAAAAATATGTCTTGCTCTGAAACTCTGTATAAGTCGATTACAATGCATAGAAACCCTGTTTCGTTGTGGTTAGAGGTGTACAAACAGAGTTGCAATTACTTTCAAGGGTCATATTAGAACCATGTTAAAACAACTTGTTCTCCCCTAGATAAACTATTTTCACTTGAAATATGTCTTTTCTTAGGATATTGTAAGTTATTCAGTTTGGTTAAAAACAAGATGTATTGCTCTGAAACGGTGTATAAGCTGATTACAATGCATAAAGACCCTGTTTCGTTGTGGTTAGAGGTGTACAAACAGAGTTGCAATTACTTTAAATTGACATATTAGAAACAAGTTGTTTCTCCCATGTATAAACTCTTTTCACTCGAAATATGTGTTTTCTTAGGATATTGTAAGTTATTCAGTTTGGTTAAAAAAAATATGTCTTGCTCTGAAACTCTGTATAAGCCGATTTCAATGCATAGAAACCCTGTTTCGTTGTGGGTAGAGGTGTACAAACAGAGTTGCAATTACTTTAAATTGTCATATTACAAACAACTTGTTCTCCTCTGCTATAAACTCTTTTCATTTGAAATATGTCTTTTCTTAGTATATTGTAAGTTGTTTAGTTTGGTTAAAAACAAAATTTCTTGATCTGAAACTATGTATAAGACAATTATAATGCGTGGAAACGTTGCCTCCTTGTGGTTAGAGGTGTAAAAACAGAGTTGCAATTACTTTCAAGGGTCACATTAGAACCATGTTAAAAGAGCTTGTTCTCCTCTAGATAAACTCTGTTCACTTGAAATATGTGTTTTCTTAGGATATTGTAAGTTATTCAGTTTGGTTAAAAACAAGATGTCTTGCTCTGAAACGCTGTATAAGCCGATTACAATGCATAGAAACCCTGTTTCGTTATGGTTAGAGGTGTACAAACAGAGTTGCAATTACTTTAAATGGTCATATTACAAACAACTTGTTTCTCCCCTGGATAAATTCTTTTCACTTGATATATGTGTTTTCTTAGGATATTGTAAGTTATTCATTTTGGTTAAAAACAAGATGTCTTGCTCTGAAACGCTGTATAAGCCGCTTACAATGCATAGAAACCCTGTTTCATGTGGTTATAGGTGTACAAACAGAGTTGCAATTACTTTCAAGGGTCATATTAGAACCATGTTAAAACAAATTCTTCTCCCCTAGATAAACTATTTTCACTTGAAATATGTGTTTTCTTAGGATATTGGAAGTTATTCAGTTTGGTTAAAAACAAGATGTCTTGCTCTGAAACGGTGTATAAGCTGATTACAATGCATAAAGGCCCTGTTTCGTTGTGGTTAGAGGTCTACCAACAGAGTTGCAATTACTTTAAATGGTCATATTACAAACAACTTGTTTCTCCCCTGGATAAACTCTTTTCACTTGATATATGTGTTTTCTTAGGTTATTCTAAGGTATTCAGTTTGGTTAAAAACAAGATGTCTTGCTCTGAAACGGTGTATAAGCTGATTACAATGCATAGAAACCCTGTTTCGTTGTAGTTAGACGTGTACAAAGAGAGTTGCAATTACTTTAAATTGTCATACTAGAAACAACTTGTTTCTCCCCTGTATAAACTCTTTTCACTGGAAATATGTGTTTTCTTAGGATATTGTAAGTTATTCAGTTTGGTTAAAAACAATATGTCTTGCTCTGAAACGCTGTATAAGCCGATTACATTGCATAGAAACCCTGTTTCGTTGTGGGTAGAGGTGTACAAACAGAGTTGCAATTACTTTAAATTGTCATATTACAAACAACTTGTTCTCCTCTGCTATAAACTCTTTTCATTTGAAATATGTCTTTTCTTAGTATATTGTAAGTTGTTTAGTTTGGTTAAAAACAAAATTTCTTGCTCTGAAACTATGTATAAGACAATTATAATGCGTGGAAACGTTGCCTCCTTGTGGTTAGAGGTGTAAAAACAGAGTTGCAATTACTTTCAAGGGTCAAATTAGAACCATGTTAAAACAACTTGTTCTCCTCTAGATAAACTCTTTTCACTTGAAATATGTGTTTTCTTAGGATATTGTAAGTTATTCAGTTTGGTTAAAAACAAGATGTCTTGCTCTGAAACGCTGTATAAGCCGCTTACAATGCATAGAAACCCTGCTTCATGTGGTTATAGGTGTACAAACAGAGTTGCAATTACTTTCAAGGGTCATATTAGAACCATGTTAAAACAACTTGTTCTCCCCTAGATAAACTATTTTCACTTGAAATATGTGTTTTCTTAGGATATTGTAAGTTATTCAGTTTGGTTAAAAACAAGATGTCTTGCTCTGAAACGCTGTATAAGCCGATTACAATGCATAGAAACCCTGTTTCGTTATGGTTAGAGGTGTACAAACAGAGTTGCAATTACTTTAAATTGTCATACTAGAAACAACTTCTTTCTCCCCTGTATAAACTCTTTTCACTTGATATATGTGTTTTCTTAGGATATTCTAAGGTATTCAGTTTGGTTAAAAACAAGATGTCTTGCTCTGAAACGGTGTATAAGCTGATTACAATGCATAGAAACCCTGTTTCGTTGTAGTTAGACGTGTACAAAGAGAGTTGCAATTACTTTAAATTGTCATACTAGAAACAACTTGTTTCTCCCCTGTATAAACTCTTTTCACTGGAAATATGTGTTTTCTTAGGATATTTTAAGTTATTCAGTTTGGTTAAAAACAAGATGTCTTGCTCTGAAACGGTGTAAAAGCTGATTACAATGCATAAAGACCCTGTTTCGTTGTGGTTAGAGGTCTACCAACAGAGTTGCATTTAATTTAAATGGTCATGTTACAAACAACTTGATCTCCTTTGCTATAAACTCTTTTCACTGGAAATATGTGTTTTCTTAGGATATTGTAAGTTATTCAGTTTGGTTAAAAACAAGATGTCTTGCTCTGAAATGCTATATAAGCAGATTACAATGCATAGAAGCTCTGTTTCTTTATGGTTAGATGTGTATAAACAGAGTTGCAATTACTTTAAATTGACATATTAGAAACAACTTGTTTCTCCCATGTATAAACTCTTTTCACTCGAAATATGTGTTTTCTTAGGATATTGTAAGTTATTCAGTTTGGTTAAAAACAAGATGTCTTGCTCTGAAACTCTGTATAAGCCGATTACAATGCATAGAAACCCTGTTTCGTTGTGGTTAGAGGTGTACAAACAGAGTTGTAATTACTTTAAATGGTCATGTTACAAACAACTTGTTCTCCCCTGCTATAAACTCTTTTCATTTGAAATATGTGTTTTCTTAGGATATTGTAAGTTATTCAGTTTGGTTAAAAACAAGATGTCTTGCTCTGAAACGGTGTAAAAGCTGATTACAATGCATAGAAGCTCTGTTTCTTTGAGGATAGAGGTGTATAAACAGAGTTGCAATTACTTTAAATGGTCATGTTACAAACAACTTGTTTCTCCCCTGGATAAAGTCTTTTCACTTGAAATATGTGTTTTCTTAGGATATTGTAAGTTATTCAGTTTGGTTAAAAACAATATGTCTTGCTCTGAAACGCTGTAAAAGCTGATTACAATGCATAAAGACCCTGTTTCGTTGTGGTTAGAGGTCTACCAACAGAGTTGCAATTACTTTAAATGGTCATATTACAAACAACTTGTTCTCCCCTGCTATAAACTCTTTTCACTTGAAATATGTCTTTTCTTAGGATATTGTAAGTTATTCAGTTTGGTTAAAAACAAAATTTCTTGCTCTGAAACTATGTATAAGACAATTATAATGCGTGGAAACGTTGCCTCCTTGTGGTTAGAGGTGTAAAAACAGAGTTGCAATTACTTTCAAGGGTCACATTAGAACCATGTTAAAACAACTTGTTCTCCTCTAGATAAACTCTTTTCACTTGAAATATGTGTTTTCTTAGGATATTGTAAGTTATTCAGTTTGGTTAAAAACAAGATGTCTTGCTCTGAAAATCTGTATAAGCCGATTACAATGCATAGAAACCCTGTTTCGTTGTGGTTAGAGGTGTACAAACAGAGTTGCAATTACTTTAAATGGTCATGTTACAAACAACTTGATCTCCCCTGCTATAAACTCTTTTCATTTGAAATATGTGTTTTCTTAGGATATTTTAAGTTATTCAGTTTGGTTAAAAACAAGATGTCTTGCTCTGAAACGGTGTATAAGCTGATTACAATGCATAGAAGCTCTGTTTCTTTGTGGTTAGAAGTGTATAAACAGAGTTGCAATTACTTTAAATTGACATATTAGAAACAATTGTTTCTCCCATGTATAAACTCTTTTCACTCGAAATATGTGTTTTCTTAGGATATTGAAAGTTATTCAGTTTGGTTAAAAACAAGATGTCTTGCTCTGAAACTCTGTATAAGCCGATTACAATGCATAGAAACCCTGTTTCGTTTTGGTTAGAGGTGTACAAACAGAGTTGCAATTACTTTAAATGGTCATACTAGAAACAACTTGTTTCTCCCCTGTATAAACTCTTTTCACTAGAAATATGTGTTTTCTTAGGATATTGTAAGTTATTCAGTTTGGTTAAAAACAAGATGTCTTGCTCTGAAACAGTGTATAAACCGATTACAATGCATTGAAACCCTGTTTCGTTGTGGGTAGAGGTGTACAAACAGAGTTGCAATTACTTTAAATGGTCATATTACAAACAACTTGTTCTCCCCTGGATAAACTTTTTTCACTTGAAATATGTCTTTTCTTAGGATATTGTAAGTTATTCAGTTTGGTTAAAAACAAGATGTCTTGCTCTGAAACTCTGTATAAGCCGATTACAATGCATAGAAGCTCTGTTTCTTTGTGGTTAGAAGTGTATAAACAGAGTTGCAATTACTTTAAATTGACATATTAGAAACAATTGTTTCTCCCATGTATAAACTCTTTTCACTCGAAATATGTGTTTTCTTAGGATATTGTAAGTTATTCAGTTTGGTTAAAAAAAAGATGTCTTGCTCTGAAACTCTGTATAAGTCGATTACAATGCATAGAAACCCTGTTTCGTTGTGGTTAGAGGTGTACAAACAGAGTTGCAATTACTTTAAATGGTCATGTTACAAACAACTTGTTTCTCCCCTGGATAAACTCTTTTCACTTGAAATATGTCTTTTCTTAGGATATTGTAAGTTATTCAGTTTGGATAAAAACAAGATGTCTTGCTCTGAAACGCTGTATAAGCCGATTACAATGCATAGAAACCCTGTTTCGTTGTGGTTAGAGGTGTACAAACAGAGTTGCAATTACTTTAAATGGTCATATTACAAACAACTTGTTCTCCCCTGCTATAAACTCTTTTCATTTGAAATATGTGTTTTCTTAGGATATTGTAAGTTATTCAGTTTGGTTAAAAACAAGATGTCTTGCTCTGAAACGCTGTATAAGCCGCTTACAATGCATAGAAACCCTGTTTCATGTGGTTATAGGTGTACAAACAGAGTTGCAATTACTTTCAAGGGTCATATTAGAACCATGTTAAAACAGCTTGTTCTCCCCTAGATAAACTATTTTCACTTGAAATATGTGTTTTCTTAGGATATTGTAAGTTATTCAGTTTGGTTAAAAACAAGATGTCTTGCTCTGAAACTCTGTATAAGCCGATTACAATGCATAGAAGCTCTGTTTCTTTGTGGTTAGAAGTGTATAAACAGAGTTGCAATTACTTTAAATTGACATATTAGAAACAATTGTTTCTCCCATGTATAAACTCTTTTCACTCGAAATATGTGTTTTCTTAGGATATTGTAAGTTATTCAGTTTGGTTAAAAAAAAGATGTCTTGCTCTGAAACTCTGTATAAGTCGATTACAATGCATAGAAACCCTGTTTCGTTGTGGTTAGAGGTGTACAAACAGAGTTGCAATTACTTTAAATGGTCATGTTACAAACAACTTGTTTCTCCCCTGGATAAACTCTTTTCACTTGAAATATGTCTGTTCTTAGGATATTGTAAGTTAATCAGTTTGGTTAAAAACAAAATTTCTTGCTCTGAAACTATGTATAAGACAATTATAATGCGTGGAAACGTTTCCTCCTTGTGGTGAGAGGTGTAAAAACAGAGTTGCAATTACTTTCAAGGGTCACATTAGAATCATGTTAAAACAACTTGTTCTCCCCTGCTATAAACTCTTTTCATTTGAAATATGTGTTTTCTTAGGATATTGTAAGTTATTCAGTTTGGTTAAAAACAAGATGTCTTGCTCTGAAACGCTGTATAAGCCGATTACAATGCATAGAAACCCTGTTTCGTTGTGGTTAGAGGTCTACCAACAGAGTTGCAATTACTTTAAATGGTCATATTACAAACAACTTGTTCTCCCCTGCTATAAACTCTTTTCATTTGAAATATGTGTTTTCTTAGGATATTGTAAGTTATTCAGTTTGGTTAAAAACAAGATGTCTTGCTCTGAAACGCTGTATAAGCCGCTTACAATGCATAGAAACCCTGTTTCATGTGGTTATAGGTGTACAAACAGAGTTGCAATTACTTTCAAGGGTCATATTACAACCATGTTAAAACAACTTGTTCTCCCCTAGATAAACTATTTTCACTTGAAATATGTGTTTTCTTAGGATATTGTAAGTTATTCAGTTTGGTTAAAAACAAGATGTCTTGCTCTGAAACGGTGTATAAGCTGATTACAATGCATAAAGACCCTGTTTCGTTGTGGTTAGAGGTCTACCAACAGAGTTGCAATTACTTTAAATGGTCATATTACGAACAACTTGTTTCTCCCCTGGATAAACTCTTTTCACTTGAAATATGTCTTTTCTTAGGATATTGTAAGTTATTCAGTTTGGTTAAAAACAAGATTTCTTGCTCTGAAACTCTGTATAAGCCGATTACAATGCATAGAAGCTCTGTTTCTTTGTGGTTAGAAGTGTATAAACAGAGTTGCAATTACTTTAAATTGACATATTAGAAACAATTGTTTCTCCCATGTATAAACTCTTTTCACTCGAAATATGTGTTTTCTTAGGATATTGTAAGGTATTCAGTTTGGTTAAAAACAAGATGTCTTGCTCTGAAACGGTGTATAAGCTGATTACAATGCATAGAAACCCTGTTTCGTTGTAGTTAGACGTGTACAAAGAGAGTTGCAATTACTTTAAATTGTCATACTAGAAACAACTTGTTTCTCCCCTGTATAAACTCTTTTCACTGGAAATATGTGTTTTCTTAGGATATTGTAAGTTGTTTAGTTTGGTTAAAAACAAAATTTCTTGCTCTGAAACTATGTATAAGACAATTATAATGCGTGGAAACGTTGCCTCCTTGTGGTTAGAGGTGTAAAAACAGAGTTGCAATTACTTTCAAGGGTCACATTAGAGCCATGTTAAAACTACTTGTTCTCCTCTAGATAAACTCTTTTCACTTGAAATATGTGTTTTCTTAGGATATTGTAAGTTATTCAGTTTGGTTAAAAACAAGATTTCTTGCTCTGAAACGCTGTATAAGCTGATTACAATGCATAGAAGCTCTGTTTCTATGTGGTAAGAGGTGTACAAACAGAGTTGCAATTACTTTAAATGGTCATATTACAAACAACTTGTTCTCCCCTGCTATAAACTCTTTTCACTCGAAATATGTGTTTTCTTAGGATATTGTAAGTTATTCAGTTTGGTTAAAAACAAGATGTCTTGCTCTGAAACGGTGTAAAAGCTGATTACAATGCATAGAAACCCTGTTTCATGTAGTTAGAGGTGTACAAACAGAGTTGCAATTACTTTCAAGGGTCATATTAGAACCATGTTAAAACAACTTGTTCTCCCCTAGATAAACTATTTTCACTTGAAATATGTGTTTTCTTAGGATATTGTAAGTTATTCAGTTTGGTTAAAAACAAGATGTCTTGCTCTGAAACAGTGTATAAACCGATTACAATGCATTGAAACCCTGTTTCGTTGTGGGTAGAGGTGTACAAACAGAGTTGCAATTACTTTAAATTGTCATATTACAAACAACTTGTTCTCCTCTGCTATAAACTCTTTTCATTTGAAATATGTGTTTTCTTAGGATATTGTAAGTTATTCAGTTTGGTTAAAAACAAGATGTCTTGCTCTGAAACTCTGTATAAGCCGCTTACAATGCATAGAAACCCTGTTTCGTTGTGGGTAGAGGTGTACAAACAGAGTTGCAATTACTTTAAATTGACATATTAGAAACAATTGTTTCTCCCATGTATAAACTCTTTTCACTCGAAATATGTGTTTTCTTAGGATATTGTAAGGTATTCAGTTTGGTTAAAAACAAGATGTCTTGCTCTGAAACGGTGTATAAGCTGATTACAATGCATAGAAACCCTGTTTCGTTGTAGTTAGACGTGTACAAAGAGAGTTGCAATTACTTTAAATTGTCATACTAGAAACAACTTGTTTCTCCCCTGTATAAACTCTTTTCACTGGAAATATGTGTTTTCTTAGGATATTGTAAGTTGTTTAGTTTGGTTAAAAACAAAATTTCTTGCTCTGAAACTATGTATAAGACAATTATAATGCGTGGAAACGTTGCCTCCTTGTGGTTAGAGGTGTAAAAACAGAGTTGCAATTACTTTCAAGGGTCACATTAGAGCCATGTTAAAACTACTTGTTCTCCTCTAGATAAACTCTTTTCACTTGAAATATGTGTTTTCTTAGGATATTGTAAGTTATTCAGTTTGGTTAAAAACAAGATTTCTTGCTCTGAAACGCTGTATAAGCTGATTACAATGCATAGAAGCTCTGTTTCTATGTGGTAAGAGGTGTACAAACAGAGTTGCAATTACTTTAAATGGTCATATTACAAACAACTTGTTCTCCCCTGCTATAAACTCTTTTCACTCGAAATATGTGTTTTCTTAGGATATTGTAAGTTATTCAGTTTGGTTAAAAACAAGATGTCTTGCTCTGAAACGGTGTAAAAGCTGATTACAATGCATAGAAACCCTGTTTCATGTAGTTAGAGGTGTACAAACAGAGTTGCAATTACTTTCAAGGGTCATATTAGAACCATGTTAAAACAACTTGTTCTCCCCTAGATAAACTATTTTCACTTGAAATATGTGTTTTCTTAGGATATTGTAAGTTATTCAGTTTGGTTAAAAACAAGATGTCTTGCTCTGAAACAGTGTATAAACCGATTACAATGCATTGAAACCCTGTTTCGTTGTGGGTAGAGGTGTACAAACAGAGTTGCAATTACTTTAAATTGTCATATTACAAACAACTTGTTCTCCTCTGCTATAAACTCTTTTCATTTGAAATATGTGTTTTCTTAGGATATTGTAAGTTATTCAGTTTGGTTAAAAACAAGATGTCTTGCTCTGAAACGCTGTATAAGCCGCTTACAATGCATAGAAACCCTGTTTCGTTGTGGGTAGAGGTGTACAAACAGAGTTGCAATTACTTTAAATTGTCATATTACAAACAACTTGTTCTCCTCTGCTATAAACTCTTTTCATTTGAAATATGTCTTTTCTTAGTATATTGTAAGTTGTTTAGTTTGGTTAAAAACAAAATTTCTTGCTCTGAAACTATGTATAAGACAATTATAATGCGTGGAAACGTTGCCTCCTTGTGGTTAGAGGTGTAAAAACAGAGTTGCAATTACTTTCAAGGGTCACATTAGAACCATGTTAAAACAACGTGTTCTCCCCTAGATAAACTCTTTTCACTTGAAATATGTGTTTTCTTAGGATATTGTAAGTTATTCAGTTTGGTTAAAAACAAGATGTCTTGCTCTGAAACGCTGTATAAGCAGATTACAATGCATAGAAGCTCTGTTTCTTTATGGTTAGATGTGTATAAACAGAGTTGCAATTACTTTAAATTGACATATTAGAAACAACTTGTTTCTCCCATGTATAAACTTCTTTTCACTCGAAATATGTGTTTTCTTAGGATATTGTAAGTTATTCAGTTTGGTTAAAAACAAGATGTCTTGCTCTGAAACAGTGTATAAACCGATTACAATGCATTGAAACCCTGTTTCGTTGTGGGTAGAGGTGTACAAACAGAGTTGCAATTACTTTAAATGGTCATATTACAAACAACTTGTTCTCCCCTGCTATAAACTCTTTTCATTTGAAATATGTGTTTTCTTAGGATATTGTAAGTTATTCAGTTTGGTTAAAAACAAGATGTCTTGCTCTGAAACGGTGTAAAAGCTGATTACAATGCATAGAAGCTCTGTTTCTTTGAGGATAGAGGTGTATAAACAGAGTTGCAATTACTTTAAATGGTCATGTTACAAACAACTTGTTTCTCCCCTGGATAAAGTTTTTTCACTTGAAATATGTGTTTTCTTAGGATATTGTAAGTTATTCAGTTTGGTTAAAAACAATATGTCTTGCTCTGAAACGCTGTAAAAGCTGATTACAATGCATAAAGACCCTGTTTCGTTGTGGTTAGAGGTCTACCAACAGAGTTGCAATTACTTTAAATGGTCATATTACAAACAACTTGTTCTCCCCTGCTATAAACTCTTTTCACTTGAAATATGTCTTTTCTTAGGATATTGTAAGTTATTCAGTTTGGTTAAAAACAAAATTTCTTGCTCTGAAACTATGTATAAGACAATTATAATGCGTGGAAACGTTGCCTCCTTGTGGTTAGAGGTGTAAAAACAGAGTTGCAATTACTTTCAAGGGTCACATTAGAACCATGTTAAAACAACTTGTTCTCCCCTAGATAAACTCTTTTCACTTGAAATATGTCTTTTCTTAGGATATTTTAAGTTATTCAGTTTGGTTAAAAACAAGATGTCTTGCTCTGAAACGCTGTATAAGCCGATTACAATGCATAGAAACCCTGTTTCGTTGTGGTTAGAGGTCTACCAACAGAGTTGCAATTACCTTAAATGGTCATATTACAAACAACTTGTTTGTCCCCTGGATAAACTCTTTTCACTTGAAATATGTGTTTTCTTAGGATATTGTAAGTTATTCAGTTTGGTTAAAAACAAGATGTCTTGCTCTGAAACGCTGTATAAGCAGATTACAATGCATAGAAGCTCTGTTTCTTTATGGTTAGATGTGTATAAACAGAGTTGCAATTACTTTAAATTGACATATTAGAAACAACTTGTTTCTCCCATGTATAAACTTCTTTTCACTCGAAATATGTGTTTTCTTAGGATATTGTAAGTTATTCAGTTTGGTTAAAAACAAGATGTCTTGCTCTGAAACAGTGTATAAACCGATTACAATGCATTGAAACCCTGTTTCGTTGTGGGTAGAGGTGTACAAACAGAGTTGCAATTACTTTAAATGGTCATATTACAAACAACTTGTTCTCCCCTGCTATAAACTCTTTTCATTTGAAATATGTGTTTTCTTAGGATATTGTAAGTTATTCAGTTTGGTTAAAAACAAGATGTCTTGCTCTGAAACGGTGTAAAAGCTGATTACAATGCATAGAAGCTCTGTTTCTTTGAGGATAGAGGTGTATAAACAGAGTTGCAATTACTTTAAATGGTCATGTTACAAACAACTTGTTTCTCCCCTGGATAAAGTTTTTTCACTTGAAATATGTGTTTTCTTAGGATATTGTAAGTTATTCAGTTTGGTTAAAAACAATATGTCTTGCTCTGAAACGCTGTAAAAGCTGATTACAATGCATAAAGACCCTGTTTCGTTGTGGTTAGAGGTCTACCAACAGAGTTGCAATTACTTTAAATGGTCATATTACAAACAACTTGTTCTCCCCTGCTATAAACTCTTTTCACTTGAAATATGTCTTTTCTTAGGATATTGTAAGTTATTCAGTTTGGTTAAAAACAAAATTTCTTGCTCTGAAACTATGTATAAGACAATTATAATGCGTGGAAACGTTGCCTCCTTGTGGTTAGAGGTGTAAAAACAGAGTTGCAATTACTTTCAAGGGTCACATTAGAACCATGTTAAAACAACTTGTTCTCCCCTAGATAAACTCTTTTCACTTGAAATATGTGTTTTCTTAGGATATTTTAAGTTATTCAGTTTGGTTAAAAACAAGATGTCTTGCTCTGAAACGCTGTATAAGCCGATTACAATACATAGAAACCCTGTTTCGTTGTGGTTAGAGGTCTACCAACAGAGTTGCAATTACCTTAAATGGTCATATTACAAACAACTTGTTTCTCCCCTGGATAAACTCTTTTCACTTGAAATATGTGTTTTCTTAGGATATTGTAAGTTATTCAGTTTGGTTAAAAACAAGATGTCTTGCTCTGAAACTCTGTATAAGCCGATTACAATGCATAGAATCCCTGTTTCCTTGTGGTTAGAGGTGTACAAACAGAGTTGCAAATACTTTAAATGGTCATGTTACAAACAACTTCTTTCTTCCCTGGATAAACTCTTTTCACTTGAAATATGTGTTTTCTTAAAACAATGTAAGTTATTCAGTTTGGTTAAAAACAAAATGTCTTGTTCTGAAACGCTGTATAAGCAGATTACAATGCATAGAAGCTCTGTTTCTTTATGGTTAGATGTGTATAAACAGAGTTGCAATTACTTTAAATGGTCATGTTACAAACAACTTGTTTCTCCCCTGGATAAACTCTTTTCACTTGAAATATGTCTGTTCTTAGGATATTGTAAGTTAATTAGTTTGGTTAAAAACAAGATGTCTTGCTCTGAAACGGTGTATAAGCTGATTACAATGCATAGAAACCCTGTTTCGTTGTAGATAGACGTGTACAAAGAGAGTTGCAATTACTTTAAATTGTCATACTAAAAACAACTTGTTTCTCCCCTGTATAAACTCTTTTCACTGGAAATATGTGTTTTCTTAGGATATTGTAAGTTATTCAGTTTGGTTAAAAACAAGATGTCTTGCTCTGAAATGCTGTATAAGCAGATTACAATGCATAGAAGCTCTGTTTCTTTATGGTTAGATGTGTATAAACAGAGTTGCAATTACTTTAAATTGACATATTAGAAACAACTTGTTTCTCCCCTGGATAAACTCTTTTCACTTGAAATATGTGTTTTCTTAGGATATTGTAAGTTATTCAGTTTGGTTAAAAACAAGATGTCTTGCTCTGAAACGCTGTATAAACCGATTACAATGCATAGAAACCCTGTTTCGTTATGGTTAGAGGTGTACAAACAGAGTTGCAATTACTTTAAATTGTCATACTAGAAACAACTTGTTTCTCCCCTGTATAAACTCTTTTCACTTGATATATGTGTTTTCTTAGGATATTCTAAGGTATTCAGTTTGGTTAAAAACAAGATGTCTTGCTCTGAAACGGTGTATAAGCTGATTACAATGCATAGAAACCCTGTTTCATTGTAGTTAGACGTGTACAAAGAGAGTTGCAATTACTTTAAATTGTCATACTAGAAACAACTTGTTTCTCCCCTGTATAAACTCTTTTCACTGGAAATATGTGTTTTGTTAGGATATTTTAAGTTATTCAGTTTGGTTAAAAACAAGATGTCTTGCTCTGAAACGGTGTAAAAGCTGATTACAATGCATAAAGACCCTGTTTCGTTGTGGTTAGAGGTCTACCAACAGAGTTGCATTTAATTTAAATGGTCATGTTACAAACAACTTGATCTCCTTTGCTATAAACTCTTTTCACTGGAAATATGTGTTTTCTTAGGATATTGTAAGTTATTCAGTTTGGTTAAAAACAAGATATCTTGCTCTGAAATGCTATATAAGCAGATTACAATGCATAGAAGCTCTGTTTCTTTATGGTTAGATGTGTATAAACAGAGTTGCAATTACTTTAAATTGACATATTAGAAACAACTTGTTTCTCCCATGTATAAACTCTTTTCACTCGAAATATGTGTTTTCTTAGGATATTGTAAGTTATTCAGTTTGGTTAAAAACAAGATGTCTTGCTCTGAAACTCTGTATAAGCCGATTACAATGCATAGAAACCCTGTTTCGTTGTGGTTAGAGGTGTACAAACAGAGTTGCAATTACTTTAAATGGTCATGTTACAAACAACTTGTTCTCCCCTGCTATAAACTCTTTTCATTTGAAATATGTGTTTTCTTAGGATATTGTAAGTTATTCAGTTTGGTTAAAAACAAGATGTCTTGCTCTGAAACGGTGTAAAAGCTGATTACAATGCATAGAAGCTCTGTTTCTTTGAGGATAGAGGTGTATAAACAGAGTTGCAATTACTTTAAATGGTCATGTTACAAACAACTTGTTTCTCCCCTGGATAAAGTCTTTTCACTTGAAATATGTGTTTTCTTAGGATATTGTAAGTTATTCAGTTTGGTTAAAAACAATATGTCTTGCTCTGAAACGCTGTAAAAGCTGATTACAATGCATAAAGACCCTGTTTCGTTGTGGTTAGAGGTCTACCAACAGAGTTGCAATTACTTTAAATGGTCATATTACAAACAACTTGTTCTCCCCTGCTATAAACTCTTTTCACTTGAAATATGTCTTTTCTTAGGATATTGTAAGTTATTCAGTTTGGTTAAAAACAAAATTTCTTGCTCTGAAACTATGTATAAGACAATTATAATGCGTGGAAACGTTGCCTCCTTGTGGTTAGAGGTGTAAAAACAGAGTTGCAATTACTTTCAAGGGTCACATTAGAACCATGTTAAAACAACTTGTTCTCCTCTAGATAAACTCTTTTCACTTGAAATATGTGTTTTCTTAGGATATTGTAAGTTATTCAGTTTGGTTAAAAACAAGATGTCTTGCTCTGAAACTCTGTATAAGCCGATTACAATGCATAGAAACCCTGTTTCGTTGTGGTTAGAGGTGTACAAACAGAGTTGCAATTACTTTAAATGGTCATGTTACAAACAACTTGATCTCCCCTGCTATAAACTCTTTTCATTTGAAATATGTGTTTTCTTAGGATATTTTAAGTTATTCAGTTTGGTTAAAAACAAGATGTCTTGCTCTGAAACGGTGTATAAGCTGATTACAATGCATAGAAGCTCTGTTTCTTTGTGGTTAGAAGTGTATAAACAGAGTTGCAATTACTTTAAATTGACATATTAGAAACAATTGTTTCTCCCATGTATAAACTCTTTTCACTCGAAATATGTGTTTTCTTAGGATATTGAAAGTTATTCAGTTTGGTTAAAAACAAGATGTCTTGCTCTGAAACTCTGTATAAGCCGATTACAATGCATAGAATCCCTGTTTCCTTGTGGTTAGAGGTGTACAAACAGAGTTGCAAATACTTTAAATGGTCATGTTACAAACAACTTCTTTCTCCCCTGGATAAACTCTTTTCACTTGAAATATGTGTTTTCTTAAAACAATGCAAGTTATTCAGTTTGGTTAAAAACAAGATGTCTTGCTCTGAAACGCTGTATAAGCAGATTACAATGCATAGAAGCTCTGTTTCTTTATGGTTAGATGTGTATAAACAGAGTTGCAATTACTTTAAATTGACATATTAGAAACAAGTTGTTTCTCCCATGTATAAACTCTTTTCACACGAAATATGTGTTTTCTTAGGATATTGTAAGTTATTCAGTTTGGTTAAAAAAAAGATGTCTTGCTCTGAAACTCTGTATGAGTCGATTACAATGCATAGAAACCCTGTTTCGTTGTGGTTAGAGGTGTACAAACAGAGTTGCAATTACTTTAAATGGTTATGTTACAAACAACTTGTTTCTCCCCTGGATAAACTCTTTTCACTTGAAATATGTCTGTTCTTAGGATATTGTAAGTTATTCAGTTTGGTTAAAAATAAGATGTCTTGCTCTGAAACTCGGTATAAGCCGATTACAATGCATAGAAGCTCTGTTTCTTTGTGGTTAGAAGTGTATAAACAGAGTTGCAATTACTTTAAATTGACATATTAGAAACAATTGTTTCTCCCATGTATAAACTCTTTTCACTCGAAATATGTGTTTTCTTAGGATATTGTAAGTTATTCAGTTTGGTTAAAAACAAGATGTCTTGCTCTGAAACGGTGTAAAAGCTGATTACAATGCATAAAGACCCTGTTTCGTTGTGGTTAGAGGTCTACCAACAGAGTTGCAATTACTTTAAATGGTCATATTACAAACAACTTGTTTCTCCCCTGGATAAACTCTTTCCACTTGAAATATGTCTCTTCTTAGGATATTGTAAGTTATTCAGTTTGGTTAAAAACAATATGTCTTGCTCTGAAACGCTGTATAAGCCGAGTACAATGCATAGAAACCCTGTTTCTTTGTGGTTAGAGGTGTACAAAGAGAGTTGCAATTACTTTAAATTGTCATACTAGAAACAACTTGTTTCTCCCTTGTATAAACTCTTTTCACTTGATATATGTGTTTTCTTAGGATATTCTAAGGTATTCAGTTTGGTTAAAAACAAGATGTCTTGCTCTGAAACGGTGTATAAGCCGATTACAATGCATAGAAACCCTGTTTCGTTGTGGGTAGAGGTGTACAAACAGAGTTGCAATTACTTTAAATTGTCATATTACAAACATCTTGTTCTCCTCTGCTATAAACTCTTTTCATTTGAAATATGTCTTTTCTTAGTATATTGTAAGTTGTTTAGTTTGGTTAAAAACAAAATTTCTTGCTCTGAAACTATGTATAAGACAATTATAATGCGTGGAAACGTTGCCTCCTTGTGGTTAGAGGTGTAAAAACAGAGTTGCAATTACTTTCAAGGGTCACATTAGAACCATGTTAAAACAACTTGTTCTCCTCTAGATAAACTCTTTTCACTTGAAATATGTGTTTTCTTAGGATATTGTAAGTTATTCAGTTTGGTTAAAAACAAGATGTCTTGCTCTGAAACGCTGTATAAGCCGATTACAATGCATAGAAACCCTGTTTCGTTATGGTTAGAGGTGTACAAACAGAGTTGCAATTACTTTAAATGGTCATATTACAAACAACTTGTTTCTCCCCTGGATAAATTCTTTTCACTTGATATATGTGTTTTCTTAGGATATTGTAAGTTATTCATTTTGGTTAAAAACAAGATGTCTTGCTCTGAAACGCTGTATAAGCCGCTTACAATGCATAGAAACCCTGTTTCATGTGGTTATAGGTGTACAAACAGAGTTGCAATTACTTTCAAGGGTCATATTAGAACCATGTTAAAACAAATTGTTCTCCCCTAGATAAACTATTTTCACTTGAAATATGTGTTTTCTTAGGATATTGTAAGTTATTCAGTTTGGTTAAAAACAAGATGTCTTGCTCTGAAACGGTGTATAAGCTGATTACAATGCATAGAAACCCTGTTTCGTTGTAGTTAGACGTGTACAAAGAGAGTTGCAATTACTTTAAATTGTCATACTAGAAACAACTTGTTTCTCCCCTGTATAAACTCTTTTCACTGGAAATATGTGTTTTCTTAGGATATTGTAAGTTATTCAGTTTGGTTAAAAACAATATGTCTTGCTCTGAAACGCTGTATAAGCCGATTACAATGCATAGAAACCCTGTTTCGTTGTGGGTAGAGGTGTACAAACAGAGTTGCAATTACTTTAAATTGTCATATTACAAACAACTTGTTCTCCTCTGCTATAAACTCTTTTCATTTGAAATATGTCTTTTCTTAGTATATTGTAAGTTGTTTAGTTTGGTTAAAAACAAAATTTCTTGCTCTGAAACTATGTATAAGACAATTATAATGCGTGGAAACGTTGCCTCCTTGTGGTTAGAGGTGTAAAAACAGAGTTGCAATTACTTTCAAGGGTCAAATTAGAACCATGTTAAAACAACTTGTTCTCCTCTAGATAAACTCTTTTCACTTGAAATATGTGTTTTCTTAGGATATTGTAAGTTATTCAGTTTGGTTAAAAACAAGATGTCTTGCTCTGAAACGCTGTATAAGCCGCTTACAATGCATAGAAACCCTGCTTCATGTGGTTATAGGTGTACAAACAGAGTTGCAATTACTTTAAATTGTCATATTACAAACAACTTGTTCTCCTCTGCTATAAACTCTTTTCATTTGAAATATGTCTTTTCTTAGTATATTGTAAGTTGTTTAGTTTGGTTAAAAACAAAATTTCTTGCTCTGAAACTATGTATAAGACAATTATAATGCGTGGAAACGTTGCCTCCTTGTGGTTAGAGGTGTAAAAACAGAGTTGCAATTACTTTCAAGGGTCAAATTAGAACCATGTTAAAACAACTTGTTCTCCTCTAGATAAACTCTTTTCACTTGAAATATGTGTTTTCTTAGGATATTGTAAGTTATTCAGTTTGGTTAAAAACAAGATGTCTTGCTCTGAAACGCTGTATAAGCCGATTACAATGCATAGAAACCCTGTTTCGTTATGGTTAGAGGTGTACAAACAGAGTTGCAATTACTTTAAATGGTCATATTACAAACAACTTGTTTCTCCCCTGGATAAATTCTTTTCACTTGATATATGTGTTTTCTTAGGATATTGTAAGTTATTCATTTTGGTTAAAAACAAGATGTCTTGCTCTGAAACGCTGTATAAGCCGCTTACAATGCATAGAAACCCTGTTTCATGTGGTTATAGGTGTACAAACAGAGTTGCAATTACTTTCAAGGGTCATATTAGAACCATGTTAAAACAAATTGTTCTCCCCTAGATAAACTATTTTCACTTGAAATATGTGTTTTCTTAGGATATTGTAAGTTATTCAGTTTGGTTAAAAACAAGATGTCTTGCTCTGAAACGGTGTATAAGCTGATTACAATGCATAGAAACCCTGTTTCGTTGTAGTTAGACGTGTACAAAGAGAGTTGCAATTACTTTAAATTGTCATACTAGAAACAACTTGTTTCTCCCCTGTATAAACTCTTTTCACTGGAAATATGTGTTTTCTTAGGATATTGTAAGTTATTCAGTTTGGTTAAAAACAATATGTCTTGCTCTGAAACGCTGTATAAGCCGATTACAATGCATAGAAACCCTGTTTCGTTGTGGGTAGAGGTGTACAAACAGAGTTGCAATTACTTTAAATTGTCATATTACAAACAACTTGTTCTCCTCTGCTATAAACTCTTTTCATTTGAAATATGTCTTTTCTTAGTATATTGTAAGTTGTTTAGTTTGGTTAAAAACAAAATTTCTTGCTCTGAAACTATGTATAAGACAATTATAATGCGTGGAAACGTTGCCTCCTTGTGGTTAGAGGTGTAAAAACAGAGTTGCAATTACTTTCAAGGGTCAAATTAGAACCATGTTAAAACAACTTGTTCTCCTCTAGATAAACTCTTTTCACTTGAAATATGTGTTTTCTTAGGATATTGTAAGTTATTCAGTTTGGTTAAAAACAAGATGTCTTGCTCTGAAACGCTGTATAAGCCGCTTACAAAGCATAGAAACCCTGCTTCATGTGGTTATAGGTGTACAAACAGAGTTGCAATTACTTTAAATTGTCATATTACAAACAACTTGTTCTCCTCTGCTATAAACTCTTTTCATTTGAAATATGTCTTTTCTTAGTATATTGTAAGTTGTTTAGTTTGGTTAAAAACAAAATTTCTTGCTCTGAAACTATGTATAAGACAATTATAATGCGTGGAAACGTTGCCTCCTTGTGGTTAGAGGTGTAAAAACAGAGTTGCAATTACTTTCAAGGGTCAAATTAGAACCATGTTAAAACAACTTGTTCTCCTCTAGATAAACTCTTTTCACTTGAAATATGTGTTTTCTTAGGATATTGTAAGTTATTCAGTTTGGTTAAAAACAAGATGTCTTGCTCTGAAACGCTGTATAAGCCGCTTACAATGCATAGAAACCCTGCTTCATGTGGTTATAGGTGTACAAACAGAGTTGCAATTACTTTCAAGGGTCATATTAGAACCATGTTAAAACAACTTGTTCTCCCCTAGATAAACTATTTTCACTTGAAATATGTGTTTTCTTAGGATATTGTAAGTTATTCAGTTTGGTTTAAAACAAGATGTCTTGCTCTGAAACGCTGTATAAGCCGATTACAATGCATAGAAACCCTGTTTCGTTATGGTTAGAGGTGTACAAACAGAGTTGCAATTACTTTAAATTGTCATAGTAGAAACAACTTGTTTCTCCCCTGTATAAACTCTTTTCACTTGATATATGTGTTTTCTTAGGATATTCTAAGGTATTCAGTTTGGTTAAAAACAAGATGTCTTGCTCTGAAACGGTGTATAAGCTGATTACAATGCATAGAAACCCTGTTTCGTTGTAGTTAGACGTGTACAAAGAGAGTTGCAATTACTTTAAATTGTCATACTAGAAACAACTTGTTTCTCCCCTGTATAAACTCTTTTCACTGGAAATATGTGTTTTCTTAGGATATTTTAAGTTATTCAGTTTGGTTAAAAACAAGATGTCTTGCTCTGAAACGGTGTAAAAGTTGATTACAATGCATAAAGACCCTGTTTCGTTGTGGTTAGAGGTCTACCAACAGAGTTGCAATTAATTTAAATGGTCATGTTACAAACAACTTGATCTCCCCTGCTATAAACTCTTTTCATTTGAAATATGTTTTTCTTTGGATATTGTTAGTTATTCAGTTTGGTTAAAAACAAGATGTCTTGCTCTGAAACGGTGTATAAGCTGATTACAATGTATAGAAGCTCTGTTTCTTTGAGGATAGAGGTGTATAAACAGAGTTGCATTTACTTTAAATTGTCATATTACAAACAACTTGTTCTCCTCTGCTATAAACTCTTTTCATTTGAAATATGTCTTTTCTTAGTATATTGTAAGTTGTTTGGTTAAAAACAAAATTTCTTGCTCTGAAACTATGTATAAGACAATTATAATGCGTGGAAACGTTGTCTCCTTGTGGTTAGAGGTGTAAAAACAGAGTTGCAATTACTTTCAAGGGTCACATTAGAAACATGTTAAAATAACTTATTCTCCCCTAGGTAAACTCTTTTCACTTGAAATATGTCTTTTCTTAGGATATTGTAAGTTATTCAGTTTGGTTAAAAATAAGATGTCTTGCTCTGAAACTCGGTATAAGCTGATTACAATGCATAGAAGCTCTGTTTCTTTGTGGTTAGAAGTGTATGAACAGAGTTGCAATTACTTTAAATTGACATATTAGAAACAATTGTTTCTCCCATGTATAAACTCTTTTCACTCGAAATATGTGTTTTCTTAGGATATTGTAAGTTATTCAGTTTGGTTAAAAACAAGATGTCTTGCTCTGAAACGGTGTAACAGCTGATTACAATGCATAAAGACCCTGTTTCGTTGTGGTTAGAGGTCTACCAACAGAGTTGCAATTACTTTAAATGGTCATATTACAAACAACTTCTTTCTCCCCTGGATAAACTCTTTTCACTTGATATATGTGTTTTCTTAAAACAATGTAAGTTATTCAGTTTGGTTAAAAAAAAGATGTCTTGCTCTGAAACTCTGTATAAGTCGATTACAATGCATAGAAACCCTGTTTCGTTGTGGTTAGAGGTGTACAAACAGAGTTGCAATTACTTTAAATGGTCATGTTACAAACAACTTGTTTCTCCCCTGGATAAACTCTTTCCACTTGAAATATGTCTGTTCATAGGATATTGTAAGTTAATTAGTTTGGTTAAAAAAATTTCTTGCTCTGAAACTATGTATAAGACAATTATAATGCGTGGAAACGTTGTCTCCTTGTGGTTAGAGGTGTAAAAACAGAGTTGCAATTACTTTCAAGGGTCACATTAGAACCATGTTAAAACAACTTGTTCTCCCCTAGATAAACTCTTTTCACTTGAAATATGTCTTTTCTTAGGATATTGTAAGTTATTCAGTTTGGTTAAAAATAAGATGTCTTGCTCTGAAACTCGGTATAAGCTGATTACAATGCATAGAAGCTATGTTTCTTTGTGGTTAGAAGTGTATAAACAGAGTTGCAATTACTTTAAATTGACATATTAGAAACAATTGTTTCTCCCATGTATAAACTCTTTTCACTCGAAATATGTGTTTTCTTAGGATATTGTAAGTTATTCAGTTTGGTTAAAAACAAGATGTCTTGCTCTGAAACGGTGTAAAAGCTGATTACAATGCATAAAGACCCTGTTTCGTTGTGGTTAGAGGTCTACCAACAGAGTTGCAATTACTTTAAATGGTCATATTACAAACAACTTGTTTCTCCCCTGGATAAACTCTTTCCACTTGAAATATGTCTTTTCTTAGGATATTGTAAGTTATTCAGTTTGGTTAAAAACAATATGTCTTGCTCTGAAACGCTGTATAAGCCGAGTACAATGCATAGAAACCCTGTTTCTTTGTGGTTAGAGGTGTACAAAGAGAGTTGCAATTACTTTAAATTGTCATACTAGAAACAACTTGTTTCTCCCTTGTATAAACTCTTTTCACTTGAAATATGTGTTTTCTTAGGATATTGTAAGTTATTCAGTTTGGTTAAAAACAAGATGTCTTGCTCTGAAACGCTGTATAAGCCGCTTACAATGCATAGAAACCCTGTTTCATGTGGTTATAGGTGTACAAACAGAGTTGCAATTACTTTCAAGGGTCATATTAGAACCATGTTAAAACAACTTGTTCTCCCCTAGATAAACTATTTTCACTTGAAATATGTGTTTTTTTAGGATATTGTAAGTTATTCAGTTTGGTTAAAAACAAGATGTCTTGCTCTGAAACGGTGTATAAGCCGATTACAATGCATAGAAACCCTGTTTCGTTGTGGGTAGAGGTGTACAAACAGAGTTGCAATTACTTTAAATTGTCATATTACAAACAACTTGTTCTCCTCTGCTATAAACTCTTTTCATTTGAAATATGTCTTTTCTTAGTATATTGTAAGTTGTTTAGTTTGGTTAAAAACAAAATTTCTTGCTCTGAAACTATGTATAAGACAATTATAATGCGTGGAAACGTTGCCTCCTTGTGGTTAGAGGTGTAAAAACAGAGTTGCAATTACTTTCAAGGGTCACATTAGAACCATGTTAAAACAACTTGTTCTCCTCTAGATAAACTCTTTTCACTTGAAATATGTGTTTTCTTAGGATATTGTAAGCTATTCAGTTTGGTTAAAAACAAGGTGTCTTGCTCTGAAACGCTGTATAAGCCGATTACAATGCATAGAAACCCTGTTTCGTTATGGTTAGAGGTGTACAAACAGAGTTGCAATTACTTTAAATGGTCATATTACAAACAACTTGTTTCTCCCCTGGATAAATTCTTTTCACTTGATATATGTGTTTTCTTAGGATATTGTAAGTTATTCATTTTGGATAAAAACAAGATGTCTTGCTCTGAAACGCTGTATAAGCCGCTTACAATGCATAGAAACCCTGTTTCATGTGGTTATAGGTGTACAAACAGAGTTGCAATTACTTTCAAGGGTCATATTAGAACCATGTTAAAACAAATTGTTCTCCCCTAGATAAACTATTTTCACTTGAAATATGTGTTTTCTTAGGATATTGTAAGTTATTCAGTTTGGTTAAAAACAAGATGTCTTGCTCTGAAACGGTGTATAAGCTGATTACAATGCATAAAGGCCCTGTTTCGTTGTGGTTAGAGGTCTACCAACAGAGTTGCAATTACTTTAAATGGTCATATTACGAACAACTTGTTTCTCCCCTGGATAAACTCTTTTCACTTGAAATATGTCTTTTCTTAGGATATTGTAAGTTATTCAGTTTGGTTAAAAACAAGATGTCTTGCTCTGAAACTCTGTATAAGCCGATTACAATGCATAGAAGCTCTGTTTCTTTGTGGTTAGAAGTGTATAAACAGAGTTGCAATTACTTTAAATTGACATATTAGAAACAATTGTTTCTCCCATGTATAAACTCTTTTCACTCGAAATATGTGTTTTCTTAGGATATTGTAAGGTATTCAGTTTGGTTAAAAACAAGATGTCTTGCTCTGAAACGGTGTATAAGCTGATTACAATGCATAGAAACCCTGTTTCGTTGTAGTTAGACGTGTACAAAGAGAGTTGCAATTACTTTAAATTGTCATACTAGAAACAACTTGTTTCTCCCCTGTATAAACTCTTTTCACTGGAAATATGTGTTTTCTTAGGATATTTTAAGTTATTCAGTTTGGTTAAAAACAAGATGTCTTGCTCTGAAACGCTGTATAAGCCGATTACAATGCATAGAAACCCTGTTTCGTTGTGGTTAGAGGTCTACCAACAGAGTTGCAATTACTTTAAATGGTCATATTACAAACAACTTGTTTCTCCCCTGGATAAACTCTTTTCACTTGATATATGTGTTTTTTTAGGATATTCTAAGGTATTCAGTTTGGTTAAAAACAAGATGTCTTGCTCTGAAACGGTGTATAAGCTGATTACAATGCATAGAAACCCTGTTTCGTTGTAGTTAGACGTGTACAAAGAGAGTTGCAATTACTTTAAATTGTCATACTAGAAACAACTTGTTTCTCCCCTGTATAAACTCTTTTCACTGGAAATATGTGTTTTCTTAGGATATTGTAAGTTATTCAGTTTGGTTAAAAACAATATGTCTTGCTCTGAAACGCTGTATAAGCCGATTACAATGCATAGAAACCCCGTGTCGTTGTGGGTAGAGGTGTACAAACAGAGTTGCAATTACTTTAAATTGTCATATTACAAACAACTTGTTCTCCTCTGCTATAAACTCTTTTCATTTGAAATATGTCTTTTCTTAGTATATTGTAAGTTGTTTAGTTTGGTTAAAAACAAAATTTCTTGCTCTGAAACTATGTATAAGACAATTATAATGCGTGGAAACGTTGCCTCCTTGTGGTTAGAGGTGTAAAAACAGAGTTGCAATTACTTTCAAGGGTCAAATTAGAACCATGTTAAAACAACTTGTTCTCCTCTAGATAAACTCTTTTCACTTGAAATATGTGTTTTCTTAGGATATTGTAAGTTATTCAGTTTGGTTAAAAACAAGATGTCTTGCTCTGAAACGCTGTATAAGCCGATTACAATGCATAGAAACCCTGTTTCGTTATGGTTAGAGGTGTACAAACAGAGTTGCAATTACTTTAAATTGTCATACTAGAAACAACTTGTTTCTCCCCTGTATAAACTCTTTTCACTTGATATATGTGTTTTCTTTGGATATTCTAAGGTATTCAGTTTGGTTAAAAACAAGATGTCTTGCTCTGAAACGGTGTATAAGCTGATTACAATGCATAGAAACCCTGTTTCGTTGTAGTTAGACGTGTACAAAGAGAGTTGCAATTACTTTAAATTGTCATACTAGAAACAACTTCTTTCTCCCCTGTATAAACTCTTTTCACTGGAAATATGTGTTTTCTTAGGATATTTTAAGTTATTCAGTTTGGTTAAAAACAAGATGTCTTGCTCTGAAACGGTGTAAAAGCTGATTACAATGCATAAAGACCCTGTTTCGTTGTGGTTAGAGGTCTACCAACAGAGTTGCAATTAATTTAAATGGTCATGTTACAAACAACTTGATCTCCCCTGCTATAAACTCTTTTCATTTGAAATATGTTTTTCTTTGGATATTGTTAGTTATTCAGTTTGGTTAAAAACAAGATGTCTTGCTCTGAAACGGTGTATAAGCTGATTACAATGCATAGAAGCTCTGTTTCTTTGAGGATAGAGGTGTATAAACAGAGTTGCATTTACTTTAAATTGTCATATTACAAACAACTTGTTCTCCTCTGCTATAAACTCTTTTCATTTGAAATATGTCTTTTCTTAGTATATTGTAAGTTGTTTAGTTTGGTTAAAAACAAAATTTCTTGCTCTGAAACTATGTATAAGACAATTATAATGCGTGGAAACGTTGTCTCCTTGTGGTTAGAGGTTTAAAAACAGAGTTGCAATTACTTTCAAGGGTCACATTAGAACCATGTTAAAACAACTTCTTCTCCCCTAGATAAACTCTTTTCACTTGAAATATGTCTTTTCTTAGGATATTGTAAGTTATTCAGTTTGGTTAAAAACAAGATGTCTTGCTCTGAAACGGTGTATAAGCTGATTACAATGCATAGAAGCTCTGTTTCTTTGAGGATAGAGGTGTATAAACAGAGTTGCAATTACTTTAAATTGTCATATTACAAACAACTTGTTCTCCTCTGCTATAAACTCTTTTCATTTGAAATATGTCTTTTCTTAGGATATTGTAAGTTAATCAGTTTGGTTAAAAATAAGATGTCTTGCTCTGAAACTCGGTATAAGCTGATTACAATGCATAGAAGCTCTGTTTCTTTGTGGTTAGAAGTGTATAAACAGAGTTGCAATTACTTTAAATTGACATATTAGAAACAATTGTTTCTCCCATGTATAAACTCTTTTCACTCGAAATATGTGTTTTCTTAGGATATTGTAAGTTATTCAGTTTGGTTAAAAACAAGATGTCTTGCTCTGAAACGGTGTAAAAGCTGATTACAATGCATAAAGACCCGGTTTCGTTGTGGTTAGAGGTCTACCAACAGAGTTGCAATTACTTTCAAGGGTCATATTAGAACCATGTTAAAACAAATTGTTCTCCCCTAGATAAACTATTTTCACTTGAAATATGTGTTTTCTTAGGATATTGTAAGTTATTCAGTTTGGTTAAAAACAAGATGTCTTGCTCTGAAATGGTGTATAAGCTGATTACAATGCATAAAGGCCCTGTTTCGTTGTGGTTAGAGGTCTACCAACAGAGTTGCAATTACTTTAAATGGTCATATTACGAACAACTTGTTTCTCCCCTGGATAAACTCTTTTCAATTGAGATATGTGTTTTTTTAGGATATTCTAAGGTATTCAGTTTGGTTAAAAACAAGATGTCTTGCTCTGAAACGGTGTATAAGTTGATTACAATGCATAGAAACCCTGTTTCGTTGTAGTTAGACGTGTACAAAGAGAGTTGCAATTACTTTAAATTGTCATACTAGAAACAACTTGTTTCTCCCCTGTATAAACTCTTTTCACTGGAAATATGTGTTTTCTTAGGATATTGTAAGTTATTCAGTTTGGTTAAAAACAATATGTCTTGCTCTGAAACGCTGTATAAGCCGATTACAATGCATAGAAACCCCGTGTCGTTGTGGGTAGAGGTGTACAAACAGAGTTGCAATTACTTTAAATTGTCATATTACAAACAACTTGTTCTCCTCTGCTATAAACTCTTTTCATTTGAAATATGTCTTTTCTTAGTATATTGTAAGTTGTTTAGTTTGGTTAAAAACAAAATTTCTTGCTCTGAAACTATGTATAAGACAAGTATAATGTGTGGAAACGTTGCCTCCTTGTGGTTAGAGGTGTAAAAACAGAGTTGCAATTACTTTCAAGGGTCAAATTAGAACCATGTTAAAACAACTTGTTCTCCTCTAGATAAACTCTTTTCATTTGAAATATGTGTTTTCTTAGGATATTGTAAGTTATTCAGTTTGGTTAAAAACAAGATGTCTTGCTCTGAAACGCTGTATAAGCCGATTACAATGCATAGAAACCCTGTTACGTTATGGTTAGAGGTGTACAAACAGAGTTGCAATTACTTTAAATTGTCATACTAGAAACAACTTGTTTCTCCCCTGTATAAACTGTTTTCACTTGATATATGTGTTTTCTTAGGATATTCTAAGGTATTCAGTTTGGTTATAAACAAGATGTCTTGCTCTGAAACGGTGTATAAGCTGATTACAATGCATAGAAACCCTGTTTCGTTGTAGTTAGACGTGTACAAAGAGAGTTGCAATTACTTTAAATTGTCATACTAGAAACAACTTGTTTCTCCCCTGTATAAACTCTTTTCACTGGAAATATGTGTTTTCTTAGGATATTTTAAGTTATTCAGTTTGGTTAAAAACAAGATGTCTTGCTCTGAAACGGTGTAAAAGCTGATTACAATGCATAAAGACCCTGTTTCGTTGTGGTTAGAGGTCTACCAACAGAGTTGCAATTAATTTAAATGGTCATGTTACAAACAACTTGATCTCCCCTGCTATAAACTCTTTTCATTTGAAATATGTGTTTTCTTAGGATATTGTAAGTTATTCAGTTTGGTTAAAAACAAGATGTCTTGCTCTGAAACGGTGTATAAGCTGATTACAATGCATAGAAGCTCTGTTTCTTTGAGGATAGAGGTGTATAAACAGAGTTGCATTTACTTTAAATTGTCATATTACAAACAACTTGTTCTCCTCTGCTATAAACTCTTTTCATTTGAAATATGTCTTTTCTTAGTATATTGTAAGTTGTTTAGTTTGGTTAAAAACAAAATTTCTTGCTCTGAAACTATGTATAAGACAATTATAATGCGTGGAAACGTTGTCTCCTTGTGGTTAGAGGTGTAAAAACAGAGTTGCAATTACTTTCAAGGGTCACATTAGAACCATGTTAAAACAACTTGTTCTCCCCTAGATAAACTCTTTTCACTTGAAATATGTCTTTTCTTAGGATATTGTAAGTTATTCAGTTTGGTTAAAAATAAGATGTCTTGCTCTGAAACTCGGTATAAGCCGATTACAATGCATAGAAGCTCTGTTTCTTTGTGGTTAGAAGTGTATAAACAGAGTTGCAATTACTTTAAATTGACATATTAGAAACAATTGTTTCTCCCATGTATAAACTCTTTTCACTCGAAATATGTGTTTTCTTAGGATATTGTAAGTTATTCAGTTTGGTTAAAAACAAGATGTCTTGCTCTGAAACTCTGTATAAGCCGATTACAATGCATAGAATCCCTGTTTCCTTGTGGTTAGAGGTGTACAAACAGAGTTGCAAATACTTTAAATGGTCATGTTACAAACAACTTCTTTCTCCCCTGGATAAACTCTTTTCACTTGAAATATGTGTTTTCTTAAAACAATGCAAGTTATTCAGTTTGGTTAAAAACAAGATGTCTTGCTCTGAAACGCTGAATAAGCAGATTACAATGCATAGAAGCTCTGTTTCTTTATGGTTAGATGTGTATAAACAGAGTTGCAATTACTTTAAATTGACATATTAGAAACAAGTTGTTTCTCCCATGTATAAACTCTTTTCACTCGAAATATGTGTTTTCTTAGGATATTGTAAGTTATTCAGTTTGGTTAAAAAAAATATGTCTTGCTCTGAAACTCTGTATAAGTCGATTACAATGCATAGAAACCCTGTTTCGTTGTGGTTAGAGGTGTACAAACAGAGTTGCAATTACTTTCAAGGGTCATATTAGAACCATGTTAAAACAACTTGTTCTCCCCTAGATAAACTATTTTCACTTGAAATATGTCTTTTCTTAGGATATTGTAAGTTATTCAGTTTGGTTAAAAACAAGATGTATTGCTCTGAAACGGTGTATAAGCTGATTACAATGCATAAAGACCCTGTTTCGTTGTGGTTAGAGGTGTACAAACAGAGTTGCAATTACTTTAAATTGACATATTAGAAACAAGTTGTTTCTCCCATGTATAAACTCTTTTCACTCGAAATATGTGTTTTCTTAGGATATTGTAAGTTATTCAGTTTGGTTAAAAAAAATATGTCTTGCTCTGAAACTCTGTATAAGCCGATTTCAATGCATAGAAACCCTGTTTCGTTGTGGGTAGAGGTGTACAAACAGAGTTGCAATTACTTTAAATTGTCATATTACAAACAACTTGTTCTCCTCTGCTATAAACTCTTTTCATTTGAAATATGTCTTTTCTTAGTATATTGTAAGTTGTTTAGTTTGGTTAAAAACAAAATTTCTTGATCTGAAACTATGTATAAGACAATTATAATGCGTGGAAACGTTGCCTCCTTGTGGTTAGAGGTGTAAAAACAGAGTTGCAATTACTTTCAAGGGTCACATTAGAACCATGTTAAAAGAGCTTGTTCTCCTCTAGATAAACTCTGTTCACTTGAAATATGTGTTTTCTTAGGATATTGTAAGTTATTCAGTTTGGTTAAAAACAAGATGTCTTGCTCAGAAACGCTGTATAAGCCGATTACAATGCATAGAAACCCTGTTTCGTTATGGTTAGAGGTGTACAAACAGAGTTGCAATTACTTTAAATGGTCATATTACAAACAACTTGTTTCTCCCCTGGATAAATTCTTTTCACTTGATATATGTGTTTTCTTAGGATATTGTAAGTTATTCATTTTGGTTAAAAACAAGATGTCTTGCTCTGAAACGCTGTATAAGCCGCTTACAATGCATAGAAACCCTGTTTCATGTGGTTATAGGTGTACAAACAGAGTTGCAATTACTTTCAAGGGTCATATTAGAACCATGTTAAAACAAATTGTTCTCCCCTAGATAAACTATTTTCACTTGAAATATGTGTTTTCTTAGGATATTGGAAGTTATTCAGTTTGGTTAAAAACAAGATGTCTTGCTCTGAAACGGTGTATAAGCTGATTACAATGCATAAAGGCCCTGTTTCGTTGTGGTTAGAGGTCTACCAACAGAGTTGCAATTACTTTAAATGGTCATATTACAAACAACTTGTTTCTCCCCTGGATAAACTCTTTTCACTTGATATATGTGTTTTCTTAGGTTATTCTAAGGTATTCAGTTTGGTTAAAAACAAGATGTCTTGCTCTGAAACGGTGTATAAGCTGATTACAATGCATAGAAACCCTGTTTCGTTGTAGTTAGACGTGTACAAAGAGAGTTGCAATTACTTTAAATTGTCATACTAGAAACAACTTGTTTCTCCCCTGTATAAACTCTTTTCACTGGAAATATGTGTTTTCTTAGGATATTGTAAGTTATTCAGTTTGGTTAAAAACAATATGTCTTGCTCTGAAACGCTGTATAAGCCGATTACATTGCATAGAAACCCTGTTTCGTTGTGGGTAGAGGTGTACAAACAGAGTTGCAATTACTTTAAATTGTCATATTACAAACAACTTGTTCTCCTCTGCTATAAACTCTTTTCATTTGAAATATGTCTTTTCTTAGTATATTGTAAGTTGTTTAGTTTGGTTAAAAACAAAATTTCTTGCTCTGAAACTATGTATAAGACAATTATAATGCGTGGAAACGTTGCCTCCTTGTGGTTAGAGGTGTAAAAACAGAGTTGCAATTACTTTCAAGGGTCAAATTAGAACCATGTTAAAACAACTTGTTCTCCTCTAGATAAACTCTTTTCACTTGAAATATGTGTTTTCTTAGGATATTGTAAGTTATTCAGTTTGGTTAAAAACAAGATGTCTTGCTCTGAAACGCTGTATAAGCCGCTTACAATGCATAGAAACCCTGCTTCATGTGGTTATAGGTGTACAAACAGAGTTGCAATTACTTTCAAGGGTCATATTAGAACCATGTTAAAACAACTTGTTCTCCCCTAGATAAACTATTTTCACTTGAAATATGTGTTTTCTTAGGATATTGTAAGTTATTCAGTTTGGTTAAAAACAAGATGTCTTGCTCTGAAACGCTGTATAAGCCGATTACAATGCATAGAAACCCTGTTTCGTTATGGTTAGAGGTGTACAAACAGAGTTGCAATTACTTTAAATTGTCATACTAGAAACAACTTCTTTCTCCCCTGTATAAACTCTTTTCACTTGATATATGTGTTTTCTTAGGATATTCTAAGGTATTCAGTTTGGTTAAAAACAAGATGTCTTGCTCTGAAACGGTGTATAAGCTGATTACAATGCATAGAAACCCTGTTTCGTTGTAGTTAGACGTGTACAAAGAGAGTTGCAATTACTTTAAATTGTCATACTAGAAACAACTTGTTTCTCCCCTGTATAAACTCTTTTCACTGGAAATATGTGTTTTCTTAGGATATTTTAAGTTATTCAGTTTGGTTAAAAACAAGATGTCTTGCTCTGAAACGGTGTAAAAGCTGATTACAATGCATAAAGACCCTGTTTCGTTGTGGTTAGAGGTCTACCAACAGAGTTGCAATTAATTTAAATGGTCATGTTACAAACAACTTGATCTCCCCTGCTATAAACTCTTTTCATTTGAAATATGTTTTTCTTTGGATATTGTTAGTTATTCAGTTTGGTTAAAAAAAAGATGTCTTGCTCTGAAACTCTGTATATGTCGATTACAATGCATAGAAACCCTGTTTTGTTGTGGTTAGAGGTGTACAAACAGAGTTGCAATTACTTTAAATGGTCATATTACAAACAACTTGTTTCTCCCCTGGATAAACTCTTTTCACTTGAAATATGTCTGTTCTTAGGATATTGTAAGTTAATTAGTTTGGTTAAAAAAATTTCTTGCTCTGAAACTATGTATAAGACAATTATAATGCGTGGAAACGTTGTCTCCTTGTGGTTAGAGGTGTAAAAACAGAGTTGCAATTACTTTCAAGGGTCACATTAGAACCATGTTAAAACAACTTGTTCTCCCCTAGATAAACTCTTTTCACTTGAAATATGTCTTTTCTTAGGATATTGTAAGTTATTCAGTTTGGTTAAAAATAAGATGTCTTGCTCTGAAACTCGGTATAAGCCGATTACAATGCATAGAAGCTCTGTTTCTTTGTGGTTAGAAGTGTATAAACAGAGTTGCAATTACTTTAAATTGACATATTAGAAACAATTGTTTCTCCCATGTATAAACTCTTTTCACTCGAAATATGTGTTTTCTTAGGATATTGTAAGTTATTCAGTTTGGTTAAAAACAAGATGTCTTGCTCTGAAACGGTGTAAAAGCTGATTACAATGCATAAAGACCCTGTTTCGTTGTGGTTAGAGGTGTACAAACAGAGTTGCAAATACTTTAAATGGTCATGTTACAAACAACTTCTTTCTCCCCTGGATAAACTCTTTTCACTTGAAATATGTGTTTTCTTAAAACAATGTAAGTTATTCAGTTTGGTTAAAAACAAGATGTCTTGCTCTGAAACGGTGTATAAGCTGATTACAATGCATAGAAGCTCTGTTTCTTTGTGGTTAGAGGTGTATAAACAGAGTTGCAATTACTTTAAATGGTCATGTTACAAACAACTTCTTTCTCCCCTGGATAAACTCTTTTCACTTGAAATATGTGTTTTCTTAAAACAATGTAAGTTATTCAGTTTGGTTAAAAACAAGATGTCTTGCTCTGAAACGCTGTATAAGCAGATTACAATGCATAGAAGCTCTGTTTCTTTATGGTTAGATGTGTATAAACAGAGTTGCAATTACTTTAAATTGACATATTAGAAACAAGTTGTTTCTCCCATGTATAAACTCTTTTCACTCGAAATATGTGTTTTTTAGGATATTGTAAGTTATTCAGTTTGGTTAAAAAAAAGATGTCTTGCTCTGAAACTCTGTATAAGTCGATTACAATGCATAGAAACCCTGTTTCGTTGTGGTTAGAGGTGTACAAACAGAGTTGCAATTACTTTAAATGGTCATGTTACAAACAACTTGTTTCTCCCCTGGATAAACTCTTTTCACTTGAAATATGTCTGTTCTTAGGATATTGTAAGTTAATTAGTTTGGTTAAAAAAATTTCTTGCTCTGAAACTATGTATAAGACAATTATAATGCGTGGAAACGTTGTCTCCTTGTGGTTAGAGGTGTAAAAACAGAGTTGCAATTACTTTCAAGGGTCACATTAGAACCATGTTAAAACAACTTGTTCTCCCCTAGATAAACTCTTTTCACTTGAAATATGTCTTTTCTTAGGATATTGTAAGTTATTCAGTTTGGTTAAAAATAAGATGTCTTGCTCTGAAACTCGGTATAAGCCGATTACAATGCATAGAAGCTCTGTTTCTTTGTGGTTAGAAGTGTATAAACAGAGTTGCAATTACTTTAAATTGACATATTAGAAACAATTGTTTCTCCCATGTATAAACTCTTTTCACTCGAAATATGTGTTTTCTTAGGATATTGTAAGTTATTCAGTTTGGTTAAAAACAAGATGTCTTGCTCTGAAACGGTGTAAAAGCTGATTACAATGCATAAAGACGCTGTTTCGTTGTGGTTAGAGGTGTACAAACAGAGTTGCAAATACTTTAAATGGTCATGTTACAAACAACTTCTTTCTCCCCTGGATAAACTCTTTTCACTTGAAATATGTGTTTTCTTAAAACAATGTAAGTTATTCAGTTTGGTTAAAAACAAGATGTCTTGCTCTGAAACGCTGTATAAGCAGATTACAATGCATAGAAGCTCTGTTTCTTTATGGTTAGATGTGTATAAACAGAGTTGCAATTACTTTAAATTGACATATTAGAAACAACTTGTTTCTCCCATGTATAAACTCTTTTCACTCGAAATATGTGTTTTCTTAGGATATTGTAAGTTATTCAGTTTGGTTAAAAACAAGATGTCTTGCTCTGAAACAGTGTATAAACCGATTACAATGCATTGAAGACCTGTTTCTTTGTGGTTAGAGGTCTACCAACAGAGTTGCAATTACTTTAAATGGTCATATTACATACAACTTGTTTCTCCCCTGGATAAACTCTTTTCACTTGAAATATGTGTTTTCTTAGGATATTGTAAGTTATTCAGTTTGGTTAAAAACAAGATGTCTTGCTCTGAAACAGTGTATAAACCGATTACAAGGCATTGTAGCCCTGTTTCTTTGTGGTTAGAGGTCTACCAACAGAGTTGCAATTACTTTAAATGGTCATATTACAAACAACTTGTTCTCCTCTGCTATAAACTCTTTTCATTTGAAATATGTCTTTTCTTAGTATATTGTAAATTGTTTAGTTTGGTTAAAAACAAAATTTCTTGCTCTGAAACTATGTATAAGACAATTATAATGCGTGGAAAAGTTGCCTCCTTGTGGTTAGAAGTGTAAAAACAGAGTTGCAATTACTTTCAAGGGTCACATTAGAACCATGTTAAAACAACTTGTTCTCCCCTAGATAAACTCTTTTCACTTGAAATATGTCTTTTCTTAGGATATTGTAAGTTATTCAGTTTGGTTAAAAATAAGATGTCTTGCTCTGAAACTCAGTATAAGCCGATTACAATGCATAGAAGCTCTGTTTCTTTGTGGTTAGAAGTGTATAAACAGAGTTGCAATTACTTTAAATTTACATATTAGAAACAATTGTTTCTCCCATGTATAAACTCTTTTCACTCGAAATATGTGTTTTCTTAGGATATTGTAAGTTATTCAGTTTGGTTAAAAACAATATGTCTTGCTCTGAAACGCTGTATAAGCCGATTACAATGCATAGAAACCCTGTTTCGTTGTGGGTAGAGGTGTACAAACAGAGTTGCAATTACTTTAAATTGTCATATTACAAACAACTTGTTCTCCTCTGCTATAAACTCTTTTCATTTGAAATATGTCTTTTCTTAGTATATTGTAAGTTGTTTAGTTTGGTTAAAAACAAAATTTCTTGCTCTGAAACTATGTATAAGACAATTATAATGCGTGGAAACGTTGCCTCCTTGTGGTTAGAGGTGTAAAAACAGAGTTGCAATTACTTTCAAGGGTCACATTAGAACCATGTTAAAACAACTTGTTCTCCTCTAGATAAACTCTTTTCACTTGAAATATGTGTTTTCTTAGGATATTGTAAGTTATTCAGTTTGGTTAAAAACAAGATGTCTTGCTCTGAAACTCTGTATAAGCCGATTACAATGCATAGAAACCCTGTTTCGTTATGGTTAGAGGTGTACAAACAGAGTTGCAATTACTTTAAATTGTCATACTAGAAACAACTTGTTTCTCCCCTGTATAAACTCTTTTCACTTGATATATGTGTTTTCTTAGGATATTGTAAGTTATTCAGTTTGGTTAAAAACAAGATGTCTTGCTCTGAAACGCTGTATAAGCCGCTTACAATGCATAGAAACCCTGTTTCATGTGGTTATAGGTGTACAAACAGAGTTGCAATTACTTTCAAGGGTCATATTAGAACCATGTTAAAACAACTTGTTCTCCCCTAGATAAACTATTTTCACTTGAAATATGTGTTTTCTTAGGATATTGTAAGTTATTCAGTTTGGTTAAAAACAAGATGTCTTGCTCTGAAACGGTGTATAAGCTGATTACAATGCATAAAGACCCTGTTTCGTTTTGGTTAGAGGTCTACCAACAGAGTTGCAATTACTTTAAATGGTCAAATTACAAACAAGTTGTTCTCCTCTGCTATAAACTCTTTTCATTTGAAATATGTATTTTCTTATTATATTTTAAGTTGTTTAGTTTGGTTAAAAACAAAATTTCTTGCTCTGAAACTATGTATAAGACAATTATAATGCGTGGAAACGTTGGCTCCTTGTGGTTAGAGGTGTAAAAACAGAGTTGCAATTACTTTCAAGGTTCACATTAGAACCATGTTAAAACAACTTGTTCTCCCCTGTATAAACTATTTTCACTTGAAATATGTGTTTTCTTAGGATATTGTAACTTATTCAGTTTGGTTAAAAACAAGATGTCTTGCTCTGAAACGCTGTATAAGCCGATTACAATGCATAGAAACCCTGTTTCGTTATAGTTAGAGGTGTACAAACAGAGTTGCAATTACTTTAAATGGTCATATTACAAACAACTTGTTCTCCCCTGCTATAAACTCTTTTCATTTGAAATATGTGTTTTCTTAGGATATTGTAAGATATTTAGTTTGGTTAAAAACAAGATGTCTTGCTCTGAAACGCTGTATAAGCCGATTACAATGCATAGAAACCCTGTTTCGTTGTGGTTAGAGGTGTACACACAGAGTTGCAATTACTTTAAATGGTCATGTTACAAACAATTTGTTTCTCCCAAGGGATAAACTCTTTTCACTTGATATATGTATTTTCTTAGGATATTGTAAGGTATTCAGTTTGGTTAAAAACAAGATGTCTTGCTCTGAAACGGTGTATAAGCTGATTACAATGTATAAAAGCTCTGTTTCTTTGTGGTTAGAGGTGTATAAACAGAGTTGCAATTACTTTAAATGGTCATGTTACAAACAACTTGTTTCTCCCCTGCTATAAACTCTTTTCACTTAAAATATGTGTTTTCTTAGGATATTGTAAGTTATTCAGTTTGGTTAAAAACAAAATTTCTTGCTCTGAAACTATGTATAAGACAATTATAATGCGTGGAAACGTTGCCTCCTTGTGGTTAGAGGTGTAAAAACAGAGTTGCAATTACTTTCAAGGGTCACATTAGAACCATGTTAAAACAACTTGTTCTCCTCTAGATAAACTCTTTTCACTTGAAATATGTGTTTTCTTAGGATATTGTAAGTTATTCAGTTTGGTTAAAAACAAGATGTCTTGCTCTGAAACTCTGTATAAGCCGATTACAATGCATAGAAACCCTGTTTCGTTGTGGTTAGAGGTGTACAAACAGAGTTGCAATTACTTTAAATGGTCATGTTACAAACAACTTGTTCTCCCCTGCTATAAACTCTTTTCATTTGAAATATGTGTTTTCTTAGGATATTGTAAGTTATTCAGTTTGGTTAAAAACAAGATGTCTTGCTCTGAAACGGTGTAAAAGCTGATTACAATGCATAGAAGCTCTGTTTCTTTGAGGATAGAGGTGTATAAACAGAGTTGCAATTACTTTAAATGGTCATGTTACAAACAACTTGTTTCTCCCCTGGATAAAGTTTTTTCACTTGAAATATGTGTTTTCTTAGGATATTGTAAGTTATTCAGTTTGGTTAAAAACAATATGTCTTGCTCTGAAACGCTGTAAAAGCTGATTACAATGCATAAAGACCCTGTTTCGTTGTGGTTAGAGGTCTACCAACAGAGTTGCAATTACTTTAAATGGTCATATTACAAACAACTTGTTCTCCCCTGCTATAAACTCTTTTCACTTGAAATATGTCTTTTCTTAGGATATTGTAAGTTATTCAGTTTGGTTAAAAACAAAATTTCTTGCTCTGAAACTATGTATAAGACAATTATAATGCGTGGAAACGTTGCCTCCTTGTGGTTAGAGGTGTAAAAACAGAGTTGCAATTACTTTCAAGGGTCACATTAGAACCATGTTAAAACAACTTGTTCTCCTCTAGATAAACTCTTTTCACTTGAAATATGTGTTTTCTTAGGATATTGTAAGTTATTCAGTTTGGTTAAAAACAAGATGTCTTGCTCTGAAACTCTGTATAAGCCGATTACAATGCATAGAAACCCTGTTTCGTTGTGGTTAGAGGTGTACAAACAGAGTTGCAATTACTTTAAATGGTCATGTTACAAACAACTTGTTCTCCCCTGCTATAAACTCTTTTCATTTGAAATATGTGTTTTCTTAGGATATTGTAAGTTATTCAGTTTGGTTAAAAACAAGATGTCTTGCTCTGAAACGGTGTAAAAGCTGATTACAATGCATAGAAGCTCTGTTTCTTTGAGGATAGAGGTGTATAAACAGAGTTGCAATTACTTTAAATGGTCATGTTACAAACAACTTGTTTCTCCCCTGGATAAAGTTTTTTCACTTGAAATATGTGTTTTCTTAGGATATTGTAAGTAATTCAGTTTGGTTAAAAACAAGATGTCTTGCTCTGAAACGCTGTAAAAGCTGATTACAATGCATAAAGACCCTGTTTCGTTGTGGTTAGAGGTCTACCAACAGAGTTGCAAGTACTTTAAATGGTCATATTACAAACAACTTGTTCTCCCCTGCTATAAACTCTTTTCACTTGAAATATGTCTTTTCTTAGGATATTGTAAGTTATTCAGTTTGGTTAAAAACAAAATTTCTTGCTCTGAAACTATGTATAAGACAATTATAATGCGTGGAAACGTTGCCTCCTTGTGGTTAGAGGTGTAAAAACAGAGTTGCAATTACTTTCAAGGGTCACATTAGAACCATGTTAAAACAACTTGTTCTCCTCTAGATAAACTCTTTTCACTTGAAATATGTGTTTTCTTAGGATATTGTAAGTTATTCAGTTTGGTTAAAAACAAGATGTCTTGCTCTGAAACTCTGTATAAGCCGATTACAATGCATAGAAACCCTGTTTCGTTGTGGTTAGAGGTGTACAAACAGAGTTGCAATTACTTTAAATGGTCATGTTACAAACAACTTGATCTCCCCTGCTATAAACTCTTTTCATTTGAAATATGTGTTTTCTTAGGATATTTTAAGTTATTCAGTTTGGTTAAAAACAAGATGTCTTGCTCTGAAACGGTGTATAAGCTGATTACAATGCATAGAAGCTCTGTTTCTTTGTGGTTAGAAGTGTATAAACAGAGTTGCAATTACTTTAAATTGACATATTAGAAACAATTGTTTCTCCCATGTATAAACTCTTTTCACTCGAAATATGTGTTTTCTTAGGATATTGAAAGTTATTCAGTTTGGTTAAAAACAAGATGTCTTGCTCTGAAACTCTGTATGAGCCGATTACAATGCATAGAATCCCTGTTTCCTTGTGGTTAGAGGTGTACAAACAGAGTTGCAAATACTTTAAATGGTCATGTTACAAACAACTTCTTTCTCCCCTGGATAAACTCTTTTCACTTGAAATATGTGTTTTCTTAAAACAATGCAAGTTATTCAGTTTGGTTAAAAACAAGATGTCTTGCTCTGAAACGCTGTATAAGCAGATTACAATGCATAGAAGCTCTGTTTCTTTATGGTTAGATGTGTATAAACAGAGTTGCAATTACTTTAAATTGACATATTAGAAACAAGTTGTTTCTCCCATGTATAAACTCTTTTCACTCGAAATATGTGTTTTCTTAGGATATTGTAAGTTATTCAGTTTGGATAAAAACAAGATGTCTTGCTCTGAAACTCTGTATGAGTCGATTACAATGCAAAGAAACCCTGTTTCGTTGTGGTTAGAGGTGTACAAACAGAGTTGCAATTACTTTAAATGGTTATGTTACAAACAACTTGTTTCTCCCCTGGATAAACTCTTTTCACTTGAAATATGTCTGTTCTTAGGATATTGTAAGTTAATTAGTTTGGTTAAAAAAATTTCTTGCTCTGAAACTATGTATAAGACAATTATAATGCGTGGAAACGTTGTCTCCTTGTGGTTAGAGGTGTAAAAACAGAGTTGCAATTACTTTCAAGGGTCACATTAGAACCATGTTAAAACAACTTGTTCTCCCCTAGATAAACTCTTTTCACTTGAAATATGTCTTTTCTTAGGATATTGTAAGTTATTCAGTTTGGTTAAAAATAAGATGTCTTGCTCTGAAACTCGGTATAAGCCGATTACAATGCATAGAAGCTCTGTTTCTTTGTGGTTAGACGTGTATAAACAGAGTTGCAATTACTTTAAATTGACATATTAGAAACAATTGTTTCTCCCATGTATAAACTCTTTTCACTCGAAATATGTGTTTTCTTAGGATATTGTAAGTTATTCAGTTTGGTTAAAAACAAGATGTCTTGCTCTGAAACGGTGTAAAAGCTGATTACAATGCATAAAGACCCTGTTTCGTTGTGGTTAGAGGTCTACCAACAGATTTGCAATTACTTTGAATGGTCATATTACAAACAACTTGTTTCTCCCCTGGATAAACTCTTTCCACTTGAAATATGTGTTTTCTTAGGATATTGTAAGTTATTCAGTTTGGTTAAAAACAATATGTCTTGCTCTGAAACGCTGCATAAGCCGAGTACAATGCATAGAAACCCTGTTTCTTTGTGGTTAGAGGTGTACAAAGAGAGTTGCAATTACTTTAAATTGTCATACTAGAAACAACTTGTTTCTCCCTTGTATAAACTCTTTTCACTTGATATATGTGTTTTCTTAGGATATTCTAAGGTATTCAGTTTGGTTAAAAACAAGATGTCTTGCTCTGAAACGGTGTATAAGCCGATTACAATGCATAGAAACCCTGTTTCGTTGTGGGTAGAGGTGTACAAACAGAGTTGCAATTACTTTAAATTGTCATATTACAAACAACTTGTTCTCCTCTGCTATAAACTCTTTTCATTTGAAATATGTCTTTTCTTAGTATATTGTAAGTTGTTTAGTTTGGTTAAAAACAAAATTTCTTGCTCTGAAACTATGTATAAGACAATTATAATGCGTGGAAACGTTGCCTCCTTGTGATTAGAGGTGTAAAAACAGAGTTGCAATTACTTTCAAGGGTCACATTAGAACCATGTTAAAACAACTTGTTCTCCTCTAGATAAACTCTTTTCACTTGAAATATGTGTTTTCTTAGGATATTGTAAGTTATTCAGTTTGGTTAAAAACAAGATGTCTTGCTCTGAAACGCTGTATAAGCTGATTACAATGCATAGAAGCTCTGTTTCTTTGAGGATAGAGGTGTATAAACAGAGTTGCAATTACTTTAAATTGTCATATTACAAACAACTTGTTCTCCTCTGCTATAAACTCTTTTCATTTGAAATATGTCTTTTCTTAGTATATTGTAAGTTGTTTAGTTTGGTTAAAAACAAAATTTCTTGCTCTGAAACTATGTATAAGACAATTATAATGCGTGGAAACGTTGTCTCCTTGTGGTTAGAGGTGTAAAAACAGAGTTGCAATTACTTTCAAGGGTCACATTAGAACCATGTTAAAACAACTTGTTCTCCCCTAGATAAACTCTTTTCACTTGAAATATGTCTTTTCTTAGGATATTGTAAGTTATTCAGTTTGGTTAAAAATAAGATGTCTTGCTCTGAAACTCGGTATAAGCCGATTACAATGCATAGAAGCTCTGTTTCTTTGTGGTTAGAAGTGTATAAACAGAGTTGCAATTACTTTAAATTGACATATTAGAAACAATTGTTTCTCCCATGTATAAACTCTTTTCACTCGAAATATGTGTTTTCTTAGGATATTGTAAGTTATTCAGTTTGGTTAAAAACAAGATGTCTTGCTCTGAAACGGTGTAAAAGCTGATTACAATGCATAAAGACCCTGTTTCGTTGTGGTTGGAGGTCTACCAACAGAGTTGCAATTACTTTAAATGGTCATATTACAAACAACTTGTTTCTCCCCTGGATAAACTCTTTCCACTTGAAATATGTCTTTTCTTAGGATATTGTAAGTTATTCAGTTTGGTTAAAAACAATATGTCTTGCTCTGAAACGCTGTATAAGCCGAGTACAATGCATAGAAACCCTGTTTCTTTGTGGTTAGAGGTGTACAAAGAGAGTTGCAATTACTTTAAATTGTCATACTAGAAACAACTTGTTTCTCCCTTGTATAAACTCTTTTCACTTGATATATGTGTTTTCTTAGGATATTCTAAGGTATTCAGTTTGGTTAAAAACAATATGTCTTGCTCTGAAACGCTGTATAAGCCGATTACAATGCATAGAAACCCTGTTTCGTTGTGGGTAGAGGTGTACAAACAGAGTTGCAATTACTTTAAATTGTCATATTACAAACATCTTGTTCTCCTCTGCTATAAACTCTTTTCATTTGAAATATGTCTTTTCTTAGTATATTGTAAGTTGTTTAGTTTGGTTAAAAACAAAATTTCTTGCTCTGAAACTATGTATAAGACAATTATAATGCGTGGAAACGTTGCCTCCTTGTGGTTAGAGGTGTAAAAACAGAGTTGCAATTACTTTCAAGGGTCACATTAGAACCATGTTAAAACAACTTGTTCTCCTCTAGATAAACTCTTTTCACTTGAAATATGTGTTTTCTTAGGATATTGTAAGTTATTCAGTTTGGTTAAAAACAAGATGTCTTGCTCTGAAACGCTGTATAAGCCGATTACAATGCATAGAAACCCTGTTTCGTTATGGTTAGAGGTGTACAAACAGAGTTGCAATTACTTTAAATGGTCATATTACAAACAACTTGTTTCTCCCCTGGATAAATTCTTTTCACTTGATATATGTGTTTTCTTAGGATATTGTAAGTTATTCATTTTGGTTAAAAACAAGATGTCTTGCTCTGAAACGCTGTATAAGCCGCTTACAATGCATAGAAACCCTGTTTCATGTGGTTATAGGTGTACAAACAGAGTTGCAATTACTTTCAAGGGTCATATTAGAACCATGTTAAAACAAATTGTTCTCCCCTAGATAAACTATTTTCACTTGAAATATGTGTTTTCTTAGGATATTGTAAGTTATTCAGTTTGGTTAAAAACAAGATGTCTTGCTCTGAAACGGTGTATAAGCTGATTACAATGCATAGAAACCCTGTTTCGTTGTAGTTAGACGTGTACAAAGAGAGTTGCAATTACTTTAAATTGTCATACTAGAAACAACTTGTTTCTCCCCTGTATAAACTCTTTTCACTGGAAATATGTGTTTTCTTAGGATATTGTAAGTTATTCAGTTTGGTTAAAAACAATATGTCTTGCTCTGAAACGCTGTATAAGCCGATTACAATGCATAGAAACCCTGTTTCGTTGTGGGTAGAGGTGTACAAACAGAGTTGCAATTACTTTAAATTGTCATATTACAAACAACTTGTTCTCCTCTGCTATAAACTCTTTTCATTTGAAATATGTCTTTTCTTAGTATATTGTAAGTTGTTTAGTTTGGTTAAAAACAAAATTTCTTGCTCTGAAACTATGTATAAGACAATTATAATGCGTGGAAACGTTGCCTCCTTGTGGTTAGAGGTGTAAAAACAGAGTTGCAATTACTTTCAAGGGTCAAATTAGAACCATGTTAAAACAACTTGTTCTCCTCTAGATAAACTCTTTTCACTTGAAATATGTGTTTTCTTAGGATATTGTAAGTTATTCAGTTTGGTTAAAAACAAGATGTCTTGCTCTGAAACGCTGTATAAGCCGCTTACAATGCATAGAAACCCTGCTTCATGTGGTTATAGGTGTACAAACAGAGTTGCAATTACTTTCAAGGGTCATGTTAGAACCATGTTAAAACAACTTGTTCTCCCCTAGATAAACTATTTTCACTTGAAATATGTGTTTTCTTAGGATATTGTAAGTTATTCAGTTTGGTTAAAAACAAGATGTCTTGCTCTGAAACGCTGTATAAGCCGATTACAATGCATAGAAACCCTGTTTCGTTATGGTTAGAGGTGTACAAACAGAGTTGCAATTACTTTATATTGTCATAGTAGAAACAACTTGTTTCTCCCCTGTATAAACTCTTTTCACTTGATATATGTGTTTTCTTAGGATATTCTAAGGTATTCAGTTTGGTTAAAAACAAGATGTCTTGCTCTGAAACGGTGTATAAGCTGATTACAATGCATAGAAACCCTGTTTCGTTGTAGTTAGACGTGTACAAAGAGAGTTGCAATTACTTTAAATTGTCATACTAGAAACAACTTGTTTCTCCCCTGTATAAACTCTTTTCACTGGAAATATGTGTTTTCTTAGGATATTTTAAGTTATTCAGTTTGGTTAAAAACAAGATGTCTTGCTCTGAAACGGTGTAAAAGTTGATTACAATGCATAAAGACCCTGTTTCGTTGTGGTTAGAGGTCTACCAACAGAGTTGCAATTAATTTAAATGGTCATGTTACAAACAACTTGATCTCCCCTGCTATAAACTCTTTTCATTTGAAATATGTTTTTCTTTGGATATTGTTAGTTATTCAGTTTGGTTAAAAACAAGATGTCTTGCTCTGAAACGGTGTATAAGCTGATTACAATGTATAGAAGCTCTGTTTCTTTGAGGATAGAGGTGTATAAACAGAGTTGCATTTACTTTAAATTGTCATATTACAAACAACTTGTTCTCCTCTGCTATAAACTCTTTTCATTTGAAATATGTCTTTTCTTAGTATATTGTAAGTTGTTTGGTTAAAAACAAAATTTCTTGCTCTGAAACTATGTATAAGACAATTATAATGCGTGGAAACGTTGTCTCCTTGTGGTTAGAGGTGTAAAAACAGAGTTGCAATTACTTTCAAGGGTCACATTAGAACCATGTTAAAATAACTTGTTCTCCCCTAGATAAACTCTTTTCACTTGAAATATGTCTTTTCTTAGGATATTGTAAGTTATTCAGTTTGGTTAAAAATAAGATGTCTTGCTCTGAAACTCGGTATAAGCTGATTACAATGCATAGAAGCTCTGTTTCTTTGTGGTTAGAAGTGTATAAACAGAGTTGCAATTACTTTAAATTGACATATTAGAAACAATTGTTTCTCCCATGTATAAACTCTTTTCACTCGAAATATGTGTTTTCTTAGGATATTGTAAGTTATTCAGTTTGGTTAAAAACAAGATGTCTTGCTCTGAAACGCTGTATAAGCCGATTACAATGCATAGAAACCCTGTTTCGTTATGGTTAGAGGTGTACAAACAGAGTTGCAATTACTTTAAATGGTCATATTACAAACAACTTGTTTCTCCCCTGGATAAATTCTTTTCACTTGATATATGTGTTTTCTTAGGATATTGTAAGTTATTCATTTTGGTTAAAAACAAGATGTCTTGCTCTGAAACGCTGTATAAGCCGCTTACAATGCATAGAAACCCTGTTTCATGTGGTTATAGGTGTACAAACAGAGTTGCAATTACTTTCAAGGGTCATATTAGAACCATGTTAAAACAAATTGTTCTCCCCTAGATAAACTATTTTCACTTGAAATATGTGTTTTCTTAGGATATTGTAAGTTATTCAGTTTGGTTAAAAACAAGATGTCTTGCTCTGAAACGGTGTATAAGCTGATTACAATGCATAGAAACCCTGTTTCGTTGTAGTTAGACGTGTACAAAGAGAGTTGCAATTACTTTAAATTGTCATACTAGAAACAACTTGTTTCTCCCCTGTATAAACTCTTTTCACTGGAAATATGTGTTTTCTTAGGATATTGTAAGTTATTCAGTTTGGTTAAAAACAATATGTCTTGCTCTGAAACGCTGTATAAGCCGATTACAATGCATAGAAACCCTGTTTCGTTGTGGGTAGAGGTGTACAAACAGAGTTGCAATTACTTTAAATTGTCATATTACAAACAACTTGTTCTCCTCTGCTATAAACTCTTTTCATTTGAAATATGTCTTTTCTTAGTATATTGTAAGTTGTTTAGTTTGGTTAAAAACAAAATTTCTTGCTCTGAAACTATGTATAAGACAATTATAATGCGTGGAAACGTTGCCTCCTTGTGGTTAGAGGTGTAAAAACAGAGTTGCAATTACTTTCAAGGGTCAAATTAGAACCATGTTAAAACAACTTGTTCTCCTCTAGATAAACTCTTTTCACTTGAAATATGTGTTTTCTTAGGATATTGTAAGTTATTCAGTTTGGTTAAAAACAAGATGTCTTGCTCTGAAACGCTGTATAAGCCGCTTACAATGCATAGAAACCCTGCTTCATGTGGTTATAGGTGTACAAACAGAGTTGCAATTACTTTCAAGGGTCATGTTAGAACCATGTTAAAACAACTTGTTCTCCCCTAGATAAACTATTTTCACTTGAAATATGTGTTTTCTTAGGATATTGTAAGTTATTCAGTTTGGTTAAAAACAAGATGTCTTGCTCTGAAACGCTGTATAAGCCGATTACAATGCATAGAAACCCTGTTTCGTTATGGTTAGAGGTGTACAAACAGAGTTGCAATTACTTTATATTGTCATAGTAGAAACAACTTGTTTCTCCCCTGTATAAACTCTTTTCACTTGATATATGTGTTTTCTTAGGATATTCTAAGGTATTCAGTTTGGTTAAAAACAAGATGTCTTGCTCTGAAACGGTGTATAAGCTGATTACAATGCATAGAAACCCTGTTTCGTTGTAGTTAGACGTGTACAAAGAGAGTTGCAATTACTTTAAATTGTCATACTAGAAACAACTTGTTTCTCCCCTGTATAAACTCTTTTCACTGGAAATATGTGTTTTCTTAGGATATTTTAAGTTATTCAGTTTGGTTAAAAACAAGATGTCTTGCTCTGAAACGGTGTAAAAGTTGATTACAATGCATAAAGACCCTGTTTCGTTGTGGTTAGAGGTCTACCAACAGAGTTGCAATTAATTTAAATGGTCATGTTACAAACAACTTGATCTCCCCTGCTATAAACTCTTTTCATTTGAAATATGTTTTTCTTTGGATATTGTTAGTTATTCAGTTTGGTTAAAAACAAGATGTCTTGCTCTGAAACGGTGTATAAGCTGATTACAATGTATAGAAGCTCTGTTTCTTTGAGGATAGAGGTGTATAAACAGAGTTGCATTTACTTTAAATTGTCATATTACAAACAACTTGTTCTCCTCTGCTATAAACTCTTTTCATTTGAAATATGTCTTTTCTTAGTATATTGTAAGTTGTTTGGTTAAAAACAAAATTTCTTGCTCTGAAACTATGTATAAGACAATTATAATGCGTGGAAACGTTGTCTCCTTGTGGTTAGAGGTGTAAAAACAGAGTTGCAATTACTTTCAAGGGTCACATTAGAACCATGTTAAAATAACTTGTTCTCCCCTAGATAAACTCTTTTCACTTGAAATATGTCTTTTCTTAGGATATTGTAAGTTATTCAGTTTGGTTAAAAATAAGATGTCTTGCTCTGAAACTCGGTATAAGCTGATTACAATGCATAGAAGCTCTGTTTCTTTGTGGTTAGAAGTGTATAAACAGAGTTGCAATTACTTTAAATTGACATATTAGAAACAATTGTTTCTCCCATGTATAAACTCTTTTCACTCGAAATATGTGTTTTCTTAGGATATTGTAAGTTATTCAGTTTGGTTAAAAACAAGATGTCTTGCTCTGAAACTCTGTATGAGCCGATTACAATGCATAGAATCCCTGTTTCCTTGTGGTTAGAGGTGTACAAACAGAGTTGCAAATACTTTAAATGGTCATGTTACAAACAACTTCTTTCTCCCCTGGATAAACTCTTTTCACTTGAAATATGTGTTTTCTTAAAACAATGTAAGTTATTCAGTTTGGTTAAAAACAAGATGTCTTGCTCTGAAACGCTGTATAAGCAGATTACAATGCATAGAAGCTCTGTTTCTTTATGGTTAGATGTGTATAAACAGAGTTGCAATTACTTTAAATTGACATATTAGAAACAAGTTGTTTCTCCCATGTATAAACTCTTTTCACTCGAAATATGTGTTTTCTTAGGATATTGTAAGTTATTCAGTTTGGTTAAAAAAAAGATGTCTTGCTCTGAAACTCTGTATAAGTCGATTACAATGCATAGAAACCCTGTTTCGTTGTGGTTAGAGGTGTACAAACAGAGTTGCAATTACTTTAAATGGTCATGTTACAAACAACTTGTTTCTCCCCTGGATAAACTCTTTTCACTTGAAATATGTCTGTTCATAGGATATTGTAAGTTAATTAGTTTGGTTAAAAAAATTTCTTGCTCTGAAACTATGTATAAGACAATTATAATGCGTGGAAACGTTGTCTCCTTGTGGTTAGAGGTGTAAAAACAGAGTTGCAATTACTTTCAAGGGTCACATTAGAACCATGTTAAAACAACTTGTTCTCCCTTAGATAAACTCTTTTCACTTGAAATATGTCTTTTCTTAGGATATTGTAAGTTATTCAGTTTGGTTAAAAATAAGATGTCTTGCTCTGAAACTCGGTATAAGCTGATTACAATGCATAGAAGCTCTGTTTCTTTGTGGTTAGAAGTGTATAAACAGAGTTGCAATTACTTTAAATTGACATATTAGAAACAATTGTTTCTCCCATGTATAAACTCTTTTCACTCGAAATATGTGTTTTCTTAGGATATTGTAAGTTATTCAGTTTGGTTAAAAACAAGATGTCTTGCTCTGAAACGGTGTAAAAGCTGATTACAATGCATAAAGACCCTGTTTCGTTGTGGTTAGAGGTCTACCAACAGAGTTGCAATTACTTTCAAGGGTCATATTAGAACCATGTTAAAACAAATTGTTCTCCCCTAGATAAACTATTTTCACTTGAAATATGTGTTTTCTTAGGATATTGTAAGTTATTCAGTTTGGTTAAAAACAAGATGTCTTGCTCTGAAACGGTGTATAAGCTGATTACAATGCATAAAGGCCCTGTTTCGTTGTGGTTAGAGGTCTACCAACAGAGTTGCAATTACTTTAAATGGTCATATTACGAACAACTTGTTTCTCCCCTGGATAAACTCTTTTCAATTGAAATATGTGTTTTTTTAGGATATTCTAAGGTATTCAGTTTGGTTAAAAACAAGATGTCTTGCTCTGAAACGGTGTATAAGCTGATTACAATGCATAGAAACCCTGTTTCGTTGTAGTTAGACGTGTACAAAGAGAGTTGCAATTACTTTAAATTGTCATACTAGAAACAACTTGTTTCTCCCCTGTATAAACTCTTTTCACTGGAAATATGTGTTTTCTTAGGATATTGTAAGTTATTCAGTTTGGTTAAAAACAATATGTCTTGCTCTGAAACGCTGTATAAGCCGATTACAATGCATAGAAACCCCGTGTCGTTGTGGGTAGAGGTGTACAAACAGAGTTGCAATTACTTTAAATTGTCATATTACAAACAACTTGTTCTCCTCTGCTCTAAACTCTTTTCATTTGAAATATGTCTTTTCTTAGTATATTGTAAGTTGTTTAGTTTGGTTAAAAACAAAATTTCTTGCTCTGAAACTATGTATAAGACAATTATAATGTGTGGAAACGTTGCCTCCTTGTGGTTAGAGGTGTAAAAACAGAGTTGCAATTACTTTCAAGGGTCAAATTAGAACCATGTTAAAACAACTTGTTCTCCTCTAGATAAACTCTTTTCATTTGAAATATGTGTTTTCTTAGGATATTGTAAGTTATTCAGTTTGGTTAAAAACAAGATGTCTTGCTCTGAAACGCTGTATAAGCCGATTACAATGCATAGAAACCCTGTTACGTTATGGTTAGAGGTGTACAAACAGAGTTGCAATTACTTTAAATTGTCATACTAGAAACAACTTGTTTCTCCCCTGTATAAACTCTTTTCACTTGATATATGTGTTTTCTTAGGATATTCTAAGGTATTCAGTTTGGTTATAAACAAGATGTCTTGCTCTGAAACGGTGTATAAGCTGATTACAATGCATAGAAACCCTGTTTCGTTGTAGTTAGACGTGTACAAAGAGAGTTGCAATTACTTTAAATTGTCATACTAGAAACAACTTGTTTCTCCCCTGTATAAACTCTTTTCACTGGAAATATGTGTTTTCTTAGGATATTTTAAGTTATTCAGTTTGGTTAAAAACAAGATGTCTTGCTCTGAAACGGTGTAAAAGCTGATTACAATGCATAAAGACCCTGTTTCGTTGTGGTTAGAGGTCTACCAACAGAGTTGCAATTAATTTAAATGGTCATGTTACAAACAACTTGATCTCCCCTGCTATAAACTCTTTTCACTTGAAATATGTCTGTTCTTAGGATATTGTAAGTTAATCAGTTTGGTTAAAAACAAAATTTCTTGCTCTGAAACTATGTATAAGACAATTATAATGCGTGGAAACGTTGTCTCCTTGTGGTTAGAGGTGTAAAAACAGAGTTGCAATTACTTTCAAGGGTCACATTAGAACCATGTTAAAACAACTTGTTCTCCCCTAGATAAACTCTTTTCACTTGAAATATGTCTTTTCTTAGGATATTGTAAGTTATTCAGTTTGGTTAAAAACAAGATGTCTTGCTCTGAAACGGTGTATAAGCTGATTACAATGCATAGAAGCTCTGTTTCTTTGAGGATAGAGGTGTATAAACAGAGTTGCAATTACTTTAAATTGTCATATTACAAACAACTTGTGCTCCTCTGCTATAAACTCTTTTCATTTGAAATATGTCTTTTCTTAGTATATTGTAAGTTGTTTAGTTTGGTTAAAAACAAAATTTCTTGCTCTGAAACTATGTATAAGACAATTATAATGCGTGGAAACGTTGTCTCCTTGTGGTTAGAGGTGTAAAAACAGAGTTGCAATTACTTTCAAGGGTCACATTAGAACCATGTTAAAACAACTTGTTCTCCCCTAGATAAACTCTTTTCACTTGAAATATGTCTTTTCTTAGGATATTGTAAGTTATTCAGTTTGGTTAAAAATAAGATGTCTTGCTCTAAAACTCTGTATAAGCAGATTACAATGCATAGAAGCTCTGTTTCTTTATGGTTAGATGTGTATAAACAGAGTTGCAATTACTTTAAATTGACATATTAGAAACAAGTTGTTTCTCCCATGTATAAACTCTTTTCACTCGAAATATGTGTTTTCTTAGGATATTGTAAGTTATTCAGTTTGGATAAAAACAAGATGTCTTGCTCTGAAACGCTGTATAAGCCGATTACAATGCATAGAAACCCTGTTTCGTTGTGGTTAGAGGTGTACAAACAGAGTTGCAATTACTTTAAATGGTCATATTACAAACAACTTGTTCTCCCCTGCTATAAACTCTTTTCATTTGAAATATGTGTTTTCTTAGGATATTGTAAGTTATTCAGTTTGGTTAAAAACAAGATGTCTTGCTCTGAAACGCTGTATAAGCCGCTTACAATGCATAGAAACCCTGTTTCATGTTGTTATAGGTGTACAAACAGAGTTGCAAGTACTTTCAAGGGTCATATTAGAACCATGTTAAAACAACTTGTTCTCCCCTAGATAAACTATTTTCACTTGAAATATGTGTTTTCTTAGGATATTGTAAGTTATTCAGTTTGGTTAAAAACAAGATGTCTTGCTCTGACACGGTGTATAAGCTGATTACAATGCATAAAGACCCTGTTTCATTGTGGTTAGAGGTCTACAAACAGAGTTGCAATTACTTTAAATGGTCATATTACGAACAACTTGTTTCTCCCCTGGATAAACTCTTTTCACTTGAAATATGTCTTTTCTTAGGATATTGTAAGTTTTTCAGTTTGGTTAAAAACAAGATGTCTTGCTCTGAAACGGTGTATAAGTTGATTACAATGCATAGAAGCTCTGTTTCTTTGTGGTTAGAGGTCTACCAACAGAGTTGCAATTACTTTAAATGTTCATATTACAAACAACTTGTTCTCCCCTGCTATAAACTCTTTTCATTTGAAATATGTGTTTTCTTAGGATATTGTAAGTTATTCAGTTTGGTTAAAAACAAGATGTCTTGCTCTGAAACTCTGTATAAGCCGATTACAATGCATAGAATCCCTGTTTCCTTGTGGTTAGAGGTGTACAAACAGAGTTGCAAATACTTTAAATGGTCATGTTACAAACAACTTGTTTCTCCCCTGGATAAAGTCTTTTCACTTGATATATGTGTTTTCTTAGGATATTCTAAGGTATTCAGTTTGGTTAAAAATAAGATGTCTTGCTCTGAAACTCGGTATAAGCCGATTACAATGCATAGAAGCTCTGTTTTTTTGTGGTTAGAAGTGTATAAACAGAGTTGCAATTACTTTAAATTGACATATTAGAAACAATTGTTTCTCCCATGTATAAACTCTTTTCACTGTGTTTTCTTAGGATATTGTAAGTTATTCAGTTTGGTTAAAAACAAGATGTCTTGCTCTGAAACTCTGTATAAGCCGATTACAATGCATAGAATCCCTGTTTCCTTGTGGTTAGAGGTGTACAAACAGAGTTGCAAATACTTTAAATGGTCATGTTACAAACAACTTGTTTCTCCCCTGGATAAACTCTTTTCACTTGATATATGTGTTTTCTTAGGATATTCTAAGGTATTCAGTTTGGTTAAAAACAAGATGTCTTGCTCTGAAACGGTGTATAAGCTGATTACAATGCATAAAAGCTCTGTTTCTTTGTGGTTAGAGGTGTAGAAACAGAGTTGCAATTACTTTAAATGGTCATGTTACAAACAACTTGTTTCTCCTCTGCTATAAACTCTTTTCACTTAAAATATGTGTTTTCTTAGGATATTGTAAGTTATTCAGTTTGATTAAAAACAAGATGTCTTGCACTGAAACGCTGTATAAGCCGATTACAATGCATAGAAACCCTGTTTCGTTGTGGTTAGAGGTGTACAAACAGAGTTGCAATTACTTTAAATGGTCATGTTACAAACAACTTGTTTCTCCCCTGGATAAACTCTTTTCACTTGATATATGTGTTTTCTTAGGATATTCTAAGGTATTCAGTTTGGTTAAAAACAAGATGTCTTGCTCTGAAACGGTGTATAAGCTGATTACAATGCATAAAAGCTCTGTTTCTTTGTGGTTAGAGGTGTAGAAACAGAGTTGCAATTACTTTAAATGGTCATGTTACAAACAACTTGTTTCTCCTCTGCTATAAACTCTTTTCACTTAAAATATGTGTTTTCTTAGGATATTGTAAGTTATTCAGTTTGGTTAAAAACAAGATGTCTTGCTCTGAAACTCTGTATAAGCCGATTACAATGCATAGAAACCCTGTTTCGTTGTGGTTAGAGGTGTACAAACAGAGTTGCAATTACTTTAAATTGTCATACTAGAAACAACTTGTTTCTCCCCTGTATAAACTCTTTTCACTTGAAATATGTGTTTTCTTAGGATCTTGTAAGGTATTCAGTTTGGTTAAAAACAAGATGTCTTGCTCTGAAACGGTGTATAAGCTGATTACAATGCATAAGAGCTCTGTTTCTTTGTGGTTAGAGGTGTAGAAACAGAGTTGCAATTACTTTAAATGGTCATGTTACAAACAACTTGTTTCTCCTCTGCTATAAACTCTTTTCACTTAAAATATGTGTTTTCTTAGGATATTGTAAGTTATTCAGTTTGGTTAAAAACAAGATGTCTTGCTCTAAAACTCTGTAAAAGTCGATAACAATGCATAGAAACCCTGTTTCGTTGTGGTTAGAGGTCTACCAACAGAGTTGCAATTACTTAAAATTGTCATATTAGAAACAACTTGTTTCTCCCATGTATAAACTCTTTTCACTCGAAATATGTGTTTTCTTAGGATATTGTAAGGTATTCAGTTTGGTTAAAAACAAGATATCTTGCTCTGAAACGCTGTATAAGCCGATTACAATGCATAGAAACCCTGTTTCGTTGTGGTTAGAGGTGTACAAACAGAGTTGCAATTACTTTAAATGGTCATGTTACAAACAATTTGTTTCTCCCAAGGGATAAACTCTTTTCACTTGAAATATGTTTTTTCTTAGGATATTGTAAGTTATTCAGTTTGGTTAAAAACAAGATGTCTTGCTCTGAAACTCTGTATAAGCCGATTACAATGCATAGAAACCCTGTTTCGTTTTGGTTAGAGGTGTACAAACAGAGTTGCAATTACTTTAAATGGTCATATTACAAACAACTTGTTTCTCCCCTGATATAAACTCTTTTCACTCGAAATATGTGTTTTCTTAGGATATTGTAAGTTATTCAGTTTGGTTAAAAACAAGATGTCTTGCTCTAAAACTCTGTAAAAGTCGATAACAATGCATAGAAACCCTGTTTCGTTGTGGTTAGAGGTGTACAAACAGAGTTGCAATTACTTTAAATGGTCATGTTACAAACAATTTGTTTCTCCCAAGGGATAAACTCTTTTCACTTGATATATGTGTTTTCTTAGGATATTGTAAGGTATTCAGTTTGGTTAAAAACAAGATGTCTTGCTCTGAAACGGTGTATAAGCTGATTACAATGCATAAAAGCGCTGTTTCTTTGTGGTTAGAGGTGTAGAAACAGAGTTGCAATTACTTTAAATGGTCATGTTACAAAGAACTTGTTTCTCCCCTGCTATAAACTCTTTTCACTTAAAATATGTGTTTTCTTAGGATATTGTAAGTTATTCAGTTTGGTTAAAAACAAGATGTCTTGCTCTGAAACGCTGTATAAGCCAAATACAACGCATAGAAAACCGGTTTCGTTGTGGTTAGAGGTGTACAAACAGAGTTGAAATTACTTTAAATTGTCATATTAGAAACAACTTGTTTCTCCTATGTATAAACTCTTTTCACTCGAAATATGTGTTTTCTTAGGATATTGTAAGTTATTCAGTTTGGTTAAAAACAAGATATCTTGCTCTGAAACGGTGTATAAGCTGATAACAATGCACAGAAGCTCTGTTTCTTTGTGGTTAGAGGTGTCTAAACAGAGTTGCAATTACTTTCAAGGGTCATGTTACAAACAACTTGTTTCTCCCCTGGATAAACTCTTTTCACTTAAAATATGTGTTTTCTTAGGATATTGTCTTTTTCAGTTTGGTTAAAAACAATATGTCTTGCATTGAAACGCTGTATAAGCCGATTACAATGCATAGAAAACCTGTTTCGTTGTGGTTAGAGATCTACCAACAGAGTTGCAATTACTTTAAATGGTCATATTACAAACAACTTGTTTCTCCCCTGGATAAACTCTTTTCACTTGAAATATGTGTTTTCTTAGGATATTGTAAGTTATTCAGTTTGGTTAAAAACAAGATGTCTTGCTCTGAAACTCTGTATAAGCCGATTACAATGCATAGAAACCCTGTTTCGTTGTAGTTAGAGGTGTACAAACAGAGCTGCAATTACTTTAAATGGTCATATTACAAACAACTTTTTTCTCCCAAGGGATAAACTCTTTTCACTTGATATATGTGTTTTCTTAGGATATTGTAAGGTATTCAGTTTGGTTAAAAACAAGATGTCTTGCTCTGAAACGGTGTATAAGCTGATTACAATGCATAAAAGCGCTGTTTCTTTGTGGTTAGAGGTGTAGAAACAGAGTTGCAATTACTTTAAATGGTCATGTTACAAACAACTTGTTTCTCCTCTGCTATAAACTCTTTTCACTTAAAATATGTGTTTTCTTAGGATATTGTAAGTTATTCAGTTTGATTAAAAACAAGATGTCTTGCACTGAAACGCTGTATAAGCCGATTACAATGCATAGAAACCCTGTTTCGTTGTGGTTAGAGGTGTACAAACAGAGTTGCAATTACTTTAAATGGTCATGTTACAAACAACTTGTTTCTCCCCTGGATAAACTCTTTTCACTTGATATATGTGTTTTCTTAGGATATTCTAAGGTATTCAGTTTGGTTAAAAACAAGATGTCTTGCTCTGAAACGGTGTATAAGCTGATTACAATGCATAAAAGCTCTGTTTCTTTGTGGTTAGAGGTGTAGAAACAGAGTTGCAATTACTTTAAATGGTCATGTTACAAACAACTTGTTTCTCCTCTGCTATAAACTCTTTTCACTTAAAATATGTGTTTTCTTAGGATATTGTAAGTTATTCAGTTTGGTTAAAAACAAGATGTCTTGCTCTGAAACTCTGTATAAGCCGATTACAATGCATAGAAACCCTGTTTCGTTGTGGTTAGAGGTGTACAAACAGAGTTGCAATTACTTTAAATTGTCATACTAGAAACAACTTGTTTCTCCCCTGTATAAACTCTTTTCACTTGAAATATGTGTTTTCTTAGGATCTTGTAAGGTATTCAGTTTGGTTAAAAACAAGATGTCTTGCTCTGAAACGGTGTATAAGCTGATTACAATGCATAAAAGCTCTGTTTCTTTGTGGTTAGAGGTGTAGAAACAGAGTTGCAATTACTTTAAATGGTCATGTTACAAACAACTTGTTTCTCCTCTGCTATAAACTCTTTTCACTTAAAATATGTGTTTTCTTAGGATATTGTAAGTTATTCAGTTTGGTTAAAAACAAGATGTCTTGCTCTAAAACTCTGTAAAAGTCGATAACAATGCATAGAAACCCTGTTTCGTTGTGGTTAGAGGTCTACCAACAGAGTTGCAATTACTTAAAATTGTCATATTAGAAACAACTTGTTTCTCCCATGTATAAACTCTTTTCACTCGAAATATGTGTTTTCTTAGGATATTGTAAGGTATTCAGTTTGGTTAAAAACAAGATATCTTGCTCTGAAACGCTGTATAAGCCGATTACAATGCATAGAAACCCTGTTTCGTTGTGGTTAGAGGTGTACAAACAGAGTTGCAATTACTTTAAATGGTCATGTTACAAACAATTTGTTTCTCCCAAGGGATAAACTCTTTTCACTTGAAATATGTTTTTTCTTAGGATATTGTAAGTTATTCAGTTTGGTTAAAAACAAGATGTCTTGCTCTGAAACTCTGTATAAGCCGATTACAATGCATAGAAACCCTGTTTCGTTTTGGTTAGAGGTGTACAAACAGAGTTGCAATTACTTTAAATGGTCATATTACAAACAACTTGTTTCTCCCCTGATATAAACTCTTTTCACTCGAAATATGTGTTTTCTTAGGATATTGTAAGTTATTCAGTTTGGTTAAAAACAAGATGTCTTGCTCTAAAACTCTGTAAAAGTCGATAACAATGCATAGAAACCCTGTTTCGTTGTGGTTAGAGGTGTACAAACAGAGTTGCAATTACTTTAAATGGTCATGTTACAAACAATTTGTTTCTCCCAAGGGATAAACTCTTTTCACTTGATATATGTGTTTTCTTAGGATATTGTAAGGTATTCAGTTTGGTTAAAAACAAGATGTCTTGCTCTGAAACGGTGTATAAGCTGATTACAATGCATAAAAGCGCTGTTTCTTTGTGGTTAGAGGTGTAGAAACAGAGTTGCAATTACTTTAAATGGTCATGTTACAAAGAACTTGTTTCTCCCCTGCTATAAACTCTTTTCACTTAAAATATGTGTTTTCTTAGGATATTGTAAGTTATTCAGTTTGGTTAAAAACAAGATGTCTTGCTCTGAAACGCTGTATAAGCCAAATACAACGCATAGAAAACCGGTTTCGTTGTGGTTAGAGGTGTACAAACAGAGTTGAAATTACTTTAAATTGTCATATTAGAAACAACTTGTTTCTCCTATGTATAAACTCTTTTCACTCGAAATATGTGTTTTCTTAGGATATTGTAAGTTATTCAGTTTGGTTAAAAACAAGATATCTTGCTCTGAAACGGTGTATAAGCTGATAACAATGCACAGAAGCTCTGTTTCTTTGTGGTTAGAGGTGTCTAAACAGAGTTGCAATTACTTTCAAGGGTCATGTTACAAACAACTTGTTTCTCCCCTGGATAAACTCTTTTCACTTAAAATATGTGTTTTCTTAGGATATTGTCTTTTTCAGTTTGGTTAAAAACAATATGTCTTGCATTGAAACGCTGTATAAGCCGATTACAATGCATAGAAAACCTGTTTCGTTGTGGTTAGAGATCTACCAACAGAGTTGCAATTACTTTAAATGGTCATATTACAAACAACTTGTTTCTCCCCTGGATAAACTCTTTTCACTTGAAATATGTGTTTTCTTAGGATATTGTAAGTTATTCAGTTTGGTTAAAAACAAGATGTCTTGCTCTGAAACTCTGTATAAGCCGATTACAATGCATAGAAACCCTGTTTCGTTGTAGTTAGAGGTGTACAAACAGAGCTGCAATTACTTTAAATGGTCATATTACAAACAACTTTTTTCTCCCCTGCTATAAACTCTTTTCACTTAAAATATGTGTTTTCTTAGGAAATTGTAAGTTATTCAGTTTGGTTAAAAACAAGATATCTTGCTCTGAAACGCTGTATAAGCCGATTACAATGCATAGAAACCCTGTTTCGTTGTGGTTAGAGGTGTACAAACAGAGTTGCAATTACTTTAAATGGTCATGTTACAAACAATTTGTTTCTCCCAAGGGATAAACTCTTTTCACTTGATATATGTGTTTTCTTAGGATATTGTAAGGTATTCAGTTTGGTTAAAAACAAGATGTCTTGCTCTGAAACGGTGTATAAGCTGATTACAATGCATAAAAGCGCTGTTTCTTTGTGGTTAGAGGTGTAGAAACAGAGTTGCAATTACTTTAAATGGTCATGTTACAAAGAACTTGTTTCTCCCCTGCTATAAACTCTTTTCACTTAAAATATGTGTTTTCTTAGGATATTGTAAGTTATTCAGTTTGGTTAAAAACAAGATGTCTTGCTCTGAAACGCTTGTATAAGCCAAATACAACGCATAGAAAACCGGTTTCGTTGTGGTTAGAGGTGTACAAACAGAGTTGAAATTACTTTAAATTGTCATATTAGAAACAACTTGTTTCTCCTATGTATAAACTCTTTTCACTCGAAATATGTGTTTTCTTAGGATATTGTAAGTTATTCAGTTTGGTTAAAAACAAGATATTTTGCTCTGAAACGGTGTATAAGCTGATAACAATGCACAGAAGCTCTGTTTCTTTGTGGTTAGAGGTGTCTAAACAGAGTTGCAATTACTTTCAAGGGTCATGTTACAAACAACTTGTTTCTCCCCTGGATAAAGTCTTTTCACTTGAAATATGTGTTTTCTTAGGATATTGTAAGTTATTCAGTTTGGTTAAAAGCAAGATGTCTTGCTCTGAAACGGTGTATAAGCTGATTACAATGTATAAAAGCTCTGTTTCTTTGTGGTTAGAGGTGTATAAACAGAGTTGCAATTACTTTAAATGGTCATGTTACAAACAACTTGTTTCTCCCCTGCTATAAACTCTTTTCACTTAAAATATGTGTTTTCTTAGGATATTGTCTTTTTCAGTTTGGTTAAAAACAATATGTCTTGCATTGAAAAGCTGTATAAGCCGATTACAATGCATAGAAAACCTGTTTCGTTGTGGTTAGAGATCTACCAACAGAGTTGCAATTACTTTAAATGGTCATATTACAAACAACTTGTTTCTCCCCTGGATAAACTCTTTTCACTTGAAATATGTGTTTTCTTAGGATATTGTAAGTTATTCAGTTTGGTTAAAAACAAGATGTCTTGCTCTGAAACTCTGTATAAGCCGATTACAATGCATAGAAACCCTGTTTCGTTGTAGTTAGAGGTGTACAAACAGAGCTGCAATTACTTTAAATGGTCATATTACAAACAACTTTTTTCTCCCCTGGATAAACTCTTTTCACTTGAAATATGTTTTTTCTTAGGATATTGTATGTTATTCAGTTTGGTTAAAAACAATATGTCTTGCTCTGAAACGCTGTATAAGCCAAATACAATGCATAGAAACCCTGTTTCGTTGTGGTTAGAGGTTTACAAACAGAGTTGAAATTACTTTAAATTGTCATATTACAAACAACTTGTTTCTCCCCTGGATAAACTTTTTTCACTTGAAATATGTGTTTTCTTAGGATATTGTAAGTTTTTCAGTTTGGTTAAAAACAAGATGTCTTGCACTGAAACGCTGTATAAGCCGATTACAATGCATAGAAAACCTGTTTCGTTGAGGTTAGAGATCTACCAACAGAGTTGCAATTACTTTAACTGGTCATATTTCAAACAACTTGTTTCTCCCCTGGATAAACTCTTTTCACTTGAAATATGTGTTTTCTTAGGATATTGTAAGTTATTCAGTTTGGTTTTAAACAAGATGTCTTGCTCTGAAACCGTGTAAAAGCCGATTAAAATGCATTGAAGCCCTGTTTATTTGTGGTTAGAGGTCTACCAACAGAGTTGCAATTACTTTAAATGGTCATATTACAAACAACATGTTCTCCCCTGCTATAAACTCTTTTCATTTGAAATATGTATTTTCTTAGGATATTGTAAGTTATTCAGTTTGGTTAAAAACAAGATATCTTGCTCTGAAACAATGTATAAACCGATTACAATGCATAGAAACCCTGTTTCGTTGTGGTTAGAGGTGTACAAACAGAGTTGCAATTACTTTAAATGGTCATGTTACAAACAATTTGTTTCTCCCAAGGGATAAACTCTTTTCACTTGAAATATGTTTTTTCTTAGGATATTGTAAGTTATTCAGTTTGGTTAAAAACAAGATGTCTTGCTCTGAAAGTCTGTATAAGCCGATTACAATGCATAGAAACCCTGTTTCGTTTTGGTTAGAGGTGTACAAACAGAGTTGCAATTACTTTAAATGGTCATATTACAAACAACTTGTTTCTCCCCTGATATAAACTCTTTTCACTCGAAATATGTGTTTTCTTAGGATATTGTAAGTTATTCAGTTTGGTTAAAAACAAGATGTCTTGTTCTAAAACTCTGTAAAAGTCGATAACAATGCATATAAACCCTGTTTCGTTGTGGTTAGAGGTGTACAAACAGAGTTGCAATTACTTTAAATGGTCATGTTACAAACAATTTGTTTCTCCCAAGGGATAAACTCTTTTCACTTGATATATGTGTTTTCTTAGGATATTGTAAGGTATTCAGTTTGGTTAAAAACAAGATGTCTTGCTCTGAAACGGTGTATAAGCTGATTACAATGCATAAAAGCTCTGTTTCTTTGTGGTTAGAGGTGTAGAAACAGAGTTGCAATTACTTTAAATGGTCATGTTACAAACAACTTGTTTCTCCCCTGCTATAAACTCTTTTCACTTAAAATATGTGTTTTCTTAGGATATTGTAAGTTATTCAGTTTGGTTAAAAACAAGATGTCTTGCTCTGAAACGCTGTATAAGCCAAATACAATGCATAGAAAACCGGTTTCGTTGTGGTTAGAGGTGTACAAACAGAGTTGAAATTACTTTAAATTGTCATATTAGAAACAACTTGTTTCTCCTATGTATAAACTCTTTTCACTCGAAATATGTGTTTTCTTAGGATATTGTAAGTTATTCAGTTTGGTTAAAAACAAGATATCTTGCTCTGAAACGGTGTATAAGCTGATAACAATGCACAGAAGCTCTGTTTCTTTGTGGTTAGAGGTGTCTAAACAGAGTTGCAATTACTTTCAAGGGTCATGTTACAAACAACTTGTTTCTCCCCTGGATAAAGTCTTTTCACTTGAAATATGTGTTTTCTTAGGATATTGTAAGTTATTCAGTTTGGTTAAAAACAAGATGTCTTGCTCTGAAACGCTGTATAAACAGATTACAATGCATAGAAGCTCTGTTTCGTTGTGGTTAGAGGTGTACAAACAGAGTTGCAATTACTTTAAATTGTCATACTAGAAACAACTTGTTTCTCCCCTGTATAAACTATTTTCACTTGAAATATGTGTTTTCTTAGGATATTGTAAGGTATTCAGTTTGGTTAAAAACAAGATGTCTTGCTCTGAAACGGTGTATAAGCTGATTACAATGCATAAAGACCCTGTTTCGTTGTGGTTAGAGGTGTACCAACAGAGTTGCAACTACTTTAAATGGTCATATTACAAAAAAGTTGTTTCTCCCCTGGATAAACTCTTTTCACTTGAAATATGTCTTTTCTTAGGATATTGTAAGTTATTCAGTTTGGTTAAAAACAAGATATCTTGCTCTGAAAAGGTGTATAAGCTGATAACAATGCACAGAAGCTCTGTTTCTTTGTGGTTAGAGGTGTCTAAACAGAGTTGCAATTACTTTCAAGGGTCATGTTACAAACAACTTGTTTCTCCCCTGGATAAAGTCTTTTCACTTGAAATATGTGTTTTCTTAGGAAATTGTAAGTTATTCAGTTTGGTTAAAAACAAGATGTCTTGCTCTGAAACGCTGTATAAACAGATTACAATGCATAGAAGCTCTGTTTCGTTGTGGTTAGAGGTGTACAAACAGAGTTGCAATTACTTTAAATTGTCATACTAGAAACAACTTGTTTCTCCCCTGTATAAACTCTTTTCACTTGAAATATGTGTTTTCTTAGGATATTGTAAGGTATTCAGTTTGGTTAAAAACAAGATGTCTTGCTCTGAAACGGTGTATAAGCTGATTACAATGCATAAAAACCCTGTTTCGTTGCGGTTAGAGGTCTACCAACAGAGTTGCAATTACTTTAAATGGTCATATTACAAACAACTTGTTTCTCCCCTGGATAAACTCTTTTCACTTGAAATATGTCTTTTCTTAGGATATTGTAAGTCATTCAGTTTGGTTAAAAACACGATGTCTTGCTCTGAAACGCTGTATAAGCCGATTACAATGCATAGAAACCCTGTTTCGTTTTGGTTAGAGGTGTACAAACAGAGTTGCAATTACTTTAAATGGTCATGTTACAAACAACTTGTTTCTCCCCTGGATAAACTCTTTTCACTTGATATATGTGTTTTCTTAGGATATTGTAAGGTATTCAGTTTGGTTAAAAACAAGATGTCTTGCTCTGAAACGCTGTATAAGCTGATTACAATGCATAGAAGCTCTGTTTCTTTGTGGTTAGAGGTGTATAAACAGAGTTGCAATTACTTTAAATGGTCATGTTACAAACAACTTGTTTCTCCCCTGCTATAAACTCTTTTCACTTAAAATATGTGTTTTCTTAGTATATTGTAAGTTATTCAGTATGGTTAAAATCAATATGTCTTGCTCTGAAACGCTGTATAAGCCGATTACAATGCATAGAAACCCTGTTTCGTTGTGGTTAGAGGTGTACAAACAGAGTTGCAATTACTTTAAATTGTCATACTAGAAACAACTTGTTTCTCCCCTGTATAAATTCTTTTCACTGGAAATATGTGTTTTCTTAGGATATTTTAAGTTATTCAGTTTGGTTAAAAACAAGATGTCTTGCTCTGCAACGGTGTATAAGCTGATTACAATGCATAAAGACCCTGTTTCGTTGTGGTTAGAGGTCTACCAACAGAGTTGCAATTACTTTAAATGGTCATATTACAAACAACTTGTTTCTCCCCTGGATAAACTCTTTTCACTTGAAATATGTCTTTTCTTAGGATATTGTAAGTTATTCAGTTTGGTTAAAAACAAGATATCTTGCTCTGAAAAGGTGTATAAGCTGATAACAATGCACAGAAGCTCTGTTTCTTTGTGGTTAGAGGTGTCTAAACAGAGTTGCAATTACTTTCAAGGGTCATGTTACAAACAACTTGTTTCTCCCCTGGATAAAGTCTTTTCACTTGAAATATGTGTTTTCTTAGGATATTGTAAGTTATTCAGTTTGGTTAAAAACAAGATGTCTTGCTCTGAAACGGTGTATAAGCTGATTACAATGCATAAAGACCCTGTTTCGTTGTGGTTAGAGGTCTACCAACAGAGTTGCAATTACTTTAAATGGTCATATTACAAACAACTTGTTTCTCCCCTGCTATAAACTCTTTTCACTTGAAATATGTCTTTTCTTAGGATATTGTAAGTTATTCAGTTTGGTTAAAAACAAGATATCTTGCTCTGAAACGGTGTATAAGCTGATAAGAATGCACAGAAGCTCTGTTTCTTTGTGGTTAGAGGTGTCTAAACAGAGTTGCAATTACTTTCAAGGGTCATGTTACAAACAACTTGTTTCTCCCCTGATATAAACTCTTTTCACTCGAAATATGTGTTTTCTTAGGATATTGTAAGTTATTCAGTTTGGTTAAAAACAAGATGTCTTGCTCTAAAACTCTGTAAAAGCCGATTACAATGCATAGAAACCCTGTTTCGTTGTGGGGAGAGGTGTACAAACAGAGTTGCAATTACTTTAAATGGTCATGTTACAAACAACTTGTTTCTGGTCTGGATAAACTATTTTCACTTGATATATGTGTTTTCTTAGGATATTTTAAGTTATTCAGTTTGGTTAAAAACAAGATGTCTTGCTCTGAAACGGTGTATAAGCTGATTACAATGCATAGAAGCTCTGTTTCTTTGTGGTTAGAGGTGTATAAACAGAGTTGCAATTACTTTAAATGGTCATATTACAAACAACTTGTTCTCCCCTGCTATAAACTCTTTTCATTTGAAATATGTGTTTTCTTAGGATATTGTAAGTTATTCAGTTTGGTTAAAAACAAGATGTCTTGTTCTGAAACGCTGTATAAGCCGCTTACAATGCATAGAAACCCTGTTTCGTTGTGGTTAGAGGTGTACAAACAGAGTTGCAATTACTTTAAATTGTCATACTAGAAACAACTTGTTTCTCCCCTGTATGAACTCTTTTCACTTGAAATATGTGTTTTCTTAGGATATTGTAAGGTATTCAGTTTGGTTAAAAACAAGATGTCTTGCTCTGAAACGGTGTATAAGCTGATAACAATGCACAGAAGCTCTGTTTCTTTGTGGTTAGAGGTGTCTAAACAGAGTTGCAATTACTTTCAAGGGTCATGTTACAAACAACTTGTTTCTCCCCTGGATAAAGTCTTTTCACTTGAAATATGTGTTTTCTTAGGATATTGTAAGTTATTCAGTTTGGTTAAAAACAAGATGTCTTGCTCTGAAACGCTGTATAAACAGATTACAATGCATAGAAGCTCTGTTTCGTTGTGGTTAGAGGTGTACAAACAGAGTTGCAATTACTTTAAATTGTCATACTAGAAACAACTTGTTTCTCCCCTGTATAAACTCTTTTCACTTGAAATATGTGTTTTCTTAGGATATTGTAAGGTATTCAGTTTGGTTAAAAACAAGATGTCTTGCTCTGAAACGGTGTATAAGCTGATTACAATGCATAAAGACCCTGTTTCGTTGTGGTTAGAGGTCTACCAACAGAGTTGCAATTACTTTAAATGGTCATATTACAAACAACTTGTTTCTCCCCTGCTATAAACTCTTTTCACTTGAAATATGTCTTTTCTTAGGATATTGTAAGTTATTCAGTTTGGTTAAAAACAAGATATCTTGCTCTGAAACGGTGTATAAGCTGATAAGAATGCACAGAAGCTCTGTTTCTTTGTGGTTAGAGGTGTCTAAACAGAGTTGCAATTACTTTCAAGGGTCATGTTACAAACAACTTGTTTCTCCCCTGGATAAAGTCTTTTCACTTGAAATATGTGTTTTCTTAGGATATTGTAAGTTATTCAGTTTGGTTAAAAACAAGATGTCTTGCTCTGAAACTCTGTATAAACAGATTACAATGCATAAAGACCCTGTTTCGTTGTGGTTAGAGGTCTACCAACAGAGTTGCAATTACTTTAAATGGTCATATTACAAACAACTTGTTTCTCCCCTGGATAAACTCTTTTCACTTGAAATATGTCTTTTCTTAGGATATTGTAAGTTATTCAGTTTGGTTAAAAACATGATGTCTTGCTCTGAAACGCTGTATAAGCCGATTACAATGCATAGAAACCCTGTTTCGTTTTGGTTAGAGGTGTACAAACAGAGTTGCATTTACTTTAAATGGTCATATTACAAACAACTTGTTTCTCCCCTGATATAAACTCTTTTCACTTGAAATATGTGTTTTCTTAGGATATTGTAAGTTATTCAGTTTGGTTAAAAACAAGATGTCTTGCTCTAAAACTCTGTATAAGCCGATTACAATGCATAGAAGCTCTGTTTCTTTGTGGTTAGAGGTGTATAAACAGAGTTGCAATTACTTTAAATGGTCATATTACAAACAACTTGTTCTCCCCTGCTATAAACTCTTTTCATTTGAAATATGTGTTTTCTTAGGATATTGTAAGTTATTCAGTTTGGTTAAAAACAAGATGTCTTGTTCTGAAACGCTGTATAAGCCGCTTACAATGCATAGAAACCCTGTTTCGTTGTGGTTAGAGGTGTACAAACAGAGTTGCAATTACTTTAAATTGTCATACTAGAAACAACTTGTTTCTCCCCTGTATGAACTCTTTTCACTTGAAATATGTGTTTTCTTAGGATATTGTAAGGTATTCAGTTTGGTTAAAAACAAGATGTCTTGCTCTGAAACGGTGTATAAGCTGATAACAATGCACAGAAGCTCTGTTTCTTTGTGGTTAGAGGTGTCTAAACAGAGTTGCAATTACTTTCAAGGGTCATGTTACAAACAACTTGT